>NC_140503.1:200915033-202115033 GCF_964339955.1 Pipistrellus hanaki | reverse complement strand
ATTAAAATTTCTAGTCTTAATCACTTTAGAGGGAGTCAGTTTGGAGAAAACATTCTAAAATGGAAAAAAAGAATCTATTTTTTCAAGAGTTAAATTTCTCTAGATGCCCATGGAGATAATTACCCCCAGTAGTCCATTTAACAGGAAATAATACACAGAAGTAGGGATTAAAAGTACCTAGGGAACTTGAAGTCCCGGGCTCTGGTTTCTGTTGTGCCACCAACTTTCTGTGTAGTCCTAGATAAAACACATATCTCTCAGAACATTATTTTTATTATCTGTTGAATCAAGAGGATTGGCTTTGCTGATCAGTAAGGTTCCTTTCAGCACTGAGATTCCATCTTACACAGTCAGCTCATACAGAGCCAGAGGCCTATGCTGAACATGTCTCTGGTTTTCTCTGGCTGGATGCTGGCCAGCTGTTCTTGCCTGCATATGGCTTTGCCATCTCCAATAATGTAAGCTATTGGGGAAAAGGCTAGTCACAACAGGGGACCTTGTTCTAGACATTCTGTCAAGGGACTTGCTGTCTCTATTGTGTAATCACCAGGGCAAAGGTGCTTGTATTACCTACATCTTATAGGATACTACCTACATCTTATAGGAGAGAGGAGTGCTCTGGGCCATTCAGTTGGGGAGTGAAGACCAGATTTGCACCCAGGTGTACCTGACTCAGAGGCTGGGCTCTGGAGCTCAGGGCTGCATCATAAATGGTGATCCCCAAAAGATATGTCCTACCCCTGGAACCTATGACTGACCTTATTTGGAAAAAAGCTCTTTGTGATTGTAATTAAGCATCTTGAGATAGGATTATGCTAGGTTTAGGGTAGGCTCTCAATTCCTTCTAAGAAACAGAAGGGGACACATCGACACATAAGAGTGAAGGCCACTTGACAGGAAGAGTGTAGAATAATGCACCCTAGAAATGCAATTTTACTAAAAATCAACTTTGTTTTCTCTTTATAAAATTAGAAGCTACGAGTTTTTGACAAACCTCTAGGAAAAGCTAGGAAAAGAGGGCTTTATTTCTGGAAAATCTCACAAAAACTTAGGATATAAGTATTGTGAGACTATAAATCTACATATATCATAGTCAATAAAATAATCTCAGAGATATAGTTTTCTAGTCCATAAAGAGATAATGGAAATGACACCTAACCTACAGGAATCTTTGCAAGATAACTTTGAGAATGAGGTGACACCTAATGCAGTGCTTGGCACAAGTAGGCATGGCTCATATTGTTTTAATTTTTGGTAGTGTCTTTTAATGGATTTGAGATAGACTTTCTCTTTCAATCTCATCTGCTTTATGTTTTCCTAAGTACCTGTTTATTACAAATAGCAGGAAGCTATTCTAGGGCATTTAATATTTAATATACTTTCAGGAATTTTTGTTAGGTGTTTATTTAGAAAAGACGTGCAATCATTGTTTAAAGGAGTAATAATAAAGGTGATTCTCTAATTAAGGAAAGATAATTCATGATGATTAAGTAATAATTTTATCACCCTACATGCTTGATTGAATCAAGAATACTTTTATTGGGTTACACACTGAAGAGAAATGATCCGCCTTTCTTTTGAATCTCAAGGACTAAAAGCAATGGAATATTATTCTTGATTTTTCTCATTTCACTGAGCTCTTCAGTAGAGTATTTTGTTTAGGGAAAGGAGTTGTTCCCAAGGAAAGACATATTTTTTAAATTTAGATTTTGCCTTGTTTTATGGTAAGAATAACAATTAGTTAAGGATTTGCAAAAATACCCCAGCTTTTTTTTCCCTTCTAATATTTTCCTCTCTTTAAAACATGTTTTCATAAGAGGTTTGTTTTTGTTTTGTTTGTTTTGTTTTTTAGAGAGAGAGGAAGGGAGGGTGACAGAGAGATAAAACATTTATGAGAAACATCATCAATCCGCTGCCTCCTATTTGCCCGCTTGTGCCCTGAATGGGAACCAAACAGGCGATCTTGATGCATGGGTTGATGATCAACCACAGCCAGGACTAAATCTTTCTTAAAGGTTGGTTTGGTGTGAAAACAAAGGTTACCCTTGGAAAACAATCACATATGGACACATAATTGAACTTCTTAGCATGCTCAGCAAGGTGCTATTGGCTGTGCAGACAGAACTAAACATGATACAGACCCTGCCTTCATAGAGGCCACAGTCATCACTTAAGCATATATTGTAAATCTCTAGTAAACCTGATCAGAGAATTATTGATAAATGTGCCTTGAGAAAGATTCCTTGATTAAAGAGGTTTGGAAAATACTGCATGCTCTAACTCATCTTGGAGATTCCCAAAGCTCTCTAGTACGCTAAAGACTCAGAAGTCGGTAATTAAAAATGCTCACTGCCACATGTACTTATTTAATGTTGTTTAAACCACTCTTTCCCAGAAGTATTTGCTAGTAGAACTCATTTTTAAAATATATTTTATTCATATTTTACAGAGAGGAAGGGCGAGGGATAGAGAGTTAGAAACATTGATGAGAGAGAATCATCGATCAGCTGCCTCCTGTACACCCCTTGCTGGGGATGTGCCTGCAACCAAGGTACATGCCCTTGACCGGAATCGAATCTGGGACCCTTGAGTCTGCAGGCCAATGCTCTATCCACTGAGCCAAACCAGTTAGGGTGAACTCATTTTGTAAAGAACACTCCTGCTATCTCCTCTTGGACAATGCTCCCTGGGAAAATCTCATTTGGAAAATATAATTTTAGCAGGAAAAATAAATTTATGATGCTATGTTTTATAAGGGGCATGGAAGTACTTTGAAGCATTTGGAGGGTGACAACCTCCATTAGGTCATTGTATTAGTTAAGGTAAGCAACAAGAGCTGCTGTAACAAACAATCTCTCAATCTCAGTGACTGAGCATAAATTTTTTTCTTGCTTATTTTATAGTCACAGTGCTGGTTGGCAGGGAGCTTTGCTCTATGGAGTCATTTAGAGAATCAGGCTTCCTTCAGCCGTGGCACATGTTCTAAGTCATCCAGTGAGTCAGGCTTCTTGCTACCGTATTCTGAAGCTTCAGAGGCCTTCAGTGGATCCTGTGCACTTAGTTAGCATATCAGGAAAAGAGATCAGTCACAGAGAATTATGCAGATAGTGTTGGCCTATAATCTGCCCACATTTCTCTGTCTGGAAATTGGTCATATGGCCTCCCATCTATTATTGTACCAGGCAGGAAAGGAAAAACACAGGTGAGGCTGAACATTTGCAATTTCTGTCACAAATTTTGAAAAAAAAATGTTAAGAAGTTTTCTAGTGAAACAAAGTAGGTAATGTTTTGGGTACAGGGAGACATATGAATAAAGGCCATGGATTCACACAATAGAAGGGGGGTTTCAAGAAGTTAGAATTCCAGGTGGCAGATGAGTGTGGAGAAAGTTTTGGAATAGACTATAAAAAATCTCAAGCCATAGAAAGAACTTTGGAATTTATATTGTAAATGATTTGGAATCAATGGGTGCATGAGCATATTCATTTTATGTGGGCATCTCTGGTAAGAATGTACACGATGGACTGGAGAGAGGAAGGACTTGTGGAAATAGAGGACAGGTAGCTGTTGCACCTGGAAGGGAAGTTTCAGACTCATTATGGGGATTGTATTGGAGGTGAAGAGGATAAGCCAAATCGGACAGACCATTTCTTGGAAACAAAAGCAAGATTTGATGCAGTGTTTGTTCTGACAGAGGGCTGGAAGAGAGAAATACTTTTAAG
The DNA here is from genome assembly GCF_964339955.1 of Pipistrellus hanaki. Classification (NCBI taxonomy): domain Eukaryota; kingdom Metazoa; phylum Chordata; class Mammalia; order Chiroptera; family Vespertilionidae; genus Pipistrellus; species Pipistrellus hanaki. The sequence continues at coordinate 202,111,311 of NC_140503.1, read as the reverse complement.
GTTTCTGGTTTTTGAGCTTGAGATGATGGTGTCATAATTTATCAAATATTATTTGGAGCAGATTTGGAGATAACATTTTTTTCACATTGTGATTGTTGGAGGTACATGGCTGGAGTTTGAAAGCGAGTAAACTATTTCTTGGAGAAGAATAAGCACTTAGACTGAACTTGAAACATTGGGAATAGGTGAGGTCACCCATGAATAACAATTAGGGCAAAAAAAAAAAAATGGAAAGAGAGCCAAGGAGAGAACTCCATACAAATCTGAGAGTTCAGTGATGGGTAGAGAAATAAAAACACTATGAAGCTGTGTTAGTGACCAGAAATGAAAGTATATCTAGGTCAGTGTGGTGTCCATGGGAAATATATACTTTCATAAAGCATGATATCTAAAGGGTAGTACTGATGTTTTTTTGTCAATGTTAAATAGAAAAATAAGATGTGTTGCTATTACCAGTAAAGAAGCCAGTCTCCATGACCATTACTTAGAACATGTTTCTGAACTTGTTGCTTCGCTAACAGAATTTTTTTGTTGTTGAAAATAGGGCAGATGATATCACTTTTTCCATGCTATCAATGATTTGTAAACACCAGATTTTATTAGAAAAAGAAGGGAAAACAATAAATGATTGGGAAGTCAGAATGCTCCAGTAGTCTTGACCACTGATGCTGGCATGCTGACTTAGTAGGAAGATAGAAATAATTGTCACATTTTTATTTACTGAGAGAAAGAATATGAAATGAGTTCCATGAAAATGCATACCCAAGGGATATTACTGCAGGAGAAAGGAAATAGCTGCTAAGTGGATCCGGATTTGGGGCATAATCAAAACTTGACCATTTCCATACTTATTTACTTGTGAACAATTCTTTTGTGAACTTTTAAATGCATATTTATAGAAGGTCTAGTATTTTTGACAAGGGAAATGCATAAAGAATGTGGTGCCATTTTGGACTGTGAATAAGTCTAATGTAAAAATACATTAGTCTACCCTTTTTCTTCGTTCTGTTAAACATAGCCATTTTATTAAATTAGAGCTCTCTACAGATATGTGCATTATCCAACTAGATGCATGTGCTGTGTGTGCCTCTTTGCTCCAAATGTTAATGTCTTCCTCTCATTGCCTCCCTTGCTTCTAGACAAAGTGAACCAGTAGTGTTCCAAATTGATTGATATGGAATAGAGGAAATGTATGGAGAGAATTTCATCTCTGCATTCTGCACAACACAGCCAAACTTCTCCTAAAATTTGCTATAGTCATAGTTCACTTCCCTTCCCTCTGGCTTAGACACTGTCCTACGCCTACATTCCATCAGAACAATGCTGAGCAAGGCTGCCAACAATCTCTCCCAACAGTGGACTCAGGACAAGATGCTGTATGCATCCACCCCATTGACAGCTCGCTCCTTTAGCTACTTTGGCCTCCATGAAGCCACTCACTCCTAGTTCTTTTCTTACTGTATGGACACCCTGATTTTTTTGGTTGTTGTTGTTGTTCCACACCTTGGTAGCACACTCAGGTGTGGTTTGTCCTGAATTCTCTTACTTAAGGCTCCATTCCGTGGATCTGTGCCACATCCCTAATTTTCTAATATGTAGGGGCTCATGGCATTACAGAGTTAGAGGACTGAGTTTGGAGATTAGACTCAAAACAACATTAAAAATTCATCAATTATGACACAATTAGATTAAGGATAGTTCATAATTTAAGAAAAATCCACAGTCATTACACTGCTTGAATGGGCTCCCTCAACACAAGTTAGGTAAAGTTGTTGCGATGGCATGTTCTCACTTACTAACCAGAAAACTGCTAACACATTTCAGCAAAAACCTGGTTATTCTTTGACACCAGCTTGACAGGATAATATACCTGACCTAGTGGTGTATGGTGGTACAATGTACATAATCCATTGCACACGGGATATGTCACCATCTATAAAATATCACACAGTCATTTGAGATCAGAGTCTTGCCTCTTAGAATATTCCACTACAACCAAATAGGCTTTATACAACTGCAGCAAACCTGTGGTGGTGTTTTGGGGGTTCATGTGTTTCCTGGGACCTCCTACTTGATGACCATGCTCCTGCTGGCCCCATTGTCAGCAGTCCCCAGGGACTTAGACTTCCTTTTAATTACCAGTCACTCGCCAGTGACTCTTAAAGAGTATTGTCATTTGCCTAGGTAGAATTTCTAAGTGGTAGTTTTACACCCACATCAGACAAAGCTGGATCTTTGCTTTTTACAACTCCCCTATCACAAACACCTGCCGGTATTCCTTATCCAGTTTATAGTACCACTGTCCAGCTAAGTGTGCAATGAGAAATTGGGTTCTCATTTTAATCCTCTTCATATTTTTTAATAACCCTTTGATTTTTACTTCCCTCATTACCCAGCTCATCCTCTGCCTAATCATGTACCAGGTAATAGGTTTTTTTCAATTGTGCCCTATAAATAGTTCTTAATTAAGCGCCCTGGTTTCTATTCACCATATATTCTACAGTTAACTGACAATTAGTATTTTATGAGAGCAATAAAAAATTATACATAGGAGCTTCCTCACATTTTCCACCCTCCCTTGTGGTGAGATTATAGGCACAGGACAGTTCTGGCCAATGAACTTTGAGTGACAGCAGTGTATATCTCTCTTATCCTAAGAAAATTAAAATTTATTTCTCCATGCTTATTATTCCCCTGCTCAAGTCACCATTGAGATCAAATGTTCCAGATGCTGTAGCTTCATGATGGCTAAGATCAGAGTTGATGAGAACAAGCTCTGAGATTCCAGAGTTTGTTACCACAGCATAGCTTAGCCCATCCTGACTAATACACTGGTAACTCTTCTTCTGAATGCCAGTGTTTTTCCTTTTCAGTTCATTCTCTGCACCATTACCAGCTATTTTTCTCTAAATGAATCTCAACCTAGGTCCTTTTTATCATGCAATTTATTGGTCCCTCATGTCTATAAATTCTACATGTTCTAATAGCACATAAAAGGTCCTTTAGGCCCTGCTGGCATGACTCAATGGTTGAAGATCAACCAATGAACCAGGAGGTCACAGTTAGATTCCCTGTCAGTGCATATGCCTGGACTGCAGGATTGATCCCCAGTGGGGGGACATGCAGGAGGCAGCCAATCAACCATTCTTTCTCATCATTGATGTTTCTTTCTCTCTCCCTCTCCCTTCTTCTGTGAAATCATTTATTCACAATAATATTTATAGATAAGAATAAATAGAGCCATTTGTAGTTGAAATTTTAGAACATGGTAAAAATTGAGGATAGAGGGATCGATAAAGACTCATTATAAAAAGTCTTATAGATATTGTTACAGATAGTTTTATAAAGCTGAGAATGAATCTGTGATATATACAAATCAGGTACATGGAAACAGGCACAGAGGGCCATGTACAAAAAATGTACATCCACTCAATTCCAGAAACAGACATACACACACATCATGTCCCACACTGATTCTGATCACAGGCAAACTCTGTATTGATCAGGGTAAACATTGCCCTGAATCAAATCCATACCATTTTACAGTATGAAGGTATTAGAACTTAATTATCAAAAACAAAGCAACAGAAGTTCTAAGGAATTTCTAAATTTAATTCTTCCTTGAATATCAATTTTGATCAAGGTTTATCAGATATTCTCAGGAAAACATTTATTTCAAACCTGTACATAGCATGTTTTTCCTCTTAGGTGATGAAAACCCTAAGAATTTGAAATACAGGATTAAAGTGGATATGGGAAACAATTAAGCAAGTGGTGTAAGTCTTGTATTGTTGATTCTGATGTCTCCATTCTACCACTTTCTTTCACCCCCCAAACAACCCTCTTCTCCCCACCCAAGTTAATATTTCTAAAATTTAGATCTCTCACCTTAACTGGTGTGGCTCAATTGGATGGACTGTCATCCTGTGCACCAAAAGGTTGTCAGTTCCATTTCAGGTCAGGACACATGCCTGGGTTGTGAGCTTTATTCCCAGTAAGGGCGTGTACAGGGGGCAGAAAATCAATATTTCTCTCACACATTGATGTTTCTATCTATCTCTATCTATCTATCTATCTATCTATCTATCTATCTATCTATCTATCATTTATCATCTACCATCTATCATCTATCTATCACCTATCCCCCTCTTCTTTCCTATCTCTCCAAAATCAATACAAATACTAAAAAAAAAAAAAAAATTAGATCATATGTCTCTCATTTCTTTAAAAGCCTTCAAAGACTTACTATAGTTAATCAGTCTCAGCAAGAGCAGATGCTTTTTGTTATCTAGGAAATGATTTTCTGAACCATAAATCTGAAGACATGATGTGGATCTGCTAGGTTTTCCTTTGGAACAACTTCCTGGGACAGTGCTTGGTGTAGAGTAGTTGATTTCTTAATATCTTTACCGTCATAAATAACACTGACAACCCTCTTCCAAGCACATCTCTCACTTCGCAATTTGCATACTAAGTTTTGCTGTTTCTTACATGACTTGAATATTTGTTCATTTGCCTAAATGTTTATTTTGCTAGTTTCTTCTCTTCCATTGAACTCCAAGGCTTGCTCTCTTTCTGTCCTGTACACTACATTCTGTACATCAATGTTTTAGTCATATCTTCCCTCCATGAAAGTGACACATAAAATTGGAAGCAGATTGGATTCCTTCCCCACAAATCACTTCAATGACTACCTTGAGAAGATAATCCTTCAGAGGAATCAATCTGAGGAGTAAAAGTATGATTAGGCACAGTTAGCAATAGCAAAATAGCCAACATTTATTGCCTATAATTTGCCTGTTTTGTATGAAATTAGGACTGAGACTTTTGCCTTTAGAATAGGATTCTAGTCGGATTCAGCATTCCTCTTAGCAATTAGAGCTTGGCCAGTTAGCTAACAAGTGAGAATCTTTCTAGACTCTTGGAGACCCTCTTGTTTCTATGCTGCTGGTTCTTGATTCGAATTTCCCATTCGCTTCAGATATGTTATTGAACTAAACATGGAGAGAAAATTAATCCCTATGGCTCTCTGGGAATCAGCAAAGCATGTTTATGAGCCCATTATACATTTTTCAGCAACATTCAGGAGGTTAGCATCTTTAGAAAGAAAATTCAGATTATCTGCCTTCCTATGTATTTTTAAATTTACTTTAGCTAAATAAAGTCAATGTTACAACTGGTTCTCATTATGCACTAATTACTTGGGAAATTTGATTCAGAAGAACAAAGAACTTTTGGGTTATTCAAGGACAAAAAAAAAAAAAAAAAGACCCCACTCCTCAAAAATATACATTTTTTACATTCCTACAACTCAAAAATAGCTAATACATTTTTTCTTCATATTTGAGGGGAAAATCTCCCAGGCTAAGGAATTTGTTCCAAGTTTTTTCAAGGAAAGAATTTATGCTCTAATTTGGTGCCTTAAAATAGAAGAAGGTTGCAATAAGGCTATCTCATTGGTTCTAAAATGCCTTTACTTAATGGCATTTTTAGCATGATTTTAACTTTGACTTTCTAGTGTGATTTTGATTTTCCCAAAGTGTTGTAGCTCTTGGTAATCTAGTAGCATCAATTTTTTACTTTATTTATTTTTACTAAATGTTTATGGAAAAGTTCTCATGCTGCGGCCCCTTTTTTAAAATCTGCAATATCAATAGCGTAGTGAAAGTTCTGGCATGTCCTGCAAAGACAGCCTCCCTGACCTCTGGCCAAACTTTGTTTTATGAAAAGAACCTTGATTTCTAAATATGTTCAGCCTATTCTGTGCTTTTGTGTCTTTCCTTAGACATTTTTTTTTCCTGTAATTGCACAGTTCTGCTTGTTCTCTTGCTAACATCACCTCTTTCTTTCAAAGTAACATCAATGTGATTCTAGTACATTTGAATTTCTGGCATTTATATTGTTTACTATTCCCTTTATTATGTAGCATGGTGATATGATAGACTCAATACACATTTAAAAAAAAAAAACTTGACTGAAGAAGATAGAAATGTGTAAAAACAATTCTGCTTCACTTCCCTACATGAAATGTGATATTTCTCATGTTGCTTTGGGTTTTCCTGTTGACATGTGACTTGTTTAGACTATACTGTAAATAGGATGGGTTTAGGGCAGCGACATAGAATTGGGAAAAACGTGGTAATTGAGGATGATATGCTTTTCAAGGTCTAGAGGACCTAGTTCTGACTAGGTTGTACTATAACTTCACTATATTTACATATTTGTTTGTAATCCCTGCTAGACTGTTAATCCTTGAGAATATTGGCTTTGTAATTTTCTCAACCACCCCATCCTCACAGCCTAGCACAGTGACTGACAAGAATACTAAATGGATATTCAGTTAATGTGCAGCTCAGCTTGCTATTTTCATAGAGGAAGAAGCCCTATTTGTTCTAACCCATTTAATGCACTTACATTGGCAAGTTCTATGCTTTGAGGACTTGGATCCAAGTGATATCTGCAGCATCATACCACCTGGATACATGTCCATGATCAGGCTGGGAATTTTCCAGATTCACAATTTGCATTATCCATATCATTTTAAAAACTTTTAATTTCATAGATCCCATTGATTAATGGAGGGTTTATTTCCCAGAATCTGTTGCTACACATACTGTTGTAGTTTGAAAGTTCTGAGATGGAAGTTTAAGACTAACCACATAACTAGGAGGATTATATACTTTGCCTAAGGCCTCTCTTTGAAAATCTTTTTTTTTTTTTTTGTCCAATACTCTTTCCTATAGTTTCATGTTTCTAAGACTTTCTCTTTCCCATATTTCTTTGACAGCATCTTTTAGCAATGTCAATCACATTGCCCATGAGCCTGAAAATAAGCTCACCCACTTCAGGGACCAGGGACAAAAGGGACTTATAATAGTAGAGCAGTTATGGGCATGGCTCCTGTTATATCAATGAAATTCCACACCATATCATTTTTTCCAGTGTATTCCTATGATGTTTTCTAATGGAGGAAATATATTCTGGCTGCCCCATTGGTTGCTGCTTATTGGTTCAACTAGGTGTTTTCCTTATTGGCTGTATGTGAACTGTGGGCTATAGTTTAGAATGAAGCCACTGGAGCAACTATGAGCACATTCCAGTGCATGCAATCATTACTAGTGACACATTGCTAAAATTATCCTTTCAGTTTTATCTTTGTAATTAAATATAATTAATTAAAGTTGGGAACTGCTCTCTGGAAAAATATAGCAATTCTGAGAACATTTTTTGCTAATATTTTTATTTTCTCTGACTACATTCTACATTTTAAGTAAACTTGTAAGTTCCTGGCATACTCACTTATAATAACATAATTCATATAAAAAGTGGAATTTTAGTATTGCCTTATGGCAATATTTAAAAGTCAGAATACCTTACATTCCTGGTCCCTGAAATCTCCAAAGAAGACTGACTTCCACATTGATTTGATTATCACATGGTTGATGCCCAAAGTGGACCCATAATTATCAAAGAAATGGGGAAAGAGAAGGGAAATGAAAGGATGTTAAAGCATTTGCCTCTTTGACTTCTGAAATGTTGGGGAAAGCATGGAATTTGAAGGTGGGCACATGGGATGGGGAAAAAAAGTTCCATCTTTTCTTTATCTTTAAAACTAGGAATAATGACACTTATTTTTTATGGTTGAAAAGAACCTAAGATGGTGCCTCGGACTCTTGAGGCATGCTATAAATGGAAACTATATTTTGTAGCTATTTATGAGAATTATTATTCCATAGGTAATACAGTGCAGCTTATAAGTTCCTGCATTAAAGTTAGCCTTTTAATGTGCTACATTCAAATTCCATAGAATGTGCAATTTTAATTTCTTCCTTGAACTTTCTTCTCCACACTGCCACTGTAATTGGAACCATAAAGGGACTTACATGTTGGGCTTAGGCTCCCAAGGCTAATATGTACGACTTTATACAAAACTATCAGTGAGCTTCTTGAGGGCCGATGCCATCTGGTATCCTGATTTTGTGATGTTGGTTGAAATTGGAGGAATGTGTTAAGAGATTTTGTAATCATGAGATAGATTATCCTATATCTCTAATGAAGCAGACTATAAATTGCCTAGGGGAAAAAGAAGTATCACCAAAGTACACATATTGTTGTCAACATTGAAAGATGGCAACTCATAGAATTTCTCAACTGTGGATATTAGTCAATATATTTATAGCATTAGTTATTCCTGGTTTAAATTCCTTTCATAATTTTTAAAGTGGAGGTAACACTGATATCAATGGTTAAGAGCATGGGCTTTGGGCACCACAGTTAGCTTTAATTATTTGAGGAAGTGTAAATGTTAAATAACCTCATATTGGAGATGCACTTTAAAAGTGCATGTTGAATATAGATAAAAGTTACTGATGTTGTAATACATAAAGAGCCATATTGTGTGTGTGTGTGTGTGTGTGGCTTGGCTGACTTTTAGTTCTTACATTAAACTTCCCAAATGTTTAGGGTACTAGTAAAAATTGTACCCAAACCAGAAATCCATTCTACCACATGTAGTAATTTAATACGTTACATTGAAGGTATACACTGATGCCTTTTATTTCTCCACATCCATGGAGAAATGAAAGAGTTCTTGATATTGGTACAACTGGCAAGTTATTTGAAAGAATGGCTGAGTTATTTTCTTATCTTTAGGGAGCATTTGCCATTTTTTGGCGACTCAGCATCTTTTGAACACCCAAGTGTTGTTTGGAGAACTTCCTACATTGTAAATTCTGCCTTTTCAAAGTCACAGTTTAGAAATGTTTCCCAACTTCCTTTACAGGTAAATCGGACCCTGTGAGCTGGACTTTAGAAATTATATCTGCTAGCTCATAACTCAGATCTTAAACTAGTACATGAGGAAGTGGGCAATGCTTCAACTCCCTCTTTTGTTAGGGATGGTGGCAAAATCACCTTTTTCTTTGTTTGTAATCATGATCCCTGACTGGTACATTATTTCGCTCAATGTACCAGAAAGCAACCAAATATAAAAAAAACTTCAGACGGATGAAAGGGTTACATTTTAAAATATAGATTTTTTAAAAAGTGTATACCAAAAAGTAAAGTAAATAAAATCTAGGAATGAAAAAGCATTTTAATTTTTAAAAAAGAAGAAATCACAAAAAGAAAATTAAGATATAAAACTAAATTATTCCTATCTCTATAAGTATGTGCAACAAATACCATCTACAATACATTAATTTCTTTATTATTATATTATAAACTCATAACAGACCTATGACAACACAGATATTGTTACTGAAATCTTGAATTAAATAACAAAGACAGAAGAGAATTATAAAGTAAAAAAACAACAACCAATATTTGAGTAAAATGTTCAAACTCCTTGAAAATGAAAGAAATTTAAATTATATTCATGATAAAAGATAATCCATTGCCTGTCCAATTGGTAATACTTTTCTTTTTCAATAAAATAGCTCATGCTGAGGAGTGTATATAATACCGATGTACTGCTATATGAGTGGAGAGAGCATTTGATCTAACTTTTTTGGGAAACATTTTAGAAATATATAATAAAATATTAATATTTTATGAACTAGTAGTTTCCTCCCAGAAATATTTTGTTAAGAAAATAAATTGAAATATTCACAAAACTTTATGCACAGGCTGCTTATAGAGCATTAATTATTAAAGGACCAAAATTTGGCCAAAACCGGTTTGGCTCAGTGGATAGAGAATCGGCCTGTGGACTGAAAGGTTTCAGGTTCAATTCCAGTCAAGGGCATGTACCTTGGTTGCAGGCACATCCCAGGTAGGAGGTGTGCAGGAGGCAACTGGTCGATGTTTTTCTCTCATCTATGTTTATAGCTCTCTATCACTCTCCCTTCTTCTCTGTAAAAAAATCAATAAAGTATAAGAAGAAAAAAAAGGACCAAAATTTCAAAATTAAAGGACAAAAGCAACTTAAATATCTATCTAGTAATAGAGAAATGGCTAAGTACATTATAGATGATTAATATAAGTGAATATTACAAACATTTTTACATGGTTAAAATTATAAAATTCTGTTTCAGAAGAGTTTCCAATACCATAAAAATCACACATTATAAATTAAAGAAATACTGAGATAAAAATAATTGTCTTTATGGTCTGAGCTTAACTTTGTAAAACAGAAGGGAAATAAAGGTGAGAAGGATGTTAACAATCAATTCCTCTGGGGATGATTTGGTATAATTTTTTCCATGTTTTACATATTTATGCTTTCAAATTAAAATTTTTGTAATTAAGAAAAGTCTCCTCTGAAATAATTTTGTCCACAAAAACAACTGCTTTGACTAAATTTGGTTTAAAAATAAAATGTTAAACAGCCCTTGTTGGAAATAACTTGTTTGATGGAAAAATTTGTTTTTCACTTTTCTGCTGCCAAGACAATTTCTTTTAGACAATGCTTTTATCCTGTGCCCTTTTAAGAAATCTCACTGGCTCCCTGTTTCTTATGGCTTCAAGTATAAACCTATTTGACGGCTTTCAAGGCCTTCCATAATGTTGCTCCATTGAAAATTATTTCCTCTTACTCTGCCTTCTTCTTTTCTAGATTCTAACATGTATTGAAATCACCCTTGACATTCCATACTTGCTCATAAAACGCACACACATATACACACACACTGCTCAATAGTCTGACAACAATAATATTAACCATTCATTCAACAAATATTTGAATCTTTCCCATGAACTGGGTGCTGGGGATATAGAGTTGAAAAGGATCAAGAACCTGCTTCCCATTGAAATTTTTGCCCAGAGGAAAATTTATTTAGCATTAAATCTCTAAAGGCCATGAGGGAGATATACTCCTCTACAAATTTAAGGTCTAGACTTAGAACTTAACTGTGGCACCAGAATTCTGTATATTGGGTCCAATTAATCTGGTACTTTGGAGGAAAGAAAATCTTCACTTATTTCAACCTTGGTTACCGCATCTCCCCCAGCATTTACAAGAAATTTCTATGTAAAATCTATTATTGTATGTGTTATAAAGAAAATGCTATTGAGAGCATTATTCCTTTATCCTGATCTGTTCTACCTTGTAAGTTTTATGTGCCAATCTTATTTTATAACTAGAGGCCCGGTCCGGTGCACAAAATTTGTGCAGTATGTGTGTGTGTGTGTGTGTGTGTGTGTGTGTGGTCCCTCAACCCAGCCTATACCCTCTCCAATCTGGGACCCCTTGAGATGGGGCCTAAATGGGCAGTCAGAAATTCCTCTCACAATCTTGGACTGCTGGCTCCCAAGGGTTAGCCTCCCTGCCTGCCTGATTGCCCCTAAGTGCTTCTGCCTGCCAGCTTGATCATCCCCTAACCATTCCCTTGCCAGCTTGATTGATGCCTAACTGCTCCCCTGCTAGCCTGATTGCCCCTAACTGCCATCCCTGATGGCCTGGTCACTCCCAACTGCCTTCCCCTGCAGGCCTGGTCCCCCTAAATAACCTCCCCTGCAGGCCTGGTCCCCCTAACTGCCCTCTCTTGCAGGCCTGGTTCCCCCCAACTGTCCTTCCCAACTGGCCTGGTCAGTCACTCCTAACTGCCCTTCCCTACAGGCCTGATGCCCCCAAATTCCCTCCCTTGAAGGCCTGGTCCCTCCCAACTGGCCTCCCCTACTGGCCATCTTGTGGTGGCCACCTTATGTCCATATGAGGGCAGCCATCTTTGACCACATGGGGGCAGCCTTCTTGTGTGTTGGAGTGGTAGTCAATTTGCATATTACCTCTTTATTAGATAGGATGTATTACTAAAGAAAGTTTTATTCCCTCTGAGGAGTTAGTTTGCCTTGTCCTCTGTGATATGAATAAAGTTATGACACATCCTCTTTCCCTTTTTGCCCTATCAGGAAGATAAGTGCTATATTCTTTAGCTTCAGTGACATCTACAAACATTGGCATACTTGCAGAGGTATTATGATAAGATATTAATTTATTTTATTTATAAATATATTACTTTTTTGTATTGCCTATAACTTCTTTCCTGTGGAAAGAAAAAAGGGTGTCATCCAGATGCTGCCTGCTGAAGGATTGAAATACTCATCCTCAGCTGCTTAGAATGATGGTAGCCAAAGGTTGTCAACTGTGTCTCATTCTGGTAATTGCCCTCAGTCAAAAAGAGCCTCCTTCCTAAGGCTATGTCCCCGTCACTGGGACAGCCCACACCCAACAACTGGTTGAGTGAGGCAGGGATATAAAGACCCTAGTCCTTTTTTCTCAAGGGTGGATAATGCTGAAGACCCTCCCAGTTGGCATTGTAGTTCATCTTCCTCAGCCCAACCTTGCACCTCTTACCCTCACAGGTGTGTTCCCTAGAGGATTCATCAATACATCTCATTCTTGCAAACTCTGTCTCAGTCTCTGTTTCCTAGGATATCATATCTACAATAATTATAATGATAATATTTTCTATTTGTTGTCATAAGTACCCTCTACTGAGTCAGGTCAATAGCCTGGCTACCCCTAACCCCATATGTCACATTATATCCTTGAGAATATCATTGGTTACTAATTTCCATTTTCCATGACCTTCCAAGAATTGGAACCACATTGCTTAGTACTTCATTCTTTATTGACTTCTGTTGTTCACCATTGTTTTAGAATGTTATAACAATGTGGTTGTACTTGACACCCATTTCTCACTGATCCACACCTTTTTTTTTTTGCATTCATGATAAGCTCTCAAATATTAGAAACATTGGCAATGAATTTGGAGAGATTAATTGCCCTTATAAATATTGTGCTACTTACTCCTTCACTTTTTGCTTGTTCCATTGCAGAAAATATGATTTCATTGTCTGGAAATTTTAATCTTATATTTATAAGAGGCAAAGCTCTAGTCCATACATGGCCATTTGTGGGGTAGCTTGAGAATTATGATCTCCATTGTGCCTCTAAATAGAATCAAGGTTGTTCAGTTGCTAGGGCTTCCAAAACAAAGTAGACTTAATTTGGTAGCTTGTGATAACAAACATTTATTCTCCCACGGTTCTGGAGGTCAGAAATCCAAAATCAAGGGGTTGGCAGAGCCTTGCTCTCTCTGAGGTCTCCACGGAAGGATACTTCTGTGCTTCTCCCTAGTTTCTCGTGGTTGCTGGCAATACTTGGAGTTCCTTGACTTGTGAAACAAACCATCACTCCAATTTTCGCATCTATGATCAAATGGCTTTTTCCCAGGTGTCTCTGTGTTCACATTTCACTCTTCTTATAAAGATACCAGTCCTATTAAATCAGGACCCACCCTAATCCAGTATGATCACATCTAAGCCTAATCACATCATTAAAGATCCTTTTGCCAAATAAGGTTATATTCACAGGTATCAGGAGTTAGGAATTGAACATATCTTTTTGAAGGACACAATTCAACCCACAGCAAAAGTATTCCTTGCTCTGCTCCTAGCTTCCTGATCCAACAAGACCAATATGACAGAAGCTAATATAACATTAATCATCTTCAGATGAGTCAAATTACTTTTATTTATTTATTGATATATGGCACCATGCCTACATGCCTAAGAAAAGTTCACAGTGTTGTATATTAAATACCAATAGAAACATAGCTATATTGGGCATGCATCTCTATTTATTTGATGCTCTCCTAATCTATATCTCTGCCTGTGCCTGGCCTTCCTTGGCCTACAATGTGCAGGGTGCAACATTTGGCAAAACTCTATAATCTCCTCTCAACAATTATACCTTTTATCTTTCTTTGCTATCATCAAACTTTCATGTCGTGTGTATCAATGTTCACGACTGAGCAAAATGATGAGAGTCCTTCTGATGGCTCCTTGACTTCTAAAATAAAATAAATGGGGGCATTAATTCTGGAAGATAATAAAATATATTTTTAAAAAGTATAGAATGAAAGTGCTCCACAGAAAAATACATTTAGAAAATAATGTATACTAAACTTCCTCTTCCAAATTTGCAAGGTATCTAGAAAATTTAGGCTATGAGAATTCCCACAAGCAAACAAAAGTAAACCAACTAAACATATTTTTCTTGGTTTAAATCAGCATTCCAAAATGTATTTAATCACCAAACACACTGAGGAGAGCCACAGTGTGGAACATTTTCATCTTCTCTTTCTGGGGAATGAAATACAATTGTCATCATCTTGCTATTTCTCTTCAGAAGGCATTTCTAGATTAGCCTGTCATCCAAACTGATTTGAGGCAATAAGGAGAACCTCAAAGGATACCACTGGAGTTTAAGGGAAATGATCATCTTCTAGGATGTATGTTATTGCAGATACAAATCAAAATAAATAAAATGAAATAGGATTATATAACATCATAGAAAGAGTCTTTAAATTTGGGTGGTTATTGAAGGTCTTTCTCTGGTAGTAACTAAGACTAGAATGACAGGAATGAGTGAATCATGTCAAGAGCCCTGGGTATCTGTGTCACAGCAGCAGTTGAAATTTGAATGTAATAAATGTAGCTTTATCCTAGCCAGTTTGGCTCAGTGGACTGCAGACTGAAGGGTCCCAGGTCCCATTCTGATCAAGGGCACATGCCTGGGTTGCAGGGTCCATCTCCAGTATGGGGCATTCAGGAGGCAGCCGATCAATGATTCTCTCTCATCATTGATGTTTCTACCTCCCTCTCTCTATCTCTCCCTTTTTCTCTGAAATCTGAGTTCCTTAACTTGTGAAACTATCGCTACAATTTTTGCATCAAATGGCATCTAGAAATGACCCCTAGAACAAATCCTGTATAATAATATTAATGCAAACTGTCCCCTTAGGGGTTCGACTGACTGGGAGTTCAACCACCCGCTATGATGTGTACTGAACACTAAGGGATGGTGAGGAATGAAGGCGGGCCCTGGCCAGCAGCTGACAGCCAGCAGCCAGTGAAGGAAGGTCTCAATTGGATCTGATCCCAGCCAGGGCTACGAACTCTATCCATGCACTAATTTTGTGCACCAGGCCTCTAGTATGTGTGTGTGTGTGTGTGTGTGTGTGTGTATGTATGTATGTATATATATATATATATATATATATATATATATATATAGCTTTACTAAAGCTATATTACACTCCCTCATGGGATGGGAAATGGACCACTCAGGATCTTCACACTGCTAGAGGAAAGTTATTAATTGTTCTGTATATTTACTTTGCAATTGGTTAAATTAGTGAGTTCACTTATTAGTTGTAATAGCTTTTCAGTGATGCTTTCAGAGTTTTCTAGGTGTAAAATTGTAGCATCTATAAATAAGAACACTTTTCTTCCTTTATTCCTATTGTTATATCCCATAAAGGTTTCCTGCTTTGTTACATTGGGTATAATATAGGTCTTATTACAAATTCATTGGAATGATGAAATGTTGTAGCATTTTGGAGACTCTAGTCTATAAGAATCTAAAAAGCTTTTCAGGTATAGTATAATAAAGATTTGGTCTAAATAATGGCATGAGAAAATCAATATCTAGTAGAGGGGGATTTTATATTAAAAATTGAGGATATGGCTTGGGAAAACTAAAAGGTTTTGAATTTAAAGCATACAAGTCTGATTGATAATGAACAAGAAATTGATTCTATTTTAATAGCTGTGGAATTCCACTAATCTATTAATTTGAAAAAAGGTTGCCAGAAAAGAACATAATTAGGATCTTCCACTTATAAACAGTTCTAAGAATGTGTCTTTAAGAAATATATGTGCATACATATGTATATGTATATTATTTTTACAGTTTCTTAATAGACTATTTGCTCTACTTAGACAATATATTATATAAAGATAGAATAATGCTTATCCAATTTATAAAGTAAATTGAAAAACAATATATTGACCCATTTAGCCTTTTAAAATACTGAGAAGAATAATGTACTAGTTTTTCAAATTTGTACACTTCAAAATCATAAGAATTGCTCCCAAAGATGTGTTAGTAGGGGGGGTGTCTTGATTTAGTTTGGAGTGGAGCCTAGGGGTTTACAATTTTTAGCTTTTAGTCCAGGTAATTCTAATGAATTGGTCTACAAACTACACTTATTTTTTTTAAAGGACTTTAACTTTATTTTTTAATTACACTTTATATTCAATATTGTTTTATGTTAGTTTCAGGTATACAGCATAGTGGTTGGACAATCATATACTTTACCAACTGTTTCCCCTGATATTTTTAGTATCCACCTGGCACTGTATATAGTCATTACAATATCATTGAGTAGATTCCCTATGCTGTGCTTTACATTCCCATGACTATTTTGTAACTACCAATCCATACTTATCAATACATTCAACTTTTCCACTAGCCGCCTTCCACTCTGACAGCCATAAGTCTGTTCTCTGGGTCTGTGACCACAGGCTACACTATATGGAATTTTAGTCTTGGTCTTTGCAGTTTGTACCAGTCTTTTGAATTTGTGAGTTGCATTTGGTACACATACCACATCTCAACACCTTCTAATGTTTACCTGAACATTGCATATTGGTAAATTTATCCATCTCTTTGACTTCTGAGAGTGTCCTTATTTGCCTATCAGATTAACAGCCAGGTTATCCTTCTAAACTCCATTCAGGCTCAGGGGAGTCTTGGTTCTCTCTTCCCAGGGTGGTGAGGGTGAGGATTAGTAGGCCCCTCACCAGTAGAGGATGCGGCCAAGTCACTCTTTCAGCTCTAGTGGAGTTGAGCTGGAGCACTACAGGTGAAGCAGCTGTTTTATTTGTATCTGCCTATAGAAATACCCTATTTTTTGGGGTGAGATTGTGGTCACATGAAAATGAAACAAAAGAAAAAAATCAAAAGTACTTCTATTATACCCATTTACTAGTATTTTGCTTAACCTAAAGGAGGAGTCAGAAAAAATGTTTAGTATGTTCTATTGTATAAAAATAGCAGGAGACATATACACATGAGCATTAGGAAATAAAAAGTATGAATGTTCACAGCTTTTATCTGCCTCCAATACTTACAAAGAAAGGGGGGAAGAATAAAAATATTCTACCAGTGAGAATGATGGCCAACCTGTTTCTGGAATCTGGGACAGATTTCCAGCGAATGCAAGAGCAATAGGGATAGATAAAAAAACACAAACAAACAAACAAAACAAACAAACAAACAAACAAACAAAAAAAAAAACCCACACAAAACCCAAAACCAGTGAATCAGAAATGCAATGCTACCAAAGAGCTTGGGCTTGTAAGTACTTAGAAGTATCCTAACTCTTATTCAAAACCCAAGTTGCCTAAAACTCAGGACTGATTAGCCAGCCTCTGAATACCTGGAAAGGAAGGGAAGACTGGAACTAAATCTCCCACAAATAAACCTCTGGGGTTGGAACTGAAACAGAAATCCAGGTCACAGAAGTCATTGGTGAATTCAGTCTTGACTTTCTGCTTCTGCATGCATGCCACACAATCAAGGATTGGCTCTAGAAGGGCCCTCCCAGGACCAGATACTCGGAATTCAACCACGAGCTCTGCATCACACATTATCGTAATGACCAGTTTCAAGAATAAATCAAACTACATAAATATAGCCTGCCACACAAACCAACCAACCAACTGAAACACTGCAGAACAAGACAAAGAAAATAGCATCCTGAAGATAACTCTCAAAGAAGCTATCCCAAGCTGCGTCAATCTTTGGCAGCATCTTCTGGGTAAGTTTAGAGTTCTTGGACCCGCTATGATGGAGACCGAACACACTTGAATGAAGAAGGTCCAATGATCTGTTTAGAAACACTCTCAGCATAGTACCACTTACATAATTTGGAAGGTATTTTTGCAATCTCTCTCTCTCTCTCTCTCTCTCTCTCTCTCTCTCTCTCTCTCTCTCTCTCTCTCTCTCGTGTGTGTGTGTGTGTGTGTGTGTGTGTGTGTGTGTGTGTGTAAGAAGGAAAGGGCCCCACATCATCTTATCCCTCCTGGGTGGTCCTGTTGTTCCTCCTTAGGAGCAGAAAGGGTACAGTTGTTTTCTTCTTGCCAAAATCCTAAGTGGAGGCTATTGCTCTGCCTTTATTGTCTATTGCAATCTTAGCACAGCCCCACTCCTACCAGTTTGTGTAAGAGCCCAGCGAGGGGATTTCATTATCTTTCTTCTAAAGGTTGCCTTCCTTGCTTTCCCCCTTTGTTTCTTTTCTCTCTTAAGGAATCTTCATTTTCATTTTACTAGGATGTTGCTTTGAAAAGGAAAAAGTGGTATAGTCCTTTAAATGTTTATCTCATTCAGAACACAGAGAGATTAATAAACTGAGAGGAAGGCCATGAATTGAGGAAGTTACAACTTGAAAAACTGCAATTGTGGGCTAGAAAAGAGGGAGAGAATGGTAGATAGTGTGAAACAATCCAAGGCGGAACCCTGAAAACCTCTATTCAGCTGCAACAAATTGGACATTCTCTTTAGTCTGTCAATCTTCTGTTCTTAGTTCTTATATACCATCTCTTTTTCCTGATGCTCAGGCTGAAGTATTTCCTCTCATGAAAAGAATGGAGTTTTTCAAACTCAAGAGCCTAATTAGGAACAAGGTTTTCCATCCTTTCACTGTTGCCTTTCAAGTTCAGCTTCTCTTCTCTGCGCTATTTACAATAGAGGCATTGATGATGAAGGGTATCACAGCAGGACACTGCCATCTCTGGGAATATCGAAATGAGAACTGCAGGGAGAAAATAGACACTAAGTTCAAGTACCATGGTGTCCATTCTTTGTAAGTGTTTTAGCCTAATGAAATAGCAAGCAGGCTCATACCATATTGGAACCGCACTCAATGGATTGTGAAACATCTTAGCACTGTCATTAAATTACTGAGGCCATATGGAATGCTCCTCCAATTTAGTGTTGGAAAAATAGTCCCAAGTTCCAAATTTTGACACCATTCTTACAGGCTATTTCTGTTTAGATTTTATGCAGAATCAGAACTAGAGATAGAAAAATTAAAGATGGCTGGAAGAACAGAAGAATTCTGTTGGGAAGCAGGCATGGAATATTAGTTTAAATACATAAAATAGTATTGTTGAGATTTTAGTGTGCCTGCAGATGAACTGGAGGGCAAGATTCTTCAACATTGACAACAGATGTTGTGTAAAGGAGCCCAGTGATTTGCATTTTTAAAAATATATTTTATTGATTTTTTTACAGAGAGGAAGGGAGAGGGATAGAGAGTTAGGAACATCAATGAGAGAGAAACACCAATCAGCTGCCTTCTGCATACTCCTTACTTGGGATGTGCCCACAAGCAAGGTACATGCCCTTGACTGGAATTGAACTTGGAATCTTTCAGTCCACAGACCAATGCTCTCTCCTCTGAGCCAAACCAGTTAGGGCATGATTTGCATTTTTAATATACTTCCTAGTGATGCCATTTCTTCATGCAAATAGTGGATCAAACTTTGAGTAGCAAGGGCACAATGTTTGTAGGGAGAATAATGAAAATAAGAGGTCTCTGAAATCTTGAAATTATTCTTGACTCTTTTAAAAAATGTTTTTATTGATTTTAGAGAGAGAGGAAGAAAGAGTGATAGAGAGAAACAGCGATGAGAGATATATGTACATCTATCGCTGCCTCCTGCAGGCCCCTTAATGAGGATTGAGTCCGCAATCTGTGCATGTGCCCTGACTGAGAATTAAACTGGGCACCTCTTAGTTTATAGGTTAATGATCAACCACTGAGCAACACTGGCTGGGTCTTGACTCTTTCTTTTACATGCATGCTACTCCCTTGAACTCTCTCACCTTTTGCCACGATTTTCAATCACTTGTAGACTGGTCTTGTGGATTCTACCCTCCACAAGAGGGTAGAATTAGTTTCCTCATTAGTTTACCCCCTCAACCCTCCGTATCTCCAATCCCCACTTTCAAACCCTGAATACTTTTCTGCTTGAATCGTCAATGTAGTAGTATCTTGAGTGATTCCCCCAGTCTCCAGACTTATCTCAATTTAATCTAGCATCATGTAACTTTCTTTTTAAAATAAAATCTGATCAAAATTTTCCTCTGATTAAAATGGGACAAGGCCTTCAATTCTCTTCAGAGTGAAGTCCAAGCTTTTTAGTGTCACATATTAGGGCTTCCTGATCTCTCCCTCATCTATCTGTCCAGTTTTCTCTCCAACAAATCTCCATCCCTTCCCCTCAAAACAATGTTTGTTATCTGACAGCCATGTTGAGCTGCTCATGGATTCCTGATGGGTTGGAATTTCCATTCATCCTTCAAAATCCAACTCAGGCATAACTCCTCTGTGGAAATTTCCAAGACTCTGAAGATAGCCAACTGCAAGAAACCTACCTGCTCTATGGTCACTTTTCAACTTGTAATAACTATTTGTTTATTTTCTTTTCTAAAATATTGTGCTTTCTTTGCAAGCAGGATTCAAAATGCTACAGCATCCAGAACAATGATGTTTGCTCAATTTGATTTTAAGAGAAATTAAATGACAGTTGAAGATTTCTATTTTTCACCTATGGAGGGAAGAGAGGAAAGATAAAGAAATTATGTCAAAGCCTCCAAAATAGGGCTGCAGAGTGATGTGAGACTGTCTTTGCTACAATGAGAGAATTCAGTCAAATAGGATTTCAGGCTTGTGCAGAGACTTATGCCGCTCACTGTAAGGACCAGGGACATTTTCAAACCAATGAGTGTATCTGTCTATCTGGGTGTCAAGCCTTATGCCTATATTTGTTTAAATACTCAGTGTAAATGTCACGAGTTCCATATAGAGCATGCAAATTGCTAATACATGCATTATTTTATTCCAGCTGTGCAGTGCTTTAAAAGTGACTGAATATCATTTACCCATTAAATATAAAGCCTGGAGCAAGTCCGAAGATTTATAAAGTATCTTTGTTCTTATTTGCCAGGAGGAAAAAGGAAACTGTGAAATACAACATGACAAACATTTCCTCTTTCCTCTTTTCCCATTTTCTGTATGTACACATCAGCCAGAGTCATGGAAACCTATGTGACCATAAAGCTCCAGTATATTCTTTTCCCTCTCCAAGTCCACGGGCACCTCTTAAAGATTTCAGCTTTAACGGGGAATAAGAGTTAAAGCCAAACAGTGCTGGCTCCACACACTACATGAATGAGCCAAGGAAAATCCATTGGGGTTGGTAACATGGATTTAAAACGACAAGAGTAGGAAAGCAGTAGACCCTGAAAGAGCCCCAAGACAGGTAGGTAAGGTGGTGCTTTGATAAATGCTAGTTCAGAAATGTGTGAGCAGAAATTTTGGTTCTTTGTATGGCTCCAAGGCAATCTATGGGAGTCTCCATAGATGGCACACATGCCATTTATTTTTATACTAGAGGCCTGGTGCATGAAAATCCATGCACTTAGGGGATCCTTCAGCCCAACCTGCACTCTCTTGCAGCCTGGGAGTCCTCAGGGGATGTCCAACTGATGGCTTAGGCTTGCTCCCGGAGGAGTCTGTCCTTTCTCTGCAGGAGGCGACTGGGCAGGCTGATCAGGGGATAGCACTGGTTGGAAAGTGGCCGGCTCTGCCCCCCTCATGGCTCTTCCATGCCCCTGCCACCCCTACCCTTTCTCTGCCCACTGATATCCACCTTTGCTGTCCTGGTGTAACCTGCTCACAGCCCCCCCACCCCCCCTTCTGACTGGTCATTTCACTGTCCAGTTGATTTGCATATTATACTTTTATTATATAGGATTTTATTATAACCCAAGTTGTTATAAAAGAATGACACACTTAATCTCTCTATTTGGCTTTTGTCTCTTAAAGCATGTTGCTTGTTGCATGGGCTCAGGTCTGAGAGAGCCAGAAAGGAAGAGGGAGTTTTTGAGCTGATTCTGGGCTCTGATTTTCTACAAAGCTCAGGTATGAGCTAGTCATGCCAACACTTCTCAATGTAATTGGGAGGAGTCCCATTTCCTCTGGTTGATTTTTCCCAAATCCTCTTTCTAATCCTCCTTCTCCTGATCTTGACTTTCAAATATGTTCAAGAACAAATTTACACCTTTTGGGGCGTTTTTGAACTAAAGGGTCCTTCAGCAAGGTCCTTCCCATTAGTATTACACCAACAGTCATAAACTTTGAAAATGTACTGAGCTCATGGTTGCTAGGGAAATCAAGAGAACAGAACACACCCAGTTCAATTTTGTTGTCTGTTTCAGGAACTATAACATCCAGATGGTAAAGCAGGGTTCAAAATGCAATGTGTATAGCATCTAGACAATGATGTTGCTCAATTAAATTGATGTGAATTGAGATTAAATCACATTGGAAGATTTTCATTTGTGTTTTTACATATGGCTCCAAGGGCCGGGGGTCATTTGTGCTATTCTTGCCAAGAGTGGGCTATGCAGGCCCAGCAAGGACAGGGACCACGGTGAAGGCCTAGTTGACAAGAGGGCTCAGAGGAGCCTGACTAAAGTTTGGTCAAGGAAAGAATCTTTGTCAGTGTATATAAACATGTTATATAATTCAGTCTTACAAAGAAAGGAAATTCTCACGCATGCTTCAACATAGATGAACCTTGAGGTCATTGTGCTCAGTGAAAAAATCCATTATTTAAAAAAACCACACAAAACAAATACTGTTCTAACTGGTTGTGGACTGAAGGGTCTCCTGTTTGTTAAGGGTACATGCCCTGGTTGTGGGCTTGATTCTCAATAGGAGGTGTGCAGGAGGCAGCCAATCAATGATTCTCTCTCATTATTGATGTTTCCATCTCTCTCTTCCTCTTCCTTCCTCTCTGAAATCTATAAAAATATATTTTTAAAAAGAGAAATACTGTATGATTCCACTTATCTGAAATATAGTTGTAAAATTCATGACAACAGAGGTAGAATGCTGGTTCTCAGGCCTGGGGAAGGAGAAAACAAGGAGTTGTTATTGAATAGGCATAGATTTTCATTTTTGTGAAATGAAAGAACTTTATAGATTGGCACATGCACAACAATGTGAATGTACTTATCACTATTGAGTTGTATATTTAAAATGGTTAAGATGGTAAATTGTGTTATATTTTTTTATCCTAATTTCAAATACATTTAAAAATTTATCAGCAGTGTACACACTGCTCATTTCTATCCATCACCAATGAGATTTCAGAAAAGTTTGAACCTTAAAAGCAGCTCTTGTGAAAGTCACCAATGTGACCTACATTGAAGTTCATTGTTTCTGAAATGTATTTATTTTAATTGAATTTTATAAATTCCGCATGCTTTTTTAAAATAAAAACCTGTAGGAATACTTTAATCAAGTAAATGAAATCCACAAAGCTTTAGATTGACAGTTTTATTGAATTATAATTATTGAAAACAAAACTTGCAAATGAGAAATCATTGACATTAGTTGAAACAAAATCAAAATAGGAATTTAGCAAATTAAATAATGTGTGCTCAAATAATATGTAGGATGTAATTTTAAATTCCCTATTTGTGCTTTGGAGCACCTTAAGTTGGTGAAAGACTATGCAATAAAGTTGTCATTGTTCCTTGCTTACACTGATACTTAATAACAGAATGAAATTAAATTGCTGAGGCATAATTTTGCAGCACCTAATTTCAAAACATTAAAATGTGAATAGAGAAATTACTTGATGAGTCACAATGCATAAAAATATTTGTTGAAGAAAATATACTCTGAATGGAGAAATAAAGAACCTGTGAGAATATTTGAGTTTAAATTTATACAACATAATCTAGAAAAATAGACTTGCAAAAATTTTTTATTTAGCAGAATTTTCTGAGTTTACCAGTTATCTCAGTGTGTATAGGAAGAATAGTCTCTCAAATACTATTTATTATGGCCTACACAAAATAAGCTATGTTATCAACTAAATAGTTTAATGGGAAAATCATGATTTTTTTTTTCAAACTTTAAAATGTATTTTGAGAGAAACTATTATCCTAAGTGCTTCTATCATATTTTTATCTAAATCCTTAGCTGTGCTCTACTGTGTGTGATTTAATTAAAACAAGACTCAATTTATTATTCTTAAAAATGTTTTTAAATTACCTTAAAATTTAGGCATGTTGCTTAGAAATGATTTATATGTACTCCTTATTTAGTGGGTCTCAAACTTAAATGCAGGACTGTCTGATTCTAATATTACACCCCCCCCCCCAAAAAAAACACACACACACTACATATAAAAGCTTATTTATTATAATATAATTCCTAGATTGTATTAAAAATGTTATTTATTGTCATAGAAATTTGAATTTAACATAATTTTCACATGATGCAAGATATATTTTTTAAATTTTCTCCACGGTTTAAAACATTAGCAAATATAGGTCAGCAAATGATATTGCTAAATTGTACTGCATTGTTATTGGAGTGAAACTGAGGGATGATGGGTATAAATGAGAGATGATAAATGCTGGCTGGAGGAGGTAGAAGAACAGGGAGAGACAGTGATAGATATAATAGACAGAGAGAAAATAGGTATGTGCACTCAAAGAAAGAAAAGGGGAGAGAGAGGGAAGTAGAGAGAGAGAAAGAGAAGACTATGGCTTTTGGCTTTCCTCCTCTTGGAAAAGTAGTCCAAACCAATTAGGTCTAAAAGCAAAATAAAATAACTCTAGCTAACACCTATGGGGCCACACACACACACACACACACACACACACACACACAGATTGATCTTGTAATTCTGTCATTAACTGGAGTTAGTGTGCATTAGGAGTCAGCAGACTTGCAGACCTTGACCAAATCCAACCTGCCACCTGTTTTTGAATGGCCTAGAAGATAAGAATATTGTCACATCTTTAAGTTGCAGATAAAATTCAAAGAATAATATTTGTAGCATGTGAACATTAAATGAAATTCAAATTTCCATGATTATACGTGGACTTTTTGGCAGCACAGCCACACCAATTTGTTTACATGTTTGTTTTGGCTGCTTTTGTGCCATAAGGCAGTTAGGTAGTAGTGACAGGGACTGTGTGGTCTGTAAAGCCTAAAATAATCAGTGGCTGGCCCTGGTGTTTGGTGTCTCCTGAACCATAACCATACCCTTTTTATGATTCAAACTATGCTTTAGACCAGTAATCGGCAAACTCATTAGTCAACAGAGCCAAATATCAACAGTACAATGATTAAAATTTCTTTGGAGAGCCACATTTTTTAAACGTAAACTTCTTCTAATGCTACTTCTTCAAAATAGACTCGCCCAGGCCATGGTATTTTGCGGAAGAGCCACACTCAAGGGGCTAAAGAGCTGCATGTGGCTCATGAGCCACAGTTTGCCGACCATGGCTTTAGACTCTTCACAGACTTGGGACACAAGCCACTCATTTCTAGTATTCAGGGAGAGGCTTTGAAGGAAAGTGCTGGAGTTTCTTCTGAGAAGTGACATCAATATGTTGTTTCAGCGTCAGCAGCTCTAGGCACACAGTCTCCTGTTTCCCACGCCTGCCAAATTAACAAACATCTAAATAGGTTGCACTGTGTCCTGCTTTGTGCCTACAACATCCTGGTAATTATCAAATAGTCTCATTAAGCACATTTGTTCCCTGTAATACACTTGCAGCTTCTTATTAATTGTAGTCTTACTTGTCTGCACTAAGCAGTTCTGGGGATTCCTCTCCTTATCTTGTTATAGCTAATGTCTTGCTGAGCTGTACCTGGAGGTTCGCACGGAGCTGAACAGCAGGGTGGGTCAACATAATTTCAAAGGAAACCCTGAAGCAGTGATTTTTCACAGAGCTATGGGATCTTCATTCAATCCGTGGCCATATCCCAAAGGCGACTTTCTATTGCTTTGCTTCTTTCTAAGAATTTGTCCTTTTTGCTGATTTCAGCATTCAGTTACCTTATGTTTTCTTTTCTTTTCTTTTTATTGATCTCCTTGGTTACTACTTAATGTGTCCCCTCTTAGTCTTAAAAAATATTTTTATTAATTTCAGAGAGAAAGGGAGAGGGAAAGAGAGATAGAAGCATTAATGATGAGAAAGAATCATTAATTGGCTATTCCACACTGGGGATTGAGCCTAAACCCCAGGCATATGCCTTGATGGGAATCATTTCGTGACCTCCTGGTTTGTAGGCTGATGTTCAACCACTGAGCCACACCAGCCAGGCCCTTCTTAGTCTTTATAAAAACAAACAGGAAAAAAAAAGTAAAAAATAATTTTAACTGATTTAATTTTAAATAGTTTTATTGAGGTGTAATAGGCATTCAAAGGACTACCCGTATTTAATGTACACAACTTGATGAGTTGGACATCTGCAAACACCTGTGGGGCCTAACCACTATCAAGGTAGGAGACAGGTAACAAATGCAGAGTTTCCAGGTGTCCCTTGGTTTTTGCCTTTTTTCATGGGGACTTGTTATTCAATGGCTATGAAGTTACAGTTATGGTAGCTAAATAAGGTCTGTTCAACATGGTGAGCATAGTTAACCGTGCAGTTAGGTGCCCTTCAAGATTGGTTAAGCGGGTAGATCTCATGGTAAATGCTTTCAACACGCGCGCATGTGTGCGCACACACCCACACACACACACACACACCTACCTCCTGAGATGTATGTTTAAACTCAGTAGGGTGAAAGGAAGAAGCTTAGAATAATCCAATTTTCTATTGTAATGAGTAGGATGAACATCTCACCCTTGTTATTGTTTATATTTCAACACAGGTATCTATATTTTTCTCCCATTAGCTCACAACTTCTCATCTGCACCCTTAGTAAATAAAGGCAGCATGTGCACAGCTCTACACTATCAAGTAGAGACTCGGCATTATGAAATGCTGAATTAGAGAAATCATGGGAGAATAATTTCCCTCTAGCTAATTCTCAGCTGCCTTTTGTCCTGCTTCACATTTTTATGGCCCTGACTGTGCAGTGAAATTCATGCCTCCACTCAGGGCTGGCTTGTCCAGCTGACAGCATCCGGAAACAGTGACATCGGTTGTTTTGACTACTTTTGGTCAGGTCAGTTTGTTCTGATCCTGATATTAGTTGACATCACGTGTGAATATATCATGGTGGGTATAGTTCACAAGCTGATACAGTCCTGATCCAGATAGTTCTCTGGGAGAATAATTCCATCTATTGTGACTTTGCTCAGCCTCAGGAGTACATGTACATGTTGTTCGAACATTTACTGAGCACCAGTGATAAGTTAAGGTCTCAGATGCAAGTAAGACATATTTAATCCCCTCAAATGTTCAGTCTAGTACAGAGACAGGCTTATAAATCACTCTGCAAGCAGATGCACCACATGCTATGACCTGTTTGTCAATTTGAAGTTACAGTTATGGTAGCTGAATAAGGTACTTTACGTGAATTCTTTAGTCCATGAGTTCTGTTAATTATCTCCATTTTATAAATGAGGCACAGAATAACTCATTCAAGGTAATAGTAAGTAGCGGTGTCAGGATTCACACCCAGCGAGTCCAACCTCAGTCTGTTCTCTTAACCACTACCCTATACGCTCCCTCATGAATGTCTTAATTCTATCTCCTTTACTGCTGTAAAGGAAAGACCCCTGTAGATTTTGCTTTTCCTTACCTCCCTATATGAAGTGTAGCAACACTGAATAATACTTCTGATGGCTGTCAAAGAGAGTAACCAATTAAAATGGAAGAAAATGTCAATTTCTACTTTGCAGGGGAGATCCTTAAAATAACATCTTATTTCACATCCCTGCCTCTGCATTTAAAGAAGCAGGCCAGACATCTGGAAAGAGGTTTGTCTTTTTAAAGATATCTCTAGTTAGGTGTTCACATCTTGTGTTCCCAGGAGACTTTCTCTCTCCTGCCCCCACAGCCCTTCCCAGAGCCACTTAATGGACATCTAACAACTTGGACAATTGACCTGTTTCTGAGTTGCTTCCAGCATAGCTCAAAGCATAGAGGCCAGACTTCCTTAGCATGTGAAGGTCCATCCATGTTGTTACAAGTAGCTATAGGTTCTTTTTTATGATAGAGCCATATTCTATTGTATATAAGTACCACTTCTTCTTTATCCAGCTATCTACTGATGGGCATTTAAGTTGCTTCCATAGATAATACTGATTCTGTCTTAAAGACTCTGACCTTTAATGATTAAGCCTTCAGAGTGGTATGGTTGTGACTTAGATATGTGTCTTCTTTCGATTAAGTTTAAATTACAGAGGTCAGGAGCAGGGGGCAGGAATTCAGATGATGGAGGATTACACTCAGACTCTAATGCTTTTTAGCTTTGAGGCAATCACAATTCCTGTTCAACATTTCTGTTTTTTTTCTTCTGTGAAATGGAATAATAATTCCTGTGACAAATCATTACTCACGTGAAATGTTAGTACAGTATTGGGCAATTTGCAAATGTTCTCCAAATGGTCATTATTAATTTCTATGGTCAGCTTTCTCTCCATTGTCTATAAGTAAATTACATTTCCAATTCAGCCTGGAATTAAACTATATTAATCCGAAATGACAAAAGTGAAATACTCTTTAAAAGTAATACCATTTCCTTTCATTATTTCAGCATTGAGTAAATTCCCTAGGTCTTTCATTGGCTCTAAAATATTGAGGTTTATTTTATTTTATTTTATTGTAAGAGATATAGATTTACATCAGGATTGAATTGGGGGGGTCATAAGAGGTTATTTTATGATCAATGGTGACATGCACCCTCTCCCTTGCTTTACCACATGATTTCATGGAAGCTGGTCATATTTAATATTAGTAACAATAAATCTTTGATTTACCATGTGGGACAAACTTGAAAAGAGTAATTCAGTGGTACCTGTTTTTATCTAAGTTCCCTTTATATCTTAACAGTGCTTAAAATGCCTACTCTATATTTTGGTGGTCGTGAATGGTATTTACTTCTGTATTTTTGAAATACTTCCTGTAGACTAGAGCATGTATAAGAATCACTTGGGCCTAAACCAGTTTGGCTCAGTGGATAGAGTGTCAACCTGAGGACTGAAGGGTTCCAGGTTTGATTCCAGTAAGGGACATGTACGTTGGTTGGGAGCACATCCCCAGTAAGGGGTGTGCAAGAGGCAGCTGATCAATGATTCGCTCTCATTGATGTTTCTAACTCTCTGTCCCTCTCTCTTCCTCTCTGTAAAAAAAATCAATTATATATATATATATATATATATATATATATGTTTGTGTGTGTGTGTGTGTGTCTCTGTGTGTGTGTGTGTGTGTGTGTGTGTGTGTGTGTTTCTAACTCTCTGTCCCTCTCTCTTCCTCTCTGTAAAAAAAATCAATATATATATATATATATATATATATATATATATATATGTTTGTGTGTGTGTGTGTGTCTGTGTGTGTGTGTGTTTCTAACTCTCTGTCCCTCTCTCTTCCTCTCTGTAAAAAAAAATCAAATATATATATATATATATATATATATATATATATATATATATATGAATCACTTGGGGTCTTGTGATATTGCAGACTCTGATTTTGTAGGTTTGCCTGAAATTCTGCATTTCTAACAGGAACCCAAACATTGAGTAACAAGACTTATAATTCCTTAAATAAAAAAACTTTAAAAATATATGCATTCCTGGGCCCTACTCTTAAAAATTCTTATTTAGTAAGACTGAAATCAGATGTCTACATTTTCAATAACTGCATAAGTAATTTTGTTAATATGCCTTGTTTTGGAACTGCCAAAATATATTCTTATTGTAAATGTTTTGATCAATATGCGTCCAGTCTATCTTTGTGGTCTACTCTTATATATTCTGTTCTTTGTCTATAATGCAGGTACTTACAGTTCCCTGGGTACGCGATCTCTTCATATGCTGTTTCCTTTTCTTTAGAAAAATTTTTATTCTATTTATTGAGGAAAGGACTACTTATACTTAGAGATCCAGTTCTGGTATAACCTTACCTTTGCAACCTTCTCTGATATTCTAGTCCAGTGGTCCTGGGATGAGGGTGATTTTGTCTTTCTGCCCCTTTAAAGATAATTGATGATGTCAGAAGATATTTTTGGTTGTCATAATTTTGGGTGGTGCTATTGGCATCTACTGGGTAGAAGTCAGTGATGATGGTAGACATTCTATAATACATACAGGAACCCTTACCACAAGGAATCTTCTAGCTCAAAATGTCAGTAGCTGAGATTGTGAAACCCTGTTCTTAGCTGAGTTAGATGTTTCTCTTTGATTTTCCTTTTGAATGATTCAATCTATTACTTATTAAACTTAACTTTTTATTATCTACTAGAAGCCCAATGAACAAAAATGGTGCAAGGTTAGGCCCTCATAGCCCTGGCTGCCTTGTGCCCCCTCCCCATCTTCAGTCATTCAGAAAGGTTGTTCTGCCTTCTGGTCTAATTAGCATATTAGCTCTTTATTACATAGGGTTTTTTTTTTCTATCACCCCAGTAGACTGTTATGTCTGTGGACAACTATCTCCTTCTCATCTCTATTTCTTCATAACTAGTATATTGGTGTGTGTGTGTGTGTGTGTGTGTGTGTGTGTGTAAATTGGTAAATGTCTCTTTGAACTTATAACTGAATTTACAAATACACTCAATATGCAGTGTTTTGTGGTAGGCAGGTGGGCTAACCCAAGATCTAGATAGATTCATGGATCCTGGTTGGGGTGAGATGTTACCCCAGCCTGAAAAGCATAATATCAAGTCATCAATCACCAACTGCAGAGTCAACCTTCTGAGAAAAAAACACACACCCCATTTATCGTTTGCCAATTGGAAGGAATACAATTGACTAGAACCAGCTGGCTTTGGCCTCTCCAAGAGGCTGTGACCCATTTAATCAGTTTGGAATGTGTTCATAACTTTGAAGGTGGATCAGGAAGGATGGCAAGCATGGACTAAGTCAGCTAAGATGAGCAATCTCCCCATTTTAAGTGTTTGATGTAAGAGACACAATGATTAAAAAAGAAAAAGCTATGTGAGTGGGGTCAGGGGTGAGGGTAGGAAGATGGTTCATTCTTTATGATTTTGAAAACTGACAAACTATGTTTAGTTTGGAAAGACCTGAAAAACCTCACATAACTCAGCCTGTGCCTCATTTCATCAACAGTGTGGGGAAATAGTGAAATCTGCTTTCTGCTTTCTATCTGTCATCTAAGCCATTCCAGGGACAGTAATCCTGGGTAGTGTCTTTCAGTTGCAGCCATTTCCCTGGAGAGATGGAATATTAATAAGACATACATTGAAAGCTCATATACTTTCTCCTACCTGTTTTTCATTTTTCTTCTTCTTAATGCAATTTCACCAATCTCTTGGAAACTAGACAAACAAGGGAAGTTCTTCACTGCTTATGCTTTCCAAATGTACTCCCAAAATTGAAATGCTATACTATGTGCAAAATTCAGGTCCAGAAGATTAAAAATAATCTCTTATATTTGTATGGGATATTATTTCTGAAGAGCAAATATTACATTTGTGTTATTTTATACTTATCTCCCTTTAATGATTCACTTTCTTTTTCTTTTCTTTTTTTTTCTTTTTTTTTTAAATATATTTTATTGATTTTCACAGAGAGGAAGAGAGACGGATAGAGAGTTAGAAACATTGATGAGAGAGAATCATCAATCAGCTGCCTCTTGCACACCTCCTACTGGGGATGTGCCCGCAACCTAGGTACATGCCCTTGACCTGAATCGAACCTGGGACCTTTTTAGTCCTTAGGCCGACGCTCTATTCACTGAGCCAAACTGGCCTCGGCTCACTTTCTTTTTCATTACCTAAATGGCAACTGGTCCATAATTTTCATTTCAAGAATTGTCTTTCTTCTGCTGCTTTTAGTGCTCATTCCCATGAATACCTCGATTTAATATTTCCAGAAGCCCACTAAGACTTAAGATCCACTGATTCTTCATCTTACTGTTTCTCTTCCCCCCCTTTTTAATTAGCACTGATTTTAAAATCCATCACTCAACCTTTTATCCCCTCTCAACCCCTCTCCATTTCTTTTCCTTTATTCTGTTGGCCTGATTGAACACCCTCCCTGGTTAATTGCAACTGTCTTTCTCTTCTACTCTACAGCTGAAGATGTTTGGAAACAATTTCCCCATCCCTCCACCTCCACACACAGTCACATTTATATTTATTAATCTCTTTAAATATATGACCAAGATCGTGTGACCCTTAACACTCTTTCAAAATCCAACTCAACTCTCTAGACCAGGGGTTGGCGGGTAGAAAGTATTTTAAGCTTTGGGGGCCATACGGTCTCTGTTACCATCCAGTCACCTAGCAGCCATAGATAGTGCACATATGAGTGGATGTGGCTGTCCTCCAACCAACGTGTTTACAAAAACAAGCAGTCGGGTGGATTTGGCCCACCGGTGGTAGTTAGATGAACCAGCTCTAGACCATTTATCTTCTATCCAAGATGACCATTTTATACCTTCTCACTTTCCTAAGCCTTTTACACTCACTCCCCACCCCATGTCTTGGTTATTAAATGTTCTCTCTGTTTTATGAAAACATCAAAAGGAATCAGAAAGAAAGATTCAGCCCTTCTGTTTCCTCTGGATGCGAGCCAATTTTACTCTGCATTCCCTCCCATCACTGTGGATGGAACATCCATATTTCTCTTTGAGGCCAACCCCACCCTTGTGCACTGGATCCCATCCCATCTCCTCTACTTTAGAGAAAGTTCCAACAATCCTGTCCTGATTTCCCTGTACTATTAATCTTTTCCTCTTTGCTGGGTTGTTTATATCAGCATATAAACACACTATAATAGATGCTATTTTTTTTTTTAAAGGAAAACTTCACTAATCATTAGGAAAATGCAAATCAAAACCACAGTGAGATGTCACCTCCCACCTGTTAGTATGGCTGTTATAAAAAAGACAAGAAATAACAAATATTGGTAAGGATGTGGGAAAAAGGGATCCTTATACACTATTGGTGGGAATGTAAATTGGTACAGCCATTATGGAAAACAGTATGGAAGTTCCTAAAAAAAAATTTAAAGCTATAACTACCACATGATGCAGCAATCCCACTTCTGGGTATACATCCAAAAGTAATGCAATTGGTATCTGGGGGAGCTATAAGCACACCCTGTTCATTATTCACAGTACTCATGATAACAAAAGAACCTAAATGTCCTTTGATGGATGGATGGAGAGAGAAACTGTGGCAACTTCAGCTTTTAAACATAGGAGCATAGACTACCTGCTCCTAAGTCTGCTTCATTCCAATGACTGGGCTCTTAACTATTATGTCATTATCACAGTAATTTTGAATGAAGGAAGGAAAAAGCAAGCAAACAGAAAAATGAATAAAATACCACATCCATCTTGCATAATTTGAGCTAGACTAGCCTGCTGGGAAAACAGAGAATGATTCTGTAAATATTTAGCTGTAATCCTATCAGATCTCTTCTGCAGAATCATCTCTTTGTCCTGGCCACCTCTATACTGAATGACTTCCAGCTGGTTGGTATTTCCAGACCTATGGAATGTCCAAAGGGTCCACCATGAGCTGCGGTGTGTGATCTGACTGCACTGAGTCTGAGGTTGAAGAGTGTACTACTGTGACTAAGAGCTTGAGTGGTGTTGAATGATTCTGGCTCCAGCACCCACTAGCTATCTTTTTGCTCTTAGTGACTTAACCTCTAAGCCAACCAGTTTCATTTGTAAAATGGCGTTAATAATGTGTCTCAAGGATTGTTCATATGATTAAACTACTTAATAGTAGTGAAGTGACTGGCACATTGTAAATTCTGAGGCACATAAATAAAGTTGATTTCTCCCTGCCTGTCTTACATCAGACTTTAACAATGCAACAAATATGGCAATGAGCTTTGTGGTGGGTGATTTTTAATGTAAAGAGCACAGAGAAACAATTTATGCTTTGTTTACTTGGGACTGGCAATTTCTTCTGACTGATATGACCTCTCAATTCAGAGAAGCAAAAGGAAACTGCTACTGAACACTTAGTCATTCCGTAACACATCACTTTAGCCAGTTATTTTACTGATCGATTTGACTGGCAGTAATTTCTAACTGACTGAGTGCAAGATGCCCAGCATTTAGAAGAGTACCTGCTATGAAGCCAGTGTGGGCAGGAGGACTGGCCAGGTGTGGCAGAAAACTTTGCAGTATGGCGAACACATCTGACCAAGAGTGCCTGACCTAGAAGCAATCCTGTCGGGACCCGTACGCACCAAACTGCATTCTAATTATTTTTCTTCTCCTATTTCTCTCACCCTGACCTGTCATGTTTCTAAGCATCTATTTTATTTTCTCATTGGTCATATAACAATAATAATAATAATAATAGCTAGTTTAAAAGTTGTCATGAGGGTTAAATGAAAAAAATACCTGCAGAGTGTTCAACACCTGGAGCAATAAATATCAACAACCCAATAAATAACCTTGATTTAAGGACAGGAAGAAGGCTACCATGGCCTGAAGCCTTGTGGAAGAAGGGGCAAGAGGGAAGCATCGTAGTGGTAGGTGAGGAAGTCACAGGCCAGATCCTGTAGTTTTTGTGGGGCAGGACTGTTTGGGTTTTTAATATAATGAAAAGTAACTGGTAGGTTTTAAACCAAAGTATGACATGATCTGCTTTATGCTTTAGAAAGATCAGGTTGCCTTTGCTGAGAGAATGGAGTATGAGAGGCAAGGGCCAAGGCTGAGAGACAAGATGTTAGATGTCCAGGTGTCAGATGATTGAGATTAGACTATGGTGATGATGGACACAGGTTGTGAGATGCAGGCCATATTATGGAGACATTGTTCCCAGGGTTTGCTGAGAGGTTGCTGAGCTGCGGAAAAGGAAGAAAGGGACCAAGGATGACTCTCGGACCTAACTTAATGAGTGAGTGTATGGGGTGCCATTTTCAGAAATGTGGACACTTTAAAGGAACAGGTTTAGGGAAGCTAATCAGTGTTCTTGTTTAGGCATACAATGTTGTGAATGTTTATTAGATGCATACAAAGCAATATTGAGAAAGCATAGAGGCTGAAGCTCAGAGATCAGCTCAGCACTTGTGACTCCACATGTAGGATTCATGAACATTTAGATTAATGCCATGCAGCTGGAGGACATTTCCTAAGATGAGAGTATGGAGAAGAGATTGCCTCTCAGTTAATTACTACACACAAGGGCACCAAGAAGTGGATGCTGTAGGGGGGCTTGTACCCCTTAAGGCAGCACCTGAGGATGTGCAGCACCTGAGAGAAACTGCCCAAGATAGATCTTACATCCAGGACTCCCAACCAAGTCAGAGACTTCTGCACTAGACATGGCAGAGGAACCACCCTGCTGGTGACAGGTCAGCACTGAAAAAGACCCCATTCTTGGCACAACCTCAAGGGGTAGAATTTGCCCTTCAGGTGCCCTCAGCTCTCCAAGAACTTCCAAAGAACATCTGAAATTCCCATGAGCCAGACAAGGAATGAGACACTCAACAACCAAAACCAAGTTGATCTAAAGAAAATAATGAATTAAGATTTGCTTCACGCAGCCTGAGATTTGCACCCAATTACATTCTGATTCTAATCTCTGATCATGTAAATGCACTTCTCTGCTTAATGGAGAGTTTTTTGCTCATCATTTATCTGTTCCCAGGGAATGCTTACATTTGCCTAGTCCACCAAGGATGATCTTTTAAAGAAATATATTTTCTGCATAGTGATGAGTTAAGGACACATCTTGCTCTGCCTGGAGTCCTGAACCTGACACAGTTAACATGGTGAAGCTGGCTGTACATTTAATCAGAGGTAGTTAATTTGATTTTCTAAAATTAGGCAGAGCATCGGGTTGTCATTAGGTCTGAGAATTGCTGCATTTCTGAAGTCACTCTGCATACCCCAAAAGGGCTTTATGGGATATGAGTAGTAACAACCTATGGATATATTGATGATAATGAGCATCAAAATGTTCTGTGAGGGGAAGGGAAGAAAAAAAAAATCCCTGATGAGCATGGGTGGTGACTCAGGATGACCAGAATTTTTAAAATTTATGATCATTACAACATAAAAAAATACTTACGAATAATAAAAAAATCTGTTACAATAATTAGCTGTAATGAATGCTCATGGTGAGTTAAATGAACTGGAACAATTTAAGGAAATAGTACATAATTTGAATTTTGTGTTTTTTGTCAGATCATTTTATCATTAGACAGAGAAACAGTCAGAAGAGAGAAAGATAAAGAGACAGGAGACTTAAAAGGAGCCAGTGGATAGAAACTAAAATAAGCAATAAACTGTTGAGCTTACTGTATTCTTGTCTTCTAAAAACAGTGAAAAATGCTCTATATTGCGTTTTAAAAATCTTAACATCAGTTTTTGCAGTCATTAAGGTATCCATAGTGTGAAAAAGTAAATGGTTATCAGTGTAGTAATTGTTCAAATCTGACAAACTTGAGTTTGAACTTCCACCTGCCATTGTACATGACACAGGCTCTTTAACTGCTCCAAGTCTCAGTTCAATTCTTAAAGTGGAACAAAAACAGTTACTGCCTAATGTTATGGAGAGGAGTGGATATATCACAGTAATAGCTAATTCTTAGTCAATGCTCATTATGTACCTGGCATTCTCCTAGATACCTTCACGTGAACTAAGTCATTTCATTCTCCTAACAACCCAAATCAGTAAGGGCTATAATTATCTCTTTTACAGCTGAGAAAATGGTGACACAAAGTGATGGAATAGAAATAGTAAGTTATGGTGTGGAATTTGGTACCCAGGCAGTTGGTCTCCAGAACTCACAACTGCTCCAAACTGCCTCCACATCAGCACAGTACCTGGGACAAAATCAATAAAGCCAGGTATGTCTATTTTTCATATTGCCTTTGTGGCACACGATAGAGCCTGCATTTACATATGTGAGTGAGTTTTGTTATAATTGATTCAACTCTTCAGGCTGAAGGGCAACTTTTGAGGATGGTTTCCAAGTTTCCCCAGTGTAACCAGTCCTATCCACTAGGGAGTGAAAGATGAAACAGAGGGCTGGAGAATCAGGACAAAGGCTTTATTGGAGGAGAAGACCCCTGCCAGGCTGCCTTCCAAAGGAGAAATAGCACATGTGCTGGAGTGAACACGCCTTTTGAGGGGAGGAAAGGGGAGAGATGGGGCTTAGGTACTTGGCACATGCTGATTGGTGGTTTCATATAAGGCACATGATTAGGGACTTAAGAATTGGGGGCTTAGGGTATTTGGCAGGTGCTGATTGGTGGTTCAATGTACAGTCCATATAAAGTGCCTGGTTAGGTGTTCAGGAATGTTCAGACTGCAGGTGGAGTTTACGTCATTCTCCATTCATCAGTTGGGGGAAGGGAGGATCTATCAGGGAGCACTATGTTGTGAGATGCAAGGTTACTGAAAGTGACTTCCTAAGTTGGAGGGTAATGAGTAGGCCCTAGAAGCAGGTTTTTCTGACATTGAGCAGGATCAGAAGGTCATCCCTCATCAACTTCTCATCTAGGCTACCTGGCATGACTCCCACCCAACCAATCCCCATAAAGAACTCTCTTTGACTCAGATGGTGAGACTTTCCAGTACCCAGATTCAGGGCTCTGAATAGGGCCATTATGGTAATAAGGGGTGAAGGGAGGTGTCCTGATTTGCTCATCTCCTTTTCTCTTCTTGGGCATTATTTGCAAGTGAAATTGCATATGCACTCCCAATTGGGGTTTGCTTAGATAACATGGGAAGATATACTAATTTTTTCTCTTCATTTAAAAAAGTGAACCTTGAAATTAGAATTTAATTCTCATAATCCAGTTTCATTACTTCTTAACTTTTTAGTATATATGGAGCCTTGTGGCTTAGGAATGTCTTGGACTTTTCTCTGCCCTGAGAGGAAGCTGTCATGGTTTACACTGAGTTAAAGGTACAGGAAGTATCCTGATGTGGATGGGTTGTCCCTCTCCTTTGTGTGGAGACATAAAGGGATTTCAAAACCAAAACATAGAACGAGCAAACATTAAGTGGGATTCCTTGCCTTGTACATTGACCCCCTTTCCTGGCTGCTCATTCTTTTTCTTTAGGAAGGAATGCAATGGCTGGGAACCCCAGACCTGTTCCCACGCCCCACTTCTTTCTCGCTTTCCCCAGGTCCCCTTGCTGGCTCACCACCTCCCATGCTTCTGTTTGCACTCTGGTGGTCTGCCTGCTGGAACTTAACAAATGACAGTGCATACAAATGGAGCTTCCCTCTTCTGCACCCCCCAGTTAGTTCCTAATCTCCCCCTGGAGCCCCCCACCCCTGCCCTGCACCCTGGGGGAAGGGGGTGGTATATTTCCCTCCTTCCCCCCTTTAGAGGATGTGCCTCCACCTTTCAGACAAAGCCTCTAGGCTGAACCTGAGCCCACAGGAATTTGCTTCTGAAGAAGAGAACAGAGAGGCTAGAGGGAGAAAACTTCTCTTTCTGCAGCATTTTCCTTTAGGCCAATGCCCCTCCCTCCCCCCTTGGGCCAAATTCCCTTGCCATAGCCACAGGGCTGAGTTTACAGCACCACATCACCGGAATCTATTGATATCAAGTCAGATAGGAAACTTGCCTGGGATTCATATTTGTTACCCAGTGGTTGCTCAGGTCTTACATATGAAATGTGCTGGTTTGATTATAATCAGAAAGGATGGGGTTTCTTTAGCATGCATAGGGGTCCTTGCTCATAGTCGGAGTTAGCTTCAGGCAAAACAGAAATATGGAAGAAAAGATAGCCCTGGGTAGCCAGTTATTTCATGTCTCTAAAAGGAATTATTTTGCTCTAATTTTCTTGTCAATTGCTTTGTTGAGAGAGAGAGAGATAAAGAGAGAGAGAGAGAGAGAGAGAGAGAGAGAGAGAGAGAGAGAGAGAGAGAGAGATTCAGCTAATTGCTTAACATTTGTAATCAAGCAAGATATTCAGTTAATTGCTTAAAAATTTTAGTCAAGCAAGGAGGGCATCTATCTTTGCGGCTTTGCAGAAGCAATGGATTTTAGTCGAGTTCCAGGGATCAAAAGAATACTCAAGATACAACTTCCAGTTTTGCTATTTTCTCAGAAGGCCTAGGGAAACCATTTTATTCCTGGTTTACAAATTGGGGCTTCTTTAAAAAGCAATACATGGTCAGGTTGTTTGAACTGACCTTAATCATAGGGTTCAAAGTCCCCTATTCCAAGGTCTAGATTTGTTGTTTTTACATTAATTGTGTGTTTGTCATTTCTGGGTCAAAGTGAATTTTTGTCTAAACCAAATACTTTCATGTAAGGCAAGAACAGTCGGACATCAAAGTACAGTATGTATTCCCCCAGGAGTGGCTTCAAACTACTTCTTTTGATAACATTTTGCCTGACATGTTCAGTGCACCCATCATATCAAAGCTGGTTCTGTCTTAAAAATAAAAAATAAAAATCCAAAAACAAAACAAAACAAAGCAAGGCAACAACAGCAAAACCAAGGAAGAAGTTCTTTAATTTGTTTTTCTTAGAAAATGCATCTTTCACTTTTCTCTCCAGTTATATTTTTATGACCACAGATGCACTTTTAAAAAAGGATTTTTCAATAACCTTGAGGAATACAGAACATACAATTCTTAGTTTGAATCCATAGAACCTGACAGGCTTAGGGAAAGTTGTTAGAGGAGGTCCCTTTGGGGCATTTCTATAAACTGTTTACTGCTGACCTCGGTGGCCATACTCAGGATGAAAACCTTCAAACTGCTTTTCTTCTTGGAGAATGATGAGCTGACACGGTGCTCAGAGTGCATCTTCTTTTTCTTCTTCTTCTTCTTTTTTTTTTATTTTTTAAATCCTCACCTTAGGATATTTTCCCATTGATTTTTA
Source organism: Pipistrellus hanaki (assembly GCF_964339955.1). Lineage (NCBI taxonomy): Eukaryota > Metazoa > Chordata > Mammalia > Chiroptera > Vespertilionidae > Pipistrellus > Pipistrellus hanaki. The sequence goes on along the minus strand of NC_140503.1, from coordinate 202,071,673 downwards.
AAAAGAGTGGGAGGGATGGGGAGAGACACACAGAGAAAAATATTGATCTGAGATAGACACATCGATTGGTTGCCTCCTGCACAAGCCCTCACCAGAGCCTGGGCTGGGGAGGAGCCTACAACCAAGGTAGATGCCCTTGACCGGAATGGAACACTAGACCCTTTGGTCCACAGGCTGATGCTCTATCCACTGAGCCAAACTGGCTAGGGCAGCACCTTCGTTTTTATAATTATGGCCAATCCCCTAGGTTCTGGCTTTCTGGTGTATCTGCGCCACCATATGAAGTCTCCCATTGCTTTAAGAGATGGATTACTGAAATCAGAAGCAAATGACTTTTTTGGAAGCATCCAAAAAATAATGATGAAAATGTTTTCATTAATGGAAACACATTATGGATGAAAAATGCATAAGTGGAATGTAGGTTTATGGCCTTTCATACTTAGAAATGCCTTTTATAAGGGCAGCTTGGAAGCGGAATTTTAGGGCTGCCAAAATATCTATACTTTGATGGAACTGGCGATAAAAACTGTGGTAAAATAAATAGCACACTTCTGAGATTTCATTTGCTTCTTTATATCATAATGGTTTTTGAGCATCCAGTAAATTCCAGATGTATAGTGGGAATATTGGCATGAATAATTGCTATCCTCCTGGTGCACAAAATCTACTGGGACAAGCAAAGAGGAAATCCTGAACTATTCTAGTAGAGACACATGCTCAAAGGATGCACATTCAAGTAAGAGAGGAGGAATCAGGAGGGCTTCACGGAAGGGGAAACTGTTGAGTTTACTTTTACCTCTGAAGTATATTTGGGGAAAGCAATATGCAGTGTGAGGCAAAAGTAGATTTACAGTTGTTCATGTGGAAAATAGTGCAATAATTAATAAGTAATAATAATACAAGAATGAACTCTGTGTTTTGCATGTTCATACCTATAACCCTACTTTTGCCCCACTTTGTATTGAAAACTTGATTATGTTGGTTAGTGTGAACAAGTTTGCTTAACAAGGTCTGTTTTCACCCTTTTACTTTAGCATGCAATCAGGGAGAGAGGACTGTGTGTGTGTGTGTGTGTGTGTGTGTGTGTGTGTGTGTATGATGGCCTATTTGAAGGAGGAATAACACAAGACCCAGGACCTGTCATTGTTGAAAAGCTTTTCAGCTTGCCCCTCAACCCCTTCCTTTCTCCCTCTCTGTTTTCTGCCCAGGTTGCCTCTTCTCACCAATGCTGTCTGTCATTGGTTGTCTCCAGATGGTATACAAATATCTCCAGACCATACTTTCTCTCTGAATTCCAGACAGATACAGTCTAACATCTTGTCTACATCTTTTCTTTGCTAGAAAATCTTGGAGGAATCTTTGAAATCAAACAGAACTCACTTTGATGAGTGCCACTATAATCCCATTAGGTTTAACCGAAAACGTCACGTTTTTACCTAACCCACTCATTCCTAAATTCCCTCCACATCTAATTCACTAGTTGTGTTGATTTTACTCTTCTTCCTTGCATGGTAATACTTTAGTGAGTGACAAATCCCATGGCAGTGAGAGTGTGGGAGAGAAAGCAAGGAATGGGAGGAGGCAAAGTGGGAATAGGGGGCCTGTTACCAAGCTGGTGACAACATGAAAAGAAAAGATAGGTGCTCTCTTGGTCACAGGAGTCGTCTCTGGACAGAATTTACAGAACCACTGTGCCTCGGATTAGCTCATCAGCATGGAAGAAGATGAAGGGAGAATAACGTTTTGGCTGGCCCCTTCCTGCCTCCTATTATTATTCATTGGTAAAGCTTAAGCCATGAGGATTTTCTGTTTTCCTTTTATTGAAAATTGGCTTACTGGCATGAAGAGCCAAAAGTGAGATAGTGGTGGCAATTTTTCTTAATATCTATCACCAAGAATCTTTAAACTACTATAAACACTTGCTGGTTTGATTACAAAATTATGTTTTAGTCCCTTGTATCAGAATGTCAGGATTCTTTCAGAGAAATATACATATATTTACTTATTGTAAGTAATTGGCTCACACAATTGTAGGCTTGGCAAGTCTGAAATTCATAGAGAAGGCCAGGTGGCAGGCTGGAAGCTCAAGCAGTGTTGATGTTGAAGACTTGCCTCTGAAATCTGTGGGGAAGGCCATCAGGGTAGGAATTTAGGCAGTATTTCTATGTAAAAGTCTGGAGGAAAAATTCCTTATGCTTTAGGAAACCTGAGTTCTTCCTCTTATGGTCTGCTACTGATTAGGTGAGACCCATACTCACAGAGGAGGATAATCTCCTTTACTTAAAACCAATCTATTATAGATGTTCATCACATCTATAAATACCCTCAGAGCAACACCTAGACTACCATGTAGGTGTGGACACCACATCCCAGCCAAGTTGACACCTCAGATTTAACCACCGACACTTCCAATCCCTTCTAATTCCTTCTCAGTACTGCAGCCAGAGTTAAGTTTTCAAAGCATAAATTAGATAGTGTCATTGTTAACTTACACCTTAAAAACTTTAAATGTTAAAGGTACTACTCTTCCTGGTCTGCGAAGTATAGCAAGGCTAAGTTCAGATGAGCTATACCTTTATTTCCCACATGCTTACACTCTGTGGCCAGGCCCAGTGGCTTTTTATATTTCTTTGGTTGAACCTGCTACAGGGATTTTATAGATTTTTTTCCTTGTAAATGGGACCTTCTTCCTCTCCCTGTTGGGTTCCTTCTATGCATTCATATAGCTCAATTGCTTCATGTTCAATAATATTTTCCTGACTTCCTTGACAAGGTCAAGTGTGTAAGATGCTTCTCCAGTGCTATGAACTTCTTCTTTGTAGTGTGTTCTAATATCTATCTATTCATGTTAGTGTGATTACTTGATTCAAGTCTGACCCACCTCTAAACAGTAAACTAATAGTTCCCTAAGAACAGGGAGTATATGTTTCTGTTTATGATGGTATCCTCTGCATTCACACTCTGCTAGGTTAATAGTGGATACTCTACACTTACTGAAAGAAGAAATTAATATGAATGAATAATTTATTGTGCAGCTTTTTTTTTTTTTTACAATGAACATTGCTTTTTTGTCACCTTCTCTTGTTTTGCAATCTTATCACTATGCCCAACATTTTACTAGGAATGTGAAAATTTTCCCCTTGAGAAATTTAGCTTAGAGATATTGATGCAATAATCATTAAATGGCTGGCCCTAAAACCGAGAGTTCAGTTAATAGAGTTATAGTTGTTGATTATGTATTGCCTCTAACAAGGCAATACAATTAGCAAGGCACCTGTTGGAAGAGAGATGAGTTGGGTACTTAGTATGAAAGAGATCATGTGCCCCCTAAAAGGTGAAGATTGTTGTTTCAGTTGCCACATTTTTAGGTTTTTTTTTTTTTTCTTTTCTTAAAGTCTGGAAATACCTTTACTTAATCCTTGGATCCTAAGAACTTTCTGTACCCATGTAATAAATCACAACTCTACTCTTCTCTTTAAATATTTAGGTAAATTATTTTGGAGCTTTTACTCCAAAGGAACTCTGAATTAACCATATGCCTTTAGCGGATGCTCTGTCAGAATTACTTATTACCTGCCTTTTAAAAAATATATCTTTATTGGTTTCAGAGAGGAAGGGAGGAAACAGAGATAGAAACATCAACAATGAGAGAGAATCATTGATCAGCTGCCTCCTGCACGTCCTCTCCTAGAGATAGAGTACCAGCCCAGGCATGTGTCCTTGCCCAGAATCAAACCCATGATCTTTCAGTCCATAGGGCAATGCTCTATCCATCGAGCCAAACCAGCTAGGGCAACTACCGTGTTTTCCTGAAAATAAGACATCCTCCGAAAATAAGACCTAGCGCATGGAAAGATAAGACATCCTTTGAAAATAAGACTTAGCGTAACTTTGGGAGAAAAAATTAATATAAGACACTGTCTTATTTTCAGGGAAACAGGATACCTGTCCTTTTTTTTACCTTTCGTCCTGCCCCTTTCTTTGTTCACTGCTCTCTCACTATAAAGAACAATGGTAAAGGGAAAATGTTGTTGGCATATTCTAAGAGTGAACAAACCACTCTGGTGGGGTTGATTAAGTAAAATAGAAAAAAAGCATGCAAGGGAATGAACACACAAAGCAAAAAAACAAAACAAAAAAACAGATTAGAAGATTTGAAGATGCAGAGTAGTTCTAACTAATTATAAAAAGGCCTTAAGTTATGTAAATTTTTATATAATGTTACAATTTTATACCTTGAATCAAAAATCAATAGACTCAATTATTTTTGTAATAGTAACTATTGAAAGTTACACTTTTAGAAATGGAACCAAATATATAATGACCTTGTTCTGATGATAATTATAATTTCTAATATGTCTATCTATATTTGCCAATAAATGTTAAATTCTTACAGAACAAGGAGTATGTCAATTTTTCATTTTTATTCTCAGGGCCTAGTACACAGTAACTCCTCAATAAGCGTTAAATGCTTTTAATTCAATTTTAAAAGAAGATGAAATTTGTTAGAATAAAATAATATTTGAAGTGAATTATAGATTACAAACTAAACAAGTTAATATTCTAAAATATGAAAATAGAAATTATTTCTAAATTGATCTCATAAAAGCCATATATCAAAACTGTAGAATCTCTAATATTTTTACTTTTAAGAAAACTGTAACAGCCATGCAAACTGTTTCTAAATGTTAAGAACATATTTGTGTAGGGTAAGTAATTTACCATGTCTGACATTAAACAGTAGTTTGACTGGCCCCTCAGCCTTAAAACATCTGGTATGTCTCCAATAAGTAGGGCAGCATAAAAGGTAATATAGAAGAAAAACCTGCTCGGAGGTTTAGGGATATACGTTTCTTGGGATTATAGATGTATATGCTTTTAATCATAAAAGATTATGAACATATAATCAGAATTCTTTATTAAAAAATATAAAGAGCTTCTGCAGAACCATTGGAATTAGAAGTTGAATCCATGAGCACCAAGGGCAATGCAATTTTTGTAACAATAACATGGCCTCCATTCGAGGAGAATATATTTTTTTAATGAGACTTTAAACATTTTTTATTAATTTTTTACTGAGAGAAAGTGAGAGGGATAGAGGGTTAGAAACATTGTTCAGCTGCCTTCTGCACACTCCCCACTGGGTATGTGCCTGCAACCAAGGTATATGCCCTTGACCAGAATCGAACCTGGGACTCTTTGAGTCCCCAGGCTGAAGCTCCATCCAGTGAGTAAAACCAGTTAGGGCTCGAGGAGAAGTTTTATTTCTCCAGGCATGGTGACAGGCAAATAGAGTTCATTACCTTTCATCCTTAAAGTCATCTTAAAAAATAAGTATGGTCCTCTAATTAATTATTTAAAAAAAAAAAACTGACGTGTTAAGAGTAGAACACACTGGCTGCAGGTCACAGATCAGAAACTAGTATAAGAAGCTTTGACTTCAGGTCTGACAGGTGCTAAGGCACATGCTCTCTTTGCTACCTACATCGTAGAGTTGTAGGGAGACTGAGATGATGATAATTTGAACACTTCAGATGAGTTAACATATTTAATCTTTTCAGCAACCCTATGAGAAAATTGAGCATAGAAGTTATATGACTTAGCCAAAGGCTAACAGCTGACCTGTGAGACATAGCTCTTAAGCATAGAGCTACTGTACAGAGTTTTTCTTGAAATAGGATACATTATGGATGGCTCTTAGCTCATTGCATGACACATTTTAGGCACCAAATAAATGTAAACTCCTCTCTTTCCATAGTTCTAATGCCTTCCATAGAGTGAACACACTATTTTGTTAAATGAATCATGAAAATGATATTACATGTACATTAAGTATAGATATATTTAAAAACAGCCCAAATACTAGGTAAGCAAAGGATATAGCCCTTCAGACTATTGCTTTATTTGACATTTCAGCCTTTCCATTTACAAGAGAGTTACGATTTTCTGTCTTTAGTTTTATAAAAATATCTGGCACAGTCATCACTTTTGGGTTATGTCTGTTCCATAAACCCTTGGAGTTGGGGCATTTTCATCTACATGCCAGGCAATTTATGATTACTCTTTGTTTTATGACCTTTCAGTTAGTATGCAATCTATTTGACAGTGCTCATCCAACACCTATAGCAATTTTGCCTAATATGAAAGCAAGTTTTCCTGAGACACCAAGTTGGGTCTGAATAAATCAAATATAATCCAATACTTCTGCAATGCTTCCTTAATCGAGTTATCTTCAAATGGTACTACAAAAAGAGTCATGTTTTCTGGTATGATTTGTTTCTTTGGAAATCTATGCTAATTCCAGCTCACGGTCTATTGCTTTTTCTGTACTAGACCATTTTTATGAATAGGTAGTACATCATTCTAGTGAAGCTAGAAATAAATATGCTTATGTAGAGAAGAATTTTCACGCCGTCATATGGCAGATCATTGTGCTTCATCATGTACCTTCATCTAATTTAGATAAAATTGGTATTGAGACCATTTAGGTTTTTTTTAAAAAATGTGGCTTTTAGTTATTTTCTTGTCCCTCTCCCAAACACATACAATTGAGCATTCATGTGTATATTCTTTCCTTTCCTTTACATAGAATATCTGTTTGTGAGGGCGAGAGGTAATGATTTTTATAACTATTGTATTACTGTCTGTGCCTAGTACAATAAGAAGCACGTAGTAGCTTCTCAGCAATTTTAGTTGGTTCATGTTCTCAGACAAGTGACCAAACAAAAAGCCCTTCTTTTCAACATGAACTACTTATATGCCTCTCTGTATCCCAATAATAAATACTTAAAACATTTTCTGTTGAGAAGTATCTCTCTCTCTCTCTCTCTCTCTCTCTCTCTCTCTCTCTCTCTCTCTCTCTCTCTTTCTCTCTCTCTCCACCCCTCCTCCCCCTCTCCCTCTCTGTATTTAATTTGGCAATTTTTTTTCATAGTGTTAGTGGAAAAGTTATTTAACCTTTATTGAGTTCTAGGGTCTTCATCTATAAAATAGGATAGTTATTACAGATTCACCAACAACAAAAAGATTGAACCCTAGTTACTTTTAGTTTAGTTTAGATTCTTGCCCTGAATTATGGTTACACTAATATGCAAGCAATTTCTGTGTTTGGGAAATATCGTGGCTGCCTATGGTATCTGTATTGCATACTTTATGTATTGGATAACTTTGTATTTGGCTTGACCGTCTCAATAAGATAAAAAGGATCTTTCCTTCTTAAAGTAAAATCTCACTAAAATAAGTAGGTCACAGTCTCAATTCCATGACATTGTTAGGTACCCACATTCCTTTTCTCTTGTTTTTCTGTCATTCCCTGGGGTGTTTCCTTGTCTGAGTCCTTGAGAAAGAAGGAAGAGGACAGAGAGAACAAAAAACTTCCTTGTAAGGACATCACCCAGGAGTTTAACATATCACTGGCATCACAATTCACCAGCCAGAATTTAGTCACGGGATCTTAACTAGTTGGTAGGGGGTCTTGGATATATATATTCTTTAACCAGAGGCTATGTACTCAGCTTATTTATTTATTTATTTATTTATTTATTTATGTATTTATTTTTATTGTTGACCTTATTACAGATGTCCCCCCCTCCATCTCCTTTACCCAGTTCCACCCAGACTTCACCCTCCTTTCCTTCTGGCTCACAGACAATGTTGTCTATGTTCATTGGTTATGCATATATGTTATTTGGCTATTCTCTTTACTTTCTTTCATCTCATCCATCCCATCCGCCTCTGACATCTGTTAGTCTTGTCCATGTATTTATGCTTCTGGTTCTATTTTGTTCTTCAGTTTATTTTGTTCAGTAGAGGCTCAATTATTTCAAGGAAGAGATGAAGAATGGATATTAGGGAGTAATTATCAGCCTGTATCATATGCATGCCATTCAATAATTCTCTATGGATGACCTTAGTGTTTATCTTCAATGGATAAAACAGTTGAAATTTCAAGAGAGAAAATTACTTGTCAAAAGTCACCTAAATGTGTAGATTGAGGAGGAAGGATGATTACAATCAAGTCTGCACCAGGCTAAAAAGAAGGGGAAAAAACTGCTACTTAGTGTTGCTTGCAACCCATCATAAAATAGGCAGCTACTGTATGCATGAGCTATTGGCAAGCTTAAATTTTAGAGGCAATCTTGTGTGAGATGACATAACAGAAAGAAAATTAAATCATTGAAAGTAGTTACTAGAGTTAAGCCATTAGGAGGTGAGGGAGAAATTTAAAAACATGATTATTTTTTCAATTACTTGATTACACAAGTCTTAACCTTTCTTCTCTATGCCTTGAATAGTTGAAATCTCCATTCTTTTAAAACATCAGCTTTAGTTGAATTTATAGTTTGAGAGAACAATCCTGGAAACAAAAGTAATATAAAATTACATGCAAAACAAAGTCAACCCTGAAAATGTTAGGGAGACAAGATAAGAAAAAAATGTAGTAGCAAAAATAATGGTCAAAGCCTATTAGTTTGCCAAAATGTTGCAGTCAGATGTCCACACACCATGAAATTGTTTAACAGTTGTTCTGGGTAAATAAATACACGTTTGGAAGGATTGCTTACAAAATGATTTGGGAGCTTTCTTTCTATGAAAATGACAAGAAAATTTAGGTGAGAGGAAAAATTCTTTAGGGCCAGTTTCAACTAGAATACTAGGGAATATATCCATGCTTGAAGATGACTTATTTAGCAGTACATAATCACGGCCCTTACTCCCCCCACTCATGGGAAGACGTTTCTAAGCAACCCCAAATACTTAAAAATAATCTTAAATACATCTTTCAGGCATTAAAATTTGAATATGACAGTTGATAGTATTATTCCAAGCACTCATATATAAAGACATTATCTGACCTTCCCTAAGAACTTACAATGTTCTAAGTGCTTTCTATTCATATTTTCATTATATTCTAAACATTAAATTCTTTATTATCTCCATGGTTTTCTGGTAGTGTACTTAGATTGCCTACATTTAGCCAGTATCCCTTGTTATTTTGCCAGGTTCTTGTCTTAGAAAAGCAGGTAGTACCTATCCTAAAGAATATAATTTAGGACATAAAATTGCAGAGACACAGAATGGAAGAATGCTTCAAATAAGAGTCCCCACACACAACGGCACCACAGCAGGTGGCCAGGTCATCAGAAAACATCCATCAGACTCATTTGTGTGGTGCTAAGTAATAAAGACAACTGCTTGATGGGTTGGATTTTCCACTTGACATTAGGTCGCTCTTGTTTATCGCTGTGAGGAGGAATGCATGTGTGTGTTTCTGTAGAGCTGCTGGCTCCTCTAAGGGCACCTCACACCTGCACGGTGCAAGCTGCTCATCTGTTTTAACATTGCTGCACATCAAGGGCTCCCTTTTGCTTGAGTACCCAGGAATTTTACTGATAAACATACCTGCTTAGAGCAAAAGGGTATTTTGGACATATAATTCTGCCTTCAGATTCTTAATCTCTTCAGAACATATTTTATTGCTCATTTAACATAGCTTGAATTATATTATTTAGAAAAAGGTTCAATGAAATGTAATCTACAAATCATTTTCAGTAACTATTATATTATATTATATTTTATTATATTATATTATATTATATTATATTATATTATATTATATTATATTTTATTATATGATTATATTAATGTAAGGTATGTATGTTGAATGGGTGCCTAATATGTGTCTGACATTACACTAAGATGATAAACTATACTAATATATAAAAACTTAGTGTCTGTAATGTCCAAAATGACAGAAGGCTCTGCCAACCAGAAGTCAGACCTGCATTCAGTGCTGGATTGCTGTGGTGACCCAGCACTGACTGCCAAGGGGCCTGCAGATCAGGCCAGGAGAGAGGCCTGGAGAGAGAAGCAGGGTCTGATCCGTAGCCTCTGTAGCCTCATGGCAGCTGTTGATCAGCCCTTGCCTCTCTCTTTTTCTCTGGGCCTGGCCAGCAGCCTTGTCTCTCTTTCTCTCTGGGCCTCCTTGGAGGCTGTTGATCAGCCCTACCTCTCTGATCAGGCCTGGATATAGGCCTGGAGACACTGACTGGCATAGAAACTGACCAATGAGAACCAAATCTGGGTGAAAAAGACAGAACCTAAGGTGGGAGCTGAGGAGGAGTTTTAAGGGCAACAGCGATTTGGTGTAAGGTGTAAGAAAGTGGTTCAATTTTTTAATGACCAGTTTGGCAGTATGGTGCATATGGCTAGCTCTCAGTCCAGATATAGGGGTTATGTATTTTTGTCTGCCAAGAGCATTTCCTCCTGATGAAAAAGGCTCCCCCCGCCCTGAATTTAAGCAATCATATCCTATATAACCTATCTATAAAAAGGGTAACATGCTAATTAAGCTAATTGAACTGTGTTGACTAGCCATCTTCCTGATGTCTGACTTCCCTCTGGACAAAGCCATGGGGGGCTGGGGGGAGCGATGAGACAGATGCTGTTAGGGGCAACCAGGCCAGCAGGGGAGAGCAGTTGGGGACAAGATCAGGCTGGCAGGGAAGGGCAGTTGGGGGAGACCAGGTTGGCAGGGGAGGGCAGTTGGGAGTGAGATCAGGCTGGTAGGGGAGGGCAGTTAGGGGTGATCAGGCAGGCAGGCAGGTGAGAGGTTAGGGGCCAATAGTCTCAGATTAAGAGAGGGATGTCCGACTGCTGGCTTAGGCCCGATCCCTAAACCAGCAGTTGGACATCCCCCAAGGGATGATTGGAAAAGGCTGAAAGAATCCTCTTTCCCCCACCCCCTGCCATGCACTAATTTCATGCACGAAGCTACTAGTGTATCTGAATGGTGAATATTTGTAACCTTCATTTAAAGATGTAGAGACATGCATACACATAACCATGTCTTTTCCAGGGTGAAATAGCTTATATATATATATATATATATATATATATATATATATATATATATATATATATATATATATATATGGCAGTTGGTATAGGGATTTAAAGCCAGGGCTGACAGACAATGGTTTGGTAGGTTTTACCATATTCTATGGTTTCTAAAATGATTTAGGCTTTTCCAAGTTATATAATGTGGTCACTATGCTTAATTTCAATTCTGGTGTATATAAAATTTGATTATTTGCTCCCTTTACGGTTTCCTCTATTTTCTAATAGCAGGTCCAAATTGCTTTATATGTTTATGATAGAAGTGAAAAAAAATCATGTCTTCTTTATATGGATAAGAAATTTTCATTGTCTTGTATAAAAGGACATTAGAGCAAATTCTGATTGGAATTTTCTTGAATCGTGTTATAGGAAAATCAAATATATTAATTTTTGTCATTTAAATTTATGCTCTTAAAGATTAGGGATTTGGATTAAACCCTTGCCCCCAGGTTTTCATCCCCAGACATATCAGAATGATTGTGAGTGCAAATTTCATGAATGATCATGTTTGGATGTTCTTGCAAGTATGCTTTTGGGTCTATGGACTTGATATCTGTCTTTCTAAATGAATATGCATTTCTGTATGAATATCTGTGAGTCTGTTTTAATGTTTCCTCCAGAGAGATTATCTTATTTGCTCTGAGGTCTGAAATGCAATTCGGGTACCTTCTAATATTTAAGAAAATTGAAATCCTGTTTCAAGAGAATTAACATTACCCCTCTTATTTGTTGATCTTCTATCATCCTCAGGTCCCTCTGCCCACTTGTTGGTGTTTTTGTGTATGCATTTTTTGTTTGTTCATTTTCATTTTTTTTACTAAAACCAGAGACACCCTCAGAGCCAATTTTCAGAAATTTTACTTTGAAATTTTTATTTGATCAGCAGCCTCAAGATCTGAAAGGAATAATATCCCCCCTCCCCTTTTCTTGTTTCTTGAACCAGCATAAATAATCCTCTTTGTGATAATACCATCTCCCAGAGTGCTTGTTTATCATAAGGGGACTCTTGTTTCCATGGACTAATGCACTCAGAAGCTTGGCTGACTTTCTGATGCAAATGTCAGGCAGGAACCATGTCTTTGCGTTTCCAGCCAAATTGCTTCATTTTTACAACACTGTGCTTGATTTATAGGGGTCTTTGAAATATTGAAATTGCCCCCTGCACTAAAGAAGTACAACGTGTAGGCATTTTCATATAGAAACATTAATAAGAATAATTTATAGGGGAAATGAGTTTCAGGGTTTTGGAAAATGCTCAACTCTTTGAGCAAAATATGGCAGCATCAATGCACAACACTGACATTCTAGAGGGAGGTGCATATATTGCGGGATAACCAGAGGCAATCCCAAGAGAATGTCATAATTTCCTCATTTGGATTTAAATAACCATTATGGAAATAGAGAGGGGGGAAAGAAACATAAGTAGTCGATTTATTTTTGTTTTTCTTGCAGTATGCTTCATTTTTAAATTGACAAATGGTTCACAGTGATCATCAGCCATGTGCTTACTCAGAAATAGGGTTTGTATCTCAGTCAGGCATTTAGCTGGGGACCACAGCTCTGTCTACATAGGAAGTGAGGCGGATGGAGAATGGAATTAATTTATTGTATATATTCAATATGCCAGAAACAGAGACAGACAGCTTACATGTCTTTTAAAATTTCATCCCCTCGGTGTAATGGGAGAAATGGATGTATGGGTGTTAGCATTCACATGTCATTGCTAGGAGTCAGAGAGGCAAAATGACATGCCTAATGTTTCATGGTTAGTAAACCCTGGGTTGAAAATGCAATTCAGAAAGTATGTTGGTGAAAAGAAAATAGAGTAAAATAATAGATTAGTTAGAAAAATATTTATTTTATAAGTAGTTTTAAACCACCAAAATATTACTCCATCCAGGAAGTTAAAAATTATCATTTTCCAAATACATGACATTATCTCAACCCTGATCGGTATGCTGCTGTTGTGGGGATGGGGCGTGGGTTCTGGGGAAATGATTTTCATGCCTCTTCAGAGTAGTTTCATATGGTATTAGGTATCACTTTAACGGTTTTATGACCATTTAAATGTTAGAGCGGTTCTTCCAAGATGCTTTAATCAAGGACTGTGTTTGACAAGAGACACATGGCAATAAAAACTCAAGTAGAAGGTAGAAAGGAGAGTAAGAAAAAAGTAGAAATGTAATGGAAGAAGAGGAACAACTACAACAAACAAAAAGGAAAATTGAGGGGAGAATGTTGATTACATCCAGTGTCCCAAAGATCCAGACTGCTGCTGCTTCTGGATTATTTTATTTTATTTATTGTGTTTAGTCATTTTAGGGGATCGTTATTATTTTTTTTTTAACACTTTCTATGTACCAGCCTTTGTTCTGAGTTATGGAGATAAAGAGTTCCATGACCCCAAGGGGCTCATAGCCTACTGAGTATGCCAAGATGGGGATAATTGGAAGTTACCATGGGGGAACCACAGAGAACCTCCTAACCCAAATTTAAAGGGTCTGAAAGGTTTCTAAAAGGAAGTGACCATTAAACTGCATTGAGAAAAGTTAAACCCAGTAAAGAAAAGTTAGGCAAGAATAAAGAGCTTTGGGCAAGGGGCAGGAAAGTGTTCCAGGCACATTCTCCGATGTGCAGTAGCCCATGACTGAGAGTGAAGTGGGACAGTCAGGGAGATGTGAATAGTTTGGAATTCCTGGGGTGCCATGTGAGAGGACAGAGAAGTAGGAGTTAGGACTAATGGGTCGACTAAGATGCTATGCAATCGCTGTTTCATTAAAGCAGACATTGTTATCACCATTGCAACCATTATGCCATGTATTATTTACTATTCAGAAACATTGCTTATACCATTAATGTGAGTGTTTTATAATGAAAGTTATTTTATAAGTTCCTAGAAGAGTATGGAAAAACAATCCTGCATTTCGCCTTTACTTAAACGCTCAATAAGCTTCTGACATCAGAGGTGTGGGTTTTCCACACATCAACTAATCCTCTGTGACACCAACTGGATGTCCTATGTATGGTTCAATTGAATTCTGACACTCTCTACCTGAAGCTAGCATCAGGTCTCACAAGTGAAGTGCTCAGATCCACAATTCAATTGTCAGTTGTAAGTCCCAGGTTGTCACCTGTACTTCTGATTGACTATAAACCAGAGTTCCCATGACCCCCTCCTTGGATTCAGAATGGCTCACAGAACTCAGGGAAACACTTACACTTACTGGCTTACTATCGTATTATAATAAAATGCTAATATGCACATTGTCCCCTCAGGAATTCGACCCCTTGCTATGCTGTGCACTGACCACCAGAGGGCAGCATGGAATGAAGGAAGGCCCCAGCAGGCATTCAGGAGGTCCAGATAGGCCCAGATAGGCCCTGATTGCTGGCCAGGCCTAGGGACCCCTACCCATGCATGAATCTCGTGCACCGGGCCTCTAGTAAAAGACATAATAAAGAACACAGAGGGACAGTTATATGAAGTGATACATATCTTTTAATATTGTGGTAGTTCTCTTTCTCTAACTAAAACCTTGTCAGAATAGCCTTAACATGAAACTTAATTGCTTTGGATATAATTAAAATTTATGTCTATCTATTATATATCTATATGTTTATATATTTGCATATACACCAATATGCTTATAGAGTAGTAAAGTTTCTTGTAAAAAATTGTATGGTTAAAACTTTGAAATAAAGATGAATGAATGCATGCCTGGCCTCTAGAATATATTGTCAGTAGATAAGGAAGCACGTTTTCCCAGCTGCATTAATTTGTCACTTTTGCTGACAGACTGGGTACAATAAATTTCCATGCAGAGCAGATCACTCAGAGGCTCATCTCATGCAGAAAATGTCTGCAATTCTTTCTTTTTATACATGGTGTATGCTATGATTTGAAGGAGAGATTTTGGGTGATATCTGTATCTTCAATTGGAATATTTATTCTCTTGACTTTCTTTAAAAGAGAAGTGCAAAGAGAGAGAGGCTGGAGAGAGATAGAAAATATTAATGCTCCAAGCATGGTTGAGTATGAATGAGGGAGGGCAGAATATCCACTTTGAGAAGAGAATAGTAAAATCTGTAAAAGGAGAAGGCCTGCGTATCATGAAGCTACACACCTGATAATAACCTTTTAGGGAAAAATAATGTGCACAGTTCTGTGTATTAATCATATTGTGGGAACCATCAGCTGGATTTACTTTTATTGGTAAGCCTGGTTTATACATAGCAAAATGATAGCTCATGCTGAAGATTCTGTGTGGGTTATTAAATGAAATAGTAAAATGAACTCAATTTTTTTTCTTTACCTTAAGAGTCCTTTTATTTATTTTTTTTACATCTTTATTGAATTTATTGGAATGGCATTGGTTAGTAAAATTATATAGGTTTAAGTATAATGCATTCACACCATGTAATACTACTCAGCCATAAAAAAAGAAGGAAATCTCACCCTTTGTGACAGCATGGATGGACCTGGAGAGAATTATATTAAGTGAAGTAAGGCAGACAGAGAAAGACAAGTACCATGTGATTCCACTCCCATGTGGAATCTAATGAACTCAACTGTTGTAGGTGTGTGGAGTGTCATTCTTAGTTGAGACACACACACTGGTAAAAAAAAGTTCCCTGTGTCTCTAAGTTACTCTATAACTTTGCATGCATGCCTTTTGCAATGAGAGTATAAGGACTAACTAATGTGCATGTCTCTCTTTTCTGAACATTGTCAAGTTATAAAACTCTTCTAGAAATAAAAGATTTGACATTAGGTGATGTAATAAGTGGATTTTTGGTCCAAGTTGAGAATCCCGATCTTAATTTTTAAAAATTACAATATATAAATTTAAAAATGATATACAATTAAAAAAGACAATAACTATGCTATCTTATAAAAATGTACTTTTAACTGTTTTCATGAAAATCTTTATCATGATAGGATGGTTGTAGGTTCATCATTTAGGAGGCAAAAAGGTGCATCTTTCTACCTGAATTTTATAACCAAATTCTGCCTCCAGAAATCAGGCTGACCCAAATTAATACTTCACATGGATTTGCATTTTGTTTATATATAGAGGAAAGCCTTGGATTCCATCCTAAAGTTGTATTTTATCTCATTGACAGGCAGCTGGGAATGGCGGATAGAGCAGGCTTCATAGACTTTGTTTAACATCCAAGTTCTTCCCTTTCCTTCTGTGTTATTCTGTCTACTTCCCTGATCCACAGCTTTTTGTTCTAAGTGAAATGTCATATCTACCGTATTGAGTTCTTTGTGGTTTAGAGAATACTGTTTGTCATGGTGCCTTGCTCAGTAAATAGTTTCTATTGTTGAATTTGTACAGCATGCTACAGTCAGAAAAGACTTAAAGACTCTTTTCAGATCAATTCAGTGAAACAAAGGGATACATATTATCATCTCATTCATATGGAAGGGGAATTGGACTCTCAAGAGTAGTGTAATTTTTCTTGAATTCATGGCTAGTAAGAACAGAGCTTAGACTTGAATCTATATTTTTATGTTAAAATCTTTCAACTAATATGCTGTTTTTCCTAAAGCCTCCTGTATTGTTAAAGTCCACAATACATTATATTGATGTGTATCAATTCCAGGTGATTTCAGAGCAGACTGCGAAGACTTTTATTTTCAAATATATCTAAGAAAGGGGAAAAGACAATATAAGAATTGTTACCCTGGTCTTCTTGCATTTACAATGTAATTTTACATATCATATCTTTGAGTTGCATTTATCTATGGCATTCTTTTCATATCCAAGTCCAATATTGTATGTGTAGATTAAAAAATTCTATGGATCTATGTGCATGTTTGTGTATGTATGAAATGCTAACTAATAATAATATTGTCAGCATGATTACCATTTTATGATGAAATTAATTTGAACCTTTATTCAGCATAGTAGTTTGTGCAAACTAAAGATAAACACCCTTTAGGTAACTTATTCAATGTGAATTCTTTCCCTTGACTTTTGCATCTTAAGTTCACCTGGAAAATTCATTTCAATGGACTTAACCCATAGCACTTGCCTGGAAATCAGAACTTCTCACAATATCCAATTTTAACTTCAAGTTTAATACATTAAAAAAAAAATATGTGTGTGTGTGACTGAATAATTAGTTGAGGCACACAGACTGGTAATAAAATTTGACCTTCTAAATATTTGTAAGTAGAATCCAGAAACATCTAAGCCTTTATTTCCTCCAAAGGGACCTTAACACTCTCAAGTAGTTATAACATGTCTAAATTTCCTATATAAAATCTATATATCTTATTTAACAGCTAACTGATCTATCAATTATTTTAAATAGCTTAGGCTTTGGGTGAAAACTATTTTCTAAAACAAACAACGAAAAGATACTTTTGAGGTGGTAATCATGTGAATCATATTAAAAAGTTTATACTTCAGATGTGAGCATTTGTGTTGTTTTTTTTAAAAAAAAATTTATTTTGGAGTTATATCTGTTCTTTCATTCTTAAATGTTATTGCACTTATCTTCTTAACTAGAGACACAGTACACAAATTCGTACACCTGGGCCTGGCCTGTAGGATTATGCCAAAGTTGGCTCTCTGACATCCCCTGAGGTATCCCAGATTGTGAGAGACCAGGCCCTTAGAGGTAAGAGGCAGCCTAGGAGGGATGTGGTGCACAGTCAGGGTTCAGGATGCGGGATGTTGGCCAGTCAGGGAGGGGCTGTGGGATGGCTCCAACACATGTCTGGCCTGTCTCACTCAGAACTGATCCTGTCAGATTCCAGTAGCAAGTTATCCTACTGGTCAGAGCATCTGCCCTCTGGTGGTTAGTGCACATCATAGTGACTGGTCAACGGGGCAACTGTCTGCCCCCCTGGTGGTCAGTGCATGTCATAGCAAGTAGTTGAGTGGCCTTAGAATATCATTAGCATATTACACTTTGACTAGTTGACTGGACAACTGGACATTTAGCATATTAAGCTTTTATTATATAGGATATTTTTAACTAGCAGTTTTCTTTATAGGAAGATCCCAAAGGTAGTGTCATAGTTCTCACACTTCAACATAAACAGTTCTGATAATCTGTCAAATATGTAATCTTTGAACCTTGTCTGAATAACTTATGAAGTCTAAAAATATTCACTTCTATTTGTGGGAAGCTGAAAAATGGTCCCCAAAGATGTCCTTATCTCTGAACCTATGTTATCTTATATGGCAAAAGAGACCTTTCAGTTGTGATTGAGAGTTTTACAATATGAAGATGACTGTGGATTATCTCAGTGGGTCCAATATAATCACAAATGTCCTTAATAGAGGGAAGTGGAGGGTGGTGGAGGGAGATGATGTATGAAATGCTGACAATATTATTATTAGTTAGCATTTCATACATATGAGGAGGATGATGGAAATCGAGGCTATAGTGATTGTACTTTAAGATGGAGAAAATGTCCATGAGCCAAGAAATGTAGGCATTCTTAGAAGGTACAACAAACAATGATACATAGTCTCCTCCTCAAACCTCCCAAAGGAATGCAGCTAACACCCTAATATTAGACTTCTGACCTCCAGAACTATAAGAATAAATGTGAGTTGTTTTAGGCCAATACATTTGTGGCAACAGGGAAATGAATATACCACTGTAATGAATAGCTAAAATTGTACATGTTTTCTGTCTTTCAACCTTTAAATAAAAATTAGTTGAACCAATGACAAATCTGGAATTTGGCAGTTTTCAGAGAAAGCAACTAAGGAATTTTATCTTTATAATACTTGTGATGCTCTGCTCTTTGAAAATAGGTTAAGTTAGAAAAAGTGGAGAGAATGAAGTGAGAACATTCTACTTATCTGGTGGCTATTTAGTGGAATTGTCTTAGCAAACAAGGTGATCAATGCCTCCCTTTGCAAAAGTGACTGACTGTTGCAGCTGCTATTAATGAATAATATTGGCAATGATACTGTGCCATTTTTTCATGTCCTTTCCAATCTTCCCATTCTCCACATTTTAGATCTTGTCATTCTTTCATGAACACTGCCTAATGCACCAGAACATTGCATTAAGTGGCTATCTGGCTCTCCATGTAAGCACTAAAATAAAAGAGTCATCAGGAAGGGAAAAAAGATTATAGTAGAAAGAAAGGCCTTTTGTAAATTGCTTTCCAAAAGCTAGGCGCCATTCCAGGAAAATGAAGGGCACTTTTCAATGGATTTTAACCTTCTCCCTTTGGTGGTATTGAAAATCCTTCCTTGGGATATTATACAAGGCAGTGGTGAATATTTTGCCAGAAATTTTCCATTAAAATTATAATAATTTAATACTTAGAGGTTAGCCAAGAAGATTTTATTATATAGAAAGTGATCTTAAAATTTGCACTTTAAGTTAATTACTATTAACAGAACAAGCTTGTCAAATATTTCTCCTTCTGGGAATCATCCAACTACATGATATATTTTTCCATATATTTGTGCCAAAATATCAAAAATTCCCAATGAGGAAAAGAAACAAGTAGTTCTTTTAAGAGGAAACCTATGTTTTCAATACTCCAATTTTGTGAAAAAATAAATATTCCTGACAGGTAAAAAGTGATAGAAATTTAGACATGCGAACGTAAACATTTCATATGCCTTGCCTATCACGAGCACTTAAAATTCAACAAAATGAAACATGAAAAAAATTTTAGTAGGGTATAAAGTGAAATAGAAAGGGGCATAAGTAAAATATATGGTTATATCATGCTTATTAATGAATTACTGGGACAGAACCAAATTAGATAAGTTTATGTATAGGTTAAACAATACTCTAGTCATCTCATTCTTTCACTAATAATTTACTTGCAATATGGTTTAGAAAAGAAAAAAATAAGCTTGCTTATTTACTGACTTGTGCATGTGTATAGTATACATCTCATTTACACCATTTAGGTTAACCTCATTTCATAAATTACAGGAAAGGAGAAGTCCTCAGAGGGTATGTTACTTAAGATTGTGTGTGTAATATGTGACAGAGATAACATGGGCACTTAAGTCTTTTGATGCAAAGACTATGCTTTTTTCCCAAGTGGGGAGAATTCTGGGGTGGGGGAGGGGGGAAGAGAGAGAATATCAAAAGGAGAAAAGGAATGCTTCATTTGATGTTTGTTGGTTGAGTACATGTAAAAGGGATGGTGTTTTGAAGTTTGTTGAATTATTGTATGAGTCTTTGTTCTTTGTGCCTGTGTGTACAGTCATGCATGTAACAACTGGTAGCGCATCTGCATCTGTTAAGGAAGCTATTCATCCCCCAAAGCTTCCTTTTCACAATCCCTTGGAATAGATTTGCAAAGAAGAAATAATTAAAATGGACCTGTGGATGCAATGAAAGTGGATGTATGTTGACAGCCTGACATTTACAGAAACACAGACTTATAAGTAAATCTCATATATTATTTTTGTTAGTTGCTATCTGACCTTATCTGGAAGAAAAGTCATGTAAATGTCATTTTGGTCCAGAAATATATTTACTGACCTATGGAGACAATAGAGTGAACTGAAAATAGAGAAATAATGTTAGAAAACATTCAATAGGTGATGTGCCAGGTAAACTATCTTTAATGCTTGCAAGTGTGATCCTTACATTTACCTTGTGAAGTAGTTGAAGTGTGGTGTCCATTTCAAAGATTGAGGAACTGGGACCACTAAGGTAAACTGACCCGAACAGAATGTCACTCAGATAATAAGGGCACAATTGAAATTCAACTCCAGGTAGCACATGACACAGGTTCCAGAACTCATATGCTTAAGTATTTAATTTCTTATAGGAATTTAATAGATTGCCTTAAAACACTTAAAATGTAGGAAAAGTGGAAGAATAAAACAAAATCCTAGAGACAAATTATGATGTGAATCATCAGTACAAAAAGAGTCCGTGAAGGACTGAGCAGGATGAATGGAAAATGCCCACCCAGGTACATACATCCCTTGGGAAATTTCAGAACAAGAAAGATATTTTAAAAGATTCCAAAATATGCAGAGACAAAAATGAGCTAGCCACTTACAAAGAAATGAGAATTAGATTGGCATCTGTGTTCTCATTGGAAAAACTGGGAGAGGGGAAGGAGGGGAAAATTTTAGGTTAGGGGTGGGAGAGGGGAAGAGGGGAAAATTTTAGGTTACAAAGGAAAAAGCTATTCAATGCCAAAATATCAAGGGCAAGTGCAATAATAAGAGAAAAGTTCTGAGATGTCCTCAAGTAAGTAACATGATGGAGAATGGCAGAGAGAGACAAGGGAAATTAATCAGTTAACAAGGCCACTGGCTGAAACCAACAAAAGACTGCTCACATTTCTGAATGTATGTTGAAACTTTGAGTCAGCTCCTAGGTGGCTATTTCAACTCTTACTTAGAGAGAATAGCTGATCACCAGATACCATGCCATCTTGCTTACACATGAACTTTCTGGGCTGTTGTCCGTAGCCAAGAGGAAGGAAGCAATACTTCTTCCTCATGGTCTATGAGAACTCTCTTTGCTTCATCTTCTCCTGTCCCCTTTATAGCCAACGTACAACTTTCTCCTCCAAACTCACTGTGTAAAAGAGCCCATTCAGTCCCCGGAAGGCAGCCATGTCTTTCTTCTCCCTCTGGCTCTCCCTCTGGTGGTGTAGCTGCAAGCCTCAGGATTGTTCCTTTTCTGACTAACATATGGTTCAAGATACTCTTTTAGAAAAAAAAAAAATCAGCCTCGGCTATTTCTATTTAATAGCAGCCTCAACACATATTTAGATATGCATATATTCAGAAACTATGCCACTCACCTCCCATAGTGATTTTCTAGAATGCCCTCCAGCAAATTTAAGACAAAATACAGGAAAAAAATGGAAGATAGGAGTTTCAAAAAACATTATGTAAAACTTGAATAAAATTTTAAAACCCAGCTGTTAACTGTGCAGTTGTCTTAGAAAATGAATAACTAAAGTAGAACAGAAAGTGAAAAGTTTTAAGATAAAAAACATTAAGGTAGAAAAATTATTTACTGTAACAATTAAACTTATACAGAAGATAGATGACCTTGATGCAGTGTTTTCAATAGTGGCACTATTGTCATTTTGAGTTAGATAATTTCTTGGTATAGTGGAGGTTGTTCTGTGAAATATAAAATATTTAGCAGCAACTTGAAAAATAATGAAATGCTTGTAATCACTGTGTAGTAGCCTATCTAATAAAATAGTTATATGCAAATTGACCATCATTCCAACACACAAAGATGGCTTCTCCCATGTGGTCAAAGATGGTTGCCCCCATGTGGACACAAGATGGCTGCCACAAGATGGCCAGCAGGGGAGGGCAGTTGGGGGGTCCCAGGCCTGCAAGAGAGGGCAGTTGATGGTAACCAGGCCTGCAGAAGAGGACAGTTTGGGGGGGGGCGGGGGCAGGCCTGTAGGGGAGGACAGTTAGGGGCAACCAGGCCAGCAGTGGAGGGCAGTTAGGGATGACCAGGCTGACAAGGTAGGACAGTTAGGGGTTACCGGTCCAGCAGTGGGGAGAAGTTTGGGGCAACCGGATCTGCAGGGGAGGACAGTTAGGAGTGACCAGGCTGGGTAGGGGAAGGTGATTAGGGGTAATTGGGCTGTCAGGGGTGCAGTTAGGCGTTGATGAGGCTGGCAGGGGAGTGGTTAGGAGGTGATCAGGCTGGCAGGCAGAAGCGGTTAGAGGCAATTAGGCAGGCAGGCAGAGCCAGCAGTCCTGGATTGTGAGAGAGTTCCCAGATTGGAGAGGGTGCAGTCTGGGCTGAGGGACACCAGCCACCCCCCCACCCCCATGCATGAATTTTGTGCACTGAGCCTCTAGTGTGTTCAATAAGTATGTATTAACTGAATGAACTAAGTTGACATAAATAAAAAGAAATAAATGTCAACAATATTTATGAGAAAAATAATGGTGAATAAAATATAGGAGAAGATGGTACATTATATTAACTTATATCATGAAAAATCAGAAAAATAATGCCTTGATAGGTTATAAAATAAAATTAAGTAAATATGCAAATCTATGTAGATAATGAATAGGAAAGCTGAAAATAAAATTTGGTACAATTTGAGAAGAATGAGTATATGAAAAACACAACAGAATGTAATTGAGTTATGACCATTATATTTTATATTACAATGACAATATTGTATCAAGTTCAAAATAAAGAATAGATATATGGACACTTTGTATATAGTTTGGGGGATAATTTTAAATATGATTAAAATATTTTAAAAATTTATGAAATAATACAAAAATATAAACAAACAGAAACCAGCATATTAATGAGATAAGAGTCAGCAGCTCAAAAAGAGAATTAATTTGTGTTTTTTTATTCTATTTCTTAATTAATACATTTAATTTAATTTTTTTGAAAAAAATATACATTTTAAAGAAGATTTTTGGGAAAATAACAGAATGATCTCATCATGTAATGGGCTCATTTCATATAATATATAATATTCTCTCAGAATAATTGAATGAAGAATAAGAAATTGGTAGATGAATAGTAAGGAGATGCCCCGTAGAAAATTCCAGACCCAGGATTGGTGCAATAATACTTACTTTTTAGAAATAGCACTTACATGGCTGAGTGGATGATGGGTCAGAGATATATGAATGTAGTTAGGGATTTATTTTCAATTAAAAGTTGAGAAGTAATGTTGGCTTGAAGTCAGGAGCATCTTTGGTTTTGGAGACAGGGCTAACAGACTGACGTGAAACTTGGGAAAGAGGAGGGGCAGGCATTGAAGACTAATCATCATATGAGACAAGGGAAGAGACGTGTCTAGGATAACTTCTGTGATATTCTACTGGAAGATTAAGTGATTTTGGAGTCATCCATTAGAAAGGTAATATAGAAGAAAGAGTTTTATTTGGGAAAAAGAAAAATGAATGTGATTTTGAAAAATGTTGGCTATGAGAGCATGTTGTTCATATATAAAGATATTGGAAATACTAGACTGAGGCCTCAGAGGAGCGGATTGGAGATACATATTTGTAAAAACTCCAGCCTGGTGCTATTGTTTTCAAGAGAATATTGTTAAGGTGGAAACTGGTATGCTAATATGCCAGTCACGCTCTGGCTCTTATTTCTGTTAGCTTGGCGAAATTATATCTTTTCTATACCAACAAAATGGGGCAAAAGTAGGATAAGATGATATTAAAGATATCTTGAGATTTGGGGACATTTGTCAAGCCTGCTTCTTGAAATGAGTTGAGTATTGATGGTTAGGTTGGTAATATCAAGGTGGTTTTAGTGGGTTTGTAAATAAGTTGCAATCTGTGTTCCAGAGCAATGTGCACTCTATTTAGCTCCGCTCAATATTTTATGTTCCCCATGACCCTGGGAAGAAGGTGAATGATGTTCCAAGGCAGGAGTTTCCACAGCTGCTAGTGTCTGCCTTAATGTCACTCGTTTTCTGTTTTCTTATTGAGCTCATGGATCACATCTTATGCAGTGATGCCTAAGATGTTTCTGATTTAAAACAAAGCATATCTCTTACTTATTTTCAGCCCATCTATAATAATCATTTTCTTAATTTAAAATAATATATTCAGGGAAGATGGTTGAGTGGGGAAAGGTTGTGCTCTGAGATTCCAGGGGATCTTCCAAAGATAATGTACATGTTTCTTGTTAGAGAAATGCTGTTTTGGCCTGAGTAAATGTTTGTGGTTCAGATTGATGAGATCTTGTTCAGTTTATATTTCCTGAGTTTATCCTGATTGTCCAAAACACAGTTATTGTTTTCTCCTTGTTCTTTCTCTGCCTCTCTGTATTAGTATGGAACTGTGACTTCTCTAACTGTTTGGGAAATAACCCAATATAAAAAGCCTTCATCAAATCCTATGTACAGCATTTCCCTCTGGAAAATGCCAAAACTGACCACTTATGCCAGATTGGAAAACCTCAGCAGCCTTCCCAGTTTTAAACACTAGGATTCTTCAACAAAGGTCTTTGACAGCCAAGATATATGAGTTTTCATATTTTGTTTTACAGTACGCAAACTGAAACTTGGTTCACCTTGCTTTTCATTAACTACCAGGAAGATAATAAAATAGCATTTCCTAGAATTCAACATAACCTGCTTCCAGCTGTATTCTGTGAATATGAAGTAATTTCAAATAATTAAAAAATAACCTTGGAACTCTAATTCAGAACAGTGTACATAATCACAGCTGACCTATAATAAATCTCATATGTTATCTTATAGATAAAGAACTCTGTTGTGAGTAGAGGGGAGATTTTTATATTTATAAAATTGAATATTAAAAATGAGCAAGTTCCAGGTTATATTGTAAAGCTTAGGTTTTGGACAAAAATGCTTTCAACTTAATGCTTATTGGCTTATACAGAGTAGCACACATTAAACTAGTTTAAGGATTTGTTCTTTGAGTTAATAGTCTTATTTGATTTTTATTTTTAAATATGTTTTAATTGATTTTAGAGTGAGTGGAAGGCAGAGGAAGAGAGAGAAACATCCATGGCTGTCCCCACATGTCCTCTTTTGAGGATTGAGCCTGCAATCCTGGCATGTGCCCTGACTGGAAATAAAATAGGGACTTTTTGGTGCACGATATGGTGCCCAACCGACTAACCCACATCATGGCAGACTTGGGTTTTTTTTTCCCCGTAATACTAATACAACTAACTATTTTAGTCTATGTTAGAATTCACATTATTAATGTTATAGATTAATTAAAATATAAATATTTTATCACTCATTATTCCTGTCAAGTTTGAAAACTTTACATAACATATAAATTGATCTCTTGGGGAGAGGGATGTGACCAGCTTGTGGTCTGTCACGCAAATTAAATGTGTTTGCATCTTCTTTGGTGTACAGGAAAGCTGTTTTAATGAAATCTAGGAAATCCAAAAGAGAAAGGAGCTAATAGATTGTTCAGCCATGTGTTAGGTAAACATCAGAATAAGCCCAGAACCTTGAATTACTTCTTGGACAATAAGTGTATACAATTTTTGAGCTTTATTTACATATCCTTCACAATTACTATGTATTTTTAAAAAACAGTTTAGCAAAACTAAACTTATATTGATCACAATTGTATGTACTACTAAAAGGTGAACAAGTATAGTATAATTTGGACTAATTGTTCTAAATATATCTTAAGATAAATAGCACTTGAGAAGTATTTTTCTAATAGGCATATTTCCTTTCTCTTTTAATTAAATTTTATGTGTTGTAGTAGTGACAAAAATAAATATCCGGTTTACATAGTAGTTCATGGTGTAAAATTTAGATAGCACAGGAACCCCTCCAAAAAAATAGATATAGCCACTAAGGTAACATGTCAGAAGTATCACAAGCAACATCCACAAAATTATATGAACAGCTATTCCCACATATGTGAAGTCTAATAAACAACAGCCAAAAGAACTCTATGGCTTCAACAACTGTGCAAGAGAAGGAAGAAAGAGGGAATAAATAAAACCCAGTAATTGCCCCGATTGTTTTGGAAACATGATGGGCAAATCTTGAATACACCAAATTAGAGAGTGTCTATAGAGGCTTAACTTGGTAAGAAAATTAATTCTGACCATGAGCAGCTCTTTCAGACAATGTTGAGGTGGTCTAATAACTGAAAATTATTACAATTAATAAAATGGAAATTACTTTGGAATAAAGCATCAGATGTAGATAAAATTGCTGTGTACGGAATCTACACTGAAAAGAAAAATAGACTTAAAGTACAACAAATGGATATAGTTCATATAAAGGTCTGCAAAGAAAATGCAGTCAATACATCTCAGAAAATTCAAGGCCATATGTTCAAATCTTATATGGAAACAATAGAGAATATTGCTATAGAGTCATGTAGTTAAATAATATTTTAGACTTTCCTGTTCTTCTAAGAGTCTAGGATTTTTTTCCTCTTAGAAATAAAAAATTGAAACATATTTCAATAGAACCTTGCATTAAATTTCTTTAAGAAAAGAGTAAAATGAACTAAGTAACATACTTGTAGACATTTAGGACATTCCAGGAAAATATGCACAAGAAGAGATGTCTATAAGCTATTATTTCAAAGCAGCCAAAAGGAATTAAGGAATCAATAGAAATTAGAATTAGAAAATCTTGACACTTGATTCAACATATGAAAATGAATAAAGAAGTAACAAAAATCATAAAATAATTAAAAATTAAAGACAAAAAGATAATTTTAGAACTAAAGTTTAAATAAGAATTAAGGCCACAGATAATGTCATAAGGGACACAGGTAATAGAAATAACAAAAATGAAAGAAAGAAAGGAAGGAAGAAAGAAAGGGGGGAAAAAGAAGATACAAAAAAAGAGAGAAAAGGATTTTTTGAGGATGATATAAAAATAGGTAATGATGATGCAATGTATGCATAATGGTACTACAGAAGAATAATAGCAAGACAATAGAGTGGGTCAAATACTAGTAAATAAAATCAAGCAAGTTTTATTTAAATAACAAACACTTAAAACTGCATATCAAAGTAATACTACAATACTGCAAAAATTGACCCAGAAAGATTAATTTCTTGCACAATTAAAAAATTTAGAGAAACAAAAATTCCTTAGGCATCATTCCCAAAAGATGGAGTCGTTTATTAAAAAAGAACATGAGGCTGTTATCAGAATTTAATGAATTAACGTTTTATGCCAGAAGACAATGTAAGAAAGAAAACGTAAGCCAACAATGGCATATCTTGCCTAATTGATGTTTAAATGTAAAGACATTTTTACATAATATGGACACACTGTTATAAATAGGCATGATGTCAGTTAATATTTTTTCATGAGTCATGCATAAGGGATATGCTAAAGAAGAATGTGAAGATAAGAGAAAACCCCTAAAGTCACAGTCATATATATTTAAGGTAAGCACGGAATGTAATTTTATCAACAGAAGCAATATAAGTTTAGGAAAAATGTGGAAAGAAAAAGAAAAGTAGAAAGAGTATTCCTTATGGATATAAACTGGGAGTTGAACTATATCACCTCAAAATTAACTCCAAGTAGCAAGACAAGAAGAAAAAAAACAGCTTACAGTAAAAAATCAACTACCAAAAAAGAAAAAAAAAAGATTAAATTAATAGTATTATACAAAAAATTAATATAAATGTAAACCATTACAAAAATAAGGATTTGTATAAATACTAAAAATATGCAGGTGGAACAAGAGTGAGGACAAGGATGAAAGGGAAGAGAGAGAAACAGAAAGAGAGATAGAAATAGACTACTACAGCAAAGAGATAATCAAGGGTAAATATAAGGTGGAAAATATTGCATAATTCAAGAGGCCAAATTAGTCAATGTATAGTCAGGAAGAAAGAAGCCACTAAATATTCAGGTGTAATCTATATATATAAAAGGCTAAGTGACCATCTGACTGGCCAGTAGGTATGATGTGCACTGACCACCAGGGCTCAGGTGCTCTATGCAGGAGCTGTAGAGCTGCAGTGACTTGGCAGCCGTGGTTCTCAGGTGATGCATCCCAGAACCAGAGAGAAGGGAGTCTGATTCCTTGTAGGGCCATGTGATTACACCTTTGGCTGTGGGTTATGTTATTGCTGAGGCACTGTTGGCCCAGAATCTAGTTTACTGCACAATTGCTTTTGCATTCCACACTCTGTACAACAGCAACTTTGCAGAGAACCCTCTCACACTCCAGGACCCCTTGGGGGATGTTGGAGAGCCGGTTTGGCTAGATCCCACAGGCCAGGCTCAGGAACCCTACCTGCTAGAGCAACCCTGCTCACTCCACTGACACCCTTCGAACCACTGCGGGGGACTGTGGGAGGTTGGCTCCAGGGCATGTCTGGCCCTTCTTGCCCAGTCCCGCTGGCCACCTTCTAATTTCTTTTCAATGTACATGAATATATGCACCAGGCCACGAGTTGTTTTATAAGGAGCTTAAATATCTATTTGAAAAGCTGGAGAGGCAGCTTTTCAAATAGATATTTAAAACTGGAAATTAACAATGAAGTCTCAAAGTACCAAAGTAGGTGATTTTCAAAACTGGGAGTTGTTGCAATTCTTGGGTTTCTGAGAATTTCCCTCCAAATATGTCACCCTGTAGAGGAGAAGCTGGTAATTCTTAGAAGTTGAAAGGAATTTCTTCAGAGCCACTATGTCTGGCTGGAACAATCTCAAGTGAATATATAATATCTTCTCTTTCATTTTGATCCTTTAAATTAATGCAAGTTCCCCTCATAGGCAAACTTTTACCCATCACATACAGAGGGAGATATGGAAAAGTTTTGCTGAGAACTTATCCAAGATTGATGCTGATTTGACAACATGTAATCCATCACAGTTAGCAAAAAAAAGTCACACAGTATGCTGTATTCTGGAAATACAACCCAAAACAATAAAATATTGGACACAGATATGGTGGCAATTCCTAATTAAAAAGGAAAAACAGGAGTCATGATTTTTTACAAAGTTGAATTGAGGCCAAGAAACATAAAAAGAGACAAATAAGAATACTTTATAATAATAAAGCCATATTTAATAATAAAGATGCAAGAGTGACTAATATGCATGCATCCAATAACACAGAGATGACACATAAAAATAAACTATAGAAAGTACTAGGAAAAGCAGATGGTACAGAAATAATATAAGTAACATTCCCTCAACATACATATTAATAATAATATTATAAAAGGCATCATACAAATATATATCTTAGAATTGTTATTATTGCAAGCAAACATATTATATTTTAATTTTGTATATTTTGTACATAAAATTATACATATTTTAAATTTATAAATCTAAAATTTTGTTTATGTCTTTCATGCGTTCTATCTGTTGGATTTTTTGTCTTTTAATAAAAGGTTTATAGGAGATTTGTATTATTGCATGCTGGTGATCTTTGCTATGGTCTAAATATATTAGAAAATTGTATCAAGAAATTCAAGCAGCTCCATATATCTTGTTGAGTCTACTTGAGCCATAGTTGAATATATTTAGCTTGTTCTTATAATTGAGTTCTGGCTGCTGTGTAAATGGGCCACTCCAATCCTAAGGCTTCTGGCTAGAATTAATTTTGCAATCTAATGCATTATATATCCCTTCTAGATGTATTTCATTTATCACCATTGCTTAATATTTACAACCAAGGTTGCAGCTAATTCCCTTCATCTCTTGATTTGCATCAGCCTGTGTTTTTACTGCCTCACTGGATTCTTTATGGTTTTCAGATTTTTCTATCTGGCTCTAGGCTTCAATTTTATTGTAATTTTATCGGCACTGTTTAATTTATTTCAGAATAATTTCCACGCTGGTAGAATATATGTTTCTAAATGTATGAACTTCAGCTTCCATAAATAGCCCATTATGTGAATCTCATTCCTCACTGAGAGTGAAAAAATGTGTTTATGGAATGGGTGAGTTTGGTCCTGACCACATTTCTATTTCTTTCCCTTAAGCAAGGATAATCAGTGAAAAAAACAACAACAAACAAACCTATAAACAAAATGTTCAATTATTTTGTTAGATAGATTTAAGCCTCAAATTCCTCTCTCTTTTTATGTCTCTTTCAAAGATATAGAGAATACATTGGTTGAAAGGAATTTCTTCTGAGCCCCTGTGTCTTTTCTCTCTTTCTGTTCTTCCTCTTCAGGAAACCAAGTTTTGTCTTAGAAGTCTGGTCAAATGTCTAGGGCTCTCCAATACTAGAAACAAATCTCCTGGATGATACCTTATCTAACAGACCCTCTCCCTGAAACCTATAAAATTTTATTAACCAATGTCACCCTAATAAATTCAATAAAAACATACACACACAACAGATTCTTGATTCATTATGATGTGAGGTTATTTGGACACTATACTCTTGATACCTAACTATAATTTTCCAATCATCTTGTCCTCCATAGTTAAACATGATTGAGGGAAGACATTATTTCTATCTTCTCCTTTTAACCACACAAGTTTATCTCTCAGCTCTCATTCCATAGCTATTCTGTATTTGGCTTTAATGTTTTGCTTATTATTCTATGCTAAAGTTTTCTTTTTAGGATATGAGAAGAGAAATCAGGTTTCAAATTCTAAAAGAAAGGGAGATCTTGAAGGATGAGAAGGATCCAGACAGCAGGGAGGAAGGAATCAATATTCACTGAGCATAAAACAGTTTTAAATTAGGTATAGGTGCTAGTATATACAATATTTCATACATAATGTAAATATCCTATTTATTTCATTTTATCTTCTATTATTGTCTGTGATAAAACAATTAAAATTTGAAATCATAGGTCATATATCAGACACATAGTTTACCATAAAAAGTTCTGAATGACAATATCACTGATTCATGATTATATTTTCTTCATACCCTTGTCTAGAAACTGAAAGATCAGGTTAAGAACAGACATGTACACATAAGGAACTGTTTGACATTGAAATTGGGACTCAAAAGAACTGTTGGCTCAGAAAGAAACCCACTCTAGACTGATTAATTTGACTCTCAGCATAATCATTATTGCTTGATTCATTTTTGGTTCTTATAAGTGTATTTCTAGTATCACATGATCTCACTTATCTAGGGGAAATAATGAATAACATAGACTAATGAATAGACCCGGAAACAAGGAAGCATCTATCAGTCTGTCAAACCTCAGAGGGAAGGTAGGGGAGTCGAGGGGTAAGGGGGAGAGATCAACCAAAGGACTTGTATGCATGCATATAAGCCTCACCAGTGGTCATGGACAACAGGGGGGTGGGAACATGTGTGGGAGGGGTTTGGGATGAGAATGGGGGGATGAGGACAAATATGTGATACCTTAATCAATAAAGAAATTTTAAAAAAAGAACAGACTCTGGAGACAGATTACTTGAGTTTGGATTGTGTTTCTACTGCTTTATTACAGTATAGTCTTGGTCAAGTTACTTAACCTTTCTCTGTTTCATTTGGCTCATAAGAAGGTACTATTTAGTATGCCATGCCTATCTCCTATGGATGTTGAAATGATTAAATGAGAATGTATGTTAGTGTTTACCACAGTGCCAGGCATCATATTGAGGGGTATGAACCATAAAACTTGGGCAGGAGGCAGATGGCAGACATGGGCTTAGGGCTATTTCAAACTATCTTTAAATAGTTAATTGCTTTGTTACTTTCATTTCCATTTCTTGACCTGTCTCTGACATCTGAGGTTGCCTATGCCTCAATGTAGCAAGAATGTTCTAAACTATAAACTGGGAACTAATATTTGCAGGTGAAAACAAAGTTTGAACATTTTCTCTTTCTATAGCTCACGGACAGGCAACTACTCCTGATTGTCCAATGAGAGTTTATGGAGCCTCCCTACAAAATAAATCATAAGCCAGATAATCAATGCCCTAAAAATTTAACTGTCCCATAAAACTGAAGCTAATTTCAGAGGGAGTTAAATTGGCTTAGCCAAGAAAAGATTAAAAGAGAAAAATCTTCTGTTTTAATTAATGACTCAAGAAAATATGGTCTAGTTGGCTCAAAATACTTCATTTGTTTTCACCCTGCTTGATTCATTATCCAGAACTCTTCAAATACTTAAGCACTGTATTTGGAATAAGATATCAGGCACTTATTCCAGCAATTTAAACGTTAATATTTATCTTTGATGAAAACTATATTTGTATACAATAGCATTTACAGAGATTAAAAAGACTTTTCATGTCTTTGAGGATTTATGCTATGTAACCAAATTAAGAGAACATTAAGCAGGCATTTAAATGCCAATGAGGTCTGTTAGTATAAGAAAAACATTTCTGTTAGCTAATGTAATGTGCTCCTAGTTGTACTTTAAGTACTGAAGATAAAGTTGATAAAAATGAATGAACTGACAATTAGAAAATGGAACAGAATAGGAATACCAAAGTAGTTCTACATAAATGGGCAATTGAGTTTTTACAAAGGTGTGTAAAAACTATTGAAAAGAGAAAGAATAACCTTTCAAAAATTAATGTCAAAACAATTGATCATTTATTTGCAAGAAAGAAAAAAAGAAACTCAACCTATAGTTCTTTCTATAGCCATAAACTCAAGATGGATCATGGATCTAAATGTAAAAGTATTAGTATTTTAGAATAAAACATAAGAGGAAATCTTTTTGACCTTGGGGTAAGCAGAGTTCTTGGATATTATACCAAATGTATAACTTATCAATAATATTGATTATTTTCACTTGGTAAAAATTCAAAACTTTTGGTGTGTAAAATATTTCATTAAGAAAATGAAAAGACAGCCTACAAACTAGAAGAAGGTATTTGTAAATATCCAACAAGACTTGTAACCAGAATATATAAAGAATTCTCAAATTTCAGCTATAAGTCAACTAATGATCCTATAAATTTGGAGGAAATATTTGAACTGACTCATCACAAAAGATGATGTATTGATGGCAAATAAGCATATGGAAAGATAGCATTAAATTAAAATGCAAATTAAAACATTGAAGTACCCTGGCACAAATACTAGAATGGCTACAAGAGAAAATAAATAGAATAAATAATACCAATTGCCA
This sequence comes from Pipistrellus hanaki, assembly GCF_964339955.1. Lineage (NCBI taxonomy): Eukaryota > Metazoa > Chordata > Mammalia > Chiroptera > Vespertilionidae > Pipistrellus > Pipistrellus hanaki. Next base: position 202,038,286 of record NC_140503.1, on the reverse strand, counting down.
GCTAGGCTGTGGAACAACTCACATTCTTAGCCACTCTGTAAAATGATTTGGAAATTGCTTACAAATATATACCTATCGCTCAGCACTCACTATTTACCCTAGAATTTACCCTAAACAAAAGGAATCAAGATTACCCAAAAACCTATACACAAATGTTTATAGCAGCTTTATTTCTCATCTCCCAATACTGGAAATAATCCATATATTCTTTGACATATAACACGCTATGAGTTTTGGTGTACAATGTGTTGATTTGATTCACTTATATACTGTGAATGGTTACCACCATAGTGTTATCTGCATCTGCTAACATAGTTTCCATTTTTTTCTTTATTTTTGTAATAAGAATGTTTAAGGTCTACTCTCAGCAACTTCTAAGTACATAAAACAGTATTATTATCTCACGTTACTATGCTGTGCAATAGATTGCCACAGCATATTCATCTGAACGCCAGAAATTTAGTCAGAGCACATGGATGATTTATCTCCTGACTGTTTCTGTTTCGTCAGTGGAAAGAAACCTATGCCATAAGCTGGGACTGGGGATGGTAAGAGGAGGTGTTGGAAGTCTGAGGAGAGAGAAGTTATAAAGTAGTTATTTGGGAGAACAGTAAAGAGAATACATTTGTACTAGAGTTTCTGGGTTTCCATAATTGGCCTGTGTGGCCTTAGAGTTCAGGCATTTAAAGTGAAGCTGCTAAGCATGGCTTTCTTGAGACAAATTTAGTTTCATAAGTACAGGTTCCACGGACCTAGGGAACTGGAGTTTTATCAGATAAGAACAACACAGGGAAAGAGGGGTGAGGAGACTCATTGGATAGACCAGAGTGTCATTAAAACCTTGGGACTTGTTTGAGGGTAAATTGTCAAATGCTCTGTTGCATGTCCCCCCAATCAGACCTTGGCCCATGGTACAAAGCTTCCAATACAAAGCCTTCCACCATTGTCATTGGGGCACCAGTATCGTAAAATGTACCTATGTCTGTCATTGTTTCTAACTAGAGAAACACTCTCATTGATTTCTGCAATTTTTACTTCCCAGAGAGCATTCAGGGATACCTTACTATGGGGAGTGATACTTTATAATGAGGGAGTTGAAGTCAGAGAGAATTGTCTTGCCCAAGCTTCTCCCCCCACCCCACCCCCGCCCCCGTCCCGGCCCCTGCCATAGAGGCTGAGCTGGGATCAGACCTCTTGCATCCTTCTTGCTCTGCCTGCTGCAGCCGCTGCCTAAGCCTGTGCCTCCGGCCATCATTTAATTCCATGTTAGTTTTACCTCCGGTTTGGAAGAACGTTATCTGTCTTGCAATTTCCTTTGTACTTAGGAGTGAAAAGGTCAAAAGTTTTGACTGTAACCAAAACTCAGCTCCAGTAAATGACAGGACTTCTTTTTAACTTCCCTCAGTTTCCAAGCAGCAGGATAAGAAATGGAAAAAGCCTCTCCTTATGCAATACACTTTGCATTTGGTACCTGGAAAAGTTTAGGAAACTAAATCTCCAAGGCAAATACAGAGTAATTAAATAACTTATTCTCAGGGTCAGTGTCTATTTTCCCCAAAAGTGTGGCTTTACTCAGGATAAAGAAGTAAGAAAATAGCTTTTATCAAAACACTAAGTGGGAATGTAATTTTGAAAGGAAGAGGTGGCTCTGTGTTTCACCAGGGAGGCTGAGATCGGAGGATTTGCGCTGCCGAGCCTCTGATGTGTTCCTTATACACGCTCTAGCTTCTAATAATAAAAACAATACACAAAGAGAGGCATTTGTCTGCACTTTGCTCATAATACACCACTTAGAAATAAGTTACTTTGATTTGTAGCTACTGAAGCTCAGTTATTACAATGTTAAGAATAAGCTGTTTTGTAATGTGCTGACATCTGTTTACTATGCCAGTGCAAGGACTTTCTCACTCATGCTCACATGGCATTCCATGAAGAGTTGCAAATGAGGGCATTTTATGTGTGTTGACATCCATCTCCACACCTACCATGCAATGGCATGTTCCACAAACATATGAAGTGGAACATATTAATATTAATATTATATATTTCTCTCCCATCAAGCAGCACCCTGTCTAGTTATCACTGGCAATTATTAAGGAGTCTAGGCGAGATATTTAGAAATTGCCTTTGGCCCCTTAGGTAAGAATTCAGTCTCTGGAGCTAGGCAGACATGCATTCAAATCTTGACTGTGCATTTTATTAAGGCTACCCTAACTACAAATATCATATTGCTCATCTTTAAAAATGTAAATATTTACAGATCCCATATTATCCAGCATTGTGTGGATATGCAAGTGAGCAAAATATGTAAGCTTAATTCTTTAATAGACTAAACATTCTAGTTGGGAAAACAGATATTAAATCAACACATTATTAAACAAGCAAGATTATATCAAGTAATAAATGCCACAATAAAAATGAAAGTGAATAACATGATATTTTGTCATTAGAATGTCAGGAGAGGCAAGAACTTTATAGGAAGGTGAAAATAGAAACCAAGCTATGTACAGGTCTGGGACAAAGGATTTCAGGGGAAGGGAGCAATTATTGCAAAAGCATTAAAATCAGATTGGCGTTCTTAAGACATATCCAACAACAGAAAATAGGCCAATATCATCAGAGATGAATGAAAAAGAAACAGATAAAAATCAGAGTGATTGGCAGAAAACAGATAATATAGCATTTGAACACTTCAAAATCAATAGCAATAAAATAACAATGTGACAAGATTTGTAGGTTGAAGATAAAGTAGTGCTTAGGGGGAAATCTGCATTCTTAAGTGCTTATATTAGAAAAGGAGAAATATATAAAATTAAAGACATAAATTTTACCTGAAAAACTTAGGAAAAAAATGTATCCAAATAAAGTAGAAGACAAACAAATATAAAGAGCAGAAATAAAAAAATAAAAAAAACAGAAAAACAATGGAGAAAATTACCAAGCCAATGCATCATTATTTTAAAACTGGAGGCCTGATGCACAAAAATCATGCCCCCCTGGGGTGGGGGAGGGTGGCCCTCAGCCTGGCCTGTGCCCTCCAGGAGCCTCACAATCCATCGCCCCAAATAGGTAGGCCCTGCCCACTGAGCCTGGGCTCCATGATGGATCACCCCTGATAGGAAGGCCTCTCCCATTCACTGCAACCCTCAGGTGCAGGTTGGTGGCCTGGGCCTCCTGCTTTGGGTCAATTGTGGAGCCCCTGATTGATTGCTCCACAGGCCAATGGCCTGGGCCTCCGTCTCCAGGGTGATCATGCAATCAATCACACCCCACAAAGGGAGGCCCTGCCCACCAGCCTCAGCCTGTTGATGGTTGGCCTAGGCCTCCCTCTTTGAAGGCAGAAAGGCGAATGGTTAGGGGCAATCAGATAGGCAGGCAAGTACTAGGGGCCAATCAGTCAGGCGGGCAAGTGGTTAGGATGATGAGGCAGGCAGTCAGGTGAGTGGTTAGGAGCCAGCTGTCCCAGATTGCAAGAGAAATGTCCAACTGCTGGCAGTAGGACTAAGGGGTGCTGGATTTCAAGAGGGTGCAGGCTGGGCTGAGGGACATCCCCCCTCCACCATGCATGAATTTCATGCACTGGGCCTCTAGTTGTTGAATAAAAACAAATGGCAAAATCGAATATCCATTTAAAATAAAAATTATCAACAAATTAAAAATACTGTGAAACTTTCTCAATGATAAAGGGTATCTATGAAATTCCACAGCCTATATTATGCATGTTAATGAAAGACTTAATTTTTTTCTCCTTGAGATAAGAAATAAGACAAGGATGCCCTCTATTGCCATGATTAGTCAACATTGTACTGGAGGTACTAATCATAGCAATAAGGCAAAAAAAAAGGAAAAAAAAGAAAAAAGAAAAAGAAATAGAAAATGCTAAGTTTGAAAAGGAAGACAATAAACCCTATTTGCAGGGACTTACAGAAAATCCCAGGGGGCTCACAAATAACCGCCGAGACAAACAAATTAAAGTCAGATTATTCGAATAATTGTCTTCAACTAGAATTTTACTTGGAAATATAATATGTAAAACTAAAAGCAAAACTGCTCTGCTTGGTGAGGAAGTGAGAAAGCAGGAACTTGGCCTAATGCTCTATCACCTTGTCTATCCTAATGGCACAGGAAGCTACTGGGCAGCAGCCTAAGGCTCCACATCCATCAACATCTAGACATCTGGAAGCATCCGTTTTTGCCCCCTGGAATTGTTCATTTTCATCTGTACTTTTGCCAGTGTGTGGCCTCAACTTTGCTTTTAAACATTATCATCACCTTGTATTTTATATCTGTCTATACATATAAAATGTTAGATTTTCAATCGTGGCATTGGGATTTGCATTTCTTCAGTGTAGGTTGGGACACTGTTTAGAGGAGGAGGGAGGTAACAATCCTTCTATTCATTTTACCTTCTAGCTCTGACAAAGGCCTTAGAGTGCTTGATAAGCGTGTCCTCAATTTCCATAATATTTTGTTTAGTTTATTACTACTCTACCATAGCATAGGTTTTCCTCAACTTTAATACCTTCAACTCTTGAATAATTATTCCTTTTGTTCCTTAGAGATTGACACCTCTAATTGGACTTTCTATATTGAATTCCCACCTTGCTAACACAAATAACCAGTGAAAATTTCAAAATATTTAAGGATGGCATTAGCTGTCACTCATAGTTCTATTTTGGCAACTTCAGAAGAAATATATTTAATTGTGTGGTCTTAATACTACATTTTTTTATATTTTACTTTATTATTTTATAAAAACAATTGGGAGAAAAACAAAGGATTTCAATTGTGCTAAAATGAAATACAATTATAAGTATTTTGTAGAAACATCAAAGGCACAGCTCTCATTATTCTGAATTGGTTGGGTATTCATTGAAGATAAGCCATTCATATAAGTTCAATTACAATAGAAATACCATTTGTATGAACTAGTAGAATGAAACTGTATTATTAAATATATTTAATTAGGAACACAAAACTTTTCCTATCTCTCACTCCATAGCACATGTATTACTTGATTTAACAAATTCTACTTTAAAAATATTTTATTGATTTCAGAGAGGATGAGAGAGATAGAAACATCAATGATGAAAGAGAATCATTGATCACCACCTCCTGCACACCCCACACCTGCAACCCAGCCATGTGTCCCAACTAGGAATTGAACTGTGACTTCCAGTTCATAGTTCAATGTTCAGCCACTGAGTTATGCCAGTAGTGCAACAAATTCTACTTTTTTCCCCCACACATTTTAGAAAGAACAGAGTGAGAAGGTACAGTTTCTGTTTCTGTGCAGTTTCTGTTTCTAGGGGTGTATCTATCAGATGGGAGCCTTTTCAAACTAAGACATCCAGTGAGCTGCTTCTTTTATGCCACAAGTCATTTTTACTTTGATGCTTTAAAAGTCGTATATTCTCTTTAGATAAAGTATAAACTTATTTTATGATACCTGGAAAAATTCTTACATTAAAGTAAACAGATTTCAGGATAAAATCAATAGGTATCAACTCTCCTTCAACACAATCCTTTAAATTAAATGCCAACTGGTCATTTCATCCCAGATCCCTTCACGACTTTACCATAACCAGAAGGACCTTCGGCTGATATTTTCTCCCAGCTAGGAAATAGATGTCATACATTACATCTAAGTAGCCTCAGTCTGTGCACTATTAGTAAACTGGCTAAGGAAGTCTCCAGTCTGTGCTACATTAATTTAGATAAGCTTGAAATTTGTTAGCATAATAGTGAAGTAATAGTTTGTCTAATTTAATCTGGACACAGTGATATGTGACACTTCAATAATAGCTAATGTGACCTTAGAGGTTAATGATGGCATCACTCATCTGAAGTGACTGACAGCTTCAAGTTCTGCTGCAGTCGATCTCAACTCTTTTTTTTTTTTTTAAATCTTTATTAGGTTATCGGCATAATAATGAAGCTTTAGTGAACTGTTATGTAGAATTGCAAACTTGGCCAAATTAGTTCCGGAGGTCATGTGATGAGACATTTCATTGTAAAAGGCAATGTCAGCACTGTTATGCAGTGGATATGAGGAGGCAGATGTGTTGCTACAGGGATCTCAAGCTCACAGAAGTCTTCAGAGATGCTTTGGTGCAGGGGTCCTCAAACTTTTTAAAGTGGGGGTCAGATCACGGTCCCTCAGAGAGCTGGAGGGCCGGACTATATGAACTACTAATTCCTACTGTAACACCTCGGCTGCGCTCACTGCCCAAAAAACCTGGCGGGCCGGATCAGACTCCTCTGCGGGCCGCATGTGGCCCGCGGGCCGTAGTTTCAAGACCCCTGCTTGGTGCATGGGCCTTGCTCAGCTGTGAACAGGGATGAAGCTTTCTCAGACTCTCGTACCATCATCCATTCCCTTCTCTCACTTTGTGCACAGGCATGCATGTGGCTGCTGCCCTGCATAAACACAGTGCTTGGCATTGTGAGAGGACTGAGATGAACCTGAATATGTTCCAGGCTGCAGTGAGTTTAAGATCTTCTTAAGGAAAGACAACAGATAGACTAATCACTGAAATAGAAGGTACAGTTGAGCACAATGGCCTTAAGAGAGAAAAACAAATACAGTGCCTTTTGAGTGCTAGGAGGGCAGGAGAAATTTCTCCCAGACAGAGGCCCAAGGAAAGCATTTCCTAGGTCAGCCTCAGAAAAAGGGAGAATCAGAAATGTTCCTCTTACTAGTAAAGTACACTTTACTATTTCTGCAGCCTTCCCCACCTTCTGTGTCTTCTCTTACTCTACTGTGGTGGGGGTGGGGGAGAGAATATGATGAATATAGATGGATGGGGTAGGGTGCTGAAAGGTAGTTATTTTTTGGGCATCAAGATATAGAGGAACTAGCCTCTTCAAAAATATGGTTGTTTAGCCCTGACCAATTTTCTCAGTGGTTAGAGCATTGGCCCTTGGATTGAAGGGATTCAGGTATGATTCTGGTCATGGGCTTGTATCTAGGTTGCAGGTTGAATCCCTGGCTCTGGTTGGGACACATGCGGTAGGCAACGAATCAATGTGCCTCTCTGGCATCAATATTTCTCTCTCTTTGTCTCTCCCCCTCCCTTCTACTCTCTCTAAAAAAATCAATGGAAATATTGTAGTATCCTTGAGTGAGGATTAACAAAAATAACAACAAAATATATGTGGTTGTCTATGTAACTTGACAAAGGAAATCCAGATGACTGATCTTGAATGTTGAGGACTGTGTGTAGATCTCTATGATCCATATATAGGTGATGTAATAGAGAGTGAAAGAATTTCTTCAGTGTGAGAATTTTAGAAATCTGTGGAAAATCAGATAAATTATATGCCTCAGATACCCTCTAATGCAGTGGTTCTCAACCTTTCTAATGCTGTGACCCTTTAATATAGTTCCTTATGTTGTGGTGACCCCCAACCATAAAATTATTTTTGTTGCTACTTCATAACTGCAATTTTGCTACTGTTATGAATAGTAATGTAACTATCTGTGTTTTCCGGTGGTCTTAGGCGACCCCGCCAGCAGTTCTCAACCTGTGGGGCCCTATGAAGCGCTGTGCTGTCTGGCCTGAGGGGGGCTTCAAGATGGGGTGGGGCCTTGGCAGAGAGCTCTCAGCACTCTTGCTCTGGGGTCTGAAGGAATGGAGAGGAAGGGGAAACAAATGGGCAATTGGGGGGTTTAGGCCAGGAGGGGAGTGCAGATAGGCAGTTAAAGGGATCAGGCCAGAGCGGGAGAGCAGATAGGTAGTCAGGGGGATCAGGAAAGGAGGGGAGAGCAATTAGGGCCATTAGGCCTGCAGAAGACAGTTAGGGGCATCAGGCAAGCAGGCAGGTGAGTGCTTAGAAGCCAGTGGTTCTGGATTGTGAGAGGGATCCCAGGTTGGAGAGGGTGCAGACCAGGCTGAGGAAATCCCCACCACTGTGTATGAATTTCAGCATCTGGCCACTAGTCTATAATAATAAAAGCATAATATGCTAATTACACCTACTTCTTGACAATCTGCACAGAGCCTGGGCTATGAGGGAAGCCTAGGTCCTGAGTGCCTGCTAGTGGCCAGAAGAAAGCCCAGGTCCTGGATGCCAAAGGGAAGCCTGTGCCAGCAGCTGGGGGAAGGAAGGCCTATTTTTGCATGAATTTCGTGCATTGAGCCTCTAGTAATAAGATATTTTGAGAGATGGAGAGAGACCACATTTATATAACTTTTATTATAGTAGGTTGTTACAGTAGATTGTTATAATTGTTCTATTTTTATTATTAGACATTGTTGTTAATCTCCTTCTGTGCCTAATTTACAAGTTGAACTTTATCACAGGTGTGTATGTATAGGACAAATCAGTATACATAGAGTTTGGTTTCAGGCATCCACTGGGGGTCTTAAAACATATCTCCACAGTTATGTGGAGGGGGGAGCTACTATATCTTAAGTCCCCCACTCTGTTTGTTGGTCATATTTGGGAAGGCACTTCCCTGCAGGACAAAGACCCCATTTACCCGTTTTTGCATTCCTCTCACACTCCTCCCCAACCTCCTTTAAGTACCTGGATAATTGAAAGCATCCAAAATGGCCTTAGTTAAAGAGAAATCAATTGATTGGATTGAATTATTCCTAGTGGCTGCCATGTGACTTTCAAGCCACTGTTGAATGTATTTTTGTAGAGAATTCAGTTCATTTCTATAAGGTATCAGCTCCCCCTTGTGACTATCCAGCAGCCAGTTTACCTTTTCTTTATCTGCTTCCATTTCCTTAGGTCGCTATTTAGGAGAGAGTTGTTACTCAGGGATAATCACACTCTCATTCAAAGAAAAACCCAAAATCTTAGAAATTAGTGTGACTAGGACTCCAAAGGCATGTTCTTACTCACATGCTTCATTCTGCAAAGGCCTCTATAATCATTAGTAGTATGGATGCCCTATCAATCTGTAGATACTAAGTGCATAATACTGCTCAGATGCTAGCAGTTGAGCTCTCATAAATATTATCTCAATTATACTATGACATGTCATTTACTTTCCAATGCTAATATCTTCCAGAACTCATTAAGACCACCTAAAGTGATTTTCTCGAAACACCCAAAATAAGATAAAAATAATAGAAAAGCAATCAACTCTTGCTCTCATTCCTTATCATTTAAATCTGTCTTTTAAATCCATTTACTCATTGCATCTTAAATGAACTCTAACCCATCCTATTTTGTTAAATAACTGTAGCTACTTTTGCAGTTTTTAAATTGCTTTATTATGCCCTTTCTCATTTCTCTCCCCTTTATTTAGCCTTGGAGGTAGATATTCTTTCAATCTCATTTGGCATAGGCAGGGGCTGTGGAATTGGGAACCTCAGGAAAGTTCATTCTCAAGTAGAAAATGGGAAGCTGAACTTGAGTCACCATAATTTTTTTTAGGACCAGCCTTTTTCATTTATACAACTGTTTTCAAATAATTTTAAGAGCCAGCTGCTACTATCCATGGTAAGGTCATGCAGGCACTAACACACTGTAGAATCAGGTGCCCACCTAGCCTTATTAAATCAGAACCTCTGGCCTCTGATGCTGTCTCTAACCCATTTTCTTTCTGTACATATGTCTTTGGTATCCACATCTTCATCTCGTTCCCCTTCCCTTAAAAAAGAATCCTTAAACTAAGTTTAATGCCATTATTAAATATTCATCCATGTAGCTATGTTATAAATATTTACTGAATTCCTACTATGTGCCACATGCAGAGCCCCAAGATGCTGTGACAGATGAATGAGTTATAATAGTTGACATCCTAGCTTGTGTTATTCTTGGGGAAATCAGCCATCAGACTGATTAGTCTTACCTTTGGTTTTGGACATACAGGAGGCATTGAAATTGAGAGTAGTGATTCAATCGGTATCAAAATAGACAAGTCTCTAAAAGAGAGAGAGAAAGGAACAGAAGGGAACTACTTGTATTCATAACCCAGTGAGAAGTGGGAGGAAGAAGACCTCAGGTCGTCCTGATTCAATGCATAGGGGAGCTATAGCGGAAAGACCGGTCTAAAATCCACTGCAAACCATCTCACTGTGTCCAACCACTCAGCCTAGTCCCTTCAGCCATCACTGTAAGCAGCCAACCTGTAAGCAGGTGAGGGAATTTGTAACAGACCATGATCAAAAGCAAATCGGGTGAGCGAGGGAAAGCAATTACACAGGAAGATCATTAATTGGAGGGCTTTTCTCTCCAGTGCCTTCGGAATGTGTGAGCTGCAATGCTGTGAGTTGAATGTCATGCACTCCTATTGTTTGCGAGGAGCTGGTTGTGTGTGGCAGGTGCTGAGTGATTTACCAAAAGTGTTGTAGGAGCACCAGCAATCAAAAAGCCAGTGGGCTCTGCAAAGCAGGGAATTGAGTGAGATGAAAAGGCATGAAGGCTGAAATGAATTGGGACTTTTTACTGCAATAGAGTTTGAAACTAAGGAAGTAGAGTCAGTAATAAAGGACCTAAAGAGAAAGTGAGGTCAGAGGGGATTGGAAAAGTTCTTGCTAAGATCTCTCCCATCAATCAAATTTAGACATCTGGTAGAACAAGGTCTACCTGTGCCTGGGGTAAAAGGGACATTGAAGTTCATAAAGCTTATTAAAAAGGCCTGTGAGGAGTCATACACGTATATTATGGGGAAATGAGAAGTCGTTTTAAATCATTCCCATATCAAGACAGAACACAAAGGAGCATGAGGAAGCAGAAGGTCTGCTAATTGAGACACTCATATTCCATTCCTTTTACGTGTGTGTGTGTGTTACCTGCTCAGAAATCTCAACCCCTTACCCTTCTTCCCGCAAGCCATGCCTCCTCTGCCCTCTGGTTCTTTTGCCTAGACCCAACTTTCAAGTCCCAGCTCTGATAATAATTCCTCTTTGAAATGGTTCCAGTTAAGAACACTTCATGTATCATCTATCATAGCACTGCCTCTGGCCCCTGCCTATACTCAGCAACTTAACCTCCTGTTCTCTACCTCTTTAGTTTTTTTAGACCATGCACCTTGACACATGCTGTGATGTCTTTCTCAAAGACTGTGAATCCCTCTTCAGCCTGAAGAACTTTCTTCAAATGTCAGTTCCTCAGGGTAACCTTTTCTGATCCTTATGTAAGATAGACTTACAACTGCCTGCATCTCTCGTTGGAAACACTAATTTATTTTTACTTTTTATTTTAATTTTTTAGAATGAGAGGAAGGGAGAAGGAGAAGAGAAAGAGAGAGAGGGAGAGGGGGGGGGGGAGAAAAATCAATGAGAGAGAAACACTGATTGGCTGCCTCCTGCACACCCCCTCTTGAGATTGAGCCTGAAACCCAGGCATGTGCCTTGACTAGGAATCAAACCAGTGATCTCTTGGTGCATGGATCAATGCTCAACCACTGAGCCACACCAGCAATGCAAAAGCATATTTGTTTTTTATATCTATCTTCTGGCACAGTGGACACTGTGAGACCAGGGCTGTACCTGCATTGCTGCATTGGCCTATGCTATGGTCCTGCTCTCCAGCACAGTGCCTGGCACTTCTGAGGCCCCACAATTATCTGTTGTCTCTGTTTCACCTTCTCATTGGAGTGTGAGATCCTTGAGGTCAAGGACTCTGCCTTAGGTTTGTTTCCTTAGGTCATAGAATATACCTGATGTTACATGTGTGTTAAATGAATAAACGATAGAAGAAAATATCCAGGATGGAGTTGCTCAGTCTGGGCGCTACTGGCATTTTGGGCCATACAGCTCTTCATTGTGGAGGCATCTATGCTGTGTAGAATCTCTAGCAGCACCCCTGGCTTCTATCAACCACATCTCAGTGGTACCCCTCACAGTTGTGAAGAACAAAAATGTCTCTGGACATTGTTAGATATTCCTGGTGGAGGTGGGACAGTGGTGATTGGGTGCAACATCACCCCAAGCTGGCAAACACTGATCTAGAGTACACACTTTTTATTATTTTGTTGATGTTTTGTAGTGTTTTTTTTTTTAATCTTTATTGTTGAAAGTATTAGATATGTTCCTCTTTCCCCACCATTGACCTCTTTTAGCCCACCCCTAGCTCCCACTGTAGGCTTTCACACTTTTTAAATCAACCAAATTTCCAGCTTTTGAGAAGAAGAGAAAAAAAAGTGACCTATGAGGTACAGATAACAATTATAATATTTATATAGGATTATTTGAAGTTTTTTTTTTTTTTTCCATTGTGGCAGGCTATCAACTAAGCAGTTTAGGGAGTTAACTTTTAAGTAGACAGACAAAAGCTATTAAACTTTCTGAGGATATTCTAATGAGGATGAAATTAGATAACATGCATAGAAATATTCTAGATTAGTGCCCAGCTCCTGGTAGCACTTCCTTGAATGCTATTTCTCTTTCCTTCATCTACTTAAAGCATTTGTTTTTATTTTATTTTTTTAAAATAGATTTTATTGATTTTTTTACAGAGAGGAAGAGAGAGGAATAAAGAGTTAGAAACATTGATGAGAGAGAAACATCAATCAGCTGCCTCTTGCACACCCTCTACTGGGGATGTGCCCGCAACCAAGGTACATGCCCTTGACCGGAATCGAACCTGGGACCTTTCAGTCTGCAGGCCGACGCTCTATCTGAGCCAAACCGGTTTCGGCAAAGCATTTGTTTTTAAATGATCACAGCTAACAATGAAATCTTGGAAAGATTCTAGCCAAATGAAAACACATATACACAGTCAATTTAGTTAAAAAAATTTTTTTTTAAAGGCTCAACTTTTTGACCATTTGATTGACTGAGTTCTTTGTTAGGAGGTGGGTGTGTTGCTACAGAGAGCTGGTTAGGTTTCTTTCCTGCTGGGAAACACTAAATTACATCCCACCAACTTCTGCTGCCTGGAGTGACTCACACAGTGGTTGACTTTAGAGTTCACTGAAGGTGAGGGTTTGGGCTACATGAGGTCAGGTTTTCTCCATGAAGCAGGACAAACACAAATTTATAATGCCAGGCTTCTTGCTATAATTTCCCAAAGTTGAAGGCTACTCTTTCTCCCTTTCCCCACCCGTTTCCTGGAAAGAAAATATAGGAATCATCCCTAGAGGCTACTGGAAGAAGGAGAGTTTCTGCACCAGAATTGTTTCTTTTCTTTCATACTCATGGGGATTCTTGGCTGGCTGAGTAGTAAATTCACTGTCAGTGTTTCAGCTCCCAAATAAAGAAGTAATAAGAGAAGCTCTGCCTGTGCATTGCCCCGAATGGAAAAAGGACAATAAGCAACAGGAGTTTGTAAGAAAATGCATCCTACCTGAAAACATGTGATTGCTATTTTGGAAAGAATTGCAAAATTGGAAAGCGCAGGGAAGTGTAGATATCATGTACTTTAAATTGAGGCAAACGTTGAATATAGCAATTTATGAAATGAGATTTGCAAAAACAAACAGTCAATTTAGATTGCAATGTGGTTACAAGCCTGGGAGAGAGAGTGAGGATATTGAGGTAGGAAAGGGAGGTCTGTAGATATGTCTGGAGAACACCTAGGATTATTATTGCTTTAAATCGGTGATTTATTTTTACATTTGGGCTTGGGCTGAAATTGTTTGCTTGGCCAAATCTTCCCTAATGTGAAACACTTTGTTTGCTATGTAGAAAATCCTCAATACATTTCAGTTCCCTGTGATTTTGTGCATGCATTTTCTGTATGATTTCTAAATTGAACACCACAATTTTCATACTTCTTTACCATTTCCTTTCCTGTAAGACACATGCACATAAATATAAAGTAACCACTTTGGCCTCAGTTTCCTTATTTGGAGAAGGAAAGACTGAGCACATTCAGCAAAGTCTGAATTCTTCCCCTTGATGCCTTCCTGCTTGAAATAAAATTCAATTTCTCTTGCTTAGTTTATTTTAAGGTGAAAGCAGACAGAAAAATAGGTGTTTGGGCTTCCCTGAGATAGCCCCAATCTGGTTATATCTTAGAATCTAATGAAAGGGCACAGATTCCTACATTATGGGCAAGATATATTGGAGATCAATGTCAACCCAACGTCAGAAACTTAAGAACTAACATCAAGGAGATGTAAACAGGACCACACAGGCAAGGAAGGTAGGAAAAGCAAGGAAGAGGTGTCTACTACTTATTGGCTCTTTAACTTGGACAACTCATCCCTTTCTTTACCTTCTTTAGCTATACATATTTTTTCATAGAAGTTTTCTAGAAATATACAAGAGTCTGAGTTTATGAAATAAGGAGAGGTCTGAAAGCTACTCAGAATAATTCTTCTTCTGACCGAAACCGGTTTGGCTCAGTGGATAGAGCATTGAGCATTGGCCTGCGGACTGAAGGGTCCTGGATTCGATTCAGGTCAAGGGCATGTACCTGGGTTGCGGGCACATCCCCGATAGGGGGCGTGCAAGAGGCAGCTGATCCATGACTCTCTCTCATCGATGTTTCTAACTCTCTATCTTTCTCTCTCTTCCTCTCTGTAAAAAAGCAATAAAATATATTAAAAAAAGAATAATTCTTCTGTATCTGGGAATATTGTGTAGATTTATCTCGTCCCAATTAGTCTGGTTCATTGGTCAGATGGCTAATGGTGCATAACATTGCAGCAGCCCCTCTGTGACTTGACTATTGAATTATGTACAAACTAATTACCCCCTGTCCCTTTACCAGGCTGTATTAGTTTACTCAGGCTGCCATAACAAAATACCAGATTGGGTGACTTAAGCAACAGAAATTTATTTTGTTACGGTTCTGGAAGCTAGAAGTTCAAAATGCACGTGCCAGCAGGGTTATCTTCTAATGAAGTCACTGTCCTTGAGTTGTAGAGGTTTTTGGTATGTCTTCACATGGACTTTCCTCCTTCCATGCAGAAGAGAGAGAGAGAGAGAGAGAGAGAGAGAGAGAGAGAGAGAGAGAGAGAGAGAGAGAGAGAAGATCTGGCATATGGAGGCTCCATGCTAAAGATGTTGGGGGGAAGGTAGAGTAGCAGTAGTTCCTTGAATAACGTATTTGTAGATTCCAAGGCTGTTGGATGCATGGTTTGGAATTGTTTGTTGATTCCCACTTATGAATCTGTTTATCTGAAGTCATATATTAGAAATTCCCAGCCACCATGTGGAAGTAGAACTCAACTTCATATTAAACCCTCAATACATTTTAGTTTCCTGTGATTTTGTGCGTGCATTTTCTTTATGATTTCTCTTTCTCTTCCTTTTCTTTCTTTCTTCTTTCTTTCTTTCTTTCTTTCTTTCTTTCTTTCTTTCTTTCTTTCTTTCTTTCTTTCTTTCTTTCTTTCTTTCCTCCCTCCTTCCTTTCCCTTCCCTTCCCTTCCCTTCCCTTCCCTTCCCTTCCCTCCTTTCCTTTCCTTTCCTTTCCTTTCCTTTCCTTTCCTTTCCTTTCCTTTCCTTTCCTTTCCTTTCCTTTCCTTTCCTTTCCTTTCCTTTCCTTTCCTTTCCTTTCCTTTCCTTTCCTTTCCTTTTGTTTCCTTTATTGGATTTATGAAATTCCACACTGGAATTATATTATTTATTTATTTGCTTATGTAATCTCTTTCTTCCCCATTAGACTATGCTCTCCATGAGGGGAGGAACTGTGTGTCTTGTGCAACACTATTTGAAGCACAAAACAGTTCTTGGGATAAACATAAGAACTCAGTAATCATTCATTGATTTAATAAATGCAAGAATAGATTAGCACAGGATGGCCAGCCCCCAGGAAGCCAGTGAAAAGAGGGCACACGAACAGCTAACAAGTAATATATATTTGGGATTATTTCTCTATTCAAAATGCTTTGATCTTTTGCTCTGCACTTGTGTGTGTGTGTGTGTGTGTGTGTGTGTGTGTTTCTATAAACAACATTTTGTAGATGAGAAAAGATCAAGAGATAAATCCCTCTTCTAGAGATAAATTAATAATACATAGTGGAATGAAAGCTCATAGTCAGGTTTATTTTGACCCAAATCCTCTACTTTTCCAAGAATTATAACAGTAGCTCAAGGGACTACAGAGATTGCTGCTGTCACCATTCATTTCCTCTTGGGGAAACAAATACCTTACTGCTCCAATGTATCTTACAAGCAACAACATGCCCAGGACTCAGAGAGGTAGGTAATGAATTCATGTTGTTTTCCTTTAAGTCCAATAGACCCTTTCATTTCTGCCTCTGGAATTCCTCCTCCCATTTTAATGCTCACAATATTCTGTTTTACATTGCTTTGTCCCATATTCATATGAGAATATTAAATTTATAATAAAATCTTGCATCTCTCTGCACTTTCCATATTCTGCATCAATTGCTTTGTTCACTTTTAATTCTTTGCTTCATCAGAGTTCATTCTTTTAATAACAACCAGTTTTTCAAAGCTCTGTCTAGCCAAGATCTCCTAATTTCTTCTTCCCATCCCCGTTATGTGTTATTGAATTCTCTAAGTGAATTATTTCACTTTGCAAAGCATTTCAGGATGTGATTTGCATGAAACATGTTGTACAACCTAAAATGTCCGTAGTTGCTTGAAGGAAATGCTCTGGGGGAATGCACTGTGCTTAATGGCTGTGGGAGAATGTTGAGTCTAATGTGACAGGAACGGGAAACAAACAAGCAAAAAGTGACAGAGTCACATGCAAAGATTTGACTTCTATATAAACAGATAAAATGTGTTCATGTACCAACTGAGCTTTTGTCTTGTTTTAAATTTTTTTTTTCCTTTCACCTCAAATGTAATGGAAAGAGAGGAAAGGGATTTTCTGAATTAATCTCTACAACAATTTTATAGGGCAGGCATTATTATATCCTTGTTATAAATAAGCCAAAGATTATCTAAAATAGAAGTCAAAGATGATAGTTGACTTAAAGGTCTTTCTCTTTTTTTGGTTAATCCTCAGCCCAGGATATTTTTTCCCCACTGATTTTTAGAGAGTGGAAGAGAGGGAAAGGGGGAAGGGAGAGGAGAGAGAGAGAGAGAGAGAGACAAAAATGTAAGCTCCATGTATTTTTCCATTGCCCGGGAAACCCAAGCCACCCTCCTGCTCTCTGTGGCTGTAGCCATCTTGGTTGAGTTTATTTGCATACTCGCTCTGATTGGCTTGTGGGCATGGCTGGTGGGCATGGCTTGTGGGTGTAGCAGAGTTGTGGTTAATTTGCATATTATTCTTTTATTAGGTAGGATACTTAATTTATTGTCACAACAGCCCTGTGGGATTGGTACTGATTTTAATCCCACACTAGTGAAGAGAAAAGTTGCTTCCAATGAACAAATAACTGCATTGGGAATTGTGTCCTGATAATGGTATCTCCACAGCCCATGGACTTAACCAATTTATCTTGCTAGTGTCCCTCATTAATTGATGGCATTTTGTAGAATTACCTTACTTTATCAAGACACTGTGGTTATGGGAGAAATTAGTACATTTTGCTATATAATAAATTTGAACATTGTAGTTTACATAAAATAAATATATGTATTAATGGAGTTCTGTTATAAACTTATAATTATTTCTTGCACAAGTATTGATGACAATTTTGACAAAATGTATTTTAAGACACACATCTATTTTGTGGCTTCAATAACTCTTCTCTCCTCCACTGATTCTGATTATCTTTTTCTGTTAATTTCATAATTTCTGCTCTGTATTGCCTGCTTCTTGCTTCGGTACTGTTGTTATAAAAAACAGAAATATACATTCTGTTCATGCACTAGAACAAATTATATTATTTAAATACTATTTCTTTATTAGATGGTAGTTGTTTTCTAAGGGCTTTGCTTTCTGAGAATGGGCCATGCATAATGCTGGCAGTTTACTTGCCTTGTTGATTAAGGAATGCAGACATATGTTGTCATCCTCTTTCACCTGAATACTCCAGGCTGCAATTTTTTATTTATGTGTTATTTATTTATTGCCAGAGCCTAAAGGAAGAACATCATGAAACTTTTTAAAAAAGATACAAACTCTTTCAGACTGTAGTCTCAGCTAAAAATGGATTTTCCCATGAGTTAGCACCATGACCTAACCTATGTAATAAAACTTAATATTATATTACTCCTAGGGAGTTTTACTTCAAGCTATGACAACTTATCATGTGTCCAATATCATGTGGATTATCATTCCATTTATTATTCAATGGATCAAATAGAGATCTGCTATCAGACAGGTTCAATCCAGCAGTATGTAAATAAGTTTCTTAGCCTCTTTAAAACTCAGTTTATTAATCTTTAGCATGTGGACCTAAGTCATCACCAAGCACCTGCAACAGAAAGAGAGCTGTATAAATGTGAGATTTCCATGATTAAGTTGAGGACATTCCCTTTTCTTCCCAGTTTGCTGGGGGTTTCCTCACACATGAATGGATGTTAAATTTTGTCCAATGCTTTGTTCTGTATCAGCTGTCTAGATCACATACTTGTCTTCTTTAGGCTGTGAGAGTGGTACAGTAGCTGAGGTTCTACATGATCTACCTATCTACCTTTCAGCTCACAGTCCAACATGATCTACTGCTGTTCTGTTTTCTGGTCACTTTATGCTTTTGGACCTTTTCACTTGTCATCTAGACTTCTCCCAAAAAATCCATATGGTTAGTGTCTTTACTTTCTTGAATTCTCAGATTTTATTTTCTTACTGAGTCATACTCTGACCATTCTATTCAGAACCAAGACTTCTTTGAACACCCTTAATCTGGCTAGTTTTTTTTTTTTAACGTGACATTTATTACCTTGTAATATATTGTATAACTTACTTTTGGTTGTGTTTATTGAATATTTTCCTGTCCCTCTACTTAAATTCTCCCTCTTTCTCTCTAGCTACATCCTCTACAAAAATGTAAGCTCCATGGATTTTTACTTCTTTTAATGTACTCCAAGAACCTAGAACTGGATCTTAGTATTTTATGTCTCTTTTATTAAATTACTAGAGGCCTGGTGCATGAATTTGTGCACCATTGGGGTCCTTTGGCCTGGCCTGTGGGACTGGGCCCAAACCAGCTTTCCAAGATCCCCCTGAGGGGTTCTGGACCCCACCAGTGCACAATCAAGGCCAAGGAAGGATGCTGGAGGTTGGCCAGCTAAGAGGTTGGGGGTGGGAGGACTGTGGGAGGGGTCCAGGGTGTGTCCAGCCCATCTCAGTCCCAATTGGCAGAACCCCAAAAGCAAGCTAACCTTCCAGTTGGAGCATCTGCTCCTTGTGGTCAGTTCACATCATAGTGATTGGTTGAGCAGCCTTAGCATGCCATTAGCATATTATGCTTTGATTGATTGATAGGATGACCAGACGACCAGATGCCCAGACACTTAGCATATTAGGCTTTTGTTATATAGGATTGATTGATTAAAAGAACAAGTACTTGAATGAAGTTTGCTTTCCTCTTTGTTAGCTTCATTCTCACCTATTAGAGGTAGGTTTCCTATGTGACTCAGGAAAAAATGAGGTATGGTCCTAGGGAGTACCATTCTTACATCATATCACCTTAGGGAATCCAGAGGAAAGAAGGATGCAGGATATATAGATGACAGATATATAGATGATGATGATAGATAGATAGATAGATAGATAGATAGATAGATGATAGATAGATGGATGAAAGGTAAAATTATAAAAATTGTGATTTGCCAAGCTTTGCTAGTGTTTCTAAACCTATTGTCAGGGGTAAAATGAGAATAAGGGTTTCTCCCCAGAATCAGAACCATGTGGATCTTGGTTTGGGTGGAGGTCCAGTCATTTACGCAGAGGAAGCAATGTACTTCACTGAAATAAAGGGTGAGGAGATGTGGGGCAAATAAAATCCACCACTGTCTTTATTTCAATGTGACACCTCCAATACACATTTGTATTTGACTAAAAGATCCAAGTGACCAGATATGTCAGTCTATCTTAAATTATCTTGAAGTAGGACTCACTTGAAATGCTGGAATAGATAAGTCTTCTAAGTTCCTTAACTGTTGAAATGCAGAAAATATTGTTTACATTGTTCTTGCTCCTAAATCTTTTCAACTTACCACATTGTTAGCTCTTTCTAAATACATAAAGAGGGATCTTGGGTAGCCACAAAGTTTATGTTTATTTTAAAGAAAGTTGCTTTAGTCAGCAAAGATAGCTTTTCCATATTGGCAAAGCTCTCCACAACTTAGAGCCATTATGGACTGATACAGAATTGACAAAGGATACCACAAATAAAAACAGACATGAAACTTTATAATGTGTGGAAATAGTAATGTCAATAAAACATCTTGAAAGGACAGTTATACAAAATATTAAGTTCTATACATCATCTTATATTTGCCTGTATCTGGGAAATAAATCGTGTAAAGTGAAATAAAATACCAATTATTATATTTTATATTTTATTTAATATTATTTAACATTTAATCAATATTTTATTTAATATTACTTAATACTTAATATAGTATTTAATACTCATCACAACACTAAGAAATGGACATTACTTTCCCTTTTTAAAAATGAGAAAACAAATATCTCAATAGTTGAGTGTTCGTTTGTTTTTTAATATCCACAATGCAAAGTGGAGAATAAGACTAACCTAGGATTATCTGATTCTAAAGTTTAATTTTCTACACTGGACACCAACAATACTCTCCAAAGAGACCTTTCTTCTTAGTCATAATATGATACAGTTTACTAAACTGGTATACATAAGGTTGACGCTGCAATATTGAAACAGGTTCATTAGGTCTAAAGGCTCTGTGTATTAGTTTTGTGTAAATCTAAGATTCAAACTATTGAAATAAAGAGAAGTTCATATATATATATATATTATTTTGATTATTATTTGCACAATCCCAGGGTTAAGAATAGAAGCTAATTAGTAAAATGCAGAAAGGAAAAAAAAAAAAAAAAGGCTTTTTTCCCTTCCTCTCTCTCTCTCTCTCTCTCTCTCTCTCTCTCTCTCTCTCTCTCTCTCTCTCTCTCTCTCTCTCTCTCTCTTTCTGTATTGGGAGTTTGATCCTTACAGTAAGAATGATTAATTATGCCGAAACCGGTTTGGCTCAGTGGATAGAGCGTCAGCCTGCAGACTGAAAGGTCCCGGGTTCAATTCCGGTCAAGGGCATGTACCTTGGTTGCGGGCACATCTCCAGTAGGGGGTATGCAAGAGGCAGCTGATTGGTGATTCTCTCTCATCGATGTTTCTAACTCTCTATCCCTCTCTCTTCCTCTCTGTAAAAAAAATCAATAAAATATTAAAAAAAAGAATGATTAATTACTACTCAAACAATTATTCAGGATGAAAAGCATTTTATGGACTAAGCTAAAGCTATAACATCATGTGATGAATCCAGAACTTCTATTATACTATCATTTACAATAAAGATTTCAAGAAATCAAAACCTGAGTTTAGTTTTACAACAATAAAATGTTCAAGAAGACTGTTCTTATTTTCTGTTACTTGAACTAAAAATAATACCAGAGACTATATGGCCCAATAAAGTAAAAAAATAAAACAAACAACAAAAAAAACCAACAACAACAAAAAAACAAATAATGTATTATTTTTGAAGAATGAACATATAGTTAACAAAGGAGAATGATTCCTATGGTATCTGTCCATATTGGGATGTCTATTAACATGTTCACCTCTGTTGCTAAGTCGGATATTGAAAATTACAGGTAAGCTACTTATTAGAAGTCCTATTGGCTAATACCTCCACTAACTTATCTGGTGAATTTGGGAATGTCATTTAACTTATTTGAGTCATTGTGCCTTTATATGTTAAAAGTGGACATTATCGTCAGCTTTACAACTATTTTATTAAAATATAGTAGGATTACACACAAACAAATACAAAAAAAATGGCGAACTCCTGAAAATATGTAAGGGATTGTTCTTCAATGCATTATTTATCCTCTAAAAGTTCCTTTCAGTAGTTTGTCATTGTCATTGACCAAAAGTTCTTGTCTTACTAAACAGAGAGCTGAGGTGGGAGGGGAGAGGAGGCAGTTATTTGTATAGTAAATGTTTTTGCTAGTTAAAAATCTGAACAACTACCGTTATAGATATAATGTTCTTATCCTATATAACAAAAACCTAGGTGGAGTTGCATGACATTGTCATAAGATGGCTGCCTCAAGATGCCTGCCACAAGATGGCTGCCAAAAGATAGCCATCACAAGATGGTCACCACAAGATGGTCACCACATGATGGCTCGCAGAGGCAGGCAGTTGTGGGTGATCAGGCCAGCAGGGGAGGGCAATTGGGAAGGACCAGGCTTGCAGGAAGGGCAGTTAGGGATGACCAGGCTGGAAGGGGAGGGCATTTGGAAGGGGTGGGCAGTTGGGGGCAAGATCAGGCCAGCAAGGGAGGGGAGTTGGGGGTGATCAGGCCAGCAGGGGAGCAGTTAGGCATCAATCAGGCCAACAGGGGTGTGGTTAGGGGGTGATCAGGCTGGCAGGCGGACAAGCAGTTAGGAGCCAGCAGTCCCAGATTGTGAGAGGGATGTCCAACTGCTGGTGGGATTGGGCCTAAACCAGGAATGGGACATCCCTCAAGGGGTTCCAGGGGTTCCAGATTGGAGAGGGTGCAGGCCAGGCTGAGGGACACTCCCCTCCATGCACAAATTTCATGCACTGGATCTCTAGTCTATATTAATAAAAGCCTATGTGGTCTTCATGCTCTCATGCTGTAACAATCCATCACCAGGAGGGTGCGTGCGCAATGGGCACATGCGGGTGGGTGGGACTGCATGTGTGGCAAGGTGTACATGGGTGGGCAGAGACTTGATGCTACGTGTGTTGTGCTGAGGCGGGTCCTGCAGCTTTGTGCGATGTGGAGGTAGGGCCTGTTGGCTCTGCATGGCAAGGCCAGGAGTCCTGTGGCACCATGCAGCATAGAGGTGGGACCCCCGGCTCTGGCCTACCTCTTTGGTGCAATCCATCCAGGAGCCCTGGATTGGTGGGTGGGGCCTACCTTTTTGGAGAGGTTGATCATGGGACTTCCACACTGTGAGAGGGCACAGGCCAGGCTGGGGAACCCCTCCACCCCGAGTGCACAAATTTCATGCATTGGGTCTCTAGTCTATATAATAAAAGGATAATATGCTCATTAGACTGGGCATCCTTCCTTCCAGACAAAACCATCGTGGGTGAGGGCTGCAGCAGAGGTGGCAGAGACCCCCATCTGTGGTGGTGGCAGCCAGGGGCCGGGGCCAAGGCCCTAGCATGAATTTTGTGCATCGGGCCTCCAGTAGTTAATAAGAGCATTATATGTCTCTCTGTGTGTGAGTTAGTGTATTTTAAGAGAAAGGATGGTAATAGAAAGAAATGCATAGCTGGAGCAGTGAGAGTTTTATTATAAAGTTAGTAATCAGAAAATATGCAACAATAATTCATTTTCTAAGTGAACCTTGAGAAGTATATTCAATGTTTATTTAAAAAAGTAGTTACCATGGCATCCTTGCAGAGAGTTGTACCAGTACCTGAAAACAAACAAAAAAGCAATTTTAGTATTGTTCTTCAGACTAAAAGAATATATATATGTCAGCATTTGTGGTTAATATTATAAAAGTGTGAGTATGTATGCCTTAGAACATATATTCCAACTGGGAGACATTTTCAGAAGAAAGTGAATTTAATAAACGGCTTTTAAAATATATCACTTTTATTTATGTAACTAGGTAATTACATTTATGTGAGATAATGTTTTCAGAATAAAACTTCATGTCCCTTAAGAAGCTGTCTTATTCTCTTTTCTCTTATGAGTCCCCTTCCGTTCTGTGGCCTCTGACTTGCCACATTACTTGTATTTCTCAGAATGTCAATTCCCTCACAGCCCAAGTTCTTTCCTGGGTTTTTGTTTTGTAGAGTGTCTCCATTTGGCTTAAATTCCCTCCCTACTTCCCACAACACCTCTTCTCCGTGCACTCTTCTCTATTCTTTACCATGTAGCTGAAACGTTTACATATTTTGAATTTTCCTCTATTACCTACTGAAATCAAAGGCTTCTTTGTGACTTTATAATGCAACATAACTGGAGTTTCCATGTCTTATGGATCTAACAGATCATGTCCTTGACCAGAATCAAACCCCTAACCACTCTGCCTGCCAGACTGATCACCCCCTAACCACTCCCATGCCAGCCTGATTGATGTCTAACTGCTCCCATGCCAACCTGTTTGCCCCCAATTTCCCTCCTCCGCCGGCCTAGTCACTCCTAACTGCCCTCTCCTGCAGGCTTGATCACCCCCAACTGCCTTCCCTTGCAGGCCTGGTCCCTCCCAACTTCCCTTCCCTGATGGCCATCTTGTGGTGGCCATCTTGTGGTGGCCATCTTGTGTCCACATGCAGGCAGGATCTTTGACCACATGGGGGCAGCTATCTTGATTCTGTGTGTTGGAGTGATGGTCAATCTGCATATTACTCTTTTATTAGATAGGATAGAGGCCTGGCGCATGGGTGGGGGTCAGCTGGTTTGCCCTGAAGAGTGTCCTGGATCAATGTGGGGGTTCCCTTGGGGCGGCCTGAGTGAGGGGTCTGTGGTGGTTTGCAGGCTGGCTCTCCTCCCCTCCCCCCCCCTCCCCCCCATGACCCAAGTGGAGAACCTGGTATCTGGGATTTATTTATTTTCTACAATTGAAACTTTGTAGCCTGGAGCAAAGCCAAGCCTTCTGCTTGCTCCCTGGCAGCGGCTATTTCTGTTGAGGTTTATTCATCTTCCATAATGAAACTTTGTAGTCTGGTGGGGAGGCCTAGGCTGGCCAGGGCTGGCGGAAAACTTGGCTTTCTCCATCAGTGGGGGCAACCCTAGCCTGCTCTTTCCATCTCTGTGGCTGCTGCCATTTTTCTTGGGACTTACCTTTTATAATTGAAACTATGTATCCTTGAGTGGAGGCTTGGGCTGGCCAGAGTGTGTGGAGAGTTTGGCTCCTCCATTGCCTGGGAAACCCAAGCCACCTCCTGCTCTCTGTGGTGGCAGCCATCTTCTTTTGGTTAATTTGCATACTCACTCTGATTGGCTGGTGGGCATGGTTTGTGGGTGTAGCAGAGTGATGGTTAATTTGCATATCACTCTTTTATCAGGTAGGATTTTGTATTATTTCCATATAAACAACTCTAAACCTACTTTTGCTCCACCCTGTGTACATAATCTTTTATTTTCTCCTGGAGCACTAAAGGAGGAAATTTGGGGAATCACAAAGACATGAGTAAAGTACAACAAATAGAAAAATGTAAGAAGACAATATATAATAGAAGTAGTGAATTCAAATAATGCTTTATGAGGTGAGTATGATTTTGAAAGGCAGCTGTGGAAATTCTGGTGGAGGAAACATCAACAATGGCATGGATGGGAGAATATTGGGTGGTACATAAAAATAATAAGCATCTGGTTTGGTGGGGATACCAAGAGTTTAAGATAAAAATACAAGATCACTAGAAAGATTGATTTGGGTTTTGACTCCCTCCATTTAGTAAGCAAAAAGGTTTTTTGAGATAGAAACAATAACTAGTAAGAATTTTAGTGGAGGAGACATAGGATTCTGGGAGATACTTGATAATTATGAAAAATATTTAGTTGATAAATGGTAAATATACTTTATATTTGACTATATTTGAAACATGAGAGCCAGAGATGAAGAAAGAGTTGACATATTAGCAAAAGCAATGTTTGATTATCTAACAAATAACTCTAAAATTCCTCTAATTTGGCCAAATAGAGCTTTATTTCTCACACAACTTTCCAAAGCAGATGTTCCTGGCAGGTGAGAATCTTTCCTTCGTGGGTGATTGATAGACTTCAAATGCATCATCTGTGGCTCCATCCTGCTGGGTGCCTGGGAGTCCTTCTGTCCAGCTGCCTGGCAGGGAAATAGAGCATGCAGGAGGAAGAGATATTTTCTGAGAGTTCCAGCCTGAAAATTACACTTATAACTTCCACTTATATTTCATGGCCTCCTAGTTACATAGGCAAATTAGAATACAAAGCAGGCAGAACAAATAATTGTTTTGTATCTAGGCAAAGAAATGGGAAACAGGTTCTAAGAGACAGCTAGCTCTCTCTTCCACAGATGATTTCAAGGATTCTAGTTCTCGATTGTGCTTGGGTGTTGATGTCACTAACACAAACAATATATAGTGAGAAGAATGATTCTGGAATACTATTAGTAAATATATTTAATGTGAAGTTTTGTAGGACATTGTATTGGAGATTTCTAGCAGAAATTTAGTTTATAAGTCTGAAACTTGGTGAAAGCATTTGGGCTGCCCTTTTAAAAGACATTTAATAATGTTTTATTGATTTTTAACACTTATTTGTTATTATTTTCTAGAGAGGAAGAGAGAGGGCTAGAGATAAATATCGATGAAAGAGAAACATCACCGCCTGCCTCCTGCACACCGCCTACTGGAGTTGGGATTGAGCCTGAAACCTGAGCATGTGCCCTGACCAGTAACTGAACCAGTAACCTCTTGGTTCATGAGTCGAGGCTCAACCACTCTGCAACACTGGCCAGGCTGGGTTGCTTTTTGAACATGGGCGAGAATTTATAGGCTAAGCTGACTGTTGTAGAATTTTTCAATCAAAAAAAATGTATTAGTGCTAGAAATATGATGGTGAAATTGATATGATCCCTTCTCTTTAGTGAAAGAGAAAGGGAATTTGGAAATTGACAAGAGACTAAGTATGATTCAGCAGTATCTCTGTGATAGATGGCTATTTCTAAATCTGTTCTGTTCTATACCTGTGGAATGTGGCCAGTGTGACTGAAGAACCAAATACTTCATTTTCAGTAATCTAAATAGACTGAAACTCTTTATGGACAAAGATTGTATTTTAACTTTTTAAAATAACGATAAAAAACAATGATGGCAAATATATATGGAACACTTTCCATATGTCAAATGCAATTCAAAGCACTTTGCTTGTATAAACCAACTTAACCTTGATGACAACCCTGTAAGGTTAGTAATAGTATTATAATTAACATTTTCTTTTCTGAGAGGAGAGTAAGGCACACAGTTGTGAAACATATTTCCTGCTTATATAAAACATACAGTCCAATTCAGGAACTAGACAAATAAATTCTGTCGCCATGGTGCTAAGAGCGGTGAAAGTAACCAGCAAGCACCTGTAATAAGCCAGGAAGCAAAAACTGGAATTCACCCAGTGAAAGAGATGGAGAGGCTAAGATGGGAAATGGAATATGCTAGTTATAAACTAAGGCAGGGTGGCAAAGCTGGCTGCATAAATCATCTTTTATAAACACCCAGTCAGCCCTAGCTGGTTTATTCAGTGGTTAGAGCACCAGCTTGGGGACTAAAGGGTGACAAGACTAAAGTGTGACAAGTTCAATTCAGGTCAATGACACGTGTCCTATTGCAGGCTCAATCCCAGGCCTGGTGTACGTGCTGGACGCAACCAATCAATGTGTCTCTCTCACACCTATGTGTCTCTTTGTCTCTTCCACTCTAAAAATCAGTGGAGAAAAATATCCTTGGGTGAGGATTAACAAAAAAATAAAAATAAGAAATGAAATTAGATACCTGGTAAGTATTCACCTTTCCTTCTTTTCTCTATCCTAGAGTTAGAGAATGTTCAGATTAATCACTTTCCTACCTGACAAATAAATACCCAGTTATTTTTCACTTTAATCCTATGTTAGATTACAACCCTGAAAATGAGGAAATTTTGAAATATTGGAGCATAAAACGATTCTTCGCCCCCCCCCCCCCGCCCTCCTTGCCCTCTGCTGTCAGTGATGTGAGTCTTGGTCTGCAGATGCTGGACATGGCTGCATGGCCTGTCTGCTCGGCCTCCGAGGTCAGCCTGCCTGGAGCTGAGCTCAGCCCATTTCCATGCACCATTAAGGCTAGAGAATGATTAGCTAACATATTCCTTCTGAGCCTAATGAGCTGTGAGGTGATACATTTGTAGTTCAGTTGAAAAGATATAAAAGTAGACAAAGTTTTTGTCCAGAAAAAAAAATCTTCCTCTAAAAACCATCTACTGGGTCCTCCTTTGTCATCCTAAAGAAATGTGGCCACGTGGTACCCCCAGGTCATGTAGGGAACTATTACTGGCTGTGAGATGACAACAGGGGCATTTCCTTCATCTATGTGTGATATTAGATGTGGGAATTCATGTTTGTGAAAGTGTGACGATGCAGGCTCCTGGAGGTTTCTCATTTGGGGAATTGGTAACCATCTTTTTTGCTGCTGCTTGCTTTTTTTTCACTTTCTCTTTGAGCTAGTTCTTTTTCATACCCTGTTAATTCGTTTAATACAGATATGTCTTCTATCTAAATTTATGTGTTGTTTCTAAAAAGCTAGAATCCCATGGTTGAAAGAGTTGTGTGTGCACCATCATGTTTAAATCTGCTGAAGTAGAGTTTGACTTTGTTTCAAGAAAGTCAACAACTGCATTTATTAACCTCACATTTTGTGCCAGAAACTATGTGTTTGGCAGGGCAGGTTCAACTATGAGAAGAAAGTGTCAGTGGCATGTTGTCATATCTCTTCCTCACGTGACTGTCCTCGGAAGTTGTTCCAATAAGTAGAGCAGCTCTTGGTCCCTGGATCATCCTGGGACCCAGTCCCCCTCTAGCTGGTGGCTATTGTAAAATGCTCTGCTCTGAACATAGGTGTGCTTATATTCTTTCTGATTGGTGTTTTGGGATTCTTAGGACATATTCCTAGAAGTGAGATTACTAGGACAAATGGCAGTTTCATATTTAAGTTTTTGAGGAAACTCCACTCTATTTTCCCTAGTGGTTGCACCAGTCTGCATTCCTATTAGCAGTGCACAAGAGTTCCTTTTTCTCCACATATTCTCCAGCACTTGTCATTTATTGATTTGTTGGCGATACCCATTCTGACAGGTGTGAGGTGATACCTTATTGTCATTTTAATTTGCATCTCTTTGATGATCAGTGACTTTGAGCGTGTATTCATATGTCTGTTGGCCATCTATATTTAGTTTATGTGTGCCATGAGATGAAAAATGTTGAAAAATCACTGCTCTAGCAAGTAACCTCAAATTTAGTAGCTTACAATTAAACAAATTTATCTTATAAGTTCTGGAGATCAGAACTTCAGTTAGGTCTCACCGAGCTAAAATCAAGGTGTTGACCTATCTGTGTTTCCTTCTTGAGGCTGAGAGAATTCATTTTCTTGCTTTTTCAGTTTTTAGAGGCAGCCTATATTCCTTGGCTTGTGGCCTCTTTCCTCCATCTTCAAAACCATCTTCCACCACTCTGACCTTGCTTTTTTTCTTATTTCTTCCTCTGGCTATCTCTAATAATTACATTGAGATCCTCAGATAATCTAGGATACTTTCCCTATCTTAAAGATAATTGACTAGTGACATTACGTCTAGCTACAATCCTTTTGCTATGAAAACTGACATAGTCACATGTTCTGGGGATTAGAATGTGGCTATGCATGAGAGGGGGCCTTAGTCTGCCGGCTATACCATGTTTTCCTCTCTCCAGATTCCTGCTTATTATTTCTCCATTTTTTTTCCTTCCCATCCAAGTATGTTTTCTCTAAGCCACTTTACCCTTTGAAACCTTACCCATATTCCATCTCCAAAATTCATGTTAAACTCAACTCCCTCTTCTAATTTTACTCATTGGAAATAATTCATCATTTCCTTGTATTTTGTCACTTTTTAAACACACCACCTATTTTATTAAAAAAAAAAAAAAAAAAAAAAAGATTACATTTTGAGTTGTCTCTGTGGGTTGATTGCAGCCTTTCAGAAGGATAGACATTATTCTTTGTTTGCTTTTTCTATCCTTCATAGACTTAAAAAAAATATATATATATATATATATATATATATATATATATATATATATATGTGTGTGTGTGTGTGTGTGTGTGTGTGTGTGTGTGTGTATATATATATATATATATATATATATATATATATATATATATATATAATTTATTTCCACAGAGAGGAAGCAAGAGGGATAGAGAGCTAGAAACGTCAATGAGAGAGAAACATCGACCAGCTGCCTCCTGCATACCCACTTCTGGGGATGTGCCCACAACCAATGTACATGCCCTTGACCGGAATGGAACCTGGGACCCTTCAGTCCACAGACCGACACTATCCACTGAGCCAAACCGGTTTCGGCTATCCTTCATAGACTTTTAACAATGACCTTAACATAATAACCAATAACCACAATTCTGATTTTTGTTGTGTTGAATAGAATTTACTCAGTTATCACCAGCAACCAAGGGGCATAGTAGCATAATAATCCTTTAGGAGCAGGCAACCCACAACTAACTTGCATGTGTTTTAGGAATGTGTCTTATGTGGCTTTTGCATGAGATGTCTAGTTACATTTTCCTCCTCATACTGATTTTACTTTATATAGCTTCTCTCCTGTGTGGACCCAAGAGTAAGTGTGAAGATATCATCTTTGGCAGTATACTTACCCACACTGATCACATTTATTGGCCTCCCCAACATGAATTCTCTGGAGAAATGGGATTTAAACATTTCTCTGAAAATTTTCTCACAAAAGAAATACTTATAAAGTTTCCCTTGTGTGAATTTTATGATGAATGACAAAGTTGATTTCTAAACTCATTTTTTTCTATAAGTTTTCAAAGTATAGATTTTCTTCCCAGGAGGCCCCCTTGGTTGGCCTTTGACAAGCTAGAGA
The DNA here is from genome assembly GCF_964339955.1 of Pipistrellus hanaki. Classification (NCBI taxonomy): domain Eukaryota; kingdom Metazoa; phylum Chordata; class Mammalia; order Chiroptera; family Vespertilionidae; genus Pipistrellus; species Pipistrellus hanaki. Next base: position 202,007,719 of record NC_140503.1, on the reverse strand, counting down.
AGTATTTGTCTTACACTTTGATAGAGTGTTGACCTAGGAGATTACTTACACCTTGTTTTCAGGTATAGTCTTTAATTATTTTTCTTTGCTTGAGGGCTTTCCTATACATACTAGCTTTCCGTATCTTTTATGTTTTAAAGCTATACATTATGCCTTCCTTTAACTGAAGTGCTATTGGACCTCTACTTAAAGAAGATGGGCTTTTGGGTGTACAATTAAATCTCACATTGACCATCATATAATATCATTAGGGAATGTTTTGTGAACTCAGTTCCTATTTCTTGTTTTCTTGGGATAGGGGCTGTGGAATATATGGTCTAAGTAGTATCAATTGGGCTAGGTAAATGGTTACCCGAATTGAGTTTGCATCACATATATCAAAGTCACCTGGACTACTTGTCAAACCAGAGATTTCTGGCTCATTCTCGGAGTTTCTGGAATGAGCTGATAATTTGCATTTCTATTAAATTCTTGGGTGGTATCAATGCTGCAGGTTGAGGACCACACTTTAAGAATCACCTCACAGCCAAAACCGGTTTGGCTTAGTGGATAGAGCATCGGCCTGCAGACTGAAAGGTCCCAGGTTCGAATCTGGTCAAGGGCATGTACCTTGGTTGTGGGCACATCCCCAATAGGGGGTGTGCAGGAAGCAGGTGATGGATGTCTCTCTCTCATTGATGTTTCTAACTCTGTCCCTCTCCCTTCCTCTCTGTAAAAAATCAATGAAATATATATATATATATATATATATATATATATATATATATATAGAAGAATCACTTCACAGGAATACTCCATAGGAAGAGCAATATAAAGAAGAGTTAGTAAGTAATTAACTTATTAGTCATTTAGTCATTAACTTATTCATTCATTTAGCAAATGTTATTGTGAGCCTACTATATCTGATTCTAATGTTTACATTATTCTTTTCTTTATATTCATTTGACCTATTTGGGAGGAGATATGAAAGTGGTTTCTTTTCTTTGAAACTAAATTAGATGACTCATCATCCAAAAACCCAAAATCAGTAGCTGTGTGTCTGTGCACAAGCATGTATGGGTGTGTACATACTCACATACACCCACTCAAGTGTTGCCTTTTTGCTCTTGACAATATACATATTTCTTTCTTATAATGGGTGTATTCATAATTTTGTATTTTGATTTTCACTTATTATATTATAAACTATCCTACATTTAGTATAGTCTTTGGAATTACCTAAATGACTCCATAATTTTTAGATAAAATTGTACAGCATTTCCATTCATTTTTACATAAAAATATTTTACTTAACATAGAAAAATGTTTGAATATTATTGTTATGAAATATTTCTAGTAGAGAGTTCTGTGATCAAAGTTATGAATATTTTTATGACTTTAAAAGAAAGTCTTCTTAATATATAATATAAATAGTAGTATGTGATTTTTAAGTTTATCATCATTGGGGATTTATGGTTTTTAGTCATTTGATAGATATTAAATGGGCTTTTTGTTTTTAATTCACATGCATTTTAGTACCAATGAATTTAATCATTCTGCTGTGTCCATTTATGATTTTCCTTTCCTGTTTTTGTCTATACAAGTCATTTGAATAAATAAAATATGCTTTTTATTTTGGATTAGTCAGTTTGTTTGTTTTTTACTTTGGTCCCTGAGCATAAACCGTAAGGTTAATGCAATTTTCTATAAGCATGAAATTAAAAGTTCACATTTAATTAAAATATAAGGAAACTACATTTTAAAAGAAAATTAACATTTTTCTCATCTACCATTTAGAATTGAATCAAAACAAACAAACAGAAAAATATTCATAATTTGAACAAACCAAAAAAGATTTCACTTTGGTAGTAATATAAGAAATGATCAAGTAGCTTTTAGAAGGTAAAAATGAATGTAGAGTAATATTACCATACAATATTTTATTATCCCTTAGATGACTTGAAAAAACTACTGTAAGAATGCTTGAAAAATAAGTGTTATTAACTGTATTAGTTCTATGGACTGAATTGTGTTCCCCAAATCCATATAGTGAAACTCTAATCCCCCCCAAAATGTAACTGTAAACAGCGATAGGACTTTTGGAAAGTAATTCAGGTTAAATAAGGTTATAAAGAGAAGCCCTGGACATGGTAGGATTTATGTCCTCTAAGAAGAGACTGCTCCTCCCCCCCTCATCTAGGCACCAAGGCAAGGCCATGGGAGGATGCAGTGAGAAGGGTCCACTATCCAGGAAAAGACCCCTCCTCAGCCACTGCCCATGCCAGAACCCTGATCTGAGACTTTTAGCCTCCAGACTGAGAAAATAAATTTCTGTGATTTGCGCCACCTAGTTCATGGTGTTCTGTTATGGCACCCTGAGCAAACTAGGACATATAAATAATAATTATATTTACATAGTTATAATGGAGGTGTCCTCAAAATGTATACATACTTTGTATAATTATAAAGACAATGTATATTAAAATACATACATACACACACACACATATATATATATATATATATATATATATATATATATATATACATATATATATATATATATATAAATTGATTTTGTACAGAGAGAAAGGGAGAGAGATAGAGAGCTAGAAAAGTCGATGAGAGAGAAACATTCAGCTGCCTCTTGCACACCCCCTACCGGGGATGTGCCCGCAACCAACGTACATGCCCCTGACCGGAATCGAACCTGGGACCTTTCAGTCCGCAGACCGACGCTCTACCACTGAGCCAAACTGGTTTAGGTATACATTTCATTTTCAAAATGTAATGGAATCAGCTGTTAAAATGTATATATATATATTTGGGATGCCCTATATATTACTTATAGTGATAATTATTTATATACTTATATGAATAAATATTTCCTCCTCAGAGCAAATATATTCACTGGAGACTAATGCAGAACTTTTAACTTTGTTTTAAAACAGCCCAGAAAGTGTGATTTCAAGATCTGCAAGCATTTTCCCAGTTGTGTAATAGAAATGATAATATCTGCCATATATATATTTACCACCAAAGGTCACTATGCTATTTTAAAAGAAAGTGGTTTGCACCCTAACCTGTTTGGCTCAGTGGATAGAGCATCGGCCTGTGGACTGAAAGGTCCCAGGTTTGATTCTGGTCAAGGGCATGTAACTGGGTTGTGGGCACATTCCCAATAGGAGGTGTGCAGGAGGCAGCTGATCAATGTTTCTCTCTCATGGATATTTCAACTTCCTATTCCTTTCCCTTCCTCTCTGTGGAAAATCAATAAAATATATTTTAAAAAGAGAGAAAGTGGTTTGTAAGCGGAAAAACACTCTGGAAATAAAAGGTAACTTTTAATTATAAAACCTATAGTTATCTAATTAGCATCCACTATATTGCTTAGACTGTAATCTTTTTGTCACAATTCACATCCTCAGAATCATCTGCTTTAATATGACTTATAGCACAATCACAGAAAAAGTAAGTGGATTTTGGATACATCCAGGAGGAGCAACTTCCTGATCAGAAGGGGTCTGAAGTTCTACTCTCTTTCTTAAATTGAGGAACCTGGCATCTTAAACAACACCTCGCTTCTGCATATACTTGTAGACACTCCATTGCCCTTATCCCAAGGTGTGGGGAATGCACTGAAAGGCACCTTTTGGAAAATGATGACTTGTTTATAAGTTGTTCTATTTGTAGGCAGGAGGGTGGGTTCATTCATCTGAATCATCACTCTGCTCCATGCCTGACCCAGGACTACAGGAAACTTGCAAAGCACACAAGTTTTTCACCTTCCCCACCCCTCACAGCCTCTCCGCACATGCTGTCAACTGTGCTGTATAAATAAACTCAGCAAAGTAGGTAATTGCTGGGCAAGTTGGTTATCTAAAATGAAGGAAAAATTATCAGCTAAACTAAGGACAAAAAACATACAGCCCTACTCCTAGATTTAGGGTCCCGAATCACTACCAAACACGATTTTGTCTGCATTAGCAAGATTTCATGTTCCTGGAGGTAAGAGGCTGTGGTGAATATTTATTATGGCCGAGGGTCTTGTTCCCATTTTTTAACTCCAGTTCATTTTTGTTCCTCTTATAGAACTGGGAAACTTTGCTGTGATAAACAACCAGGCCTTGACACTAGGCATATGGCGGGCTCTTAAGACCTATTTGTTAAACTAAATGCATTTTCTTGTTATCAAACTTTAGATAAAATCCTGGAGTTGCTTATAGACTAACATGGTACCCTTGTCCCAGTTATTGTTCTCTGAATCTCAGCTGACAAATGGGCATAATGACAAGAGATCTAAGTTTATGTGAAGATTTGTAATTAAATATAAAATAATACTTGTAAAATGAATGGCCTGTGTCTGGTATATGATAGTTACTTCCTTTCTTCATGGTACACATCCTATCCTATCCATCCTATTTTAAAAAGAGAAGTAAAGAAGGTTTTATTGCCATTTTTGTTAAATCATTGCATTCTGAAGCTTTTGAGAGCCAAAGAAAAATTCCACAAAATTTAAAAAATGGGGCTTTTAAAATTTATTCCCAACATCTATAGAAAATTTGGAATACAAATCAATTATATTTTCTTTTTACTACCTAGATAAGTGCCTTAGATAAGAGTTTGTATTTTTTAAAAAATATATCTTTATTAATTTCAGAGAGAAACATCAATGATGAGAGAGAACCATTGACCTCCTGAATGTTCCCTAATGGGGATCAAGCCCACAACCCAGGAATGTGCCCTTGATTGGAATTGAACCTGGGACCTTTCAGTCTGCAGGCTGATGTTCTATCCACTGAGCCAAACTAGGTAGGGTAAGAGTTTGTATTTTCATAATGCATTGCAGTTTTCCATAGAATGGTAAAACTTGGAGGATAAAACATTTATCAGTCCAATTTTACAAATTTGAAAATATAATAAAGCTAAGTAAATACCTGATTTGAAGAGGCTCTGTCTTACCCCGAAACCTTGTTCTGCTATGTTATTTACCATCTCAATTAATCATAGCTATGTAATTAATTAAGACTACAGCCCAGCAGGTATCTTAACTACTTTTCTTCTCTCCTCTCCCATTCAGTGTGTCTGCCAGTTCCATAGCCCCAGGTTGTAACATATATTGTGAAATCTATCAAGTTATTTGCATTGTTGTTTTATCCCCTTAATCATCATCACAATTATATGTTAGTGAGTGCAGTTGTGAGGATACAATGAAGTTGGAAAAAATGAACTGAAAACTTGAAAACAAATGTAAGTTATGTTCCATTATTGATGTTTTAGGAGTTCAATAAATAATGCCCCTTTTGCTCCACCTGAATTCATAACCAGCAGGGAGAGAGTAATTTGTCAGACAGGGATAAGAATATCGCTGTTATCACTTCCCTGAATTCTGTTCAACACTTTTCATTTGTTAGTAGAATGTATGACCCTTCTCCCGGTGGATCCTTAGCTTCAGTTTGCAAAATCTCTTTTAACCCATCCATAAGCCAGGCTATTCTAAATTTGCCTCTCCATTTGATCTCTCTGAAGCCGTGAACAACCCAGGTAGAGTTATTCTACTTGATGTTAATTGGGGGGCTGCAGGCAAATAACTGACAAACCAAGACTGAGCCCACCATGCCTCCTTTCCCAGTCATGAACTCCCAGCCAGTGTCTCTGCCTTTCTCTCCTCACTTAGAAGGTGACTACAAGTCAAACTTTTCAGTCTCATGCTTTTCCACCTTAGCAATGTGTTACACTGCCTCGCTGATGTCAGCAGAGGTCAAATCACACTCTTGTAGTTCAAGATCCAACTGCACCTTTATATCGTCAAGGCCAACACATGCTGCCCAGTAGGCAGAGCTGTCTAAGTTTGCAAAGGTCCTTGCAAGGCTTGTTTGCAAAAGATCTACATTTTTCTATGAGCTCTGCCTGCTAAAAATAGCTCTCCCCATATCAATAAAGTCACTTGCCTGTGAACAAAGGTGCCATAAACCATAATGACTCACCAAGAACAAACTTCCACTTAGGCCACACTTATTAAAGCCTTTAAGACTAAAGCTATCAGCCATTCTCTCTCTATGGTCTTTTGTTCCCCAATGCTACTTCTGGCCTTCTCTCAAGGTTCCTAACCAATGCATGCACATAACAGGGGGACCTTAATTCATAATAACCTGATTCCTAATCTTAGTTCAGAACAATGTGAAATCCAGGAGAGAGATATGGAAATACAGGGCATCTGCTTTATTGACATTAAGGTACTAGTAAATGTTGGAAGCCAATTGCAGCATGTTAGCAGGGCTGAATCATCTGGAAATGCTGAGGGCATTTTCCCAAACCTGAAAAGGATGCACATGCTGCCAGACAGTTCAGGGCATCTCAATCTACATGTTATTGCCTCCTACTGGCCAAACACCTGAACAGTCTAGGCAATTCCCCAATCTGACAATGGACTGTGTATACATACCCTACCCTTTGAAGTGTATATCTACCTCTTCTTAGGACAAATTGTGTTAATAAAAAGTAAGGGGTCCTGAGATGAGGAAAACTTAGTTCCTTTAGCTAAATCTTCTCTGATTCCCCATGATGCCTTTCAAAATTATGTTTTGTCTCTGGACTCTTGATTAATTTATGCACAGCCCTTTACCAGGTTCCTGAATCTTTCTAGATGCCTGATGAAGGCCACTGGCATTAAGTAAAGGTAGTCCCAGCTGTGTATCTCTAGGACATGAGCTTGCTATTACTTTACTCCTGAATTGATCAGCAAAAGCCACCTGCCCAGGCAGTATTGTATTCTTGAAGATTTTGCCTAACCTGTTAGGGCCCACCTCCTAAAATATTTACTCCATGAAAGAGTAGGATACAGCTCTATGTGAGCAAGAAGACCCCAGAGAGTACACAAGAACAACAGAGGGAGAGACTGAGTCAGGAATGCTCAACTTCTGTTCCTAACCACTCCAGTCAGGGGCTGACTTTTCCCATTACTGGAAGGATTGGAAGAGTGGGGACAGAGCCACTATCTTCAGATGAAGTTTCTTTACCCAGAAACACGAGGAGGAGAACATTACTGCTCTTCTATAAGAAAATAACATTGTGATTCTGAACTTCATTTCTTAGATGAAGAAATATGCACTGAAAACTTAAATAAGCTGAGAAAGTAATGTTCATTAATTGCATACTAATATAAAAGTGAGAAAGAGATGCTCTTATAAATATGCAGCTGGCATGGTTTTTCTCCATCCACTTATTTTGATGGTGATGATGATGATTAGAATATACTGATTGCTTATGATAATAAACAGAACCTACCCTATAAAGCACTATCTTTTAAAAACCCCATGTTTTTGAACCAATGCTTTTAAGTGTGTGTTAGTAAAGACTATGTTCACATACCAGAATGAGGGGAAGTGAAAGTTTCTTTTCAGAATAAGTTGCTCATATTGAGATTCTGATATTCAACTCCATGTCCAGCTAAGAATCTCTTCTCAAATGAGCTACCAGAGCAGTGGTTTCAGAAATCCGAATTGTTTTGCTCTGAGGTCACTAGCCTGAGAAGATTAGGAAACCATTGCCTCTGAGTCATATTAATGTCCCATCACTATGCCCACTTGTGACCATACCAGACCCTTCATTGACCTGACATTAGAACCCTTACTCATCATCTATCATTACCCTCTAGCTATTACCTCATATGAATCTTTCCTTCCATACTACTCCCTCTTCATATTCCAACCCAGATGAGGATACTATTGCCATTCTAGTAGGAAAGGTGCCTGACTTGTAACTTTAATCATAAAGGAAGGCTTTCAAATGCCAGTCTTTCATATACCCATTTCTTCCTAAAATAGTTATGTGCCAGACACTGCAGAAGGGCTCAGGATCGTAAGGTGAGGAAGACACAAAAATAGCCATGAAGAATCCTAAATTGCAGTCAGATACTTTATTTCCCTAATTGCCATTCTTAGAACCCTGAAACTCAAAGCATGGTCACCATGACATTGTGTTAGATATGTTGACTCTTAGGCCCCACTCCTGACTTATTGAATCAAAATAATCATTTTAGCAAGAACCACAGGTGATGTGTACATGCATTAAACTTTGAGATTAATTGCCTTAAGATACACATTTTGTTATATCTGCCAGGCTACTATAACTAAATACTGTAGAGTGGATGGCTTCAATAGCTGTCATTTATTTCTCACCATATGGAGGTTGGGAAGTTCCAGATCAGAGTACCAGCATGGTTGATTGTTGGTGAGAGCTCCCTTCTTGTGCAAATGGCTATCTTCTTGTGTCCTCAGATGGTGCAGAGGAGAAAGCAAGCTCTTTGGTCTCTACTTATAAGTGCAGAATGGTTACAAGACTGATATAGATTTCTTTTATACTTTACATTTATTCCAGATAATTCAAATAGATGGAGAGGAAATTATATAGTTCTATAAACTAATAGATTCTCATCTATCCAATAAAAGTGATATGCAAATTAATCATCACTCTGCTCCACAAAGCCACGCCCACCAGCCAATCAGAGCAAGTTTGCAAATAAACCCAACCAAGATGGCTACAGCCACAGAGAGCAGGAGGGAGGTGTTTCCCCAGCAAAAGAGGAAGTCAAACTTTCCACCTGCCCTTGCTGGCCTAAGCCTCCACTCAAGGCTACAAAGTTTCAATTATAGAAGGTAAACAAATCCAAATAGAAATAGCTGCTGCCACTGAGCGAGCAGGAGGTTTGGCTCCGCTCCAGGCTACAAAGTTTCAATTGTAGAAAGTAAATATATCCCAAATACCAGGGCCTCCGCTTGGGTCGCTGGGGGGAGTGGCTGGCCTGAAAACCACAAACCACCACAGACCCCTCCCTCAGGCAGCCCCAAGCCCCTAGGGTACCTCCACCCTGATCTGGGACACCCTTCAGGGCAAACCAGCTTGTCCCCACCCATGTACCAGGCCTCTATCCTATCTAGTAAAATAGCCCCTAGGGTACCTCCACCCTGATCTGGGACACACTTCAGGGCAAACCAGCTTGTCCCCACCCATGTACCAGGCCTCTATCCTATCTAGTAAAATTGACCATCACTTCAACGCACAATATGGCTGCCCCCATGTGGTCAAAGATCCTGCCCCTGTGTGAACACAAGATGGCCAGCAGGGGAGGGCAGTTGAGAGGGACCAGGTCTGCAAGGGAGGGCAGTTGAAGGCAATCAACCTTGCAGGGGAGGGCAGTTAGGGGTGATCAGGCCAGCAGAGAAGAGAAGTTGGGAGCAAACGGGCTGGCAGGGGAACAGTTAGATTTCAATCAGGCTAGCATGGGAGTGGTTAGGGGGTGATCAGGCTGGCAGGCAGAAGCGGTTAGGGGCAATTTGGAAGGCAGGCAGGTGAGCAGTTGGGAGCCAGCAGTCCTAGATTGTGAGAGGACAGTTGGACATCCCTTGAGGGGTCCCCGATTGGAGAGGATGCAGGATGGGCTGAGTGACACACACCCCCTTGCATGAATTTCATGCACTGTGCCTCTAGTATAATTAGAAAGAAAGTATTTAATTTAAAATATTGGTTATATAGGAGTATTTATAGATCAAGAGAAAGTCCAGTAAACGTAGAATAATTCACAAAGATTAAAAGCAGGATATAAAATTTTATTTTGCTAAGTAATAGGAGGCAGTCTTCCTTGATCTAGTTGGGGTGTTAGGAGTTAATATGGCTCAGGGATTAAGTCCTTAGACTTTGAAGTCAAAGTACCTGGACTTACACCTAGTTCTATGCAGCCTACTTTTGTGACCTTTGCAAGTTGCTTAGCTTATCTGAGATTCAGTTTCTTGCCCGTAAAATGGAGCTAATTATGTAAACATCTAATAGGGTTGTTATGATGATTAATTTAATACAAGTGCTTAACAACTATGGCTATTAAGTAGTAAACACTTGATAAACTTAAGCTGTTATGATTATTATAATTTTCCTTCTGCAGTTGCTGCTACCATCTTGTACTGTAATTATTTCAGGTCTCCCCCTGCCCAAACTGCCTCTCTTACTGGTCCCATTAACATCAATGATGAGCCATATAACTTCAAAAAGGGGTTACAGTGACCTTTTATTAACAGACTACAGTGGCTATAACCAATGAAAACCTAGAGCAGTGGTTGGCAAACTCATTAGGCAACAGAACCAAATATCAACAGTACAATAATTGAAATTTCTTTTGAGAACCAAAATTTTTAAACTTAAACTATATAGGTAGGTACATTGTTATTAACTTAATTAGGGTACTCCTAAGCTGGCCTTTGCTAAAGACTCAAAGAGGCCAAAGAGCTGCTTGTGGCTCATGAGCCACTGTTTGCCGAACAGGGACCTAGAGTGATGCCTGAGCTGTCAAATTCTGCCTCTAATTCTAAGAACTGGGCTATTATCATGTACAATGTGGTTTTATCTGAGTATCTTTCAGCCTTTTAAGCTAAAGGTATTCCAGGCAAGGAATCACTTTGAAAACATAAATTTGTGACACATTCAATCTTTGGTTCTTACCTTCATTTAGTTACTCAGTGGAAGAATGTTAGACATTTGAAGCAGTAAGATATAAAGACAGTTGTAGGTTCGTGAGCCTGAGCACATCCTACTGAGGTTTAAGTCCTTTGGGCGCGTCCTCCCTAAAACGAGTCCCATTATCACAGCCAACTCCAGCACATTTACCTCCATCTGCCCAGAGTTTTGAGCGTTTCATAGGTCTGTGCCCTTTCCTCAGCTGGCTGCACTGCCCCGTCATTGCTGACTTTAAAATATTCAAGCCTCTAATGTCCTATGCAGCACCTGCAAAGGCTGTGAAGTATTAGTGCGGCGGTAATGAGAATTGACGGCAGGTATAATGACAACAGGTGAAATTATTCACCGCTGCTCATGTGGCGGGCTTGAGATATAAACTCCATGAACAAAAATGGAATAGGTTCATGACAAATATGAAAATAGCCCCCAAACTCTAAAGTAATAAAAGTAAATACAATAAATCCTTTCTTCAAATAGAACACTGTCCCTAACTGCAAATGTAATAAAACCTATCAACAGCTGCAATATATTTGGGACATATTATGCAGCTTTACAAAGAGTTATACCCCCTGCTGGTATAGCCTCAACAATGTCAGGCTTTGTCTGTTTCCACAGCATCCAGATCCAGGGGGCTGCATGCTGCCTGGTATAGATTGAGTATGACAGAGCATTAATGCAACCAGGTTTGAATTGAACATGAAATGCTCAATCCAGATGTGCTCTTTGGCCGCTCCGCAAGCAGAGCCAAAGGCTGTGGGTCTCCCACCAGGGGCTGACATGCAGCCAGAAAAACCAAGCTTGGGAGGTGAGGAATTGATAAATGGTTGGATAGCTGTCTCTGCTGCCGGGGTGTGGTGTAGGAATCAGGAAAGTGAACAATACCTAGGACTAAGGGAATGGGGGAAGAGGGTTGGAGCGTGAAAAAGGGATGCAGAGGTGATGACATCTGTAAGGATTATGCACATGCTAAGCACTGTGCTCGGTATTTTGTGTCTTCCCACCATTCCTCATTCTTACTTCTGCCTTCCCACAACACATACTTTTTTGAATCCCTACTAGGTTTGTTTATTGTTGTTTTGTTTTTAATCCTCATCCAAAGATATTTTTTTCATTGATTTTTAGGGAGAGCGGAAGAGTGAGGGAAAGAAAGAGAAAAACATTGATCTGGGAGAAACACATTGATTGGATGCCTCCTGCACTCACCCTGACCAGGGCTGGACCAAGGAGGAGCCTAGAACCAAAATATGAAACCTTGACAGAAATCAGACTCAGGACCCTTTGATCTGCAGGCCGACACTCTATGTACTGAGCCAAACCGGCTAGGGCTAACCCCTACTAGTTTATAACTCCTAATTATATATAGGAAGGAAAGAGTAAATAACAAAGACATCTCTGGCCACATGAGGCCGCAGTGCTGAGGAATAATGAGAAAGCAACAAGGTAATCTCATACAATGTACTAGATACGTCTCTGGGCAAGAGAAGAAGATGGGACAGTAGTGAGAAATAGTAACATTGAAAGGGTGGTCAGTTTTCTCAAATTTCCATCTCATATTCAGCCAATTTCCATTTATCTTTATGCTATTTGTTAAAAACAATGTTAAGAACTTAGCAGAAATAGATTACCAACAATAGCAACAAGGCCTCATGTCTATAAATCCCAAAGCTGGCAAATCTACAGACTCTTCTAAACTGAATGTTCATTGTTTTTCTAAATTATTATTCTGTTCTCAAAACTTTTTAAAAAATGAGTTTATTTAAGTTATTGAGGTGATTCAACCTCCCACCCACCCCATGTCTCCCAGCCTAGAGTAACCAAGGTTAACACATTGGTTTGTCTGGTACCAGGTCTAGCCCATTGCTCCTGCAAGCTCAGATGCATATTATAAGGGTGCTGCAGTTTTCTTATATAGACATTTCTTTCACTCTTCTTTTACTCTATAATACAGGATGCATGATTTAAATTATGACATGGTAAATACTCCAAGTAGAATAGGGTCTTTTCTTTCAACCAGTTAGAATGAAAAGTGGAGTTCCTGATTATAAAAGTGATGTTAAATGACACAATACTTACCAAAAAATTGCAGAACTTGTATAAGATTCTCTGATGAAGAGGATAACAAATGGGATTGGATCCCCAACATTGTACACAATTGCTGGCAAATAACAGTTCCTAAATAAACCATTGTTGGATAAAATAACAATCATTTAATCGAGTGATTAATAAGTACAACCCAACTTGAAATTAAGTGGAGAAAACACTTGTAGAGACTTCTGAGTACATGATCCACTAAAATGTTGTTCCTTGCTGCATTATCTTGCATCACAGATCTGTGTATTCTTTTATAGTCTAGCACTTTTGTTGGATTCTTTCCAAAGCCCAGTGAAATTGGCATTACAGGTATATTTCCCTGAACCCAAAAGTCGGAAAGTTTAAGTAACTTGTATATTATAGAGGTACTTTATGGAAGATCCCAAACTTGATTCCAGTGCTCTTTGCATTATTTATAAGCTATCTTAAACTTCTTATTTTAATACAATTTTCTGTGGAATGAAGTATCTTATTTATATTCCAGGTAGTAAGTTGTGTCTCCCCAACAAGATCATGAGTTTTATTATGTGTGACACTTGGTATTATGTCTCTATTCTAGGTAACATGGAACTTTATCAGTCCTCCATAAATAGGCACTTGAGGAGCATAAATGACATTTCACCTGTGACTCAGCTGTCCATGTACTCACACCTTCGAACATCTCAATTCCCTCCTCCACCTTCAGGCATAGACACTATGCAGCTGAATCTGATATTAGACTATCCTAATAATGGGAAACATGAAAAGCACAGCCTTTGCAATCTCCCCATGACAGAGCAGAAATGGATGGGTCATGCTTTGATTTGTGCAGTGCCTTTGGCTAGACCATACATGCTATCTTCCTAAGTACCTAGATTATAAAACATAGGCATGGAAAAATCAGAGACAGCCATATATCAGTGAGGATGGCTATACCTCCCTGGAGGACCAGTAAAAAGAAAATACATCTATTATACTCTCTCCTGCACTTACCTTAGTGACTTTATGGGAGGCCACATTTCTTATATGATCTTTGGTTAAATATCGCATTTCAATGTTTTCATCATCATTCTTACATATTTGAAATTGAATCATCATTTTTTAATGATATATCATTGTGAATAAAATGAACATGGGATTTGCTTCCTTTGGGGGTGCAGGGGTATAAATACATATTTTCCAGGGATCATGGAAGATATAAGGTAAGAGAAGGCATTTGAACAAGCTGAAACAGCACATTCAGTGTACAGATATGGTCAGGGAAATTTAAGAAATTAAGAAAAATTGAGATATAGGAGGAAATATATAACCATCCTGAAAGGCACACCAAGGAGGCTAAACTTCTACAAAAGGCTAACTGGACCATGGAAAGCCAGGAGAATGACATAATAATCCCATTGGTGGTGGGTGTAATTGAAATTAGAAGCAAAAGTATCTGAAAATAAGTTGAAGAGTTTTTGTGAAAGGTAGACATGAGAAAGAGGGCTAGTGTAGGGTAGGTCATATTTGAATTTGAGTGCCTCAGAATCCATCAGCAACTGAACTTATATAAGAGTTTTTGTTTATAAGTCTGTAAAATGGAAATAGCACCTTTTTGAAAATGTAAGTATGGTGATGAAATATACATGTGTATAGTCATGTGGGAATATCATAGGCACTCAGTAACTGATATAATTACTGTTATTGTTGCTACTTAGCATGACACAGAAGATTCAGTCTTATATCCAGGCCTTTGCTAATTCTATTTTCTCTGGAATTTTTTCTCTGTGGTGTTTCCTCTTCATCCTGAAGTCTCACCACAGGGTTTTAATCCATAAGGAAGGCTTGCCAGTCATCCCCTCTGCTCCTCATATGCCCATTGTGCCCATTTTTAAACATACCTTTATTAAAATGATCTCTTCTTAATTTTATTTTTTCATTGCCATTTATCCCACTATACCCTCATCCACTATACTCTCATCCACCGCCACTCATGCCCTCGCTCCAAAATAACCACACTGTTGTTTATGTCCATGAGATTTTTCTTCTTTTTTAACTCAATCCCTCCATCCCCTCAACTCCGTTAAGATTGGGAACAAGACAGGGATGTCCACTTTCACTACTTTTATTCAACATAGTACTGGAAGTCCTAGCCATAGCAATCAGACAAGAATAAGAAACAAAAGGCATCCAAATTAGAAAGGAAGAAGTAAAGCCATCATTATTTGCAGATGGCATGAAACTGTATATAGAGAACCCTAAAGACTCCACCAAAAACTATCAGAACTGACAAATGTCTCTCTCTTCCACCAGATATGATATCACTGGTGTTTTTGGTTCTGTCACATTTATTGTTGTATCACCAACACTTAGAATATACCTTCAGGTAACGGCCAATACTTGCTGAATTTAAAATGCAGATAATTATTTAATAAAAAAACTGGCTACATCCATTGTTCAGACTAAAGAGAAAAATGCAGTTCATCAAGTCAATATTACCAGAGATGAAGAGGAAGCAACAGCTTCAACAAATACCCAGCAGATAGAATAGAGAACTATGATGATTCCTTCAATATTGTAATGAACAAAGAGGGAAGAAGTGAGTTGTGCTCAAGCTTTCTGGAATGGAGAGAGTTACTCACTCACAGTGCCATTGCCCACAATGGGGAATCCAGGTGGAAATCAACATTTGCGTGTACAAGGTTGCCCATGAGAGAAGCTTGGGAGACATCTGAAAAAGTACAAGATGTATATGGAAATGCTTCATGATCAGAGTGCAGTAATGGGATTTGCATTCACTTTCCTTCTGCCCACAAAGTCCTTCTTTCCATTCTTCATCTTGGTAATTGCTGCCTGTTTTCAAAATCTGGCCCAGGTCCCTATCCTCTGGGGAGCTTTGTCTCACCTGCGGGTTGGATGAAGGTTCTCTCCTGCCAGCCCATCTCATTCTCTCTGGGCATAGGATGTCTCCCACTGTCTCTGAGGAGATACTCAACACTTACTCATTTATTTTTAATGAAGACTTATGGAATCAATTAGACTAATATATTTTAAAAAATAGAATAAATTGTTTAGTTCCACAACACTAAAACGTAGCCCTCACTCTAAAAATGTACAAGAAACAATATACCCCAACAACCCAGAAGGCTCACATCTTTATTAAGGCCAGATGGGTTTTCCCCCCTCAAATCAAAGTCTGCCACAGCACAACATCAGAGAAGATATCATTTGACTTTTAATTTGTGTTTCCCACTTCAGAATCCTGAGAGTTAAGTCTTCAAATTGTTTTGCATTAATTTTTCAATACAGGTTCTTGCTTTGTTGGCTGGAAGGAAATTCGGGACTACAAATCATTGTAAATCTTCCAACACTGAGGAAATGGTGGTGCTTCTGTAAAAACAAATGATTTCAGAGAGGAAGGGAGAGGAAAAGAGAGAAAGAATCATTGATCAGCTGCCTCCTGCACGCTCCCTACTGGGGATCCAGCTGGTAACCTGGGCATGTGCCCTTGATCTAAATTGAACCCAAGATCCTTCATTCTACATACAGGTCAATGTTTTATACACTGAGCCAAACTGGCTAAGTCAAGAACAATTTTAAAGATAATTATTTCAGGTCTCCCTCACTTTAGGATATGGACTTTCTAGAGAGAAGCTGTCAGAAATAAAACTCTTCAATTACCACTCAGTGAAAGATACTGCCTGAAAATTTCAGTCATGGTCTTGTATGCATCTATCTGGTCTCAGTATCTCTCTGAAATAGGTAAGAGGTGTTCAAAGGGGCTTCAAGGGCTTACTTAAGAAACATATTTAAACTATATATAGTTCACTGAGCATCTAGGTAGAAAAATGTATATATGCATACCAGCTGTAAGGAATACATTACAGAGGTTTGAGGCAAATATCAATTTTTTGAAACTTTCCCTAAATATAGTAATTATTCTGCAATGATTCATTTTTTTTTTCCTTTTCTTTCATCTTTGTGTATCCCACTGAGGATGGTTCAGGCATTATCCACCAATACTTCTGTGGTAACAATGAGCAACATATAATTCAAATAATAAAAATCAGATATATCACATATTGTAGTGCCTGGCCAAAAGTAGGTGTTCAGCAAATATTATCTTCTACACTTTTTTTGCTTCATATCCTGATGATACAATATCCTGCTTTGTGAATGCGATAAAGCATTCATATAGCTTTTAGGAAGTAGGTTTCATATATCAGTTTTTCTTTCATTTCAGTATCACAATAAAATATAAGTGGAGGATTTAAGCTCTAGCCACCATGGAGGTCTATATATCTGCTAGCTATCGATCCAGCTTAGGAAAGGCACAGGGAGCCTACATTGTGCTGAGCAAGTGGATTTTTTAAAGGCAATTGCATCTCTTTGACTAGGGGCTCTGGTACAGTAATTACTTTTCTTCAAAAGAAACTTCTTAGCCCATCACGCTGGCAACAGACCTAATAAAGCCAAAGAGAGCCCCGAAGTTATTGGAGCTGATCTTCTAACTGATAGAAGCTATTTCCTTTAGTGGGAAAAAGAACACATCTGTGGCCTTTACCTTCTTGATATAAAATTCAAATAAAGTATTTGGTTACATTTTGCTATCAAACCCTGCATGCTCTGTCTCTTTCAAGCAGTTCTAAGGGCACTTACAAGCTCTTTGATTTTAGCGTAAATTGCCTACTGAACTTTAATTTGTCTTCATTGTTGTTTAGGGGAGTGAAATGTCTTAGCCTACCTTATACATTGAATGGGATTGAGTGTAAGGTATATGAGAATCTTGCTACCACATTGTTAACAATGGCAGTGTTGAAAATGCCCATATCTCTGTGCTCAGGAAATCCACTTGCTATAGAGGCTAATAATGGAAAAAGAACTTGGCAAATGAGACCCACGTTAGACAATTTTGTCAGGTTTATTAGGGCCAAAACTAAAGTAAAGCACTTTACTTTAAGAGCTGCCCCCTCTCAGTTCCCCACTTGCTTTACCCCAATCCTTAGCCTATTTTCAAGATTTTTTTTTGTGTGTGATTCTGGCAAATGGTGATGGTGAGCCTTCTTTCAATTTAGAGTTTATAAAAATAAAAATTCATATTCATTTATATGTTCACTATAAAGAAATCTCTCCCCTAAGTGGTTTTTCTTATGATCTCATTTTATCCTCTCTATAACATTATGAGGAAGGAAGTAATAGTATCTCCATTTTAAAGATGAAGAATGTGAGGAACAGAGAAATAAAGTAATGTTTCCAAGGTCCCACAATCAGTTTAAGAAATAGCTAAGTTAAAGTACAGACCCAGCACATTGGAGAGCTGGGATTCAAACCAGGTTGGAGGACCTTTCCTATGCAAGGAGACTAGAGTGACCCTGGTTACCTTGGGCTTAGTGTCAGATCAGGAAAAGACTGGTCTGTGATAGCTGAGGGTATAACTGAAAAAAACAAAACAAAAAAAACAAAACAACACACACACACACACACACACACACACACACACACACACACACACACAAACAAACACTGTGAAAAAGGTGGAACTGAGATTGTTTTAGTTGTTAGGGTTGCCATAACAAAATACCACAGTCTGGGTGTCTTAACCAACAGAAAATTATTTTCCCCCAATTCTGGAGGCTGGAAGTTCAAGATGAAGTTGTGGACAGGTGTGATTTCTACTGAGGCCTCTTTTTGGCTTACAGATAGTGGCCTTCATCCTGTGCCTTCATATGACCATGTGGGCTTTCCTGTTTATGCACATCCCTGGTAACTCTTAAAATCACAGCAGTCCTATTGGATTAGGGCTCCACCCTTATGACCTTATTTGACCTTAATTACCTCTCTAAAGGCTCTGTCCCCAAATATAGTCACATTGGGGGTTAGAGCCTCTGAAAAGGCAGCTTGACTCCTATTGTACAATGGGAAAGCATCAGCCAGGATAAGCTAGGATTTGATGCTGTAACAACCTTGAAATCTAGTGAGTTAATACAATAATCATTTGTTTCTTGGTCATGCCTTAGGCACAGTGTGTCTTGATAGAAGCTTTTCATGTGTTCTCTTAGAGACCCAGTATGTCAGAGCCTTATATTTTTAAATAATTATTTAAGTTTAAATTAAATGTATTGTGATGACATTGGTTAATAAAATGTTATATGGTTTAAGTGTACAATTCTAAGATACATCATCTGTATATTGCATCCTGTCAGAGCCTTTTCTTGACACATGCAGCCAAAGGGGAACTTGGAAAATTGTACATAGGTTTTTAAAGCTTTCTCTGACTGCAATTTACTTAACTTCTACTCACATTTCTTTTCTTTAACTTTATATGTTTTTATCTTAAAAGTTTTTTGTTGTTGTTGACATTATTACAGGTATCCTCCTTCCTTTGCCCACCTTCACTCACCTCTACATCCTCATCAGACTATTGTCCATGTCTATGGGTTATGCATATGTGTTCTTTAGCTAATCACTTCTTCTTTATCCAGCTATCCCCAACCCTGCCCGTCCCCTCTGGCACCTGACAGTCTGTTCCATGTGTTCATGTTTCTGGTTCCATTTTGTTCATCAGTTTATTTTGTTCATAAGATTCCACATATTAGTGAGATCATATGCTATTTGTCTTTCTCTGACTGGATTATTTCACTTCACATTATGCTCTTCAGGTCCACCCTTGCTGTTGCAAAGGTCCCACTCACATTTTAATGGTCCAAACAAACCATGCGGCTGTGCTTAAATTGTAAGGTAGTAGAAGCTACAATCTTACTATCTATGCCTGGAAGGAGCGCCAGGGTGTAGGCTTAGAAGCCAGAATCAGATCTGAAGCAAATGTCTGTTGTTTCCTTGGTGGGTGGCAGCTTTAAGGATGGAGATTATTTCAGATATTTTTCATGTGTTTATTTGGTTTGCTTTGGGTTTTGGTTTACATGGATAATTTAATTCTCTACTTTGTATTGCAAGATATTTAGCATTCCTGGCCATGCCCAATATAAGCCAATAAATTATTCTCACCTCATTATGAGGATGAAAAACAACTCCTAAATTTCCAACCCCTCTTACCCCTCTAATAAAGGGAGTTGTGTTCAGGAAGAAGCAACTCCTGGATACAATGTGTTGCATTTGGGAATGTTCACTAGCACCCAAGGTTCACTCCTCAAGTCCCAGATCTTGGGTCTGTTTGTCAACAAAAACAACAAAAAATTCACTTGCTCACAAATCTTGCTCATTTTCAGAGCACACAAAATGGGAATAGAGTGAAGATACTGAAATACGTTCACCAAGAGTCAGGCATGAGGTCATTACTAATTCCATAAGAGATACGATGTGAGGGAAAGGAAGGAGGAGTTGGTCTAGCCCTAGCATCTGCAGAATTTGCAGGGAGGAATTTGCTTAAATACCTGTGATGTTTGGACTCAAGAAGTGAACCTAAATATTAATTGTAACAAAGCATAAAAACAACAATTTGTATAAATGAAATGGAAACACTCAGTTGGGTCTGCATACATAAGTAGGGAAACATATTGGTATTACAGACTAAGGCCAGCATCAAAATTAGTGAAAGTACAGATTTTAATACCCCATTTCACTGTTGTTTTGCAGCAGTAAAATACTTTTACAATTATGTAGCTTCAAGAACTTCTTATGGAAAATTACTTTTTCATAACAGAATAACCCTTTAACTTGTACTAATGCTTCATTTTAATTTTAAAACCATTTATACCACTTACAGTTTAGAACTTTTTATTTTACGGCCTATTATTTTCTACACTTTTATTATATAAGCACTTTCCACTTAATATTATTTTTTAAATGATGCTTGTTATAAGTACATCAAAGGAGGAGGTGAAATCAGTATCTTTTGTGTTTTTCTAGTTTTAAAACACATGACAATAAACAGAAATGATTAGGAGAGTTAAGGAAACTTATTTGGTTAATTTGAAAGTTAATATATAAAATATTAGCAGATACAGATCAGAATTGAAGGGAAAGTCTCATACAGTATAGTGATAAAAAAGTGAACATTCCTAAATTACCACATTTAGTCATGTATAAATGTGCATGATTTATACAAAGATAACATTTTTTATAATTTGCAACATACATTAAGTCTTAAGTAACTGAACATCCTTGTTTTGTTTTTTTTTTAAATATATTTTATTGATTGAGAGGAAGGGAGAGAGATAGAGAGTTAGAAACATCGATGAGAGAGAGTCATTGATCAGCTGCCTCTTGCACACCCCCTGCTGAGGATATGCCCACAACCAATGTACATACCCTTGACCAGAATTGAACCTGGGACCCTTCAGTCCCCAAGCCGACGCTCTATCCATTGAGCCAAACCGGTCCTGGCTAGTAACTGAACATCCTTGTATTTGAAGACTCAGTATATTAAATGTTTAAATACTTGCAAACTTTATTTATGGGAGCTCAATGATATCCGAATTAGAACAAAAACATTTCATTGAAAATAAACGTGAGATGATAGCTGGAAAAGAATGAAAAAAGAGACTAATAAGGATAATTCATCCATCCTGAGTTGGATGAACAAAACCTAGTAAAAATAACCCATTGGGGGGTGTGCAAGAGGCACTGAGTCTGGTTATAATGCTATCGTGATTAAAACAGTTTTCCCGGATGAGTGTATCAATTAGGATGGATTGGGATGTACTGTAGCGGCAAACAAACTCAAGATCTTCATGACCTTCATTGCTCATTTTACAGTCCATGGTGGGACATCAAACCTCTGTCCACAGCCCTGCACTCTAGGATTCAAGCTGATAAAATAGCATCATTCTGCGCATCATAGGTTCCCATGGTGGAGAGGCAAACGAGAGTTAAAGTGTCTTGCATTAATATTGAAATACTTCAGCACTTATCACTACTCTTCAATATTCATTGGTCAGAAATGGCCCCATCAAGCTACAGGGGGGCCCGAGAAATGGAATCATGTCATGTGCCTGGAGGACTAGGAGCCAGAAATAATTGGTGATTAGCAGTAATGACTGGTACAATTAGAAATAAGCCGATAAATAAAGCAGACAGAAGCATTGAAGGTAGATTGTATAAGAATAAAGTTCCTAATAAGGTTTAAATGACTTTATTTTTGATAACTCAGATCTGAGTGATACATGACCCATGCCCTCACAGATTACAATCCAATCTTAGAAAAAAGTAGATGTTACTGACACTATATATAATTTTACATGAATATTTTAATCACTTGTTTGGATACTTGTTTTAATTCTCCATTTCCCTTTAGACTTTCATATCCAAGTCCCATTAATCTATTTCTCTTTAATACAGAAAACTATGCTCTCTATTTTATTTGTTTATTTTTTTTTTTATTTTTTAGGCCACAGGCAATAAATCAAGTGGTTATGTTCATACAGTTAATCTAAAAATTATGATAATATTTCACATAAAATACATAATCATGTGCATTAATTGCAAAAACATTTAATAAATCACTAAACAAAAAAGAAGAAAACAATTTCTTATAATATACCAATTATAGATATCCACTTTCACCATTTTGTTGTATTTTATTCCTCTGTTCTAGATGTATCTACTATGTAGGAACTACCCGTTCCTTTAAGGTTTGACAAAACCTAGTAAAAATAACCTGTGACAATCCTGAGTTTTAATCTTACTTCCAAAAGCTTCTTTGATAACCTTTTCAGGTTATCCCTATGTATTTTTTCTATTATGGCCTATCTTTTTTTTTTTTTTCTCTCCTTGGATACATTTTGTTACATATTGCCTTTGAAATGATCAATTTTGTGAATACATAAAATTTATAATATCTTCTATATCAGTCACATCTTTTGTTTCTTTTAAAATACTCTGAGTTGTCGGGACCGGTTTGGCTCAGTGGATAGAGTGTCGGCCTGGGGACTGAAAGGTCCCGGGTTCGATTCTGGTCAGGGACATGTACCTTGGTTGCGGGCGCATCCCCAGTGGGGGGTGTGCAAGAGGCAGCTGATCGATGATTCTCTCTCATCGATGTTCCTGACTCTCTATCCCTCTCTCTTTCTCTCTGTGAAAAAATCAATAAAATATATTAAAAAATATAAAATAAAATAAAATACTCTGAGTTTAGAGTAGTTTTAGATTCACAACAAAATTAAGAAGAAAGGGTAGAACTCCCCGTGCATCCTCTGCTCCCATGTATGCCTAGCCTCCTTTGTTTCAGCATCACCGCAAGAGTGGTACATGTTACAATCAACGAACCTGCACTGACACATCATTGTCCCGCAAAATCTGCAGCTGACATTAGGGTTGATTTTTGGTGTTGTATATTGCACGGGTTTTGAGAAAGGTATGACACAGAATAGTTTCACTATCCTAAACATTCTTCTATTTATCCTTGTCTCCTCCTCAGCCCCTGCAACCACTGAGATAGTAGTATGTGGCGCTTTCTGTATGACATCTTGCTTGACTAGTTTAGGATACTTTTGTGGGATAGACTAAGTAGGCTCATATGGAACTAGGTTTGTGAAAGACAGAGTAAAGGTCCACAAGAAGACATGTAATGAAAGAAGGCCATTATGTTGATCAGTTTTATCTCCCAAATGTGTCTTTAGGTAGCAATAGTCCAACTTGTGTATTATATGGAGAATGAATGCACATAACAGGAAGAGAGATGTCTGGGTTGTTTTATTTACATATCTTCTTGAGGATGCAATATCTCTCAACAGATTTTTAAAACAAGGACTGAAACCCTTAGGGGATGATTTGATTGTTTTGCTTATATCCCCCCCCCAAAAAAAATGGGGGAAGGGAGGGAATTATAGACAAAATTTATGGAAAAGTCATAAATTAAGTTTAGGATTAATTGCATTTTCAGGATGATATTTTATTACAAAGTACAATGCCATAAAAAGAAATATGATAAGCAGGCCATATAAACTACATTCTTTGAATCCTTCCCAAAAGGAAGATTTTCTCAAATAGGTGGCCGCTTTGGTAAGGGCCCACTTCCCTCACCACAATGCTGATTGGCGAATACCTCCAGTTTGTATCTTCATTTATCTTAAGAGATTTTGGAACATTTTTTTAAAGGTTGAGAGAGTTGATTTGAAGTTACTTTAATTTACAAAATAAATAAATGAAAGCAATTTTAGGAGATGCTAGGTTATAACATTCAGTTAAACAAACAGAAAAATCAGATTACCACAGAACCAAGCAACATGAATTCAAAGAAAAATAGATAGTGTTTACTGGAGATTAAAAAAAAATATTCTTGTAACATACTGATTTAAACTCTCTTTGTGAAATCAGAGTACTTCCTGTCTCTTTGGTTATTTTGCCAAAAGACATCCAGTCTTGTTACATTATTGTATTGTTGTCTTGCCATTTAACTCCTGGATAGCTTACAATTCCTGAGATAATCATTTCTTGTTTTAAGAGTGAGTTTCAGCCCTGACCGGTTTGGCTCAGTGGATAAAGTCAGCTTGTGGATTCAAGGGTCCCAGGTTCAATTCCTATCAAGGGCATGTACCTTGGTTGTGGGCACATCCTTGGGGGTGTGCAGGAGGCAGCTGATTGATGTTTCTCTCTCTACCTCTCCCTTCCTCTCTGTAAAAAAAATCAATGAAATGTGTTAGAGAGAGAGAGAAAGAGAGAGAGAGAGAGAGTTTCAGACTCCTTGAGACAAGGACCAAATTTTGTATATGCACAATTTCTCCAGCAATTAAATGTAATAAAACACTAATTATAGTGGGGAGACCTAATATTCATCCTGGATACTATGTACAATCCCCTTTACTTGCTTAAATCATGACCCCTCTATGGGGGTTTCCTTTCGAGATGGGGATAAACAAGAAACCAAGATCAGTTGCTTCATGGAGTTGACATACTCACTGAGAAGTTGGACCACACCCAAGTACTCAAATAGATAACATTTTCATAACTAATGATTAAGTGTCAAGGGAAAGAAAACAAATTGGAGCAATAGTAGTGTTATAGAGACAGGAGGGAGAGAGGGCAACTGTAAAATGTGTGTGCAAGAGGGCTGAGATCCAACTAATAAAAGGAAGGGTTTGGGATGGAATCGGGGGGATGAGGATAATTATGTGATACCATAATCAATAAAAAAATGGGGAAAATAAATAAATAAATAAATAAATAAATAAATAAATAAATAAAAAGGGGGGTGGGGGGGGGAAGAACAGGAAGGCATGTCTCAGGCACAATGAATACTGTGTGAAGTCCCTGAGGCAAGAACCAGCTCTGCCTTCTTCCAAATATGGCCAGATTACTGTGGCTTGAATAGAGTTCACCAGGTCTTGGGGCAGCTGTTGGATGCTATGTGGGAGAGATGTATTGGATGGCATTTGAAGGTTTTCAGTAGGAAGTAAAATGGCCTGATTTTCACTTTGAAATATAATTTGAGCTGCTATGCAGAAAATTGGTGTTAGAATTCCAAAAGTGAAAACTCAGAGACCATGGGTGGGAGAATGCTGTTAAGAGCCTTGACTCAAAATAAAGATGACTTGAATGTCAGTGATTTTAGTAGATTTGAAGCAAAGTGAATGGGTCCAAGGCATCTTTTAGGGGGAAAAATTTCTTGAAAATTTAAATATATTTTTATTGATTTCAGAGAGGAAGAGAGAACTAGAAACATCAATGATGAGAATCATTCATTGGCTGCCTTCTGCATGCTCCCTACTGGGGATTTGAGCCCACAACCCTGGACATGTGTCCTTGATCAGAATCCAACCTGGCACCCTTCACTCCACAGGCGGTTGGTTGCTCTTATCCATTGAGCCAAACCAGTTAGGGTGAAAATAAAGCTTTTAAAATCTTACTGCAATGTGGAAATGTAATACACTATTATTATAGTTACTAATTAATTTTTGTTTTTAATAAATTCATATCAACAATTAATTACCTAAACTCCTTTCCCTTTTTAAAAAAATAAGCTCACTACTAAGCATTTTGCTATATATAATGCCAATCTTTGCTGTCCTGGTCCTTTTTGAATATAAAAGTCTATGTTCTGACAAAATAAGATCCAGGCACATAGTTGCTACTTGATAAATATTTGCCATATTAATGACTGCATAAATAAAATATGACAGGCTTGCTTCAAGGCTATTGGGTCAAGGAGATATTTGAATGAATGAAACATAAGTTGAAGAAGTTTATTGCTACAAGTTGAAATCAGTTGACAGTCTCTTCATTTCAGGATGGGATTTTATAAGGTCAGTGACCCTGGGATATTTTTTTAAATGAAATTTCTTGGCAGCATTAACTTACTCTTGTAGCATGAAATAATGTATATAAATGAGCTTTGAAAGAACAAAGCTCTGTGTCAATAATAGTAAGAATTGCTATCATTTATTTTCTGACCCCTGTGTGTCAGCTCTCATGCTAGGCATTTCCACATACATTATTCGGTTTAAGTCTCACACAAATCACAGAGGAAAGACATTATCCCTTTGTTTTAAAAGTTAGGGAGCTGCTTCTCAGAAGTGTTATTTAACAGTTGGACAAAGCATATGGCTTTCATATTCTGATCTGACTCATTCCATGGCTTCAATAAAGGGGGGTGGCATTGCTATCTTGATTTAGGAATAAATATTAGCACACAAATATCTATTAAATTATTGATTTCTTTGAAGATAAATTATGCTACATATACTCCTAGATAAAATTTCAGAATTTAGAGCTTTAGAAATAGATCTGTAAGTGACTAGATAGCTGTTCATACGAAATGCAATGCCTTGCCTGACTTTTACATGCTCAAGGTCATTGGAAAGCAAAGCTAGGATTCAAATCCAATTTGGTGTTCTTCAGACCATAGCGCACTGATTCAGAATCTGACATTTTGTTCATCTCTATGTTTGTAAGAAGACTAAGATAAAGGAGCCAGAGAAATCTATGTGAGGGCTCATTTTGCCATCAGTTAAAAGGATGTGTGGTTTACTTGAAAGAAAAAGAGGCGATGATAGAAGTAACAAATACATTGAGTGGCCAGATTATTATGATCTCTGAATGCATAATAATCTGGCCACTCAGTGTATATTCTATATAATAAAAGATTATTATGCAAATTGTCCCCTCGACCAGGAGTTCGACCAGCAGGCAGGCCGGCCAACTGCCCATGTCCCTTCTCTCTGGCCAGGCTAGCCGGACC
The DNA here is from genome assembly GCF_964339955.1 of Pipistrellus hanaki. NCBI lineage: Eukaryota > Metazoa > Chordata > Mammalia > Chiroptera > Vespertilionidae > Pipistrellus > Pipistrellus hanaki. The sequence goes on along the minus strand of NC_140503.1, from coordinate 201,981,051 downwards.
CCACCCATGCACAAATTCATACACCGGGCCTCGTGTGTGTGTGTGTGTGTGTGTGTGTGTGTGTGTGTGGCCAGATTATTATGTTTATTATGTGCTGAGTGGCCAGATAATTATGTGTTCAGAGATCATAATAATCTGGCCACTCAGCAGCGTAGATTTGACTTTAAAAATGGTATGTTCTGCAAAATTCTTAAAAATACTGAGCAATAGTATTTAGCATTATCATGATAGTGCAGGGCTCCCACATAGAGAAATATAGAGATGAAGTGGAAGTTGTTGGATGTCAAAGCAAACTTTGCCAATGTCAGCAGTGTCAGTGGCAGAAACCTCTGGAATGCCTGGCAAGGGAAGTGGGAAACTGTGCTAAACAACAGAATGATTACTTCATGGAGCATTCTAGAGATTTATCAACTGGAGAAGAGAGTTTCATATCTCTGATCCCTTCAGCTCAAAATGGTCCAAAGTAGCAAACACCCAGGATTCTTTCCCACCGTCCTGCTTCCCACTCTGTGACCTCTGAGTCTAAATGAACACCTACACAGAAGCATAAGCCCAGGGAGTGAGCCATCCATTCGGGATACATGGCTACTCTAAATGTTTACTCTGAACCCATCCTTAATAGCAAACCCAGAATGTTCCCCACACCAGTCACATATCTCAGAAGAGACTAAATTTTATGCTCTGTAATTAAGACAATTGGTTTTTTTTTTTAAATGTGGTTGTATTGAGTTCACCCATCAATTACAATTTCTTTCATATGAGCATTAGTTCTTAACTTTCTCGGGTAAGCAAAACCCCAGTTTTGTCACGGGTTTGAATAAAACTGAATCCAGAGTATTTACTAACATCCAGAAGCTCTAGATATTAATCACATTAATGATAGCATAAAATAATGGAATGAGGAAATATGAGAAATAAGGTCATTTGGATAAGCTGTAATCTAGTATGGGCTAAGCATTAGGACTAAGCTAGAACTGTAAGTTGGAATGCCTTTTTTGAGTTTTCCACGCTACTTGTCATATAGATGGTTAAAAGTAAATTGCAATTCGTAGGCTGGAAGTGGGATAGATCAACCCACTGTGAAAGGAAATGTCAAAATGTTTTTAAGAAAGGGAACTTAATGTAGGAAACACACACACACACACACACACACACACACACACGCACACACACTCAAATATGAGCTGGGGGGAAAATAAGGAAGAATTAAAGGGGGGAGTTTCATTGGAAGATATATCTGAATCATCTTGGGGTGCTGCTCCTCAAACTATTTTATAATTCCCTATGCCTAGACTATGGCAGAATATATCCTATTACTGATCTGTGTGGCATTTCCCTAAGCACCAGTTTTATTATAAATAAAGTAGGAGTAAAAATGACTACATGAGTAATGAGCTATTAAATGTCTATACAGATCATATTATTAAGTATGAAGTCATTTAATAATAATCATGTGAGTAGGGGCAAATAATATGCCCATTTTACAGTCCCAGAAATGGAGATATACAAGTTTAAGATATTTTTTGCCAAAAGTTTTCCAGCCAGAAATTGAAGAACAGAGGTTTGAACCCAGGCAAACTAGATCTATGATCTTATTAAACTGTATTACATAGGTTGCATTACTGTACATTTTGCCATATATTAAGGCATAGTAAATCCTCCAAAACTGTTAGGCTCTCTTAATCTATGTGCTGCTATAGATTTCAAGCAAGAAATATGGCACTTTGCCGAAACCGGTTCCACTCAGTGGATAGAGCGTCGGCCTGTGGACTGACGGTCCCGGGTTCTATTCAGGTCAAGAGCATGTACCTTGGTTGTGGGCACATCCCCAGTGGGGATTGTGCAGGAGGCAGCTGGTCAATGTTTCTCTTTCACTGATGTTTCTAACTCTCTGTCCCTCTCTCTTCCTTTCTGTGGAAAATCAATAATATATATATATTTTTTTTAAAAAAAGAAATATGGCACTTTGACATCAACTTTCATAAACTAGCATAATGCTGGCTTTAAGACTACAACAAATGGCAAGTGAAATGACAATAGTCAATCGATATTGATAGATTAGAAATCATGAAATGTTCTAACTCCTAGAATTTGGGCATTCACAATGTATTTTTATTTATTTGGTGATTCTCCCATCCCCCTTCAAAAAAAATGATTTTTAGTGTGCAAAAGTACTAGCAATCACTATTTGTGTAGCCTAATATCTTGCATCAAAATGCAAGTTCCTCCTAACCCTCACTGTCCTACATTGAGAAAATCCATCCTTTAAAATTCAGTTTCTCCTATTCCTTGGTTCATGTATTTTAAAAGCTCTTGGTGAGGTCTGATGGCAGTAAGTTATTTGGAGGGTCCTATGGAGCCATGGCAAATGGGGATGACCCGAGAACTGTTCCATGGTGAGTCTCCCAGGAGTGACAGCTTGAGATATATCATGTCCTTGGTTTTGAGGGACAGCAGACTGTGTGTTTAACATTATTGTTTTGGAATGCAGGGGCATTCTGGGGACTTGACTGTTAACAATAGAGTCTGCCATTGTTTTGCTGTTATTTTTTTTCCCCCTGGAGCCTGTCTGAGTGACAGTCCCTGGGGGAGTGAATTATCATACTTAACTTGTAACTTAACTGCTCCTTTTGTCATTCTGCATAATTGCTGTCACCCAGGTAAAACTAAATGGCTTTTCTCTCTGGTGAATTCTCCCACACTCAGCTTGGAGCCCTTCAGGCAAGACAGGCAGTGGGGAACCTGGGCAGATAATGTGGGGCTGAAATGACTCCTGGGAGGGGAGTCTTTGAAAGGCTTTGTCTGTGAAAAGAAATGCCAAGTACAGGGAAGACACTGGTTTAAATAACCATCTAGCAATTGCAAAAAGTAGGTATTCAAATAGCATGTGTCACATAAAGTAGACTTGAAGATTAAATTTCTTAATCCTCATAAAGCGTCTAGTCCCATGTGTGGCATTAAGTAAGAGCCCAGGAAGTGTTAGCTTTTTTTATTTTATTTTGGGACATTCTACATTTAATCATTTTGATATCTTTCAAGGTAGTTATTACAGATGAGAAAACTGAACTTTATTTGAGCTGGAATTTAGAAGTAAATTGGCTTAACTCTAAAGCCGATGTGCTTAATTTCCAAAATAGCTCTCTGCTTCCCTCAGTGACTGTGACAAGTGAGATATCAGGTAGTTGGTCCAAGGTGGGGTGGGGTGAGGGGGTGGAATGAACAATCTTTGGGGCTGATTTTATAACTTATCAGGTTTACTATTTAGTCCCATTATTTTTGTGAATTCTTTCATAAAGCTATGTTGTCATAATACTAATGTAACCAGTTAGTATAATAATCTATTTTGAAAAATAACTGCTTTAATTTTGTTTTCATGAAGGACTTGAGACTGATAACAGATATTGATAGTAATTACCGCACTAATAATAATCACCATAACAACAACTATAATACCTGCCATTTATTTAACACTTAACAATACGTGCCAAGAATTGTCCTAAGAACTAACCATTAATTATCTCATTTTATTTAATCCTCATTAGGCAGATGCTATTATTATCTCTAATTTATATTTTATAAAGCTGAGATTCGAGAGGTAAGGTCACATACTGACACTCCCGGTTACTGACTGGATGAGACAGGGTTCCAATCCAGGAAATCAGATTTCTTAATTGTGCTCTTTTGCACAAGTAGTGATAAATTGAGACTCAAACCCAACAGTCCCTTTGTCCCATGCTCACACTTTTTCTTTACATTCAGATCCATCCTGAGCATGGATGTCTATCGAATCCACCTTCTGCCATATTCAGATTTGCTTTGCTTAGCAGAACACACACACATTTGATTTTAGAAAGCAACATTTTTTAGATTTTAGTATGATGCATATTGGAAATGCCCAAATAAATAAACCAGAATAAATCCTATAGAATAAAAGGCTAATATGCAAATAAGCTAAACAGTAGAACTACCAATTGCTATGATGCCCACTGACCACCAGGGGCCAGATGCTTAATGCAGGAGTTGCCTCCTGGTGTCAGTGCACTCCCACCTGGGAAACATCATTTGGCCAGAAGCCGGGCTTACAGCTGGCAAGTACATCATCGGTGGTGGGAGCTTTTCCCAGCTCCGAGGCAGCTCTAAGCTTAAGCCTGATCCCCATGGGCCTAAGTCTCAGTCGGACATCCCTGAGGGCTCCTGGACTACGAGAGGGCACAGGCTGGGTTGAGAGACTCCCCAAACCCCCAGTACACAAATTTCATGCACCAGGCCTCTAGTATAATATAAGAGCTGGTCTCTGACTCCATAGATGGTCCTCAGTCAGGTATGGGTGTGCCAGGGGAATCATGGTAGGGATGGGACTTGGTGCCTGGGATTGAAGGAAGTCTCTTTGGAACCACTTTAGTATTTCTGAAAAAGGGAATATATATATATATATATATATATATATATATATATATATATATATATATATATATATATATATATAAAAGCACATTCTTTTTGTAAAATATATTTTATTGATTTTTTTTTTTTACAGAGAGGAAGGGAGAGGGACAGAGAGCTAGAAACATTGATGGGAGAGAAATATCGACCAGCTGCCTCCTGCACACCCCCTATTGGGGATGTTCCCACAACCAAGGTATATCAATTGACTGGAATCAAACCTGGGACCTTTTAGTTCGCAGGCCAATGCTCTGTCCACTGAGCCAAACCGGTTTTGGCGAAAGCACATTCTTATTACCATTGTTTTCATTTTATAAAACTACTGAAAGTAAAAACTCCACAAATATTTCCTTGTAGGTGTAAGTTATGAGATAAAAAGAAAGGCTGAATGACATTGAACTATCTAAAAGTGTGTCTAGTTTTTATTAGCACATGCCTTAGATTCAGGTAGCCCTGTGCTTAAAGACTAATCATACTTTTGAGCAAGAATTCTGATACTTCTCTTATAGATACAGTGTCTAGCACATGGCAGGACCTCTATAACTGGAACCTATTATATTATTATCAGGATCATCTACAATATTTTAGTAACAAAGTTAAAGTCATAATCTTCATTCAATGGCAAAGGATCAGTAGCTTTGATAATTTTCAAATTCACATTAATTTTATTCTTGATGCCCATAACCTACTTAACATCTCTTTCTATAAGTAGTGAGCATTAATATATATATATATATATATATATATATATATATATATATATATATTCCACTTTCTACTCTATTTCTCTCTCACACACATTTTTTCAGGATCTCTCTGACTCCCCTCTTCAGTTCATGCTTCATGACTTTTGTCTCTAAAGTACTTGAAATAAGAGATTCCTGTTTTCACAGCTTCAGAGTATATTTTGAGTTAAAACTCAAAACAGAATAATTTTAACTCCTGATCAGTCAGGTATTGCGATCTGTTCTTTCCTTTAGGAAATTCCTCAAAAGGGGACATACTAGTAATATGTACAAAGGCTTGTTGCAAATCCGATGGACTTTTAAAAATGTTGTGAAGACCAGTGACCTGTCCCCTCTGGAGATGTACTGAGTTGCACATTCCAGCTACATTCTTGGAAGGGTTAACGTGTCCCTGAGAACAAATCACCCCTATGAACAGTCGGTGATGGTTCTGCCACTTTCTCATGGTATGGACCTCGGTCTCCAAGGTCAGATATGTTGCAGCTGCCCTGGCAGGTGCAGGGAGGTGTTGATATTTAACCTGAGTCTTCCAAGAATTATCTGTCAAAACACTTTCACTATAAGTCAGTGTATCTAGACCTGCTGAGCCCGAGACTAACTGCCTGTCTGACATCCCGGAGAAAGATCTTCAGATAATTTCTCTAAAGGCAGGAAAGGGCAGCTTCATGGCCAAAGCTCAGAGATGAAAAGACAAGTGAGGCACAGTTGTGCACCTCTCTTCATGCCACTAAACACAAACAAGCATCCTTTGACTTTGGAGAGCACTGTCTCCACAAGCAGTAACACTGAACTTTGGGTCTGGAGAAGCATCTTCTCCCTTTTGCCAGCCTCTCACAGGACCTCTGAATTTCAAAAGTTGGCTTCTAGCCTGACCAGTGTGGCTCAATGGTTGAGCATCGACCTATGAACCAGAAAGTCATAGTTTGGTTCCCTGTTGAGAGTTCAATCCTTGGGGGGCTGCTATGCAGGAAGCAGCTGATCAATGATTCTCTCTCATCATTGATGTTACTATCTGTTTCATCATTGATGTTACTATTGATGCTACTATTCTCTCTCATCATTGTTACTATCTCTCCCTCTCCCTTCGCTCTGAGTTCAATAATTAATAATAATAGAAGCATAATATGCTAATTAGACTGGACAGCCAAATGACCTTCCAAATATCATTCTAGACATTCTTCTGGAGGAAGCTGTCATGGTGGGGGCTGAGGCAGAGGCAGTTAGGGATGACAAGGCAGGCAGGAAGAGGGGTTAGGAATGATCAGGCTGGCAGACAGAGTGGTTAGGAGCAATCAGGCAGGCAAGCAGGCATGCAAATGGTTAGGAGCCAGCAGATCCAGAATGAGAGAGGGATGTCTGACTGCCCATTTAGGCCCTATCCTGCAGGCATCCAGGCAGGATTGAGTCTAAACTGGCAGTTGGATATCCCCCAAGGGGTCCTGGATTGTGAGAGGGTGCAGGATAGGCTGAGGGACCCACACCTCTGTGCACTAATTTTGTGCACTGGGCCTCTAGTGTGTATATCCTATATAATAATAGAGGAATATGCAAATAGAGGTCATGACACCATAATGTCATGACCAGTCAGCAGGAGGCATGCACAGCAGGAGTTGGTGGGCAGGGACTACCGTCACCAGGAGGGCCTCCATGCAGCCTGGGGAGACCCACAAGCGGAGGTGGCCCCCACATGGCCCAGCCCATAGGCCACTGGCCCAGGGGTAGAACTTGGCTCTGCTATCTTGAGTTTGTGGTTTCCAAGGAAACAGCCAGAAGGGATGATAAACCCTCTGTAAACAGCTCAGCCAGCACCTATCTAAGAAGTGGCTTCATTTAAATCAAGCCTTTCCTGCAGTGAATGACCCCAACCCTTCCTGGATCAGGCAGGTTCCCATGGAGTGCAATCTCCACATAATACAGTGGGGCCCCAGTTTTATCCTTGGCCATCTCATGCGCTTTAGCTTGGGGCAATGGGAAGGAAGGGAAAAGGCATCGCTCTGGTGAGCAAGCAGAAGGAAACCATGCCTGGCAGACACTCCCCTGCCACTCCCTTCAATGTGTAAGAAGAATCAAATAAACCAATACAAACATCCCTCCTCCACCCTGGGAGAGATCTAGGACTGAGGGATGTCCCACCCAGGCATTGCATACTTGCTCCCACCCCCTTCATCCAAATGGACAGGTTATGGGGTTAGGGGAGGAGGAGGAGCCTCGCAGGAAGGGGATCCCCAGAACCACACCCCTGCCCTCCCTCTGTATCTGACCTCTCAGAGTGTAGGGCCTGACCCCACCCTCAGCAGATTTGCATATCCCAGACCCTCTGGTGCTTCCAGGCCCTGGGCATTCTCATATTTTCCCTGCCTCCCAGTGGCTGACCCCCACTGTCTCCTACCCCAGAAGCACTCTGTCCTCTCCAACTTTCAATCTTTATAGCCTAAATGCATGATGGACATAGTTGCTTCTCCACAGATTTTATTTGATATGAAACCAGCGAAGTTGCTGAGCAACTGAGCTGCTCAAACTTCATCAGGGACAATGAATGACACACCTTCCTTGGTTTTGATAGCAAAGCAATATTATTCTTTTATTTTTTTTAAATAGATTTTTATTGATTTCAGAGAGGAAGTGAGAGGGAGAGAGATAGAAACATCAATAATGAGAGAATCATTGATTGGCTGCCTCCTGCATGTGCCCTACTGAGGATTAAGCCTGCAACCCAGGCATGTGCTATTGACCAGAATCAAACTAGGGACCCTTTAGTCCTCAGGCTGAAGCTCTAAGCACTGAGCCAAACCAGCTAGGGCAAGCAACACTATTCTTATACTTGTTTTTTTGTCATAAACAAGTGGATTTGAATCATATCAAACCAATATACATTTTTTATGCAGTATCTCTTCATTTTGACTAATGCAATTCTCACTTAAAGCTTACATTGTATAATCTATACTAATAAAAGGGTGATATGCTAATTAGATCAGACTTCTTCAGACATCCATCTGGATGTCCTTCCACACAAAGCCACGGTTGCAGGGGCTGAGGCACAGGTGGTTAGGGGTAATCAGGCCAGCAGGGAAGGACAGTTATGGGCGACCATGCTAACAATGGAGGGTAGTTAGGGGTAATCAGGCTGGCAGGCAGGTGAGCAGTTAGGAGCCAGCGGTCCCAGATTGCAAGAAGGATATCCAACTGCTGATTTAGGCCCAATCCCACAGGGCTGAGGGACACTTCCTCCTGTGCATGAATTTTGTGCACCAGGCCTCTAATAGATATATTTGTATATGTATATATATATATATATGTAAAAAGTTGGCTTCCAAGCACCTGGTTTTCTAGGAGTTTGAAATGTGTCAAAATGACTTAACTCAAACTGGCCTGGATCCCTCTCAAGTGTGGGAAGGTGACCTTTCTCGGGGCACCTTCCATGTTCTTTTCATGCTCTGATCCTGTGAACTGCAGCCCAGACAGGGCCTGCTGCTCCTCGCAGTCTCTAAACCTCTCAGCTCAAAGGGCCCAGTGGAGTGACATGTGGATGTGGTTTGCAGAAGTTAGCAGCATTAGGCTTGCCTTTGATTCCATTCTGTTAAAGTGTTCCTGGAGCACAGGTTTGTTTAGGGGAGAAAGGAGAGAGAAAAAGGAACCCTGGTGTGTGAGGGATGGGAGGTTGAGTGTGGGTGTTTGTGTGGGGGTGGGGGCGTGTTTGTGGTGAGAGGTGGAGGATACCCTTACAGACCTGCTGATAAGAAACAGCAGCTATTTGTAAGCATATTAAGGTTTTATTTTTCAACCATATGACAGTGCTGAGGGGTTTGACTGCTGGGAATAAAGAGGGCACATTTGTCAGACTTTTCACTTCCCTGTGTGTTTGTGGAGCTGGTAAATCAAATATCTGAGCAGATGTGAATTACTCTGGTGTCCAGTGGCTAGAGGGCCAAGGGTTTACCTTATGGTATTGCAAGTCCTCCCTCTGGCTTTGTAGTGGGGGGGGGGGGGGGGGAGATATTTGAGACCCATTACCCTAGAGAAAAGCAGCTGAAAAATCAATTTGCCAACTGAGATGTAAACTCACAGGTGTGGGGAGAAAAATCTAGTCAATGTCAATCTGTGCATTGCAGAGACATTTGTTGTTGGTGCCTACTGTGTGAGTTCAGTGCAATTTCTAGTACATAGTAGGTATTTGATAATTGACTGTGGGATGAATGCACATACTATGTTATGTTTATATAGCACGTTAGATGGTAGTTTACTGTTCTGCTCTTGATCTCAGTGATAGCTCAGTAATGGATCTGTTTGATATTAAAAAAAAAAAAAAGAAAAAGAAAAGGAAAAGCCAGTTAGAAAGAACTCCAGTTCAAATTAGGTAAGTGTTTAATACATGTTGATTGGATAAATGAAAAGTCCACTACTGAAAAATATCACCAGTAAAGTAATTTTATGTTGCCTGTCGTTTCCTTCAAAGCTAAGGGGACCCCAGACACAAACAGAACATACATTAAACATATATTTATGGTAAACTCTTGCTGTGTCTTTTAGAGAAAAGAATTCTTGTGGCAACATATTCCTAGATTCATCCAGAACAGTTGTTTTAGTCATAATTAAAATGTTTTTCTTGGTTTGGAAGGGAAGAGGAACTGAGCCCAGGGCTGTCCAGCTGAGAGGAGCAGCCCTCCATGGAGAAGGAAGTTACATTCTTTCTGCCCATAAATCAGTGGCTTAATCCTTAGCAACAGCCTAATCATGGCTTCAGGCTTTCCAGTTGAGTTAAACCAACATCATGAGATGAGGCCCCTTAAGGAAATATCTTAATGTTCATCTATTGATTAAATCCTATACATCATCACCCAGTTTCTAAGGTGAAAATTAATAGATATTAGAAAACTCTCCCAGCATCCTCAAATGACTAAATGTTTAATTATTTAGAGAAAGACTAGCCTGGGTTGACTGCTAAACACCCAGCCTGATGTGTCTGTTTAACAGTCCTTTATCTTACCTTGATCAGCAGCGTCCCTTACAGGGAATTCCATTTTTAGCAAAGAGCTCCTAGGGAATATTTGCCACCTCTTGAATAATATCAGTTGGTTTCCTTTGGAGGAGACCATGGTATCTGTGTATTTAATGATGCTTTCCTCCTTCCTTTGGCTTAGAAGGAGCAACAGTGTCAAATTTCTGGCTCTCCTAAAGAATAAGGATTTTTCATGCAATTTATACCTTCTTGCTTACTGAAAGTTTCATATGCATAACATTTAAACACTTCTTTCCCCTTTCTATTTTAACAGTCCTATTGTGTGTGTGTGTGTGTGTGTGTGTGTGTGTGTGTGTGTGTGTGTGTTGTAAACTATAGGACACTTCTTTTTGTACTTTTGTAATATAAAAGGTATTATTTTGTATTTTAAATTAAACTTCAGCTAAACTAAAATCATTACTAGCTGTGCCATCTTTGACAAGTTTCAAAACTCTTCTATGTTTTTATTTTCTTATCTGTAAAATGGGGGTAATAATATTCATCTTATAGTATTGTAAGTAGGACAAAATGAATTAATACTGCAAAGTATGGGTTAAGTACAATCTTTACCTTTGACTTTAGGCTCCATGAGACCATAGGAAGGAATTTAACTGATTTTAGATTCCCATGACCTCAGGCCACACCTGGAAGTTATCCAATGCCTTTGGTCATAAGGTCTTCTATGCCTGAAATGACCTGAGTCTCCCTCAAATACCTACTTACCTTCACGTTTACAACGTCTTCCTTCTTCCTGCCAATCTCAATAGAACTGATTCCTTGGTTCTTGTTTTTACCCTGCTATTCTGTATATACCAACACATCTCCATCTTAGTATTGTTGACATTTGGGGCTGGATTATGCTCTGTTGTGGCTGTTTGTCTTGTTCATTTCAGGGTGTTTATAAGCATCCCTAACAACCACCCATTAGATGCCATAACATCCTCCCAGTGTGACCACCAAACATGTTTTCAGGGATTGCCCCATGTCCCCTTGTTGTTATACCTCTATAATCATGATATTCTGCCTATAGCACTTCATGGTGCTTATTTAATAAACATTCATATATCACATATAATATGTGAGATATTTTGTTTTTTTAAAAAGCAATGCATTTCTCAATATTAACAATTACGAGTTAGGTGCTAGTCTCATATCCAGTTTACCACTGAGAAAACTGAGATGTTGCGAGTTTAGAGCGGAGGAAATTGAGGCGCTGAGATGCTAAATGACTTATTTAAGCTAATAAATAAATGGACAGTGGGGATCCAAACTGAGGCAGCTTGGGTCCGGGGCCTGTGCTCCTAACCACTAGGCTGTGCTATTTGTCTTGTGAGTGAATTTGTCTCTATCTTGGATTGTGTAAGCTCAGGAAGGGGAGGGAGTGAGGATGGCACTCAGAAGCTGTAATTGTCTTTGATTCCAGAGAACGAAGTACAGATAAAAGTTAAGCAAGATGAATGAGGACCCACCTATAATTCCACCTCTTTAGTAAGGAATGTTTTACATCCCAGAGGGAAGGCAAAGATTTCAATCTAAGGTAGTAAGAAATTTCTAAATGAGGAAACTGAGACATAGGGGAAGTAAATGAATTCTCCAAGTCACCAGGCTGGTTAGTGGCAGAGACAGGCCTGGATTCCAGTTCTCCAGCTTCAATGGTCTTTTATCATTTCCATGTCATTTCCCTTTCCTTGGCTACTCAAAGCTATCAAAACCATCATCTTATACATCTTCATCATCATCATCATCATTAACATTCATGCTTAATTGCCTATTTAGCCTTTCCCTAAACTATTTTGACCATTCATTAAAATCCCACAGTGTATGGTTTATTTACTATACTTTTTTTCCTATCCATGTCAGAGGGTATCAAAGCTCAAAAAGTTTAACATCTCTAACAATTATCTTTCCAATAGCACCATTCTTCAAATCATTCTTGTCAATTATATCTCAACAAAACTGAAAAAAAATTCCAATCTCTTCAGTTCTGATTACTAGATTTTCTTCCTTTTAAAATAAATTTTTTAGAAATCCAGCATAAATGATGTTAGGAATTATCAATGGATTTTACTTAGGATGTAAGAATAATGGAGGAACTCTTCTAGAATGATTAGAGCTTTCCAATTCTCCTTTCCTGTCATGGTAACTGTCCCCTGATCTGACAATGGTCATGATGACAGAAGGTGATGTTACAACTACTGTTCTGGCCCACAATGACTGGAGTAAGAAAAGAGTCTGAAGTTATTTAAGAATTTAAATTTGCCTAATATTACTAACAAGGCAGGTTCATAACTGGTATTTTGAAAATGGTATTGTCAAAATAAATATTTCATGCAAATATTTATTTTGACAATAAATCTTATAACTAAAAGCCCAGGACACAGGCCATTGAATGCCTAAGATGGAGACATTTAAAACAAACTTCAAAGGCATCCTACACTCAAATTGTATGTGATTTTCAGAGCATCCAGAAGGTTCTTTTGCTTTCTCCAATATCTACTCACTCAAAGCCTATAATATCTTAAATTCTAGCATCAATGAACAAATCCTTTACTCATTTTGCTCTTTTAAAAGCCAACAGGCCTGGGAAGGAAGTGCAAATTAAAATTAATTTACACAAAAACATTAAAAGCAGGGCATGGTTGAGAAAATTTCTAGACACAGAATTAAAAGTCTGCTACCTTGCCTTGCCACTTTACACACGTCCTTTAACCTCCCTCAGCTTGAGTTTCTTCATCTGGAAAACAGAAATGATGAAAGTGACCCACAGATTACTACTGTGAGCATTAAGTAGTGTAATGCAAGTGGAAAAACACATTTTAAAGAGTAATAATATTGCTATTTTTCCAGATTTTGTGACATTCTTGTAACTAAAAGCCCAGGACACAGACCATTGAATGCCTAAGATTGAGACATTTAAAACAGACTTCAAAGATTTAGCTACAGTAATTCCTGTGTGTGTGTGTGTGTGTGTGTGTGTGTGTGTGTGTGTGTGTGTTTGTATTTAATAATGAGTTTGCAGGATTTCTGGAGTATGTGAGAGAAAATTGAAATTCAACTGACTAATAATGGAACTGCAAAAAAATTTCATAAATGACCAGCTGTTTTCTGGTATTACACCTCCTAACAATTGCCCATGACCCTTCCAGACATTTAGCTGCCCCTTTTGCATTTGACAAAATAAGGAGACATTATTCAGGTTCTGATCTGACTTATTAAACCCAAAATGAAGTTATGTCACTATATAAACTCAGGAAAGTGCTATGGAAAACCATCTATTACACTGATAAAGCTAATGTGTAATACCAACCATGTAAGTGGAGGGAGCTACTGAAGCTATAGTGTGTAGGGTTCAGATATAGAGCTGAAATCCTATTTTTTCTGTTTTTTTTTTTTGTTTTTTTTTGTTTTGTTTTGTATTTTTGCTTTAGGTAAGCACTTTTGCATGTCACACACAATAAATAAATGAAACTTACCATACTGCATGGTTAAGTCCTACCAATACTTTAAAACACAGCACAAATGGCAGATTCTACAATATATCTAACTTTAAATTAAAATTCCATTCTCTGAACCTGCTACTCCTTATTTAGACCTCTTACTGCTTCTGTTATCTTTTTAACTTCAGAACCATTCATGAGCATCTCCTCCACTCAAATTAACATTGTGGAATTTTTACAATTTCAAGCATTTCATCTTTCCATCCTTCATTCCTCCCATGTTCTGAGCCCCAGCTACACAGAAATAAATAATATGGGCATGGCCCAGTGATTCTCACACCAACTTTTATTTAATGAAAGAAATGCAATCTTCTTTGACTATTTCACTTCCCTAAACCCCTGGAGATATAAATTATCCTTTCATACCTCTTCACTCACACGTGTTTTTTATTTCAGGATTTCCCCCCCCCCCCAAATATGTATTTTTAACATGTGATACTCAAGGTCTGGGAAATAAGTTCTCACGTGGTAGAACCTCTTGTCACCTATTTCAAAGACAAAAACCACATTTCTTTTTCATCTGACTTTTGCTTTTAAAGTCATAAACTTGTCCATATTCATTATAATCATGGTTTCTGACAAAGATAATCAGCCCAGTATGTGAAGGGGTTTTTTAGAACAAGAGTTCCCTGGGTGAAAGTTACCCAGATCCACATAAAATTATTGTGCTTAATTTTATGCATTGTCAAGCTTTTATCCTCTAAGTTTTTCATTTCTGTGAAAATAGCATCTCCACATCCTACCTTCTGTCTGTTTTGTTTCCTAATATTTATGCCAGTGTTTTTTTTAAAAAATAAGTTTTATATTACTTTTGGATTTACAGAAAAGTTGAAAAGCTACAAAGATAAAATATAAAGTTTCCATATACATGTCATCTAGTTTTCTCCACCATCAACACCTTATATTTCCATGGTTACATTGGATAAAACTAAGAAGATGGTATTGGTGCATTACTACTACCTAAAGTCCAGACATAACTTTGTTTTTAACCAGTTTTTTGAAAAATGTTCTCTTTCCCAGGATCGAAATTTAAGGTACCAGATGTCACATCACACAGACTTCTGGTCTATAATAGTCTTTTCCTATTTTTAATACTTAAGGGTTATTGGCCAGATATCTTGTAGAATTTTCCTCAGCTGGGTTTGTTTGACTTTTTTTCTCTTAATTTGACTGGGGATATAGGTTTGGGAAAGAATTTCACGTAAGTGAAGTGCCCTTCTCATTACATCATATTAGGGATCCATGACATCCACATGACATTGCTGTGATATTAACCTTCATCAGTTGGTTAAAGTAGTGTTTTTGGGATTTCTTTACTGTACAGTTATTATATTTTGTTGTAAAACAACATAGAAAAAAGTATAAAAATAATATAAGTAAAACTCTAGAATAGGAGCTCAATGAGCAGTGGGATTTTTCTTGGCTCACTGCTGGGTCTTCAATAATTAGAAAAATGTCTAATACTTGCTAAACAGTTCATAACTATTTGTGAACTTGGCATTTAAGAACACTGTATCCCCTTAAATTGCTTTATGACTCCATTATTTTTAATCTGTCCTTTATTATTTAAATTCCATCACCCAAATCTACGTGTATGTGCAAACATCCCTGCACATGTAGATATGTAAAACTCTAATGAGGCAGATAGTCAGTTTTCACTTCCTGCCTCTTCTTCTCTCATCTTTTCATCATTTATTTCCAGAATGCTTAGTCTAGTCTTTTACACATTTCCCCCATCCCACATCCATTACTTTAATTCTTCAGTAATTACTGTTCATGGAGGAGACTATTGACAAAGTGAAGACCGTATCTTTTATTTTTTTATTTTATTTTTTTTTTTAAATATATTTTATTGATTTTGTACAGAGAGGAAGGGAGAGAGATAGAGAGTTAGAAACATCGATGAGAGAGAGTCATCGATCAGCTGCCTCTTGCACACCCCCTACTGGGGATGTGCCCGCAACCAAGGTACATGCCCCTGACCGGAATCGAACCCGGGACCCTTCAGTCCCCAAGCCGACGCTCTATCCATTGAGCCAAACCGGTCTCGGCAAGACCGTATCTTTTAGAAATATATGTTTGATTGTACGAAAAGGATGATACAGATACTAATAGATAAAATAGTGAATTCCATTTTTGTCAAAGAGTTGAAAATAGAATATACCTTTAAATATATAGGCACTCCCATAAAAATACTTTCTCTTATTTATTGGCTCATTCATGTAGCCAACATAAGTTGAGTGCCTACCAAGCACTATGAATTGTTAAATTGCAAAAGCAGGCTCAGCCTCCTGTAAGATCCCTCCAAGAAATCTGTAGGATTGTTTCCAAATTAAGGTTATTGTAATCATTAATTGTACATAATTAAATTTCTTTAAGATTGTTGAGTGGCTTTCTAATAACTTGGCTGGAAACTTCTTTCCCAATGGACAGCAAGTAATGGTGTTCCTTCTGCATTCCTGCTGCTCATTAGCCTCTAAGGGACATTTTCTTCACACTTATTTTATTTAGTCAATAAAACTAGAAGCTTCAACTATTTCAAAAGTCCCTCCTACCAAAAATAATTCTATTTTCTAATGGGAAGAAATCATGTTGAATCCATAGACTTTAAATTCTGATCTCATTATTTTAGACAAGTTATCTAACATCTCTGAGACTCAGTTTCCTCAGCATTAGACATTGATTGAATATCAGGACTTCTCAGATGTTTATAAAATTTCTATAGTTAAATATGCCTTCAATAAGGCTATTTTCCTTCTTGGCTTTAGTTTTCTCATAGTCTATAGATCAATTTGAAGTAATAACTTTGATCTTAATATTTGACATCTCTGGCAAATTGTTTAACTTCTCTGAGGTCTAGTTTACTCACCTATAAAAATGGGCTGATGTAATGATATTATTATTATTTCTTTATGATCAAAGGACTTTAAGAAATATCTAATTTAAATATGTCATCAGTATATATTGGCTCTTTCCCTCGTTTTAGAGCCCATATTGATTGTTTGTTTGTTTTCTTCCCTAAAAAAAAAAAAAGATAGTATTAAGACAAAAATACGTTTCTCTGGAGAGAACATGAATTTTGGAGTCAAGGAGACTCAGAAGTAAACCTTAATGGAACCACCCATTAGTGCTTCCAAGGTACCTGCAGGCTTCCCCAGGTTGCTCATTTATAAAATAGTCAAATAGTCTTGGGAGGATTGAACCAGGTCATGCATTCAAAAATAGTGTTTATTTTTTTGAGGTAAGGCTGCTAAGAAAGTACACTGATTTTAATTCATAAGTAGAGTGAATCAGATTTTTGGATCATTATAGGAATGCTATTTTGAATATATATTTCTGAAACTATAACCTGATTAACTTTATTCTTGAAGTATATCTCTAAATAATTATTAGGAAAAATGTTCTATGTGATAATGGCATTAAGCTCCTGTATTGTTAGTCCCTTATTCATTTGTTCAATTAATATTCATTGGTGTACTCATGATGTGTTTGTGTCTGCCCTAGTTGTTATTTTATTTTAGCATCTTTGAAAACATTTTTTCTCATATAATTTAAGATGATGTCAACAAAAAAGTTACCAAGCGAAGTAAGTATGTGATTATTATTTTATCAAAAAGAACCCATAAAAATAAAGAAAACATAACACAACAACAATTTAAATAGAAAAATAAATAAAAGACCTAAGCAGACATGTCACAGAAGAAGAAGCACAGTGATTGTTAAATATATAGTAACATTTTTAGCTTCACCAATAACCTAAAAAATGCAAATAAAACAATAATAAGATATCATTTTACCTGTTGGATTGGCAATTTAAAAAAAAAAGTCTGACAATATTAAATATTGGTAAAATATGGAGAAGACCTTCACATGCTTTAGCCTCTCATCAATGGTGGCGACAGAATAAATCAATACGACTACTTTGGAAAACCACTGGTCATGAACTAGTAAGCTGAAGGAACCTATACACTAGAGGAACTATTTTAGTAAAATAGAGAATATGAAGATGATTGACATTTTTTATTACCATCTATGCGCCAAGGGCTTTACGATGTCTGTTCTTCTCTCAGACATTCTGTAAATGTGGCTCTTAACTCCAGATAAAATATTCATGGGGCACAATACTTGCAGATAATACTCTAGAGTACCATTTATAATTTCATGATTTAATTAAGTACTGGCCCGTGTGCAGACATATGTACAATGTGTCAGCTATTTTACAGGGGACTGATCAGACACCCTTGCCAGAAGGACAGGGCAGGAAATATCAGCTTTGCATCCTTTCTCAGGTCTAAATGAAACTCAAGTTTTAGGCTGTGCTGTAACTTAGCCACTGGTTGGCCTTACCAGCAATGTTCATAAATTATACTTCAAATAAACTTGATTCACAACTCATATGTTTTTAAATTGCATATTTTGGGACTTTTACTCAAGATCCCAGGCATTTTTTCCCCTACCTTTCTTTGCAAGATTTCATTGTAGTTGGTGATGGAAATGAATATATCTAAAATTATGAATAATGTGCTACCATTTATTTCCACAATAAGTTACTTTAAAACAAACTCTCTTAGCAAGTGCCACACAATAGAGTCATCAGACAAATGGAAAGAGGTTTCTGGTGTGAGACACATTGACATCCATAACACTTTCAGTACTCAGGCTCTGAAATCCTCCTTTCTCATTTGTTGATGTCCCAACACTCAAACTTGTTGAACTTAGGCAGAGTCAGTTTTGTTTATTCCCAGTTCAATCATGTCAATATTCCTTGTCATTATACCTCTGTAATTTAATTAAATATGACATATACACTAGTGAAGTAAAAGTGTAAGAGAGTTCATACTAAGCAAAATAAGCCAGTCAAAGAAAGATAAATATCACATGATCTCACTCATTTCTGGAATATAATGAACAACACAAACTGATGAACAAAAACAGATCCAGAGACAGAGAAGCATAGATCAGACTGTCAAACCTCAGAGGAAATGAAGGGGAGGGTGGGATAGAGGAAAGAGATCAACCAAAGGACTTATATGCTTGTATGCATGCATATAAGCCTAACCAATAGACACAGACACCTATGGGGGGGTGGTGAGGGCATGAGTGGGGGTGGGGGTAGAAGGCAATAGGGGGATAAGGACACACATGTAATACCTTAATCAATCAAGAAAAAAAAAATAAAAAAAGAGAAGGTGATATTTAAAAGGAAAAATAAATTAAAAAATAAATAAACAAATAAACAAACAAATTGGAATTGGAAATTGTACAAGATGCATTATTTTGAAACTTATGTAAGAAAGACAAAGGAAATACAAAGGTGGACATAGGCATGCTATCTTTATAGGTTTTATGTTAATATATTGCTTTCCTGATGTATCTAACCTTTTCAATTCACTGATCAATTGCTCATCCTGATCAGGGTTGATAAAAGGGATTCTACAGTAGTGATAGCTTCAATATCTAATGCAGAAAAATAGAAAGAAAAAAAAATAACCCAGCCAACTTTTCTGTGGTATTGTATGTGCAGAAAGTAAACAATGATATTTTTCTCAGAAAATTCAAAAATAATGGATAGCTGTAGTAATGCAGAGCCCCACTGCTGGAGGTGATTTAAACTAGGTGGCCATCCATCCAGGTTGCTGGGGAGTTATTCCTACTGTTTTTTTTTTGTTTGTTTTTTGTTTTTGAATGAGACTTGATATATTCAAAGGTCCTTATGCACTCAATAAAAATTAGTTCATCTGGCCCTAGTCAGCATGGCCCAGTCCACTCTTGGTCAGGGCCCAGGCCCAGGTTGTGTGTTCCATCCTTGATCAGGGTGCTTACCAGAGGCAACCAATTGATGGTTCTCTTTTAGATTGATGTTTTTATCCCTATCCCCTCCTCTCTTTCTAAAATAAAATTAATATTTTAAAAAAATGTAGTTTAGCCAAAACCAGTTTTGCTCAGTGGATAGAGCATCATTCTGAGGTTCCATTCCAGTCAGGGGAATATACCTTGGTTGCAGGCACATCCCCTGTAGGGGGTATGCATAAGGCAGCTGTTCGATCTTTCTCTCTCATTGATGTTTCTAATTCTCTATCCCTCTCTCTTTCTCTATGTAAAAAAATCAATAAAATATATTTTAATAAAAATGTAGTTTACCTGAAAACCCAAATTCAAGCACTCTAAATAAAACACCAGGATGTCATAGGCCCAGTGTTAAAGATTATAGCTTCACTTGAATGGCTTTTCTGCATTAAAATAATAGTGGGGGCTATGACCGGTGGTTCCTCAGAGCCCTCTTGTGGGTTCCTGGGGGATATTCAGAAGTGGGTGGAGGAAGGGTCTTTCTCTCTAGTTCTAGGAGGTGAATCATGCACTGACTATCTAATTCAGGCTACCACTGAGATAATACTGACTGTGGGCACCAATTATCCTTATCAAGTTAAATATGGTGCCCACAGAAACTCTTACTCACCCTTGGCATTTGCTCTCCTGCTGCTGTGATGGAATGATTAGCAGCTCTGCCCTTTTAAAAAGACCTTCCAACCTTCTAGGTTTTGGGCTGAGACACTCCCTATGAGACACTCTCTACAGATTATCAGGAGGAAAACACAGAATTTTAGTACACCTCCTGTACACACTACCCTGTTTCCCAGAAAATAAGACAGTGTCTTATATTAATTTTTGCTCCCAAAGATGCGCTAGGTCTTATTTTCAGGGGATGTCTTATTTTTCCATGAAGAAGAATATGGTACACATTTATTGTTAAATTAAAATAAAGGAAATTTATTACCTGTATATGGTATGGTAGTACGGTAGTTGTCAACACAAACCAGACAAACTGTGAATCCTACAGTATCAAGAATTTACTCATTTATTCAATGACAATCATGTCATCATCTTCTGGAACATCATCGTAACAATCCAATTCCTGAATTTCCTGGTGAATTTCTTGTGACTCCATTTCTTTCAGAATCAGTGGACCAAATCTCTCATGTTTAGACTAGGAGGGGCTTATTTTCGGGGGATGCCTTATATTTCACTCAGAAGGAAACCTGTAAGTAGGTCTTATTTTTGGAGGATGTCTTATTTTCGGGAAAAGACGGTAGTACATGAGAGATACCCCTTGAAATGACCTTATATACCATCTCTAGATAAAGCCAAATAAAATGTTAGGGGTTGGGGAAGCCAGTAATGGGAGGTTATCAGACAAAACACAATAAACAAGGGTATGGATGTAAATGCAAATTTAAGTTCTTGCCTTCTCCACTGATAAGAGTTTCTGGAGATTTAGTCATCTTTTTCTTCCTGGTGTAGAGGAGGAGACATCCTTACAAATGGAGATTTTTCGTAAAATATAAATGTGTCCTACAAAAAGATAACTTCTACCTTGTTTTCAGAGCTTTTCCTATGTCTACTCTTTCTTAAAACTAATCAGCCTAGCCTGGCCAGTGTGGTCCAGTGGTTGAGCATATACCTATGAAACAGGAGGTCACAGTTTGATTCACAGTTAGGGCACATGCTTGGGCTGCAGACTTGACCCCCAGTGTAGGGCATGCAGGAGGCAGCTGATTAATGAGTCTCTCTCATCATGATGTTTCTATCTCTCTCTCCCTCTTCCTTCCTCTGTGAAATCAATAAAAATATATTTTTAAAAATCAGCCTAAAATAATCCTTATGCCAAAAAAGGTATATTTTGAGGTGATTTCTGCTCTACTTTACTGTTTTCTATTTCACCAAAAGAAGCAGAAGGATGAAATCCTGGTAGCATCTCTGGTGATCTTAAGGCTAGGTTTTCATATGAAGGTTGCCAGAGTTTGTGAATAGTAGCTGAGCCACTGGCAACATCCCAGAATCTCAGCAGGACTGGAGATTCTGAATAGACAATATTACTTTGTTGAATTCTTCAAACTAAAATTAATCATGGCTTGACATTGTTTAGAAATTGTCTGCGTGTATGCATTCCAGTAATTGACTTGTTTACACATGGACACCTTGATTTTCTTGATTTTGTTGCCAATGGATTTCCTTGATGGGTTGATTTTAATTCTCTTTGTGTATGCCAGGGGACAGTATGATCAAATTATACCGATTATGTTTCTTGAAGCCATATTACTTTATTCTTTCATAAATATATACCTGTAACCTATAGGAAGTTGGGATAATGATATGTCTTATGACTTCTAATGTTAAGCGTCTCTTTGAAAACCACCTCATCTTGGGCCTGCATTGGCTTCTCAAATATCAATATTATATTTTTCTCTTTTTTAAAACAAAATTCATTCCACTACCAAGTGCTGGTAAGGAAGTTTATTAGTATGATGTCTATGGTAAACTTTTCCTACGCTTAAAAAAATATGTATTTACCTGAGGGGAAAGGAGAGAGAGAGAGAGAGAGAGAGAGAGAGAGAGAGAGAGAGAGAGAGAGAGAGAGAGAGAGAAGAGGAGAGGGGTGGAGAACATTGATTGGTTGCCTTCCATATGTGTCCACACAAGCCTGGGATGGAATCTGCAATCCAGATATGTGCCCTGACCAGGAATCAAACCTGCAACATTTTAGTGCATAGAACAGCACTAAACCAACTGAGCCACATCAGCTAGGCCAACTACAGTTTTTGTTTGTTTGTTTGTTTGTTTTTGTTTTTATCCACTGCCTACTGTTGGGCACTTGAGCTATTTCCAGACCTTGGCTATTGTAAATAATGCTGCTATGGACATAGGGGTGCAATATTCTTCCCAATAGGTGTTTCAGGATTCTTAGTATGTATACCAGAATTGGGGTCACTAGGTCAAAAGGCAGTTCCATTTTTAATATTTTGAGGAAACTTCTCAGTGACTGCACCAGTCTGCATTCCCACTAACCATTCATGAGGGGTTCCCTTTTCTCTACATTCTCACCAGCACTTGTTTTTTTGATTTATTGATGGCAGCCATTATGACAGGTGTGAGGTAATATCTCATTGTGCTTTTAATTTGGACCTCTGATTGATTTCAGTGTGGAAGGGAGATGGAGAGAGAGATAAAAACATCAATGATTATAGAAACATCAATCAGGCAGGCAGGCAGAGGTGATTAGAAGTGGTTAGGGGTGATGAGGAAGGCAGACAAGTGGTTAGGGCCAATCAGACAGGCAGGCAGGCAGGCAGGCAGAGTGGTTAGGGGCAATCAGGCAGGTAGGCATGTGAGTGGTTAGGAGCCAGTGGCCTCAAATTTCAAGAAGGATGTCCAACTGCTGGTTCAGATTCTATAGGATCTGGCCTGAACCAGCAGTTGGACATCCCCTGAGGGGTCCTGGATTGTTAGATGGGGCAGGCTGGGCTGAGGTTCCCCCCCTACCATGCATGAATTCCATATACTAGGCTTCTAGTGTTGAATAAGAGTGGTGAAAACAGAAATATCTGAAAGCAGATATTGTACCAACCTTGTATCCCTGGAATAATGTATTGCTATATCTGATTTGCTAATATTTTGTTAAGGATTTACAATCTATGTTCATTTGGAATACTAGCTTATAATTTCTTTTTCTTTGTAGTGTCTTTATCTGGTTTGGAATTAGGATCATGCTGGCCTCATAAAAAGAGCTTGGAAGTTTTCCTTCCTCTTGAATTTTTTGGAATAGTTTGAGAATGATAGTTCTTTGAATGATTGGTAAAACTCCCCTGAGAAGTCATCTGGTCTAGAACTTTTGTTTGCTGGGAGATTTCTTAAATTTATTTTATTATTACTGCTTTAAGTTTATTAGTTGTTATTAGTCTATTCAGGTTATAGCTTTATCAGCAAGATGAGAGCCCAATGGTGTACAGTAGAAATTAAAGTTAGTGTTGAATATCTATTTAAAGATTACTTCATTCTAATATTTAAAGAAGATTCAATGATAATGAAAGCAATCTTTAAAGGTATCTTATACGTATATCATGTTATTTATGCTTCTCTCTAATTCATAAATCTGTGACTCACAAGTTTGTACAAACATTCAAAATACCATAGTTTTGTTAACAGTGTTTGAGTCAGTGTCCAAGTAAACATTTTATCTCCCACAACACAGAAAATAGCATAGTAATTCTTTTCAGCCAAACAGGTTTCCTAGCTGGAGCCAACATCTTTTCCAATGAAATGAAACTCCTAAATGTCAATATGAATAAATTACTAATACAAGCTCTTCACTTATCTTTAATGCATTGCCAAAGACCAACTTGATTGAAAACCTGATATTTAGTAGAAAGAAGAAAAGGGGTATCTTGAGAAAGAATCAAACTAACAAAAGTAGTAGGATAGAGCATTTCTGTGTCAAATTCCATCTGAACAATCCTGTTTTTTTTTTTTTTTTTTTTTTTTTTTTTTTTTTTTAAGGTTGGAAGCCCATTCATACTTGGAATTTTTGCTCTCTGCCTTTGATTTAAAGTGCAAAATCAAAAGCCTGTTCTATGAAAAGAAATGCACTTGAGCAACCCAGGAATGTGCTGAGGCCTTTCTACAAATTAATCTCTTCTTTGGTGAAGTGAAACATCAGGACTATTCAGGGACAGTGGGAGGGGTTTGAGGCTTGAATTTGAGCCAGGCTTAATGAGAAGGAGTTGGAGGCAACATAGAATTGAGCTGTACATTGTTAACTAGTGAAAGCTGTGAGTGAGGTGGACTTACTGGCCAAGAATTCTTTTCCTTTGTTGCAATTAATTACAGGGTGTATTCTGAGGTAGTTTTCATGATCTCTAAAGATCATAGTATATTTCAAAAATGGCATCTTTTTAAAAAATATTAAAATAATTTCCTAATTCTGATTTTCATATTCCTCCCTACCTTGAAGACACAAAAGTTCATGTTCCAGTAAACATTTGTTTTTTTATTTGGCCATTTTATTAGGAATCTATATTGGTAGCCTCTGCATAAGGTGCTGAGGAAAAAGCAATGAAAATATACCTGGCCCAGAGTGACTCACATTACAGTGAGAGATGCTGGAATCTCTCTACACCAACAGCAAAAGCAGAAACCAAGATGTGAAGCAGGCATCAGGCATTTAGCTTAAGTTCTCTGAACAAATAATTTCTTGTAGGGACCATGACATATCTTCCCAGAGAGGCCATTTTGTGGTGAAGTGCCGGTTCATTCCATACATTTCTTGTACAAAAATTTTATTAAGCAGAAAGTCCGGTATCTTGGGAGCAAATGTTCAACTAGAACTCGGGAAACCTGGTGTTTAGGGGAGAGAAAAATCACCTTGAGCTAGTTACTAAAATGTTCTATGCCTGAGTTTCCTATTTGGTGCAATGGAGAAGAGCTCTCCTTCACAGAGCTATTATGGAACAATTGCTGACCACACTTAGCAAGAGCTTAACCTGTTTCTCAAGGGCCAGTAATTCATTTAGCATCTTCTGGTCATTCAGAAAATCCAGGTTGTGGTGTTCTCTTTTAACAGTGTGACTGCTGAAATGTTTAGGGGATAGAATAAAAGTGTGCCCAGAATGGCCTTTGGATTGAGGGGATCTCCAGAGTGAAGTGAGTCAGTTGTGCACTGGGTGGGGAGAAAATATCCATTTATATTTGTCTTGGTGCATCTGTTATTACTTTCCAATTTTACATATTTCATAATGCAAAAATATGTAATATAGAATGGTTGATTTACACTTTATTAATAAGTATACATATATTAGGAGTGCGTGCTTCCTTTGTTGACAGAGTTTATAGTCAAAAGTGTTTGGCTCTTTCTATTTTAAAGGAGAAACAACTAAACTAATGGGAATATATTTCTCCTTAGTTAAAAGGAGAAACCAGCAAGTGGCCCTAGCTGGTTTGTTTCAGTGGATAGATAGAGTGTCGGCCTGTGGACTGAAGGGTCTCCAGGTTTGATTCTGGTCAAAGGCACATGCCTGGGTTGCAGGCCCATCCCCAGTAGGGGATGTACAGGAGGCAGCCTATCAATGATTCTCTCTCATCATTGATGTTTCTATCTCTCTCTCCCTCTCCCTTCCTCTCTGAAATCAATAAAAGTATATTGTAAAAAATGATAAAGTGTCCACAGCTAGTATAATTCAAATTATCTTTAATATAAACCTAGAAAATCATAGAAATAAAAAATAAAACTCCTTTCTGATTTTTAAAAATATATTTTATTGATTTTTTACAGAGAGAAAGGGAGAGAGATAGAGAGCTAGAAATGTCGATGAGAGAGAAACATTGACCAGCTGCCTCTTGCACACCCCGCACGGGGATGTGCCCGCAACCAACATACATGCCCCTGACCGGAATCTAACCTGGGACCTTTCGGTCTGCAGACCGATGCTCTACCACTGAGCCAAACCGGTTTCGGCTCCATTCTGATTTTTTTTAAAAAAATTTTAATATGTTTACAATCTGTGAAACTCTAATTTGGAGAGGTTCTTTGAGATCTGGAAGCCTGTTTTGAAACATCAGGTTTCTGGATTGTTTTACAGCCTGGGAAAGGCTACAGAAGTGAAATACATCAATGTGTTTATAGAGTGTTTCTTGACTTTGCAGAGTACTGGCATCTCCAGATCCACTTTCATCTCCTCCCACTTTATTCTAAGTTCTCAGCAAGCTGACAGCAGTGGCTACATTATCTAGATTTTTAGCTTCTGGCTTCGGTTTGCATTTGGCCAGTGAGACGCCCTGGCAGGCTATGGAGAGAAGAAGAGAAAGTGTGGGGCATGTATTACTACCTCTGTTTCCTCTTGACAAGGTGGCCTGCTGGCAGTTCCTGAATGGCTATTGGATCTGTCCAAAACACTTTGACAGACACAGCTTGCCTGCACTTCTGGTGCTGGTACCTCCCTTTTATTCGGGTTGAGAGAAGTTATAAATAATCTTGCCATATAGTCAGTCTCTTGTTGGTTTTCTGAAGCCTGTCCTGAGATTGTAAATATACCTATCATTACATTCTCCTTAATTTCCCCGTTTGGTTGACATCAAGGTTCTATCAAGAACTGGTCTCTAATTCAATTCAACTCATACCTCTCACTAAACTGCTGAAGAGACAGATGGATAGCATACAGACCAGAGTCGGCTAGATCCCAACTTATTATTTTTAGGGTGTTTGATGTAGTTCCTGGTAAAAAAAATTAAACAAATATATTTGGGTTTGTTGTTTAAAACAACATATGTGCAAGTAATCTTTTAGCAGATAATATTATATCCATTTTTTTTATTACCTGATACAAACACATCCCTAGGAAAGGGTATGTATGCTTAGACAATTGCCTTTTAGCATACCAGACACTAAGCAAGGATATGACCATGTAAAGAAAAAGGATCACACGGAGGGATAACGTGACTTATAATAAAACAAGAAAGTGACTTTCATTGGAAACAACTGCTGCACTTGTCCTGGTGGAGGGGGCTGACTCCAGGGAACACACACAATCTTTTGCATTGTTATTGAGATGAATAGAGATACAAATTTAGAAGAAAAACATGGCAAGTTTAAATTTTGAAAGAATCAAACAGAATTACTACCACTGGCAATAATACTTAACTTTTGTTGAGTGTTTGTTATGCATTTGACATGTATTAACAAACTTAATTCTCATAATAGCCCATAAAGTTGGTATTATTATTATTATTATTAATAACCTGTTTTTGGTCAAAGAATAGAGAAATAATTTACCCAAATAGGAATCTATACAATCTAGCTCCACATATAAGTTGTTGATTATATATGCTCAGAAGGAAAAAAAAAAATGTTGACTTGAAAACTATTTTGTGAATGAGAATAACTTTTTTCTTTCTCCCAAAAATGCATTACATTTGCCTCATTATTAGGATACTTCAAAAAGAGTGATACTTCTTGACTTCTTTTATTCTAGGAAGTCCTTTGTAGCATAACAAATGGATTATTTCAGAAAGAGAGAAAAAGAAATTCTGCAGTTCATGTGAGATATTTCAAAGGGATACATTTTTTTTTAAAGAGAGCGTTTAGCTTTTCAGTGTTAGCACATTAGTGTACAAGTCATTTTTTTGAAGCAAATAAAAGTGCTCTTTTAACGAAAATACCCAATTGTCCAAAGCATCTCCAGGCTGGTCACATGTCAGCATATTATATATTAACCAATAGACTGGGGTGCTTAAGGAGCAGAGACAAATATTTCAACCTAAGTTTACAATTGGAAATGAACTTGGAAATCGACTCCCTTTGAGAAACTGTGAAATCTCCTGGATGTTTAACATATGTCATGTTGGCTGTTCTTTATCACTTAACTGTGAGTTTCTCATAGGAGGAAACAGATCTAGTTGGCAAACCATGGCCCCACCCGTGCTTGGGATGTGTGATTTATCCTGCATGGAGCACATGAGCAGGGGAGCGTGGTGTGCGTTCTGGTCTGCTCTGATGCTGAGCAGGACCTGGGCTTGTTCGGAAATTTGGCTGCTGATGTCTTTGGGCCTGGCTCTATTGTAGATGAAATACATTCCATCAGAAGATCTCTCATTAACCTCCTAGGATTACCCTGCATTGCTGAGACTGAAGTTCAGGCTCTGTAGAAATAGCATGCCCCATAGAGTGTGGAGTGTAAGATCTATCAAAAGAGTGAAAGATGCAGCCAAAACCAATTTGGCTCAGTAGATAGAGCGGTGGCCTGTGGACTGAAAAGTTCTGGGTTTGATTCCAGGCAAGGGCATGTACCTTGCTTGCGGGCACATCCCCAATAGGGGCTGTGCAAGAGGCAGCTGATCAATGATTCTCTCTCATCAATGTTTCTAACTCTCTATTCCCTCTCTCTTCCTCTCTGTAAAAAATCAATAAAAAAAAAAAGTGAAACACACACACACACACACACACACACACACACACACACACGTGCGCGCACCCCAGGAATGCATGTCACGTGACATCATTATTAGGAAGGAGAACACTTTCTGATGGAAAATTCCAAGTTCCCTTTGAACAACTGCCTTGGGGAATGTCCTTGGGAAACAGAGGCCTCACCTCTATTATGCCATTAACTGTGCTTATGATTTCCTTGGAGTGTTTATAGGTGGGAGTCCGGGTGTGGAATGTACAAATATTGCACAAAAAATTACAGGAGTGATTACTTCCTTTGCCAAGCCACTCTCCAGAAAGCCATGAAACACAGCGTTGGCGTCTCTGGTATGTACGGAAACTTAAGCTCTCACCTTTGTTTAACCTCATAAGCTAGGCCTGACCCAGAGCCTGTACTGTATGCATATTAAGAAATGCATTTTGAGTGAATTTGGAAAAGTGGGACTCTGGTGTGTGGACAAGATTAACATCTCTCTGTCCCAGAGAAATCTTTCTCAGCTTTACTGGTGCTTGACAAAAAGGAAGAGATATTATCTGTGCTAAAGAAGCCAAAACTAATGTCAAGTTGGCCCCTGGGCTGTTCTCCTCATTCGCCAATTCCAGTTTGTCCACTGAAGCTGTGGAGCAGTTGTGTGCTGAATTGGTGAAAGTCCAACGCTAATGGGGCCAAAGGTCACTGGTCTGGTTTCTCTCTGGGGGCTGTCATAGCTCCGCCCATCAGGCACAGCCATGCCCTTCTCCAGCAGGGTTATGGAGTTCTCAGAGCCCGCATAGGGCCCAGAGGAGTGAGCCTGATGCTCCAATCACGTGATTGAACTTTTATGTTGCCTTGGCTGTTCCTTGCTCTGGCATCTCAAGTAGCATGTTCCAGTTCTATTTTGGACTCATTTACTTTTTTCAGAGAGATTTTGATAATATTTATTATAATTTTACCAGCTAAATTCTTAGCCCACTGATGCTAGGGAATACAGTTTACAATTCTTCTCTTTCCCATGCAGTTCCTACATGCTGCCAGATATAAAGGCAAAGCTAAAAAAAAAAAAAAAAACCTTATTAATTTGTACTGAGCCACCAGTATAGACTGGATGGTGGCAAATGCCCTCTCTACATAATATCAAATAATGATGAAAATGGTAGTAGTACTAGTAGTAGTGGCAGCAGCAGTATTAGTTCTAGTAGTAGTAATGATAGTAGTAGTAGTAGGAGAGAAGTTAACACATGCCAACTATATGCCATTTCACTAAAGGTTACTAGGTTACTATCTATTTTGATCCTCATTCAGCCCTGTTTAGCAGGTACTTCTAATGCATCCAATTTATTGCTGAGAGAACCAGTAGAGTCCATGACCCCAACTTCTTTAGCCACCATGACTAGTGATTTTCTCTATACATATAACCCACCCTGGAAATCATAAGGGAGCCAGGTCTTTTGAGCATTAGCTTACCTGTGACTTGGGGCTTGTCACCATTTCCTCAACTAATAAACCTTTACTTTTTTGGCTAAAAAAATTAAAAAGAAAGAAAAAAGAAACTGAGAACAAGTTAATTCAAGTTACTCAACCAAGATCAATAGCAAAGACATGAAAGAACCAGGAATTGCTTAAAGTTGGTTCTAAACTTAATCATTTAACCTGGACTTGGATATGGAGGCATTGCTAATGAATACAACCATTTATCTATTCAGTCTTTTACTGCTGTAGACTATTTATCACATGCAGGTTTGTCTAGTTTAGAACATTCAAAGCTAAGTAACTGAAGAATATAGGAAGAAGAAGTAGAACATGGTTTCCATTTGACTATTTTCCTTATCACTAGCCTCTTTTGAGTTTCAGAAACTGAGAAAAGTTAAGGCTTTCCAGCATCTGTTGGTTTGGTTTTCTTTACAAGCAAAATAAATCCGATTGACATTGGTTTACTTATCTTCTTGTGGAAAATATCTAATTTGCTCTCTTCAGATTTTTGGATAAAAGTTGATATCTACCCAAGGGTAGATTGGTAAATTCACCCACCAAAAATGCAAGCAACCCTCAAACTAACAGCATTCCCGAGTGACAGCATGGATACTTCTAGCTCCTTTCATTTGGTAAAGATCAGTGTCTTCGGTGGTTCTTTATATCTTTAGGACATTTTAATTCAACTTCCTGTTCCACCAGATTTTTACTCAAAGCTGCCTAAATAAAAACAAAAATAACAAAGCAAACAATCAACATATAATTTTCCATCTGCCCCTATAACTTAAATACAAAAAAAAAAAAAGGGAGGCACTTTATTGGGAAACTATAGTAATTTTATAGACTTCTTTTATTTTTAATTTTTGTTAATCCTCAACCAAGGATATTTTTCTTTTGATCTTTTAGAGAGAGTGGAGGAGAGAGGGAAAGACAGAGAGAAACATCGATGTGAGAGAAATGCATAGATTGGTTGCCCCTTGCACCCGCCCTGACCAGGGCCAAGGCCAAGGAGGAGCATGAAACTCAGGTGTGTGCCCTTGACCAGAATGAAACCCAGTATACTTTTGTCTGAAGGCCGATGCTTTAATCACTTAGTAAAACTATTTCAGGCATAGACATCTTTTAAGTCAGTAGTATTGATACTATGGACCAAATTTTGCCCCTCCCCCCATTATGTTGAAGCCATAATCTCCTATATGACTGTATTTGGAGATATATGTTTTAGGATTTAATACAGGTTAAATTAGGTCATAAGAATGGGGCCTTAATCCCATAGCATTGGTACATTTATTAGATGATATCTTTCCTGCTCTTCCCTCTTCCTCAACCCCTTTTTTTTTCTCCCCTTTTCTGTCTCCTGCACTTCCTTTGCCCCTCTCCCCTTCTTTTCTGTACACACCTAAGAAAGGCTGTGGAGAAATCCCAGCTCTATGCAAACCAGAAAGAGAACCTTCACCAATACCTGATCACACCCAGATCTAGGACTTCAAGCCTTCAGTACTGTGAGAAAATACATTTCTGTATTTTAAGCCATATCTGTGATACTTTATTATGGCAGCTTTGGAAAACTGATAGATTCTTTTAGGCATTTGGAACATTGAGGTGTGTGATGGGTAACATTTTTTATAAAATAGTCTTCTTGCTAATTTTAATATCACATCAATAAACCACAATCTACTCGGAGTTTTTATGGGCAAGTTGGTTTTATTCTAGTTTTTAAAAATGTATAATATTTTTATTGATTTCAGAGAGGAATGAAGAGGGAGAGAGAGATAGATACATCAAAAATGAAAGAAAGTAATTGATCGGCTGCCCCCTGCATGCCCCATACTGGGGATCAAAACCATATCCCAGGTATGTTCCCCAACTGGAAATCACACTATGACCTCCTGGTTCATAGAGTAATGCTCAACCTCTGAGCCATGCAAGCTAAGAAGGGGGTGTTATTCTAGTTTTGTTTAGAATAATAGCATCATACCAACTTTAGATATTATCTGTTCCAATCTCCTATTATACACGAGGAAAGTGAGACATGGATGGGGCAAATGACTTGCCCAAAGGTTCCATATTTGTTAGTTACAAAGTCTGTGCTGTTCAAATATTTCAGGTTTTCATTTCTCTGTTCCTGCTACCATATCAAACAATTTATCCTAATTTATATTTTTACCATTAAATTACTCGTATATTTTTGTTTCTCAACCATCAGTGTCCATGTGGTTACCTTTTCAAAATATTCTATTTATTTCTTTAAGTGTTTATTTTCTCTACCTGTTTTTACTAGCACTGCCTTATAAACATGAGTTTTCAGAGAGAGACTACAATAACACGTTATTCCATTTCTTGTATGCTTTACTCAGTTAATACATTGCAGTGGTTTTCACTTATGCTTTCCAGCTCCATTAAAGTTGACTTTGCTGAAATGAACATGCAAAGTGTCCTTTATTAAATGTCCTGAATTTGTGATTACAGACCTTGATTAGATTATGGCCATTGTCCTTGAATTTATTTTACTCTTCTATTACTAGACTTCCCTCCCCCCCAACCCTCTCCTCCTCCTTCACATAAAATAAGGTTCAGGCTATTTCCATATTTAATTCTTTCTTGAGCAACAAAAGAGCTTTTGTTATGCCCTCACAGGGAGTGTTGATGCCTTGTGAAGCCTAAGGATGGTAAGATCGAGTCTTGGCACAGCCTCAAATAAGTACTCAGTCTTCCTATGTTGAAGCTATGTATAGACATGTGTTGTACTTTGTAGGTGTTCTGATATTTTTCAAATAAGGTAGTTTAATCTCAATGTCATATTGAAATGATTCAGAATCCTCTTTTCAATGGTTAAAAGTGGATTTTAATCAAGGTGCTATCATGATGATGAAAGCAAATGTTTCTAGGGGACCTAAAAGTTTTCAAAGGGCTTTCACATACACGATTGTATCAACCCTTTACAGTAAGCCTGTGGGAAGTTTATAGTATGAATAACGTTGTGTCCACTTTTCAAGTGATTAAATGGTTACTTACTCATGGACAAACCATTTCTGAGACTTCAAATCCATGCTTTTTTTCTCCAGTCTTTCCCTTTTTACCCTCTAGGTTCTGCCTTGCATGCTGCATCTATATATCATTAGGGTATTATTTTATTTAAAAAGAATTTTGCTGAGAATTTTCTAGGATATAAGATACAACATTAAACTTGGATTAAATAAAATTTAGTTATTAGTTTCAGCTATAAATCAGATAGTTTTAAATCACTAGTTTTTAAATCAATTCCATGTTCAAACTTAATTTTTATTATTGGCTATACCTTCAGCTTACCATGACTAAACTTGTTTAAGCCCAATTTTTACCTATAGGTCTGTACTTGGTAAAAAAATATGTCACTCACAGCATACTGAGCCTCTGTTAGGTGTATGAGGATCCATTTGACAATATGATTCAGCTTAGAAACTTATAAAGCGACTGATTTTATAGAGGTTAATAGCTTTTTAGACCTGGCTTTGTAGTCTGTCTTTAACATGTTAGGCAAGACACTTCACTTCTGTAAGCCTCATTCTCTTTAATGTGGAAAAAGTGAAAATAATTATAGTATCTCTACCACGCGTTTGTTAGAAACATTTAATAAAATCATATATGAAAATTCTTTTGCACAGTGTGACACCTTGCTCCCAGGAGTTTATCTTCCTAAAATAAAAAATAACCCAAATCAAAATTTCTAATGTTTTTTGTCCCCATCACAAAATCCACATTTTTAGCTTGATACTCAAAAGCCTTTATGACCTCTATCCATTTTACTATTCCAACTCCCTCCCCTCCATTTCCATCTAACTTTTATTTCAGCCATACTGAAATGATCAACATCCTTTGCCTTCCCCTCTGCTCTATTCTTCCTCCTGTTTCAAGAAATGTTTGAGTTTTCTTTATCCTACTGCAATTTTTTGGTAGGTACTTTTCCTCTTCCTAAGAAAAATGCCACACTCCTGCAAGGTAAAGCACATCAAGAGTTTATTGCTTATCCCTCTGTTTCCAAGGTTTTTCCCCCCTTGTATCTATAGCAATGCTCTCTGTACTTAATTATATGTTATGGGGCCACAGCCCTGACTCTTTTGTTAGATTTCAAGGTCCTCAGAGAATGTGCCTCTTTTGATTTATCTCTGCATTTTTATATCAGGCAGAGAGCAGAGCAGTCAATAATGGTTAGACTGAATTGAATTGATCAATTAATTTATAAATTATGATAGACTATTTACTGTACTATGTAGCTGGAAGAATGCCTTGGACAACAAAGCTTTGTCCATAAAATATTTAAAGCTCAGTGAGTAAAAACTTGAAAGATAAAGTACTCAGTAAGCTTTTGCTTAATTAAATGAGATGATTACTATGAAGTACTCCACACAATGCCTAGACTATAACAGGTGCTCACAAATTTAAATCCTTTCACCTACAGGAGGAAATGTGATCAAATCAGACATGATGACAGCGGTGCCTTCTCTTAGTGCAAAAGTGTTTTAAAATTGTTGAGAAACTATATAGTCCACCTAAAACAATATTCAGACAAATAGCTTTTTTCAATTAGTTCTATTACAGTGATTTTAATATCCTCTGAAAATGTTTGGAAATAAATTTTAAGTTAGAAATTTTCCAGAGAATCCAGGCAATCCATATCCTGACTAGCCTTCAATTCATGGATAAATAATAACATCAGTTTTACTTTTGTTTACAATTTGAGTTATTCCAATAAATTAATAAATATGAAAGAGCAATTGGAGAATATACTCAAAATATGTTAGGTATAAATAATTCCTTATTTGCATAATTTTCTCTATCTAGAGAATACATTTTGAATCTTACTAAAATAAAATGTGTAAGATTAAATAGTTCATTGGAACCTATTTTTCCATCACTTTTAAGTAACTAAGATGCAAAAACTGGTTATGACTCTTTTTTTTCCATTTTAATCAGATATCCTACACTTACCAAATTTGAAATTTTCCTTATGTTCTTTATTTTAGGGTTCAGAATAACCCATCCAATTCTGTACATTGGCATTGGTGTGCGAGAGGACACTGTTTTAGGTAATCTATCATATCTATTAGTAAGATTACTCAGGAAAAGAGCAATATTCTTTTGGATATCAGCTTATAAAATCCAGAGCAGAGAAAAAGTGAATTGTATCTCAATAGCCCTATGCAAAATAAAATTCCTGTCCTTTGTAAGGAAGAATGGAAATATTTTTTTTTATATTTGTTAAGATGGAATGTATGACAATAAGTAAAAGATAAATTTCTGGGATCGGAGTTTCTAATCATCTGCCATTATTCCACTGTACTAATGTCCTCATCACTGACAGATATCCCCAAAATAAATAGAATCAAAGAAGACTAGACAAAAGAATATTTCCCCATTTAACCTCTTGGAGCTTCAGTTTTCATGTGTAAAATGAAGATAATTTTAATCTTGGTCTCATAGATTGAGATAATTAAATCAGGCCATTAGTGTAACCAAGTGCATGCTTGGGAAGAGTTAGCTATTAATATTAAATCTAGACCTTTAACTTCAAACTTTGAATCAATCTCCTGTTAATATTTAATCGTAATTTATGTTAATTCTAATCATAATCATGCATCGTTTTCATAAAACACATTATTTAAATCAGTGATAAGGCATTTACAAGAAGATTGGCAAAGAAATAGCCTTTGGAAAGAACTCAGAGACCTATGCAATTATTCATGTACCCTCCTGTCCACCCATGAGTCCACCCCAAATAGCCATCCATTTACTCAATATATATTACATTTGTAACACTGTCGTGCCAAAAATTATGATGGCTTTGGAAATGTGGCAACTTGCTAAGCTGAATTTCATTTTGCAGAATTCCTGTTCCTGTATGTTTTCCATCAGTGTGGGCCACAAGCGAGAATCTTGTGAGAAGTTCATAGGAAGCAAGTGATGCAGTAGGC
Organism: Pipistrellus hanaki; assembly: GCF_964339955.1. NCBI lineage: Eukaryota > Metazoa > Chordata > Mammalia > Chiroptera > Vespertilionidae > Pipistrellus > Pipistrellus hanaki. The sequence continues at coordinate 201,945,216 of NC_140503.1, read as the reverse complement.
ATTGTGTAGCACACCCACAGTGTTCTCTCTATTAATGCACACATGGTTGTAAGGCAATGGTCATGCCTGCAACTACACCACCTCCTCCAGCTTCTCCGCTTGCTGCACTAGGAGTGTGTGTTTGGCTCTGAGACAAAGGGCGCTGGCTTCTGTAAGACACCTGAGACATAAAGGTCAGACTCAGCAAGAATGAACTTGTGCTTCAGTCTTCCCTCCTGGACTCGAGATGTTGCCTGTGGTTTTCAGCTTCTTCTTCTCTCATAGTTGATATTATCTTCCCTTCCCAATTACATGCCTTGCAAACCTCAACCTTTAGCATCAGGCATGAATTCAATACCCTTACCGAAACTGATTAACCTGCTCCCACAATTGCATTTGGTCAAGTCTCTATAATAAATTCATCTCATAAAAATGTATATGGTAGAGGTTCTGCTTCTCTGATTGAACCTGGACTCATAACTGAACCAATTATAGATCTGCCATCATTAAATCATATTGTAGCCTTCTATGTGATTTAGAGTACCTAACCAGCATTTTCACATACACATTTTCATTTTCTTATAGGCTATATCATTCTGAGACTGCTTCTAGATTGCAGATTGCTTTTTCCTGCTCACATGGCTTTCCCTTTCTCTTTCTAGAATGTAAATTCTCTGATGTTAAAAATCAGTCTTCTTTACCAACACATAAGACGGTGCCTGGCAAGTTGAGTTCACTTAAGTAATTTGTGTTGCATGAGAATAGTTACTCTAGAGACAGAGTAAAGAATGGTTTCAAGAGGGGCAAGGATAGATACAGAGTGTTTTAAAGGCTTTTTTAGAGAATACTTCTTCCTTTGCCCATTGTTCTGGAGTAATCTGCAACTCTGTCAGGCACTTCTGTATACACTGGCAGCATGCTATCTCAAGCACCTTGCTGATCTCAGCTCTTCTGTGTCAGGACATATTTGCAGATTAGCACGTAAGTTTAGAAGAATTAACACTAGTTGGACCACCCTTTTAACTGTGAGGGGAAAGGAGGCAGGGGGCAAAGAGACATTTTCATCCTTCAGAAGGAAAATTCTGAGGTGCCAATGAAGTCCATTACTCACAGTGGGAAACAGCACAGCCAAGCTCACTCTTTAGTTCCTTCTCCTTGGCATCATCTTACCAGTCAACTATTCGCACCCAACTTGCTGTTTCAGATTTTGTTGTCACGGGAAACGCACACTAACATTAGTCTTTTGTATTAATCTGTGCACTGAGGATAGCTATACCACTACTTTGAAGCATCAACTACTCTGCTCACCCTGTTTAGTAGTTATTCCAAAGAGGCATAACACAAGAGTGATTGTCAGTTCTTTCAAGGACATTGTGATGTGGATGCTATTCTGAACAGGCATAATAAACTATGTAAACATGCAAACATATTGTACATACCACTATAGTGTATTTTCATCATAGTTTAATATATGATCCAGATTTTATTGATTAAAATAGAGAAAAAGACAGACAGACACACACACACACAGAAAGATAGAGAGATAGAGAGAGAGAAAGAGAGAGAGAGAGAGACAAAGAGAGAGACAAAGAGAGAGAGAGAGAGACAGAGAATATTGTCCAAAACTTAACATTGAAAGACAGGCAAACAAAGCAAAAACACATGTTCACTCATTGCTTCATTCACCAATATTCTCTGAGAATCGCTGTATGTCAGCCACTGTTCTATATAAAGAAAATGTAATTTTAAAAAGATGCTTAAAATTATTTCTCTTCATTCAGTTAGGGCATTAATAGTACATATGCTCTTTATGTTAGTTCAGTTTTTTTAGAAAGTCACAATTAAGGAACAGTCCATTTGTTCAAGAACCAGATTTGAAAACGTTTCCGTATAGTAGATAAAAAGACAAAGAAAACCAAGATAGTTTGTTAGGCACAGGAACTATGACCACATGGTCAATTTTATTTACCTCTATTCATACTTAATAAGAATTGAAGTGTTTTTAATGTGGGAGTTTTAGAGAAAAAAACACACAGTAAAAACATTTTTTAAATGGTGTTTTTTTTAAAAAATATTTAGTTTATTGCCAAACATGATTCTAATATAAATCCTCACAAATAGATTTAATTTCATAACCAATCCCAGTCTACTAGAAATGGAAACAAAAGGAGAATAGTCAGCTCAAGTGGCTAAAAATGTTTTAAGCACAACCTTGAAGCTCATCTCTATTTTCTTCTCCTTTTCTCTCTTCTCTATCCCCCTTTCCTTTCCTGTCCAGATTGCTCTTCAGTATCTGGAAGGATTTTTCTTTCTCTGGAAGTTTGTCCTCTGTGAAGACTTTCTGATTGCATTGGCACAAACATTACTAATTCTCTGAGGGAAAATTAATTCATAACGATTCCGTTCATGTTTATCTAACCTAATTGCTATCTCTCTGGTACTCGAAACATTACCACTTTCTCTTTCATAAAATTCTCATCTTCTATGGGCAACACTGTTGTTTCTTGTTCTCCATTCATATTCCTTTTCAATCTATTACTTAGTTAACCACATCTTAAATCTTTATGCTGCCCATGCTCTTTAATTCTGTCTCTTTGCTACTCATCAAGATGTTTAGCTGCCAAAAGGGAATCTATAGTGTGGAGCCAAGGAATCCACTCTGTTATGAATTAATTTCTTAAATCTTTAATAAAATGATCCTTTCTATGTATGGTAATTCCTGGTCCAACATGTGGCCTCATTATTCTATCACTCTATTGGAAAAGATAATGAAAATTAAAGTAGCACAGCGGTATTGCAAGCATATTAAAATTCAGTGGGTGACAAATAACAAAAACCACTCTACTCCACTTACAATAAAAAAAGGAAGAAAGGACTAATTGAAATAATAGCGTGGCAGTTCAAAGAATCCAATGGTAGGGGATAGTTGGGCCTTGGGAGCAAATTGGAACCAGATATTGAAATATCATGGTTTGTCTGTATTAGTGGGCTATTGCCACCATAGTGCTGAACAAAAACCCATTTCAAGAAGAGCATGTAGCACAAACATTTATTTTATTTTATTTTTTTAAAAATATATTTTATTGATTTTGTACAGAGAGAAAGGGAGAGAGATAGAGAGCTAGAAACATTGATGAGAGAGAGAGTCATCAACCAGCTGCCTCTTGCACACCCCCTACTGGGGATATGCCCGCAACCAAGGTACATGCCCTTGACCGGAATCAAACCTGGGACCTTTCAGTCCCCAAGCCGACGCTCTATCCATTGAGCCAAACCGGTCTCGGCGACAAACATTTATTTTTGTTACTCATAGTTCTGCAGGTTAGCTTGGAAAGCTTGCTGTAGGCTGTGGCTTTGCTGGGTTCCATTGGGATTCTCTTCAGGCTGTGGATTGAATGTAGGTGCACTCCATGTGCTTCCTCATTCTCTTTGGATCAAACACTACCTGGAGCATACATTTCCTCTCATTCATTCCCGGAGTACATGAGTCCAAGCATAAATAAATGAAAATTTATTTCTATTAAAATTTCAACCTATTTAAATTTCAGCTGCAACTGGCATACTGATATTTTGACCCAAATTCCATTGGCCAATGCCATCACATAGCCAAGCTCAACACCATTGGGACAAGGAAAGATGCCCTACTTCCAGTGGGAGGAACTGTAAGGTCACTTGGAAAAGGGTGGGGATATATATGAGATGATCATAAATAATTAGGGAATAGTGATCCAACCTACCATGCTCCCTCATTCTGTCCATTCACCCTGAATTATGTTTTATTATTAATAGCATCACAAATCACTCAGTCTCCCAGGGCAAAAGCCTCCGAAATGCCAGAGGAAAATACATTATGGATTCAAACGTAGCCCTCCAGAATTTCCACCAGGCTACAAACAGACAAGCTTGGTGTAGTATGATGCATGTTTAATCTCATTTTCTTCCTGTTATAAAAACAACTCAGTTCTTCTTGGAGAATTTCCCTACATCTAGTAAATCATGAAGTTTCATGTGTTCTCTCACTACCATCTCTTTCATTTTTATCATTATTGCTTGATTTTAGGTTTTTCTTTTTTTTAAAATATATTTTATTGATTTCATAGAGGAGGGGAGAGGGAGAGATAGAAACATCAATGATGAGAGATTCATTGATCGTCTGCTTCCTGCATGCCCTGTACTGTGTGTGGATTGAGCCCAAAAGACAGGCATGTGCCTTGACTGAGAATCAAACAGTGAACCCCTTGTTCATGGGCCAAAGCTCAGTCACTGAGCACATCAGCCGGGAGATTTTGGGTTTGATATTATTCTATCAATGTAGGTTTTATTGTGTCGATATTATTATACAAATGTATATTATTGAATATCAATGTAAGCATAATTTATACATATAGAAATACAACTTAAATATAAATATTAATGATAGGTAATTTCTATGTCTTCTAAACTGGTTGTTCTGACCCCAGCTTCTCTATCTGCTATCCATTTTCTATACAGTACCTAGAGTTCTACATTTCACATTCTAAAGTACAGTTCTGGAATTGTATCCCTCTGCTGAAGGCTCTTTAATTATTTCTCATTTTCTGAAATTAAAATATTCCAGTTGTGAAATAGAAGTCCATTCATAGTCTTCTCACAATTACTTTTTCAAGTTTTGTTTTCTTTTTTACAAAATTTATATTTATTGTTAAAAGTACTACAGATGTACATCCCCTTTCATTCATCATTGACCCCCTTCAGCCCACTCCTGCCACCCCATTTTCTTTTATTATCCATCATAAAGCCACCCTCCAATCACAAATTACACATGTCCTGCCTGTATAGTTAGTTCTATGTATATGAATCTCATTTTTAGAACTTCCTGTTACCTCTTCTTAAATATCACCTATGATTGTTTTCTTTAGGTATCACCTCATATTCATATCTCTTAGAAGCCTTAGGTGAATTAGCCTTTCCTGCCTCTGTTTTAACATAATACTTCATTTGTCTAACATATTATTTGCCCCATTACTTATATGCTTACTGTTAAACATTTTACATACTACCCGATTTTCTTCTCTGCCTTGAACCCCTGGAGGTGGACATTGTTATTTCCATTTTACTGGTAAAGAAATTAGGGTTCAGAAAACTTATGTAACCTGACCAAGGTCAATGTCTCAGTAAGTGGAAAGGACAGTGTTCAAAGCCAAGTGCACTTGGCCTCATGAATGCGTTGTCAAATGTTACATTGTAATCCTTCACAATGTATAATTATGGATTGGCATGTCTATTTAATTTTTTACTGGTATGATCGGATCAAACCAGGGGCCTAGTTTCATTCAATTCTGCGTTACTACCTCCCAGCCAGTGCTCTCATCCCAGATAGCTGTTGGACAGAGAATCACATAAAAAAAAATAAACACTGGAGAGAAGTGTAGTAAACAGATTATCCACTGACAGATACTTCCAAATGTGGTAGAAAAGCAAGAGAGACATATAAAGAAAACACTTGGAATTGGTTAGTGTCAAATCAAGAGAGAATCTGGAGGGGGAGGGATTGTAAACTTTTTACTAGCCAATGCCAAAGGAAATTGCCTATGGATTCAAATGTAGCCCTCCAGAATTTCCACCAGGCTACAAAAGGTAATCTTGGTGTATTAGAGTGCATGTTTTATCTCATTTTCTTCCTGTTGTAAAAATGACTCAGTTCAGCTTGGAGAGAGAAAGTGTTTACTTTGGCCTTTTGAATGATGTCCTGGGGAGAATGGCCATGTTTATTGGGGGAGGGGGAGGGAAACTGCAAAATTGGCTTTATTATGAAGAATATTTTGCTGTAAAATAGCTTTCCTTTGAGAGGCCCAATTTCTATTCCTCTGACTGTAATTATTAACATAACCCTCCAGGCGCCCCCTTGTCATCTCTACCTGAATGTCCTATCTTGTTTTATCTGTGATCTTTCTCCTGCTTTATTAGTTTAAAGAGCCCTTGGCTACTTGCTAATGAGAGGAAACCAGGTCACCCTCTATTGCTTGAAGGGAAAAAGAAGAAAGTTCACTGGAAGGTAAAGAGGGAATAAAAACAAAATAAAACAAAACAAAACAAACAAACAAACAAAAAAAAACTGGCAGACCGAATCTCCTTAACATCTTTCTGTAGCTACCAAGAGCAACCTGCCCGATACTGAATTTTTGTTTTTGCTTGACCAGAGTAAAAGAAAAGAATATATCATAAGGTTACAACAGTCCCCTTGGGAGAATTAGCCTTATCTTGGTGTTCTCTCTCTCTCCTGTGATCTCTAAATGCTGACAAATCTGCTGTACAGCAAGCCCGGTGTTTCCTTCTGGACCCCCAAGTTGTCTTCATGCAGCAGTTGGCCTGGGGCGAGATTTTGCAATCAGTGTCAGCTTCAAGCCAGCAGCCAGCATCCTACTGCAAAATTTATGGGGCATGCTGATGAGAACAATGTGGCTCCCTGAGAAGATGGCTGGGAATTGGCAGAGGAGGTTTTTTTTTTGTGTTTTTTTTTTTAGGCCTGAGCACTGCAGCTGGGCCATCGATTTTTCCTTCCTCTGGTTGGACTTCAAAGGGTTGCATGCCTTGTTATCTGCTTTGTACCCCTGACCAAAAGCTACTCTGGGAGCACTAGACACCTCTTAGAATGCATTGGGGTGTTTTCACCATGTCATCTCCTGTTTGGTGGGGATCACTCCTTATCCAAATTTCGAGAGTTTCTAGGCGGTACAGAGGGGAGGGATGTCTTTGATTGGTCAGTTACCTGATCTGTCCCAAACACAAGTGCCCCTGGAGTTAAGAGAATGAATGGGTTGTTAGAAGTTGTAGGGAAAGCACCTGGCACAGTGCCTGCCATATGTAGTAAACATTGAATGAGCACTTGGAGAGGAAGGAGAGCATAGACTCTGAAGCCAGCTTGCCTGGATTTTAATCCTGGTCTCTTCCTTATCAGCTATACCAACACAAGCGGTTACTTATCTATCGGTGCCTCCCTTTGTTCATCTACAACATAAGGACAATAATATGTGTGCCTCCTAAGTGGGGATCTAAAAACTGCATGAGGAAATACATGCATATTCCTATATTTGGCTCATAGCAGGTGCTTAGTTGATGTCAATTATATGTTCAATAAAAACAATAAGTAAAGAAAATGGATCCCAGCCACATTCTAGGTCAACTTTTTCTCATTCTTAGAATAATATCTGAGATCTGGCTGAAAACAGCCACTTTTTTTTTTTTTCATAGGCATTGCATTTCTGAAAATAACTTGAAAAGAACTAGCGTATGTAATATTTATAAATATCATATCTTGTACAATATATTGTATACTACATACATTATATATTGTTGCCTATTTGTGTGTTTATATACAAATCTTTACTCACATATAATGCATTTAAATTGATTTATATAGAGAGATTATATATAATATATTACATATAACCTTATTTTAAGCCCATTACCAATACTACGGTAAAATTTGAAATCAGCCGAAGCCGGTTTGGCTCAGTGGTAGAGCATCGGTCTGCAGACTGAAAGGTCCCAGGTTCGATTCTGGTCAAGGGCATGTACCTTGATTGCGGCACATCCCCGGTAGGGGGTGTGCAAGAGGCAGGTGATCGATGTTTCTCTCTCATCGACGTTTCTAGCTCTCTATCTCTCTCCTTTCTCTCTTTTAAAAATCAATAAAATATATTTTTAAAAAAATTTGAAATCAGTGTGTTTACTGAGGTGAGAAAGAATATTTTTAAAATCTGAGTGTCTAGATTGTGCTTGTGTTTGTCTTAGCTGCCTGAGAACTAAGGTTTTGATTTTACTGGTTGTGAGAACATTTGTTTTATCATTTTTGGGGATACTATTTCATTTAAGACAAAATGGTCTCCTTGGGAGAGTACATTCTGACCCACTGATCCAAGATGTGTGGTAATAATGTTGGGAGGATTTTACTTTGCAGTTTGTCTGGCTCATATTGCCACTCAGTGTGAGCTTCCATCTCATTTATTGGTTGATTTACCTAAATACAGTTTTCCTCCGGAAAGAAACTGATGAAAAATCACGAGAGTTATTGATCTTCTCCAGTAGGTTATGCAAGACAGCAGTTCAAGGGATTGTCAGATGTGTTCAGATGCAGTCAATTCCAATTAGGGACTGGCTTTGGCCAAGTTATAAATCAAAAGAGGTATCCAGATGTGGTGGAAAACCACGGGCATTTGGAATCAGAGGAAACTAGGTTTGATTAACTTTATTACTTGCCTAATGGTGACACCAACATTTTGGACTTTGGAGTGTGTTCATTCATGCTTAGACCTCCTCGGTATTAACCCTCTGAGTTTCACTTTGTATTTAGGAATATTTTTACCTCCTTGTTGATGAGTAGTAAGTGGGTAGAGCTGGAGAATTCAGTCTTACAACCAACTTAACCGAGGTTTTGTTTTAGTGGTTTTATTTTTTTTGAGTGATATGGATTCTATCCCTATTTCAGTGTTAATTAGAATTGTCAAATCATAACCTAAGCATTGATAAGGTGAAAAATAGCATAGATTTTTAGGTTTACAACAAAATTGAGGGGGAGGTACAAAGAGTTCTCATATAGTTCCATGTTTTCCCACAACCCTATCCTTTTGCATTTTCAATAACCCCCACCAGAGTGGGACATTGTTACATTGATGAACCTACATGGACACATCATAATCACCCAGAGTCCATAGTTTGCATTATAGTCACTCTTGTTGTTGTATATTCTATGCATTTGAAAAAAATGTTTAGTGACATTTATCCATTATTCTGGTATCATTCTAAGTGTTTCCACTGCCTTAAAAATCCCCTTGTTTTGCCTATCTGTCCCTTCCCCTACCAAACTGTGGAAACTACTGATCTCTGTGCTATCTTTAAAATGTTGCCTTTTCCAGAGTGTCATACAGTATGTAGCCTTTTTAAAAAATATATTTTTTATTGATTTTTTTTTACAGAGAGGAATAGAGAGAGATAGTGAATTAGAAACATTGATGAGAGAGAATCATTGATCACCTGCCTCTTGCACACTCCCCACTGGGGATGTGCCTGCAACCAAGGTACATGCCCTTGACAGGAATAGAACCTGGGACCCTTCAGTCCGCAGGCCGATGCTCTAGCCACTGAGCCAAACCAGTTTTGGCAGTATGTAGCCTTTTGATATTGGTTTCTTTCACATAGTAATATGCATTTACAATTAACCCATGTCTATTGTGCCTTGATAGCTGGTTTTTTCTTAGCACTGAATAATATTCCATTGTCTGGAGGTACCACAATTTACTTACCCATTCACCTACTGAAAGAAATCTTGGTTACCCCCCAGATTTTGACCAAGGAGAAAAATTACTGGGACATAAGTTAAGAGTATGTTTAGCCTGGCTAATGTGGCTCAATGGTTGAAATCACAGTTCAGTTCCCATTCAGGGCACATGCCTGGGTTGTTGGCTCAGTTCCCAGTGTGAGGCATGCAGGAGGCAGCCAATTAATGACTCTCCATTTTCATTGATGTTTCTCTCTTTCTCCCTCTCCAATCCTCTCTGAATCAATGTGTGTGTGTGTGTGAGGGGGGTTGTTTAAAAGGGTATGTTTAGTTTAGTAGGAAACTGCCTGTCTTTCAGAATGTCTGTACCATGTTGCACACCCACCAATAATGTATGAAAGTTCCTGTTGCTCCCCACCCTCTGAGCAGTTGGAGTTGTCAGTGTTCTGTAGTTTTTATTTTTTAGTCTGATACTGCCAAGCAAGTTAGTTCATCTATACCATCTTAGTTTCTTCATTGGTAAAATAGAATGCACTGAACCTGGGAATGTGCTAAGTTACATAGACTATTTGATATATATTAATTTTCTGATTTTCTTCTTAAAATATGAATTTTTTGTTTTTATTTTTTCCTTAAAGCAAAGGAAATGAAACCCTAAGTCACTGATCTAGTGATGTCATAGCTTTGTGTTTTTACGTTTTTTTCTTTTGCTCGGAATATTGTTCTTTCCTTTCTTTCTTCTCTTACCGAGTAAATCTTTATTCTTCTTTTGAAACCCATCTACATATTACAGGTGTGAAATATTACCCATCTCCATTTATCTTTATATAATGAGGAACTGATGTTTTAGGGAATATACTCTATCAGACATAATTTCAGCAATTTGCCTGGATTAATCTTTTTAATCTTCAACATTTCCATAAAATTGGGGAAGAAAACTGATGAACTCAAGGCCACACCATTCATAGATAACAGGGGAGTAGAGGGTCTGGGATTCTAATCCACATTTATGAAACCCTATTGTTCCAAGCAATTATTTTTCTTCAGTATCCCTCTACTCCTGGAGAGCTTTGTGCTCATCTTTCTTCTAAAGAATCAATTTCACATGCTCACTTTCCCTATTGAACTATAAGTACCTTAATGTCAGGGGCCTTACTTAGCCAGTTGACCATTGCATTCTAAGTCCCACAGTATCCTTTGGCAGGTATTAGATATTTTGTCAGAGTTTGACTTAACATGGACACTAAATGTTGTCATCCAGTTTCCCAATAATATACATTTATCACACAATGGAGTTATTATCAAACTGATCCATAGCAAGATGCAACCCTTCCTGTGTTATTCAGAGGATTCCACAGGAGAACTGCGTTATGAGAAATATACCATTCTGAATATCAGTTATCAAAAACCCATAAGTATAAAAATGTTTTGTTTAAAGCAATAATTTTATTTTCAGTAACTGTCTCTAAATTTTCCAGTTATCTAGTGATAGTCACAGAGCTTGACAGCTGTCAGTATTTTCAGACCACACATGCTAATGCACATTATTTATAAGTCTCCACAGAACGATCTGTAGAGAGAACAACAAAAATATGACTTATATGATTTACATGAAAGAGTTTCGAAAAATTTTGACATAATCTGGTATTCTATTATTATGCAGAAAATTTATTAAATAGAATTAGTAAGGAGCCAGATTTCCCCATTAATGTTAGCCATTTAAAACCTTAAATATAAGACCTCTTCAAACACAGATAGAAAAAGCAAATTTTACTGACCTCATTTAATTGATTATCTATTTTTGTAAGTCCCCATAGTAGCAAACAATTACTCTTGTCAGTTTTTGTTACAGTCTTGGAAAGATCTAGGTCAGCCTTTTTTCTTTTTCATCATGTTTAAATGCAGACAACAAGGACATTCACAGGCTTATGCCAAAGACATCAATTGTATTTTAATGAGGCCATAACCTGAGTAGGTCATGGAATATTATAGATGAACATATTGCTGTCACTGGGGATAGGACTCTCTTGCCTGAAGAGTATCAGTGAGGAAACACAATAGCAAGACACAATACGTGAAACTGCCTACATTTCAAAAGGTTATTAATTAATAAACACTATAGGAAATAGCCCTTGCCCATGTATGTGGTATATGCCAGCTATGTCTGTGTCAATGAGAGAATGTGCACTGCTCTTCTCAATGGAGGGCCAATTGGCAGAGACTCATGGCCAGGCTTTCTCTGTGCAGTCAATTGGGAGAATTAAAAGGTCAGTCACTCAGTAAGAAACATTTCCCTTTTCGAGGTCCTGTCTAGAAGGAGATTATCCTCATGAATGAGCGAGAATAAGAACAATAGTTCGTGAGGACCTAGACCCAATCAATAGGAATTCTAAAGGGACGGAAGAGTTGAATGAAAAGATAGGGTGTTACTATAATGATATTTAGGCTCTTCATTGTCAGATCCTCATCTATTACTCTACTATGAGTACTCACTACCACATGTTAGTGAAGAAGAAAAGTGGGATTTTCCTGTTTATATACGGTATATTCTAACTGGCAGGCCATTGCTCATGTGGTTCTGTCCGCTTGGGACATCCTTCTTGTTGATCATCCTGAATAATGCATGCTCATTATTCAAGTCTTGAGACATGTGCCACCACTTCTGTGAAGGCCTTGTGACTCAGGCAGGCAGTGCTTGTCCCATCATGGACACCTGTGGCACAAATGGCTACAACTACCCACCAAATTTCCATAACAAGGTGCTATCTCTGGGAAGCAGATTTCCAGGTGAAAATTTCATTTTCCAGATTCACTGTTGTCTAGATAGAATCCTTTCACTAGCTTTTGCTCTGGTCTATGGATGGAAAGGATGTATGTCAATTTCAAGTTAAGGTGTTTTAGAAAGGGTTGTGATCTGGTCTGGCTTGCTTCCCACACCCTCCAGCTGGATCCAGAAACTGACAGGCCCTGGATGGCCAAGGAAGAAGATGGCTGGGTAACACATGGAAGAGAACCACCTTTCTACCACATGGAAACACCTGAAGGGAGCGACTAAAATTTTGAATTTATTAATTGTACCAACTAAGATTCCCCTTAACAATGACATATCCAAGAACTAGTTTGATTCTGTGCCATAGAACATGCATTTCAAAACTCTAATTAGTTATATGTATAATAGTAATTTTTGCACATTATTGCTATATATTTAATATATCGAGATCAATCTCAGTGCATTTGTCTTGGTGTCTGGTGGACCAGTATTATCATCTGAGCTCTAATTGCATTCTTCCCAGGTACATACACTTTTGCAGCTGTCCTTCATGTCGACAAAAGTAATGATGAAATAATACCTGCTTTCTTTCCCAGGTCTATGCAACCTTATAATGCTACTAGTATTTCTATACCCGTGGAACAATCTTCCTCTTGCTTAGAGTCTAAAATTTAATTGCTCAACTGTTAAAATTCATAGAATAAAGCCAATCATTATAAACAATACTTGCTTGGAGCTAAACCTCTTCCTTATCTTTGTTTGCATGCCAGCTGGATTTCTCTGTGAGCATAAATCCCATCATATCCATCCAAGGAAACAAGCTTGGAGAATAATTGAGAATGCATTAGGCAATAATCAAGCAAAGCCTTTTGTCCTTTCAGAATACATTTCAGGGAATGCATAGCAAATATGCAATTTGAGCAGCTAAATGCAAAAGTTTATATAGTAGGGTAGACTACAGGTATGGACTCTTTTCATTAATTGCTAGTAGCTGCTGTTCTCTGGGGAAAACAATACATATATATATTCCTAATATTTAAATAGACCGAATGGCAGAACAACCGAATAATCAGTCACTATGACATGTGCAAACCACCAGGGGGTGCACACAGAACATAGTAGGCATCAGCAGCAGGTGGCAGAGTGTGGAACATGGTGGGCATTGACTGCAACAGGATGGTGGAGCAGGTGAGCAGGGGTGCCAGACCAAGGTGCTTCTCCACCTCCCCCTGCTCCCAAGAGGTGAATTAGGCCTGCAGCTGCCTCTTGCACTCGCTGCCAGCACCAAAGCCACTGCTCACACCCCCTGCTGGTGCTGGCCCAAATTGCTCCTTGCCATCAGTGGTGTGAACAGCAGCAGGAGTGGGGCTGCTGGCAGACAGGGGACCTGGGCCACAGTGGGAGGGGCCGAGACCCTCTCCTGTGTGCACCACAGCCTCATGGCCCACAGTTCCTTTCAAAGTGCACAAATTTGTGCACTGAGCCTCTAGTATAATATAATTGCTCTGAGCACATCTTCTCAGTGTTTTTTCTCATAATCCTGTCCTTGCTATTGGTGTAGTGTCTATACATACATTTCTTAACCTCTCTATCTCTCTCTCTCACTCTGTCTCTCTCCTTTTTTTTTTTTTAACTTAGTTTAATCATTGAGACTTAAATATGATAATGGATGTAAAGTTTTTAGCTACAGTGACTGGTGTATATTTAATTACCAGCAAATCTTAACTTTATCTTATAATATTAGTACATTGTAAAATACAACTTGTCAGCAAATCTGAAATATATTAATGAGGTAGAGCAATGTGAGGAATCTTGATATTGAACATCAAGTTTTAAATTTTCCTGAGACCTTTTTCCACAGTCCCTGAATTTTACTTGATTTATATGCTACTGCCATGGATGGAAGTTTTCCCAGTAGCTTTAAGGTTAGGGAACACTTGAGCATCTATAGTACAAGAAAGCAGGAGAGATTTGCCTTTCTACAGAATCGTTTAATTTGTAGTTCTTATTTCAATAACATCAGAAACAATGTTTCCATTAACCATTCATCAACTTACAAGAAAAATTATTTGACATATTTTCTCTTTGCTCTTCTTTCCTTTACCAACTTCATATATAGCTAACTTCTTGAAAATGAAACAAAAAAAGTTAGTTTCTATTATTAGTTGTGAAGTGATTCACAAATTCTATTAATACTGTCTAGAACATCTTAATAGTGCCTTAAGATAAAATGTGCTTAAGACTATCAAAAAATGCTTCCCATTAATTTGAAATAATAATACCAGATAGAAAGAAAGACAGAGAGTCAGAGAGAGGGAGAGAGAAAGGGAGATGAGTAGGAGGTGGAGGAAAAGGAGGAGGAGAGGAGGGTAAAGAAATAGGAAGAGGAAAAGAAGAGAGGAGAGAAAGAAGAAAATAAAAATCTCATATAGAAGATTTTTAAACTATTTTCCCCCTCACCTAAAATTTTATTTGGTAAAAGTCAAATCATCCTCTTTCTCAGGAAACGGTAAGCTTTTATTTTTAAAATGCTGATGCAGATAGGGAAGATTCTACAGATAATTAATGAACCAGCATGCATTCAGTTTCCTGTGGGATAAAATAAAATGTATGTTTGCATAGTGTAAAATTAAATAGAATGGATTTTGAATCACATTTAGGTTTAGAATCCCAGCTTCAACCTATGCAAATTGCCCCTGGAAATGTGATTTTAACTCTATCTTTTGTACATAATAGGGGAGGGGTCAACTTTCCTACTTGAAAGACTTGTTTTAAAGAAAAGTCAGACAGTCATATGAAGCATTGAAGGCCAGGCACAAAGCAGGTTTGTACTATATTTTAGTTTTATGTCTGCCTGCTTTCAAGAAACTTGGATGTTCTGAGGCACAAGACAGCATGAGCACATGATACGGAGCTACAAGAGCTACTCAGATAGAAGATACTCAGATAACTCAGACAAAGATAAAAACTGGGACCAGAAGAGATTGGGGCTTACACAGGGAATTCATAGGCTTAAGTTGAATTTCCAATATCAAATACTGACCACGAAACTGAAAAATTAGTTTTAAGTACCATCTATCATGCTTTGAGCATAGAGTATAGAGGAAAATTATGGAAAATGGGTTAACACCCTTATGGCTGTCAGAAAACAGCTCTGACAACTGGCTGTGAAAAGTGGGTGAGGTTTTAGGGTAACCCCTTTTGGGTCCCTTTCCTGCTGCCTTGCTTTATTTTCTCCCCAATAATATTTTTCTCCACCCCCCAAAAAAGAGAGAAGTACAACAGATTTTATATAATGAAGATGGAGATATGTATTAACTATAAACTACTTTAAAGCAGCAAGCTAAATGTGTTGATCCTCACTGTGGTTGACAAACAAATTGACTCAATTTCCACTTCTTTTTTATTTCATTTTATTTTATTTTATGTAAAAAACTTTTTCTTTATTTATTAAGGTATTACATATGTGTCTTTATCTCCCCCATTGCTCTCCCACCTCCCCCTCCCCCCATTCATGCCCTCAAACCCCCTGGTGTCTGGTGTCTGTGTCCATTGGTTAGGCTTATCTGCATGCACACAAGTCCTTTGGTTGATCTCTCCCCATTACCCCCACCCTCCCCTACCTTCCTTCTGAGGTTTGATGGTCTGATCAATGCTTCTCTGTCTCTGTATCTATTTTTGTTAATCTGTTTATGTTGTTCATTATATTCCACAAATGAGAAATCATGTGATATTTTTCTTTCTCTGAATGCTCCCCAGTTTCATCCATGCTATTGCAAATGGTAATCATTCTTTCTGATTTACCACAGTGTAGTATTTCATTGTATAGATGTACCACAGTTTTTTAATCCACTCATCTGCTAATGGGCACTTAGGCTATTTCCAAATGTTAGCTATTGTAAATTGTGTTGCTATGAACTTAGGGCTACATGCCAGTATATCCTTTCTGATTGCTGTTTCTAGTTTCTTGGGATATATTCCTAGAAGTGGGATCACTGGGTCTAATGGGAGTTTCTTCTACTTCTTATATTACCCCCATCACTTCCTTTCTCAAAGGAATGAAGCAGAGAGATAGGATTACAAAAATAAAGCAAATAACCCTCTTTTCCCTGTTATTTGTTGTAAAAACATTTATGTTTGATGTTGATTTTTAAAAAGTGTTTATGTTTGCTTTCTTCCTAATCCATAAGGGCAAAAGAGGGTTTGGGTTTTATGAACAGAGAATATTAACTTGTTGATATTTAAACAAAGTTTATACAAATACATTTGGATCACTAATATGTGGTGCTCTTCTGAAAATCGCTTAAGATATAGATTTTTCTTAAAAGTTCAAGTGCCTCTGGATTACAAATAAAACCACAAAATTTACACTGAACACTTTTGAATTAAGATAGAAAATTACCAATTTACACTACTCCTGAAAACAAAATTAAAACTATATTCTATCATCTCCATAAAGAAATAGAGTAAATATAGACACACAAAAATACATTGGCATACACTTATAACATAAAAGTCATAATCCATGATGGCTTTTCTCCATAAAGGTAAATGCACATATGTTCCTTTTTTCCTTTATCCATTTATTACTGGAAAAATTTATTCAAGATATTTGATACACTTCCCCAAATTTCTAATTTCTAGCAGAATCTCCATTTTTTTCTGTTTCTGGCTATATACCCCTTGACATCACCTTTATGCCTTACTCTAGAAACTATGTCTATATTTTCCAAATAATATGACTTTCCCTTTGACATTTGACTTTGTCATTTGTCTCATTTGACATTTTCTTTGGCTTACACATTTTCTTCAACTTACATATTTTCTTCTTTTGTCCCGTCCATTCTGAAACCGCTCTTAAGAAGGCCATATTTATCTCACAGATGGATTATAAGTTTCATCTTTCAGTAATATTTTTATTTTAATTTCTCCCTTTTACCAATCCTACTCACTGTACCAGATAATTTCCTAACTCACCCTTTTCTTACATCACTACTCAAAAGCCTAGTCCTTTCCCATGCGTGTTCCATCTGTAATCATCCAGCAATGCATTTGATAGCAATTCCTCACTTTCATTTGAGTAAAATATTTCAGTCAGCCTTAATTTTTGCCCTATTCTCAAATTCATTTGCACATGAATCACCCAGATGATCTATTTTGTGTACATCAGTGGTACTGAGAATCCAAATTCTTGTCACTTCTCATCTGCTACTTCCCTGTGGTTTAAGTAGTAGCCTAGGCTTCATTTATCTCTACCTGAATGGATAACTCCAAATTACTCCAAACTTGTAATTTTAAGCAATGTCTTATTATGCTCTAGATTGGGTGGGCTCAGCTGAGTGGTTTTCACTTCAGCTCTTTCACACATTCTCAGTGAAATGGAACATGAGACTGGATGTCACAGATGGCTTACTTGGCTGTTGACTAGAATTCAAGTGGGCCTGTCAACTGGAACATCTATGTATGAACTTTCCATGCAGTTTGGGTGTCTCCTGGATGGTGGCCAGATTCTAAGCTGGAGCCTCTCACAAGTGAGCTCTAGGGTAATTAGTTTGAAGATGCAGAATTTCTTATAAAGTCTGTTCATTACTTCCATCTCATTTTATTACTTAGGCAAGTCAATAAGTCCATCTCAGATTCTAGGAGAGAGGAGTAAGCCTCCACTCCTTAATGTTGAAGGAGTTGCAAGTGTATAATACAGGGAGGGAAGAAACTGAAGATAGCACCTTGAGGACTCTTCACAGTAGTCTTTATGTGTCTATTTTCATCATTGCCCCACTGCACTCAATTATTGCTGAATCATCATGATTAATCTTTTCTAAATACAAGTCAGATTATGTCAGTCCTCTGCTCAGAAACCTACAACAGCTTCCCATCTGACTTAAGGTAAAAGCCAAAGTATCATGACCTACAAAACCCTACATAATTTGGCTTCCTGCTACCTCTCTAAATTTGTTTTCTACAACCATTTCCAACGCTGCACTGCATTAGACATACTGGTGTCCTTTACAGATTTTTCTTAAACACTTTAGGCATTTTTTGGACCTAGGACATTGGCACTGGCTGTTTCCATTGCCTAAAATATTCTTCACTCAGATATCTATATGGTTACATCCCTCAAGTGTTTCAAGTTTTCGTTTAAATATCGCTTTCTCAATGAGGTCTCACTTCAATATCCAATTTAGAATTACAACCACAACCCAGTTTAGGGTTCTGCAGTCTATGGTAAGTGGCTTCATTCATTTCTGTTTGGGTAAGAAACTTGATTTTTCTTTTAATGATCTGGTGCACTCTTGCTTCTCTACAATGCCATGGAGGTGAGTTTTGGAGAACAATAATTCTGATCAGGATTTGGAGAACATTTGGAGGTGGACAGAAGTAGAATGAATCATTAAGTACCTGTACATGTCTTAGACTTTTTCCTCATTGAAGCACTGTCTCAACATTGCCTCGCCTCCAGAGACATGGGTCTTCTAGAACAACCGGTTTTACATTAGTCAGGAATTTTCTTTCCTCAATGATTTTCTCATAATGAATCTAGTGTAAGAAGTGGCTAACAATCTTTTCAGCATTTTATCCATTTTTAAATCTCAGGTTCTGTACCTGCTTCATCTCCTCCATATCTGTCCATCGTCCACACTCTTACAGTAAACATAGTCACTTTCATGAGAAAAAAGTCAATTAGTGTTTTCAAAGTGTGGTCCCAGGTAGTTTCTGAAAACTCATTTGAGAGGTCTTTAGATTAGAAGCCTTTTTCGAATAAAACTAAGAACTTATTTGCCTTTTCACTCTCTTTTCTTCTGAAAAATTGCAGCATTAGCCCCATTTCTATTGATGAATTAGGTTCTGCAGTATAGTTCAGAACACCCTACCCTGTGGTTTCGAAATCACATATGAAAAATAGAAAACAAAGCACAACCAAATTTTCCACAAAAGAGTGAGCTAGAGAAGAAAAAGAGCATAATTGAAAAATTGGGTTATAAAAAAATAGCATAATGGCAAAGTCAAGTAAAAAAGATCTAGTGTGAAACTCTGAGAAACAGACTACCAAAATGTTTGTTTCAGTCAAAGGAATTCCTACCCTAATTATTAACACCTAATCATGATACCTCAGTTTTTCGGTGTGGTTTCTGATTGGCCCATTGTCAATGATATATGAGTTGTTAGTCTGAGAACAAAGTTAAGACAAGGTGTCAACTACCACATCTGGAATGGATTGAACCTTCCTTCCAGCCCTATTGTTAACACCCTCTTAACACCCTTCTTTTTATACTGCCTAGGCCAGGAAGAGGTAAATTGGTAGAGAAGTAAGACAGTACAGCTGGAAGTACTTGTCGACTGTATATATTACTTTATTCATGGGAAGAATTATTCCATGTTATAAATAGACTTGAATTCTGCTGGTCTTTCATCTGTTTAATTGACAGCTCACTGGGTTTTACACACACATACACATCCCCAAATAATTCAAGAAAATAATTGACTAAAATAAAATATACTAATTGAGTACCTAACCTATGTACTTAGAGATTCTATATTAACCACATATAGTGAGAGATCAAACATAAACGGGACCTAGACTTTAATGGCTTTCCCAGAAAGAATAATGGAATTATATTGAGTAAGCCATATTTTCATTTAAAGTTCTCCTTGTAAATCAATTGTTCAAATTTGCAAGGCGGCTTCAGTAGTATAAGAGGGGGTCTGAAATCTAAAAAGAGAGAAAAATTCTACTCCCACCCTAGATGCCCTGATCCAGGGCTATAAAATAATGCAACATTTAGGGACTACAGAAAGAGCCTGTTTCTAGGGGTAGCAAGTCAGCAAACATAAGTCCAAATCCACATCCTGACATTTACCAGACAAAAGTGCCCTTCACTTCGCAGATGCTATTTTCTTCAATGGTGAAATAAGAAAGACTCTAAGCTCCTATGCAGATCTGATAATCCTGTGGCTTTAAGTATAGGTACTTTCAAGCCCAGAGTGGAAATGCTAGCTGCAGGCACTTGTCCTCTGAAGCACATCAGTCTGTGATGAGGGGTCTGTTTTGAGCAAAGTTGTCACTCTGATTTCTGACAATCTCCCAGGTCCTGTCCCCATAGTGACTCAAAGGACAGATCCACTCAACTGTGTAACACGAACCAAAGAGAAGTGACAGGCATGCAGAGGTCTCGGCCACCAACACGTGTTCTTGCAGGGCACTGTCATAAGCACTCAACCCTTGCAGCCAGAAGGGCAGCTAGCTAAGTCAAAGGAGGCAGATGCATCTACTTAAACAAAAATATCGCTGACTGACAGTTTTATAGGGAATCCTGAAGGGAAGACAGGAACTCAGTGACCTAAAACAATGACCGAATGAATACATAAAGGAACACATATTTATTGGATGTTTTGATTTCCATATAGGACACCAATATTTCAGAATAAGTGGGAAATGATTGGAATGCACTCCCTTTATTATGTAATGAGTTCATATTAATCAAATTAATTCTTCACAATGCATTTTGACATAATCTGACCCCATAGAAACTTTGTTGCAACTTGGCCTTCCCTTCAATGTTTGCATGCAATATGTGACTGATATTTTTAATCAGAACCACATTCATTTGTGTGTGTACCCCAAATCCCCTACAGCCCTCATTAAAAATGAAAAGTCTTCTGTCTAATAACTCCTGAGGCTGTTGAATTCCGCATACTCGGCATTACCCCTTCCTGAATTTTATTTTACTACTTGATCAACAGGAACTGTGTGTTGCATTTGGAGATTTCAGGTCTTATTTGTCCAGTGTAAAAGCTGGCACTGAATTCTAAGCTGGAGTGCCACATATGTCTTATGGGGCAGATTATGCCAGAAGTAAAATACTCTGCTAAGATAATACTCTCATACTCTCCAGTTATTAAATTGTCAAATGTGGCCACAGTCTTTATTAACATTTGCTTGCTTACTGTTCTTTTTTAATAGTCGGCAATAAAACTTTCTATCTTCAAAACACACATGATCATTATTTCTATTCTGATGGGAGGAAAAATTGTTTGGCTCAGGCACATCTAAAGCATTCTTTTCAGAATATAAATAAAGGGCAGATATAGAACATCCTTATCTCTGTGTGAAGGGTGTAAATTGGTTGACTGCTTTCCTTTTACTATTCTGTATTTTCCCAACAATCGTCTCTTACAGATCATTCACAGGGTTTTCTCTAGAGAAGTTTTCCAGACATTGGACACATTTATGTACTCCCACCACTCAAAAATGCCTCAAGTAGCAGTGGATAGTGCTCAGATAGTTTGATTGTTGGCATAGCTCTTCACATGAGGCTGAGAGTGATGGCCCTACTTGGAATTCAGAGGTAAAAGAGCTGGCAGTAAAAGCAACACTGACTATGATTTTCATGATTGGGACATTCTTATCTCTACCTTTGCCTTCCAACTCATAGCAGGTTAATGTCATGGCCTCCACAGGGAAGCCTGTATCTGCCATCTCAACTGTTGGAAGGGTTAACTTGACTTTCAAGGGAAGCTACACAAGAGTACCAAGCAATCCAAAGCCTGGAGCCCAGGAATGAGAAACAATTAGAAATCACTTCATTAATGCTTAATGAGGTGGAGCAGGCCTACAGCAAAGCTGATGATGCACTCTGTCTTGGCCAGGGATGCTCAGGGGATGCCAACGTGGTATTATAAATGCCTCTGCTCTGTAGGGTGTGGGTCCAAGAAGGCAGGAGATGAAATTACCTGGGGAATTTGGGATGACAGATTGGAGAGAAAGCAGGAAGTGACTAGTGTGGATCCCACTGCCAATCTCAGGGCAGCTTGGGGAAATGTTGTATACTTTTCATATTTGGTTTCTTAAGCCTAATTCCTAATAGACCTGGTTAAATCCCACTGAGAATTTCTGTTCCTAATAATGCATTAAGCATCTCGGTTGGAAGGTCCCATAAAGCATTTCCTCCTGTTTTTTCCTCTATCATACTGCAGTGAACAAGGATTAAAAAAACACAGCACAGGTGCAAGCTGCAGCTGTTGAGGGTAAATGTTGTTCTACTATATTAATTCATGTCCCACCAGGGGGATTGGGGAATAGTTCAGTTCCCATAACAAAATTGTCTTCATCAAAGAAGAAAGAAGTTTCTTATCCAGAGCATAACATTTTTCCAGCCAACGGGGCTTTTACAAATACAATTTCCTAATGTAGTCAAACAATTGCAGAAATGAAGAGGGAATTCCTTGATTTTGGTTTAAAATTATTTATTTAAAGTTACATATTGAGTATGTATAGACACACTGATACAAACATACACACACACACACACACACACACACACACACGAAGCCACCTTTTCATAAAAGTTTAAGTGAATAAAGTTAAATAAGTTAGACCTGTAAAATCACTGTTTTGTTGTGCTTACTTACTGGTGGCAGGAGGGAATTGATGATAACGCATACGTTTATATTAGATATTTATTTCAGTAAATTGGGCCCTGGCCTGTGTTGCTAAGTGCTTAGAGTGTTCCCCACCCTACATGGGTTCAATTCCCAATCAAGGGCACATACTTGAGTTGCAGGTTACATCCCCCCGTCCCAGTCTGGGCTCAGGTGGGAGGGAGGCAACCAATTGATGTGTCTCTCTCCTATCTATGCTTCTCTCTCCCTCTCTCTCTCTCTCTCTCTCTCTCTCTCTCTCTCTCTCTCTCTCTCCTATCCCTCTTTCTAAAAATGATGGGAAATATTGAAAAATATCCTTGGCTGAGGATTAACAGCATTAAAGTAAACCACCTATGAAGGCATCCTTCCCATAGAAATGTGGCTTCATCATTTTTATTTCCTAGTGCTTCATCTATGATTATGTACATTTATTACTTATGTTTCAAACCATGACCTTTTATATACAGCTTTTCATGTTTGAATTTTGAAAAAAATTATTGTTTAAAATATTTTATGTGTCCCCCCCTTTTTTACTCCCATTAACTCCTTTTAGCCCAGCCCACCTCCAGTCCAAGCCCCCAAGCCTCTACCATCTTATTGTCTGTTTCCATGGGTTATGCATATAGGCATACAACTTCTTTGGTTGATCTCTTCCCAACTATTAAATGAAGATTGACATATGCTCAGTGAGTTGAGAGAGAGAGAGAGAGAAAGAGAGAGAGAGAGAGGGAGAGAAGTAGAGAGAGAGAAGGAAGCAGGGAAAAAAGGAAGGAAGAAAGGAAGGGCAGGAGGATTAGAGGGAAAGAAAAGGAAGAAGTGAGGAGGAAGAAGAGAAGAAGAAGAGGAGAAGAGAGGTGGAAGGGAAATGGGGTGGGAAAGGCCTGTTGGCACATTTTTCCTCCCCGATTCACTGGCTCCAGGGTGACTTTTAACTTCTAGAAGCCTCAGTTTCTTTCAAATGGATAATAACTTCTGATATGTTTATCTTTCAGAAGAGTCTTAGGAATCCAATATCATGGTCAAATATCTATTGTACTCTGTAATGAAGTATATGATCATAGAATAATGGTCTGTGTAACCCAGATTACCCTGTCCTTTGATAAATTCAAAGAATCTTTTTGACTCTACTATCAGGTCTCATAAAAAATGTGTTGCCTCTCCAAGATTTGTGTAACTTTTATATATTTATGGTCACTTGTAACTTGCGAGACACCATTTGCCGCTCTGTTGACTAATGAGTTTGCCAACCACTGCCTTGGAACATTTATACAAAGATAGGAAAGAGAAACATGGCATTAATTATTTTAATAAGTAAACACTAATATGTTGGGTACTTTGATGATTGCTCAGAATACACAGACAATGGCTTCCATGGAGATGACACTCCAGTGGAAGATACCCAAGCAAATAAGTAAGTGAAGAGATATTCATCAGGTATATGAGGTATGGGAGGGTATATAAGGAGGGGTGCTCCTTATATACTTCACAAAGAAGGGAGCAGGTTAGAGCTGCCTTGAGAGAAATAAGTTGAATAACTTAGAGGCCAAGAAAGGCATTCTATGTCTGTATATAATAAAATGAATAATATACACACATCATATTTACACACACACACACACGCACACACACACACACACACACACACACACACACACACACACACATATATATATATATATATATATATATATATATATGCAATAATAATAATTTTGGAAATAAGTATTTAAAACATATTTTTTCTTTTTTAATATTTTAAATTAAATTACATGGTGATTTTTCTCTGGGGCCAATTCACCCAGTTCTTATACCACTCCAAAGGTATAAGAATTCTATGTTTATGATGTTTATTCTTATAGAGCTTTTAGGAAGTCATGTGCAATGTATGAGGCTTCTTTCTTGTTTGTTATTTTGGTCAATGTTTTAAAGGTATAATTGGCATACAGGAAATGACATGTTTGTCATGTATAACTTCAAAACTCCTGACATACAGATGCAGCCATCCCCACAATCAAGAGAGTAAGCATATCTGTCCTCTAAAGGAGCTTTCTTGCATCCCTTTATAATCTTTCCTGTCATCCCCACTTCCATCCCCAGGTAACCACTGATCTGCGCTCATTATAGATGAATTCATGTTTTCCAAAGTTTTACATGCATCGAACAATATACAACTTGTACTCTTGTGTTGTCTGGATCCTTTCACACAGTGTAATTATTGTGAGCTTCATCCACAGTGGGGCATGTTCATTACTTTTAATTACTGAGTAGTGTTCTGTGTAACAGAGACTGGTTTGAGGGTTTTACGCAATTGGATGAAATTGTCACTTTTCATGCATTAGGTTCCAAATGAGCTGAATCTAATTCTTCTCTAGGCTAGTTTCCTACTACTCTGTGCTAGTCTTTATGGGGATATTATAATATTTTGTTCCATAATGTATTATTTTTAAAGGCCTTTTATCTTTCCATATGCTAGTCACTATACTTAGAAAAAAATGCTCCTCATTTTTCACGTAATAAATCCTATTTATTTTTAGGATCTCGACATCATAGTATCTTCTAAAATGCCTCCTCTGTCTGTGATAGGGTATTCACTTTCTAAGCTGCTATGTTGCTTCAGGATTGTATGCCATCTCTTTTAGCATCTATCATATTATATGCTAATTATTTGTTCCCATATGTTTATCTCTAATTACAATATGAGTTTTTCAGGGTACATGCCATGTCTTGGCTATTATTTATTTTTAAAAAAATATTTTTATTGATTTCAGAGAGGAAGGAAGAGGGGGAAAGAGATAGAATCATCAATGATGATAGAGAATCATTGATCGGACGCCTCCTGTAAGCCTCACACTGGGGATGTGCACTGACCGGGAATCAAATCATGACCTCCAGGTTTATAAGTCAATGTTCAACCACTGAGCCATGCTGGCTGTACTTTATATAAACATTTAGTATAGTGCTGGAATTATAATTGGTATAAACATAATGTCACTGAACTTGCTTTGTGATCATAATAGGATTGAACTGAATGGAATAGAAATATTGGGATAGCCTATTTTTAATCCCTGAAATTAAGCATAGAAAACAATAAAGATTACACATAATAGTGACTCATATTATAGTAATATCTAAACAGGTGGCTCTCTCCAGATACCATTCTTAGGAGGATGAAGGCGAAGCCTGGCTATTAGATGAATAGACAGACAAATGTCTTCTGGAATCATGACTAAACATTACTGAATTTAAGAAATTTAAGTATTTTTAACTATACATGAAACACTTCTTTTTTTTTAAGATAGCATTAGCTCATACAAGATTATTTGAGCAAATCTTATTGAATCAATATTACAATTCCTTAAACAAACGTATCACCAAACATTTTATCAATAAAAAGAATACAGGCATAACTAATGATTCTCAACTGAAAGTGTTTCTGTACTGCTAAGGAGCATTTAATGGTCAAAGGCATTTTTCTTGCCAGGTGGGGTGGTTGGGGACTAGCTATTGGGTAGATAGAAACTTTCCACAGTTCTTGAGATAGTTTCTGCAAGGAAGGCATTTTTGTCCTAAATCTTATAACAGTTCCATTGTTAAACTCTAATATTAAACAACTGGGGTGATAATTGGCACAAAATGCTTACAAATGATCTTGGTTCTGGTTCTGTTCCATTGCCTGGTTCTGTTTCTGATGTGTATCTTCTCTGGGCCCCATGTACACATCTGACTCAGAGGCTGATGTACTGGGCTATTTCTTGAATCAGTAGTCTTATTCAGAGAGTATTTAAGCTCTCTATGCAAATTATGAAGGTTCTATTTTGATGAATGCATCTTGTTCACTAGTATTCCTTTTCTCAAACTATTTCTATTTTTTGTTATTAAATAGACTTGTGAAGATGCTGGGATTACTCCAGTCTTATGGCTCTGTGAGTGTGCTTCCTAGCAATTTCTGTGTATTTCTTCGTTCCAGGCCTACAGCAATGATACGATATTTTGGCAAGAAAGGACTACTGAATTTTCTCAATTTTAAGATGTATATTTAAAATGTATAGCCCTAACTGGTTTGGCTCAATGGATAGAACATTGGCCTGTGGACTCAAGGGTCCCAGGTTCCATTCCAGTCATGGTCATGTACCTTGGTTGCGGGCACATCCCCAGTAGGAGGTGTGCAGGAGGCAGCTGATCGATGTTTCTCTCTCATCGATGTTATTAACTCTATCATTCTCCCTTCCTCTCTGTAAAAATTAAATAAAATATATATTAAAAAATAATATATATATATATACTTAGTATATGCACACAGTTTTATATTTTACGCAGTGTCACACCATGTAGGGCATTTACTCTGATACATTTAGATATGTTTGAAACCCTTCTTAAGGTTATAAAACAGAGCATAGAAAAATAAACAGGGATTTACTACACACTTACAAAAGGTGATAAGAAATATAAAGTATTATTTTCTTTTCACCACTTCAAATACATATTTTTAAATATTTATTTTGGGATTTCATATTTACTCATATGTGGTAGTAAATTTTTCCCATGCCAGAAACTTTAAAAAAATATTACTAAATTTGTATCTGTCATAAAACAAATTCTTTTTGAGAATTAGAGAACTGCATTGCATCTGGGCTGAGCATTGTGTATGAGAACATTCCCTTTAATATCAACACATGGGATATAGTACCTTGACTGTTCATCTAGAACAGGTATGATTCAAAACTGTGCCCTTGGTGACTGTGAGTCAAAACACTTTGTGATAATTATGGGCATGAACTTTGCAAACAGACAGATTTAGTTCTAATTTCCTGATCCAAGATTTACCAGTATTGTCACCAAGTATCTGATATGTCTGCATGCATGTATGTATGTACATGCGTATGTATGTATCTGTATGTCTAGGGGCTAACTTAATGCCTGGTATATATTAGGTACTTTATATATTTGTTAACTATTATTATTAACTTTGCTGAATATAAGACCCTAGATTTTGAATATTTAATAGATTTATAACACAATAATACACTCAAATATAAAGACTGCTTTTATCTAAAACATTTCTTAAAATTAATTCTTCTGGGGTGATAATGATTTCATGGAGTCTATGTTGTCATAGAAAGTCTCTGGAATTAACTTCTTATATTTCTGGGTTCTTCCTCTGGAGGAGGAACATCTCAAGATCTTTCAGATAAGTGATTGTAAAGAACTTGCTGTGCATCATGATCATCATCTTTGTTAAAGTATGTACTCTGAGTTGGCAACTCAGTACTTTAGGCAAACTCTCTACCGAACCTGTACTTTGATTACAGTGCTGGTAGCACCATGGTGAAACATAAGTGGGAATGATTCCAAGGGTTGAATGATACCCAGACTATACATTTTAGTTTGGAAATACTTTAGTACAGTATTTTTCAGATGGGGGCAATTTTGTCCCCCAGAAAACATTTATCAATTTCCGGAGTTATTTTTGCTTGTCTTACTTTAGGAGAATGATGTTAATGGCTTTTGGTGGATAGATATGCGAGGGATATTCTTAAATACCTTATACGGATGCTGTTAGACACCATTGGATGCTGAAAGCCCCATCACCACCTCTCACTAAGTGAATTACTAGCCTGAAATAAGAACTCCTACTTTAGAATTTTCTTTCAAGATTGAAATATATTAGAAAGCAGGGATATCTAATTGGGCTGATAGTTCCACTTCTGAGTGACGGTAGCAGGAAATGATCCTAGATCCTACAACACAGGAGCACAGCAACCTGAAGGGATTTGGGATTGGACAATACCTTCAGTGATCCTTTATTACATTTAGTCTACATCCCAGACTTTTTAGCGTTGGAGTTCTCAATCATTACTATACATCAGAAGAGCCTTGAGGGTTGTAAAACACAGATTTCTGGGTCTTACCCGGGGTTTCCAATTCAGTTGGTCTGGAGTGTGGTAAGAATTTGCATGTCTTAACAAGTTCTTCGGAGTTGCTGATGTGTCTGATCTGGGACTACCCTGACCACCACTGCCTGTTACTCTCAGTTTGGTTCATTTTGTCTTGGAACCTCAATAAAGATCATCAAGTATCTATAGCAAAGCCAGGTTGAATTCCTTTTTGAGTCCTATTTACATCTTCCACTTAATAATTTACTTATTTGCTTATTTTTATATTGGTGCTTTAATTCTCTTTCTTCTGCTCAGAATGGCATTTATTGCCATGGTTCACAGTCTCTTCTTTGAAGAAAATAGTGCGAAGAAGAAACAAAACACAAACCAATAAGCAAACAAGCTAAAAAATCCTTGCCTTGCTGAAACCAGTTTAACTCAGTGGATAGAGCATCAGCCTGCTGACTGAAGGGTCCCAGGTTCGATTCCAGTCAAGGGCATGTACCTTGGTTGCGGGCACATCCCCATTAGGAGTGTGCAGGAGGTAGCTGATTGATGACATCTGGTCTAGTTAGCATATTACACGTTTATTATTATAGATTTGGCTTACTTGTACATTATAATTTAAAAAATGTGGATAGTTATATCACCTATAAATAGCAAGTGCTTGGCTTTGCTTCTTTCTTTCATCTTTCTTCTTTCTTTCTTACTGCAGTGACTAATGTCTTGAGGATGACATTAAGTGCATGCAGTGATAATGACATACTTGTCTTACTTCTGATGCTGGTAGGGGAAAAATTCTACATTCTTTATCATTTAGATTGATGTTTCCTGTACTTGGGGTAGGAGGTTGGGTAAACTGAATATATCTTTAATAAGTATACAGAGAACACATTTTAGTCCTAGCTTGGGAAAATATTTTTTAAATTTTTGTTGAATTTCATGAAATTTCTTTCTCTCCTAATGTATACACTTGATTGATGGAAAGATACATTTCTATGTTAAACCACCCATATGTTCTGGGTTAAATCTAGCTTATATATGACAAATTTTCTTTTATGATTATATCATTTTTTAAATACTACAGGATTTTTTAATGATATTTAATTTAATTTTCTAGACCTATGTCAGTGAGGAATATTGCTTGTAATTTTCACTTTTTTGTACCATATTTTCTGTCTTTGGTAATAAGTTAACATTGATTTCATAGAATCAACTAGCTGTGGAGAAGTTTTTTCACAAGAGTAGTGCCCTAGTTGGTTTGATTCAGTGGATAAAGTGTCGGTACACAGACAGAAGGATCCTAGGTTTGATTCTGGTCAAAGACATGTACCTCGGTTGTGGGCTCCATCTTCAGCCCTAGTCTTGGTGCGTGCAGGAGGCAACCAATTCATGAATCTCTTTCACATCATCTGTTTCTCTCTGTGTACCTCTCTCTCTCCCTTCTACTCTCTCTAAACATAAATGGAAAAAATATCCTTGGGTAAAAATTAGCACAGTAAAAAAAAGTGGGTTTCTAATCTATTGCAAGAAGATTTGACAGAAGTAACCTGAAAGCCATTAATTAGGAACTGAGTTTTTCTTTGAGGTATAAATTACCTTCTACCTTATTTTATGGTTGTTTTATATTATGAAATAATATATTTTAATGTGTAATTTTTAATGTATTAATAATAAATTTTAATGTATTACATTATGCTTAATTACCCCATATATCTGAACATGAGGTATCATAAGAAGACTTCCTAGAGTAGGTGAGATGTAACTTAAGTGTTTTTATAACAAATACCAGAACACTAGGCAGACCAATTGGGCAGGAAGTAATAGACAAACCATTTAGCATATGCAAAAATTTGAAGGCATATTAGAACTTTTAATATATATAGGGAAATAGCAGAATATATATAATACCAATAAAGAACATTTGGTGGGAAATGGTAGAAGCAGGAGTTGCTTGGTAAACAAAGGCAAGCTCAGAAAGCATGCTGAGGAGCCTGGTATATATCTATTTTATGGTACTTTGGCCAGTTGAAAGTCTGAGGTTGGCTATATAGGATACCAGGGCTTATGTTAAAATGAAACCTTGGAAACCCTGCTGCATATTTTTACCATTACTCCAATAAACTGAATTCTCACAAGATAGATTTTCCCTGGAAGGTGTTGGGGGAAAAGGGGCAGGATCTGGAGATTTTCCCAGTTTGAAACTTCATGTATGTCTGTAGATTTGGCAAGCCTTTGCAGGCATGAGACTCTATCATGGGAACTCTAATACAGGTTAGCATAATGAAGGCTTGAGATATAGAAAATAATGGGATTTATTCAATAAACAAGATTAGAAAAATAGTTCTTATCATTAAAATATAGGGGGATTTCCATAGGAAAAAAAGAGTTAACAATTTGGAATAATAATTTCTCTACATAGTTTTATCAGGCAAACAATCATTACACAGGAAGCACCTGAGAAATAGAAGAGATTAGTGGTTGGGGTAATAAGAGTGCAGTGGTTGGAATTTTTCTCCTTAAAAATGAACTTGGTGGAGGAGAATTCAGGAAGAGAGGCATTGCAAAGAGGGATTTAGCTGGATTTGGGTCTGAGTGAAAACACAGAACAGGGATTTTGGCTTGTTTTTATTTTATCTTAAGATCTATTCAAATCCCTGTAAATTTCAGGGAATGATTAGAATCTACATAATCTTTCCAAAGGATTAGCTCTTTGAGAAATGATTGCTCAGAAATTCTTAACAGTATTACAGGCAAGAAAGTACTGAAAAATTTGACCCCAGCCAATGTCTTTCCTATACCACTACACTCAGTCACATTATCCTATGGCATGCACATGAGCAAACAAATGTCAGGAGCTAAAGGAATGACTTAGGAAACTAAAGAAAATCCCCATAGGGTCTTTTTGGAATAAGAATCCTGGGTTAAAAGTGTGATATCAGGGGCCCAACCTCAGTGCCCTCAATTACTGGTTGAATTGTTTGACCTTTCTAGGCCTCAGTTATTTCTTCTATAATATAGGATAGATTGTGTGCATATAATTTCTTCTGGCTGTAAATTATGCTACCCTCAATAAAAAGGCATCTTCCTGCCCTAGATAGTTTGGCTCAGTGGATAGAGCATTGGCCTGTGGACTAAAGGGTCCCAGGTTTGATTCCTTCTGGTCAAGGGCATGTACCTTGGTTGTGAGCACGTACCCAGTAGGGGGTGTGCAGGAGGCAGCTGAATCAATGTTTCTCTTTCATCAGTGTTTCTAGCTTTCTATTCTTCTCCCTCCTTCTCTGGAAAAAATAATAATAATAATAAATAAATAAAAAATAAAAAAAATAAAAAAATTCAATAAAACATATATTTTTAAAAAATGCATCTTCCTGTGTTGGCTATTTGTGTGTGTGAGCGTCGGCCTGTGGACTAAAGGGTCCCAGGTTTGATTCCTTCTGGTCAAGGGCATGTACCTTGGTTGTGAGCACATACCCAGTAGGGGGTGTGCAGGAGGCAGATGAATCAATGTTTCTAACTTTCTATTCTTCTCCCTCCTTCTCTGGAAAAAAAATAAAATAAAATAAAATAAATAAATAAATAAATAATTAAAAAATTAAAAAATTCAATAAAACATATATTTTTAAAAAACGCATCTTCCTGTGTTGGCTATTTGTGTGTGTGTGTGTGTGTGTGTGTGTGTGTGTGTGTGATGCATGCACGCATCTAAATAGCATCTATTGCCCTTTCTTCAGGTAATGGCATTTGGGTTTAGTTTGAGAATTTGGCTGATACTCTGTCTGTGTTCATTATAACAGAAGTATTGTTAAGTGCAGACACTGATGTATCCTCCACCTGTGGTATATGTCTGGCATATGACAAGTTCTTAGTATGTATTGTTATATTTTGTTGAACAATATTATTTCAAGTGGGGCTCCATTTCCCACTTTCAAGGAGATGCTAGTGACACAAGCTTAACTGACAAAAAAATCTCAAGATGATTTTGTTATTTTCTTTATTTTTTAAAATATACATATATATATTTTTTTATTGATTTCAGAGAGGAAGGAAGAAGAGGAGAGATTTGGAACATCAACCATAAGAGATAATCATTGGTCAGCTGCCTCCGGCACAACTCCTAATGGGGGATTTAGCCCACAACTTAGGTAGGTGCACTAAAAGGGAATTGAACCATGGCCTCCTGGTTCATAGGCTGATGCTCAACCACTGAGCAGCACCACCCAGATGGTTTTTATTATTTTTAAAAAGAATAACCATGTAACCTAAGTTGGCCAAATAATATTCAATTGCTGATTTTTTAACACTATTATGATAGAAAACTCTACATCTACATTGGAAAGTAATCTGACAATTTTAACTCACTCATAGAAAAGCAGTACTGATATGAGGAAAGAGAAGAAGGAAGAAAAAAGAAAAAAAAAAGAGGATTGAAGGGAGGAAAGAAGAAAGGGAGGGAGAGAAAGGAGAAACAGATGGAGGGAAAAAGGAGGAAAATGGGAGAGAGTTACAGGTGATGGAGAGAAAGAGAGAAAAGAAAGGAGAGAGAAAGAGGTGGTATTTAGAGTAGTGCATGATGATATAGTTTGAACACCTAGATACACCCATTGTCTAAGGAAGATATACTGTATACCCAGGATTGTTCAGTTATAAATGGCAACTAATTTCCTATTCTGTTTAACTCTGTTTGCTTTTTTAAAATTTGCTCTTTAAAGAATTTCATTTATTGAACAAGTCTAGACAATTTAGATAAAACTAGAATACATATATTTGAGGCAAGAGAATAGTCCAAAGTGAAATGGATAATTGTCGAGGGCTGCCTGGGAAGGCACATGGGCAATTTTTCTTAATTATCGTCAGCTGAACTCAAGGTGTAGGCAGAGACACACCCTGGAAACATGTTTCCCCAAGATGGAGGACATGTTGTCAGCTTAGCCTTCATATCAGCCCAGGTGTTGGCAGGGGTGGGACCAGGCATGCTAGGGCCTACTTAAGAATGCAAATAAGTTGGTGATAACTTCCTGGTATTGGGGGTATAAAATAAATGCACTGGGAGGGGTTGTCTTCATCTTCTTCCTGCCTCTCCAGCAGACAGGATGGCGGCCCACCCAGCTCCCGGCTTAAAATTTATCTCTGTGTGTTCTCTTTTTATTTCTAATATTTTTCAATTCCTGGCCGCCTCCACGTAGAACCAGTTCATTCATCTCTCTTTCCATGGGGGACGCGAAAAAGGGAGATCCCCGCCATGTCTGGCCCCCGCCGCATCAGACCCCTGCAGATAATAACCGATCTGAAGAGATTTTCTCAGTGTTCTAATTGTAAACTTATTATACTTTGACATTTGGGGGTCAAACAAAATGTGTGCACCAAGCTTGTATCATTTCTGGAAGGGCACTGGAGAAACCTGCAGTGGGAAAGTTGCAATTTAAAGCCATTATCAGAAATAATAAAATATAGTTTAATGCATGGATTAAAAGCAAATATGAGAACCAAGTTGCCTAGCTTTGAATTCAGGTTCCACCAGATAGTTATAAGCTGTGAAATTTTAAGCAAGTTACTCAACTTCTTCTACCTCAGTTTCCTCATCTTTAAAATAAGCACAAGAATACACTGTATAATAATACCTCTATCACACCTCTATTGTGAAAATTTAATAAGTCTGAGGGACATTGCTGAGCATAGTTATTGTTTATGCATGCAATACCTCTATCACACCTCTATGGTGTTATTTATTAAAGAAGTGCTAGACTCTCAATAAATGTTATTAATATTATTTTAGAGGTCACCAAATGAGAACATTCTCTTAACATACAGTTTCCCCAAATTCCCCCACTGCTTCATAGCATTTTCTATATTTTGATTGCTATACTCCATGGCTATAAAGATTCTATTGATTTTTTAACTCCTTCGCAATGCCTGGGATATTGTACTCTAATAATTTTTAAAAATCTGATTTAATTTAGTACTTCTGTTTCCTTATTAGAACCAAAGGCAAAAAAATGGTTAACAGCTTTTTGTTTCATAGGAAACAACCCTTAGTATCTTTGGGTTGATTGTCATGTACTTTCTAAAGACAATAGTTTCTTGACTTTATCAAAACTCTTCTTATAAAATACTAGAAGCCTGTTGCAAGAAGATTTGTGCAAAAATAGGCTTTACTTCCCCTGTCTTCGCTTCTGGCCGCCTGGGAGCCTGCAAGTCCTTGCTCCTGGCGAAGTGCCGCTCCTATAGCTACCTCTGCCCCCTTCCCTCCCCTTCATAGCAGGCATCCCACCCCACCTGGCCACTCTGAGCCTCCATATGCAAATTATTTCATCATCTTTGTTAGGTTAATTTGCATACCCACTCCTGATTGGCTGATGGGTGTCACAGAGGTACAGTCAACTTGTATATTTCTCTTTTATTAGTATAGCTAGGCCTGTGTTCTTTTAGCTTATTATTTTTCTTTTTATTCTCCTTTTGCATAGAAGGACTGCAATAGTCTTTCTCTGCTTGCATCCTGGCCCCTGCTAATGTTATTTCCTTCTTTCTCACACTAAACTCCAGGTGTTATTCTTGTCCCACAAACTCTCTTAGGCAGGAGTTACCACACTTGCTATACTATATATCTGAAATTTTTTTTTTTGTTTGCCATAGGTCTGTGTCTCTCTCTGTTTGATGAGCATCTTTTGATCTCAAACCTTGTCTTATTCATTTCAATACCACCAGGTACTGACACAGGGCATCACACACATTTCATATGGAAGAAGGAAAGAACCAATAAAACTATAGCCTAGGATTCTTCTCTCTGCATCTCTTCTCTTCTCTGGCATCTGTCTCACGTGGACATCAATCTATATTATTACCAAGTGCTTACTTTCCAGAAGAATCTGTGCCCATATTATCTATAATTCTCTCAATAACCTGACAATATAGGTGTGGTATTATTAGTTCCTTCTTATAGATAATATTGGGTGTCTCACGTGGACATCAATCTATATTCTATATTATCATTATTTCAGTAGAAGCATGGCCTTAGACCTGTTACAGGCTAGGCTGGTTAGCTAGAAAGAGAGAGATTAGGCTTAGAAATGTTCCCTGGGAGGGAGCATTCCAAGAAATGTGGAAGCTACCTGGCTATGCTAGCCTCTTGAGTCACTCAACCATAATTCTATTGCATTCTTTTAGTCACAGGCTAACACGAGGGGTCAGCTCAAACTCAAAGAAAGACAACTGACAAGAACATACATCCACGTGGGAGATTTGATTCATCAGTGTGAGGGTGGGAAGATCTTTCAAGACAAGCACCATATCCACCCCCCTTATCTTTTTCTACCTCTTCAGATAAATTATGGAGAAGTATGTTATCAAGAACATTGCAAACAATTTAAATCTGTTACACCTGGGTTCACACCCTGAATCCACTATTGATCACACCCAATATTATCTATAAGAAGGAACTAAGAATACCATACCTATATTGTGAGAATATAGATAATATGGGCACAGCTTCTCCTGGAAAGTAGGCACTTGGTAAATGGTAGCTACTGTTAATGTTATTTTGATAATTTGAGAAATAAATGCTTACTTAGTGTGAGAAAGAGATGAAGTGCAATATTTGTTTTTTTCTTTCTAAACCAATCCCATTCTGGATGTCATTAAACCATGTAAGATTATATATTTTCAACTCAGTTTCAATATATTTTATATACACGTGGCCCTTAAATCTGAAATGAAATCAATAACGTTTAAATGCTTTATTGATTTCAATTTGCCAACAACTATATGTAGCCAGAAGCTTGCAAATATCCTTGATCCAGATGAATTGTTGATGACATTATGTACCAAACTACTTGGCTTTTATATCATTATAATTAAATGGCTTTTTCTAACATGCCTTGTTGAGGACATCCAAACCTATCAGCTTTCATAATTTCGTGTGAGAAAATATTAATAATCCATCTTCTTCCTTTATTTTAATAGAAAATTTAGGCCAGAGAGGTGATGACCAAATCCATTCTATAAATTTATGGCAGAGAGAGGATTGGACTTGTGCCTCTATTAGTTTGTGTAATTGTTACTAGAATAAAAAATGCTATCCTGGATTCCTATCAGATGTTAATAAAAGTAAAAAAAAAAAAAAAAAAAAAAAAAAAAAAAAAGAAGACTGCTTTCTTTGCAAGGCATTCTGCTTTAGCTGTCAAGGTGTTATCTTTTGATGAGAGAAGCAAGTAAAAGCCTTGGGAAAACAAAGGGCAACAGTGTATTCTGATGGCATTTGCAAATAAAATCAGAATCACTGACCCCTGTAGATGATTTGTTTTGAGACTTATGGCAAAACAAACTTCCAATAAACCAGTGTTTCTCATGACTTCAAGGCTGACTCAGAGGTCAATTAATGCAATTGCTTGTTCCTAAAGAGGACCCAAATACACTCAAATGCAGCAAAACCTTTCTCTTTAGATCTCATAACATAGGTAGTAAAGAATCTGATCTTGTATCCAGAAAACACTTACTCATCCATCTTTTCCAATTTTCTCTTTCTGAATGTGGAAAAATAGATTATCATCCTGAGGTAAGTCATTTCTCTTCGCATCATGCTAAATGATCTAAGTGTATATATGTTTTTAATTTGAGGTGTGTTCCTGATGGCCTTTAGAGGTGGGCTTCCACACCATATTCTTCCTTTCACACTCTATTCTCAAAGTGTTCCAGCAGCTCTGTGTTAAGGGGTTCTGGATCCTTGTTAAGTGGAGTTAAATACAAGCCTAGGGTGTGCATTAAGGTGTGATTTATTTCCTGAGAATGAAGCCAACACAGAGCAAAGCAGACCCAAAGGATGCAGATGGACAGATCTTTGGCAGTCTGTTTTTGAGCACTTGCATTGATCTTTCTTGAGCAAACATCTCATTTACATTTTTGTTAAATTAGTAAAAAATCTGTATCTGAGTTTGTTGGCAGTTTAAACAAAGTGCCTTCTATCTAGAAGAGCTGTAATTTCCTGACTTCACCTGGGCTCTCTCAGATTCTCAGGCAGCTCAGAAAGAGATCAGTGTGTCTACTATCACAAGTTGCCCTGAGGGACACTACTGAGCATAGTTATTGTTTATGCATGCATTTCATATTCCTTCACAAAGAGAATTTCTCTGCTTTCCTAAGTCAGCATGGATCTATGGACCCAAAAGTCCAGAACATTTGTAACCTAACAGAGGCCTCTGTTGTTCCCAATAGCTGGGGCCCTTTCATTTTGCTGGATTATGTCAGCCAGCCTCTCTAAGTATTTATACCTCTATTTTTATTTCTCCATTTGTACTCATTTTTAATTATCTTCCGTTCTTGCCCCTTCCCCAATCCATTCTAATCTTTCTCAGATTAAGGGAATGTTTTAACCAAACTTCAACTAGTTCATCAATGAGATGGGCTTGGGCCTTCCATTAGACACTCACACTCAAAGAAAAAGGTGACATTAAGAAATACTGAAATAACAACCAGAAACAGTGAGAAGAAACAGCTGATGTTAATGGAAATTAGAACCAAGATGGAGAGAGAGGTCAGTGCCTCTTTGGAATTCAATGAAGTTTTTTGCAGTAGCAAAAATATGAGAAAACTAGAGGCCTGATGCATGAAAATTTGTCCAAGAACAGGTTTTTCTTCTCTTGGCTGCCAGCACCACCTTCGCTCTGGCTGGAGCTGCCTTTCCAGCTTCCATGCTGCCCAGAGGCCTAGAGCAGCTGGGGCAGTGCAAAATGACTGCATCATCACCATGGCAATGATGCAAGCATCCTGCCCCACCCCTGGCCGCTGGATGCCTGCATATGCAAATTAAATCGCCATCTTTGTTGGATTAATTTGAATACTCACTCCTGATTGGCTGGTAGATGTCGTGAAGGTATGGTCAATTTGCATCTTACTCTTTTATTAATGTACATAAAGCCACTATTTGGAGGAAAGGGGGAGGAGTACTTGAAGGTGAGAACAAAAATAAAACAAAACAAAACAGAATCTGGGAACATTAAAATCAGAATCAATCATATAAACTGCTGTGTAATTAGTCAGCTGTGTTCACAGGCTAGAGAGAAGAAAAGGTTTGCTTTGTTCATAAAATTTCTAAAAATATACCCAATGACTATCTAGATTTTCCCAAAAAGCTGTGGGTTTGATTTCCAGCTCTTCTACCTACTAACTGCATAACCTTAAAAAATATTCTAAACGTCCCTGGCCATCTGTATCTACAATATAGAAATGATTGTCATCATTGTCCCCACTTAAAGGACTATTACCAGAACTAAATAAGATTCTGAATATAAAAACATTTTTGAAATAATGAAGTATGACAAAAATAATAATTATACATATAATTATATATAGTAGTAGTATTACCATCATTGCTATTATTTTGTGGAACAAAAAGTAAAAACACAGCAGAGTGCAATGAATATCATACAGATTGTTTCATAACTCACTGTATTTGTGGGCACATTCTTTCAAAATGACAAAAAATATACATTGCGGATCTGAATCATTTTTCTCCCAAGAGGAAGGTACTGAGTTTATAATGATTGATTGTGACCTTGAAAACATAGTACTGAAAATACAATTTATTTATTTCTGTATTTAGAACAGTTGGAGGAATTTTATGTTGACCTGAAGAAATGGTAGTAGGGTATTTTCAATTCAAAATACAAAAGAGAGGACTTGTAGACTCATAAAATTCATCCTCAAATGGTATTCTGAAAATGATTTTAAATTTCATCTTTAAATTTCCATATTTTTAATAACAGCTTATTTATTATTGAATCTTATCAATCAACAAAGAAGACAAAAATCATATAGATATCAGCTCTGCCTAAGTATTTTCAGCTGGGTTTGACTTGACCCACAATAGATCTAGACTTCAGGATCCAAGGAATTGAGGAAACAGATGGGTATTCCCAATATTTACCCTGATAATATAGCATAAATACTTGGCTTCTGACTTTAGTGTAGAAAGCTTAGGTCCAATATGCTATCTGTGCTTCCCCAAACCTAAAAACAACTACTTTGTATATCAGTATTTTATCTACAACTCAGGAACACTAATAACTTCTTTGCAGAAGAAGCTTTATATAAAGTAGATGTTCAGTAGATATTCCTGCTATTATAAGCACATCCAGATTTGAAAGACAAAAGGGCAAATTATTTTACTATCCTTTCCCTAAAATGGAATAGCATCCTTATTTTTAATTTTATAATAAAGAATGGTATTTTTCTTTGTCTTCCTAAAGCTCTGTATACTAATATGAGCCTACTTCATTATGTCTAACTTCCAGTCTTTGATTATTGTTTTTGTCCAGATCTCTCATTCATTCCATACCCTACACATTTCTGACTCAATGACCTTTTCCTTGTAATTTCTCCAAATATTTCTCTGCTTGCGTTCTCTTTTCCATCCTTTCTCCCCATCTATATTTTACACTTCCTAAGTAGCTCATTGATTCAATTTTTATGACTGTATCAAAGTGTATTTCTCTTTTAGGGAAAGATGATGGTAGAATGAAGAGACATGATTATGTAGAATATGGACAGGGGTTCATGTGTCTGGCGGAGTAATGACTCTGAAGAGGTTCATATCTTAAACCATGGAAACTGAATATTTTAAATTATATGGCAAAAGGAGATGAAGGTTTCAGATGAAATTGAGGTTGGTTAGTTGTCTGTCTTTCGGATAGGGAGATTATCCTGGATTATCTAGACTAGCCTAAAGTAAGCACAAGGGTCTTCAAATACAGAAGAAAGAAGAGTGATGCCACATGAGGAAGACTTGGCCAACCATTGCTGCATTTGAAGGCACCACAAGCCAAGGATTACAGTTGAATCTAAATGCTTGAGGGGGGGGGGGAGAAGAAAAAGAAGAAGAAGAAAAAAAGGCAAAGAAACTGATTCTCTTGCTCACTTTTGGGGAATTTAAAAAAAGTCCACATCAGGGTGCCTCCTTCAGGGAGTCTAATTTAACACAAGTGAAAGCTTGGGCATCAGCATTTAACAAATGCTCCCACCATTTCTCTATACAGCCTGGTTTGAGAAGCAATGGTCTAGCTCTGTCTCTCAGTGATCCCATGGAACTCAGGCTGTCCTTCCCAATGGCTCTCCTCCTCTTCTTCAAAAGTGGGTCACTTGAGCTGTGTCCATGGGCCTCCCAGGGCTACTCTTTTCTGGGTAGTGCTCAGTGTTCGTCTCCATGGTAGGGCCCTAAAGCCTCCACCAAAATGATTTATTCTGACTAATATCTTGGCTTTAGCCCGGGAAGAACTATTTGTAACACCTGACCTCCAGAACTAATATTGTTCTATAAGGTACTGAATTTGTGTTTTAAGCCACCAAATATGTGGTAATTTGTTACAAAAGCAATAGGAAACCCATGTAATCAGCAAATTTCTTCTGTGAAGGGACAGAGAGAAAATATGCAGGGCATATTATGTTCTTATTGATTTCAGAGAGGAAGAGAAGGAGAGAGAAAGAAGCATCAATAATGAGAGAGAATCACCAATTGGCTGCATCCTACACTCTGCCTATTGGAGATGGAGCCCATAACTGGGGCATATGCCCTGACCAGAA
This sequence comes from Pipistrellus hanaki, assembly GCF_964339955.1. NCBI lineage: Eukaryota > Metazoa > Chordata > Mammalia > Chiroptera > Vespertilionidae > Pipistrellus > Pipistrellus hanaki. The sequence goes on along the minus strand of NC_140503.1, from coordinate 201,904,343 downwards.
ATCTAACCATGACCTCCTGGTTCATGGGTTAGTGCTCAACCACTGAACCATACCAACTGAGCTCAATGTTTTTAATCCTAAATTTCCTTATATGAACAATATAGTCACTTATATTCAAGTGTGTCAGAGATAAGCTGTTTCCAAAAATTCATGTTTCTGTTTCAGTAATGGAAATTGTAGCTGAGAAATGGCTGCCCTTCCAGAGCTGCCCTTCCTGCATTCCTTGTAGCATTGCAGCCATGACTGTCCAGCCATAGGATGTGAACGGAAGTGATGGGCACCATTTCATGCTTATCCCATATAAACCTCCCCCATGACTCTCCTGGAGGTTTTTTCCTCTCTGGGCTGGATGTGATCTCCAATGCAGCATATTAAAGATGGAAGCCCTTTGTTCTTGGGATGTTGAATGACTGTGTGGAAGACAGCTACTACCAATCTGAAAATATTTTGTGAGCAAGAAGTAAATTTCTGATCCTTTCAGGCCATTGTAATTTCTAGAGACTATTTGTATAACAGTTAGTATCTATACTAATAAAAGAGTAACTTGCGGATTGACCATCACTCTGCTACACCCATGGCCAATCAGGAGAGAATATGCAAATTAGTAGGACAAAGTTAGCATAGGCCCAGCTGCTCCAGACATGGCTGGGTGGGGCAGGACGCCTGCTAAGAAAGGGAGGGTGGTGGGTGAAGGGATCTACAGGAGCAGGACTCCAGCCACTGTGAAGATGAAGACCGCAGACTCTGAAGTCTGCAGTGAACATGGTATGGCAGACTCTGGCTGGAGTCTGCAGCAAAGATGGCAGACTCTGGCCAGAGGAAAGGCCTGGGACCTGGGTGTCAGAGGAAAACTGGTTCTGGAAGCCAAGAGAAGGAAGGCCTAATGCATAAATCTCTTCATGCAATGGGCCTCTAGTACTCTACATAATATCTCATGTTTAAAATTATTATGATGAAGATTAAATAGCATATTATTTAAAGCACTATACTTACCACATAGGATTTAGTAGGGACTCAGTGAGTAATAGTTGAACAGTGTTTATTTCTTAATTTATCCAATATTATTTTGCACTGCACAATGTAAATTTAAACCAGGATGCTAGTTTTGTCTCTCTAATTTGACAAGAAACATTGTCTTTGATTTTTTAGGTAGCATAACATAGTATTAAGAGAATCTGCTTTAAAGGTGGCTAACCCAGGGTTCAGTTCCTGCATTCTCCATATTCATGACTGTTTATTCACTAGATTTAAATTTTCCAACCTCTGTGACATCATGTGTAAAATCATACTCAATGAATAACAGATAGCTGTTAATGTTTTGCTTTCCTGTTTGCAGTAATATATGCCAGGATTTTAGTATATGCCAGTAAATACGCATTGCCACTCATTCGTTTATCAATTATTCAATATTATGAAAGTTTTATGCAGTATATGGATAAAGTTGTTTGACTACTCTAGTTATTTTGTGATATACTATGTTATTAACACAAAAATGTGAGCTTTAAAGAGAGATAAACAGGAGATCAATTCATATTCTTTCTGCTGTTTGTTTCAGAGTGTGGAGAAACAATAACTTTGTAGAGAGAACTTAGGTTAGAGTTTAATGCTCTTATCATAACAACTAAATTACCATATTTTCATATAGCTATTCTCTCATAGGTTTCTAACTTTAATTTTTTATATTTATAATGTAGAGAAACCTAAGTGAGCTTTAAAGAAAATCAAGATGGAAGCCCTCTGAAGTATAAAAACCCTTTGAACCTGGTATAGAGTAGATGCTCAAGAAATGATTTTTAGTATCATTATTGAGCTAGAGTTACAAAGGCCTAAGAATTATAATTATTTTTAAGATTGAGGTATTATTAAAATCATATTGAATTTCTGATATTTTCTAAACGCTGAGTTCAAAATGCAACCTGCTCTAAGAGTTGATGTAATCCCATTGCAATATGCTGAACCTTGAAAAAGAGTAACAGGCTTGACTTGTACACGTATTGGTTGAGTCTCAAAGATGATAAATGATTTTCATTAAAATTCATTCTACTCTATGTAAACCCTAATAATATATGCAGTTAACTCTTCTGATAAATTAAAAAAAAGTCTATGTTAAAGCTGAATACAAAATAGGTCATTTGAAAAATGAGACTGGTTAATCAATTCATCTGCATGAATATATATATATATATATATATATATATATATATATATATATATATATATCAATCAATCCAAGGTCCATAACATCCTAAACAACTGAAGGCTCAACAGACCAGAAGTCAATCCTGCAATCAGTACTTGGTTGCTGTGGCGACCCAGCACTAACTGCTGCTGCTGCTGCTGCTGTTGCTGCTGCTGTGGGCACCACCACCCAGCACTGACTGCAGAGGGGGCTGTGGATCAGGCCCCAAGAGAGGACTGGAGAAAAAATGAGGGTCTTATCTGTAGCCTCCTTGGCAGCTGTTGATCAGCCCTTGCCTCTCTCCTGGCCTGGCCAGCAGGAGTACCTCTCTTTTTCTTAGGCCTCTACTGGGGCTGCTGATCAGTCCTGCCTCTCTGATCAGGCCCATTGATAGGCCTGGAGATGCAGACTGGCATAAAAACTGATCAATCAGAACCAAATTTGGGTGAACTGAGAAGAGCCAATAGCCTAGGAGGTGAAACTTTTGATGCTAACTGGCATAAAAACTGACCAATCAGAACCTAATCTGGGTGAACTGCAAAGCCAGATCCTAAGGTGGGAGCTGAGGAGGGGTTTTAAGGGTAACACCTGTTTGGTATAAGGTATAAGAAAGAGGTTCAATTTTTTAATGACCAGTTTGGCAATATAGTGCATTTGGCTGGCTATCAGTCCAGATATAGGGTTATGTATTTGTGTCTGTCAAGAGCATCTTCTCCTGATGAAAAAGTACTCTCCCTCCTGCCCCTCATTTATGCAATCCTATCTTATATATAATCTATCTATATTACTAAAAGTGTAATATGCTAATTAAACTGGGTTGACTGGCCGTCTTCTGGACATCTGACTTCCTTCAGGACAAAGCCATGTTGGTGGGGCCAAGACAGAGGCCATTAGGGGCAATAAGGCTGGCAGGGAGGGCAGTTGGGGTCAAACAGGCCAGCAGGGGAGGGCCATTGGGAGTAAGATCAGGCTGGTAGGGGAGGGCAGTTGGGGGTGACCAGGCCGACAGGGGAGGGCATTTGGAGGTAAGATTAGGTCCGCAAGAGAGGGCAGTTGGGGCATTCAGGCAGGCAAAGATAGGAGTGATCAGGCAGGCAGGCTGGTGAGCAGTTAGGAGCCAGTGGTTGCCAAATTGTGAGACGGATGTCTGACCACCAGTTTAGGCCCAATCCCTGTGGCAATTGGACATTCCCCAAGGGGTTCCCAATTGGAGAGGGTGCTGAGGGACCCCCTGAGCACAAATTTCATGCACCGGGCCACTAATATATAATGCTTAGTTAGCCATCAAGTAATCATGGAAATATAAATGTTTTGTGTTAGTTTTATATTAGACACTGCATAGCTGTAGCACTAGGAGAGCAATCAATATTATTGAACCATCACAGTCTGAAGAGGAAACTAAAGAACCCACTAATGATGTCAGGAGCCTCAAGAAAGTTCTGTTCTTCTTTCTCAATTGATTCAGGCTGTAGTTTTAACCTCCTCTCTTACAGAGAAGACAGTGGACAGCTCCATTTTTAATCTTTCCATACCACCAGTCTGAGTACCCCTTTGCTTTTCTATCTGTATCTGAATCTTCCAAGAGGTTGTGTCCTCTTCCTTCCTTCTGCATTCAATTCCCAGGGCAATTTTTCCAGTTCCCAAAAGCCATTGTCATAAATATATTTGACTCTGATTCTTTTTCTTCTCCATAAAAGCTCGCCACACACTTAGTAGTTCCTTCTCCCAAACATTGATCACACTATTTATTTTCTCCATCAACTTCCTTGGTAAGATTGTTAATACTTTAAAATAAATATTTGGAGATAGCCACTTAACCTCTATGCATGACACCTTATTTTCATAAAATACATATATGAGTAGCAAATGCAAAAGACTAGGTGAGGCAAATAATGTAAAGAGTGATACATTTTTCAAAGTATACAAACTGATATCAATCACATGCACAAATAGTATGGTATCATCTATTTTTATTGGAAATCAATGCTTTTGCCAATTTTTATTTATTAATTACAAGTTATTATTTTTGTTTTTATTAAATTTGTTTACATTACTTAAAAAATCAAATACCATTAAAAGTGTCACAAAGGAAAATAATAGTATAATTTTTGAACCCCCAAAGTAAATACTTTTCATAAATGTAACTGTTCCATTTGGTATTGATATCTATGTTTATGAATATCCTCATAATTCTGTTCTGATTATTCTGTTTTCCATTAACATTCTTATAAGAAAGATAAGCATTTAACTTCCCTACTCTTTTCTTTGAAGGCCATTCATACCCTTCTACTATAATTAGAGCAGAGAGTTTAAATGTTATTATGCCCCAGAATTAGCTGAAGGGCTTCTTGAACAAAGGTTACTGGGCCTCATTCTTAGAGTTTCTGATTCAGTAGTTCTGAGGTAGAACCCAAGAATTTGCATTCCTAACAATTTCTCAGGTGATCCTGACACTGGTGATCCAGGACACATTTTGCAAACCACAGAATTTTTATAGTTTTATTATTGGCAAAATAAAAAAATAATTTGCTTTAATATATTTTTACTGATTTCAAAGAGAAAGGGAGATAGAGACCAGGAATAGAACCATGACCTTTAGGTTCATAGGTCAATGCTAACCACCGAGCCATGCCAGCTGGGCACAAAATCAAATTTTGATGATTTCATTTAATGACCCAAGTATTATTCATATCTGTGCCACACAGTGTACAATAATCATATTTCCACTGTTATGCAGCCTTTTCTTTTTCCTCAAGTTAATACTTCTTTTCATACTCTCATTTTCAAAAATTTTAATAGGGCTAATATTTTTCAGTGTTCAAAGATATTCAGTAATATATAAATTTATATTATGTTTTAGAAGTGTATCTTCTGGAGCATTATTCTTTTTTAATCTGCTGAATTCTAACTGCTCCCTATAAACTGCAATCACAGCTCTTTTTCACAACATTCAGAAATTTCCTAGCTTCTGTTCTGGATTGAATTTTCTGTTTCATGCAGCCTGTTTCTCATTCTTTCATGCTTTTCATTTTCATTTTGCTGAAGCACATCTCTAGTAGGTTCCCTAAGGTGATTTATTTTATGAATGTAACCTTATTATATACACACACTGGTTGCTAGTTTGCTTAGTTATAGATTTATAGGTTGAAAGTTAATATCTCTCAGAATTTTTTATGGCACTGATTACATTGTTTTTAGTGTTGCTTTTGAGAATTGTTACATCATTTTTATCCTGGAAACATTTTATATGGTGTGTGTGTGTGTGTGTGTCCATGTAAACTAAAGGTATATTATTAAAAAGTTATGACATTGTAAACCAAAGAAGAGTAAGGCAGAAATTTACTAGATCTGTTAGATGTAAATAATACAAAGAGCAAAACCTCTAAGCATAAAAAGAAAACATTTTTCTTAAAGATATATTTCCCTACTGTAGTAGACATTTTGTATGTGTCCTGGGCATATTTTCCCATTCTCCAAGTTCATGTTTCTAAAAAAAAATATGAAGACATTTTCCCTGGTGCCATGTGGTCTCGGTGGGTCTATTAATGATACAATGCTGCTATTACCTTTAGGAGGGGGGAATGAGCTAACTGACCAAGGAAGCAGGGTTTCTATAAACCAGATTTAGGTATGGGTATCTGCCCTAATATAACCAATCATGTTGATATTTGGTGATTCTGAGAAAGGTCCCTTTCCAATGGTGTTGCAAAAATAAAAAATAAAAAAAGCTCCTGATGCTTAATATACACGTTAGATGGCAAGAGCCTTTCCAAAGGAAAGACAAGCAGAGACAAAGAGAGAATGCTCAGTTCTGTTAACAACATATTTGAGCCCCAGGATCCATTTCTGTTCTCCTCTGATATATGAGAAAATAAATTTCCTTTTCACTCAAGAGACAGTTCATTTTCCAACATTTGGAATGGATAAGTCATGCATGCATGCCTTATCTTTAAATATATATATTTATATTTCAGAGAGGAAGAGAGAGGGAGAGACATCAATGATAAGAGAATCGTTGATGGACTGCTTCCTGCACACCCCACACTAGGGATCGAGCCGAACCTAGGCTTGTGACCTTCAACAGATTCAAACTGGGTGTGACCCTTTAGTCTGCAGACTGACACTCTCCCCACGGAGCCAAACAGGCTAACAGTGTTGGGCAAACTCATTAGTCAACAGAGCCAAATATCAACAGCACAATGATTGAAATTTCTTTTGAGAGCCAAATTTTTTAAACTTAAACTTCTAACACCACTTCTTCAAAATAGACTTGCTCAGGCTGTGGTATTTTGTGGAAGAGCCACACTCAAGGGGCCAAAGAGTCCCATGTGGCTCACAAGCTGTAGTTTGCCAACCATGGGGCTAGGGCATGCATGCTTTATCTTAAGCAGGATGTTTAATATGATGCTTGGATTCCATACTTGCAAATAAGAGTCTAGGTGTCTCTTAGTAGCATATTCTTGGATATTCATTTATAATTTAAAGGAGCTTTTTAAATACAAGTGTAAACTAAAAACTAATCAAGTGATGTAGTTAGGTGTTTGGCATATTTAAATAATATTAATAATAATTATTATTATTACTATTATTGTTGTTATCAATTTCACCACTATTATAATGCCACAGATCTGTTATTCTTCACGTATCTGCAGATTAGAGCTTATGACTTATTTCTCAGTGTGTCTAATGTCACACTGCTTTTATTGTGCCACCATTTATTAATGTGATTGTGATCATCACGTAGGACAAATTATATTTCTGGAAAGTTTTATCATAACCAATCACAATGCCACATGCCCCTCTTGCTGCTATTATTCCATTGAACATTTTACTGTTGCTATTTTGTATGCCCTTCCTCTTATCCCCTTCAATCATAATCTTGTTTTAATTGCTTCTTCTCTGGAAAATACAAACATTATCTTTCTGACTCCTGGAATTAATAACTTCCGTGATGGCTTATCATCTCTTTTGTTCTCCAGTGCACCTTTTCCAATTAAAATGGAAATTAAATGGAATGGACAATCACAATCATGTACATAGCACTTGGTGGCTTTGGATCTCATTCTGTACTGAATAGAGCTCTTTACCCTTGAGTCTTTTATTATTGTTTCCTGCATGCCACTAGGCAGAAGATAAATAAATATCTATTGTCAGTTTAGATCTATTGTGATCGATGATAGATAGATTATCGATAGATGATAGATAGATAGATGATAGATAAACCCACTATTATGACTTTATTTAACCTTAATTATTTTCCTAAAATTCCTATCATTAGGTACACTCACATTGGGGATAAGGGTTTCAATATACAAATTTTATTAGGGGCACAATTCAGTCAATGTAATTTGAATAGTTTCAAAAATTTTAATTATGTAGGTGTGCCATAATTTGATCGAACATTTACATTTTATATACTATGGCCATGTCCAATTATTTCTTTTTTTAATTATAACTTTTTATTTATTTTTTAAAAATATATTTTATTGTTTTATTGATTTTTTACAGAGAGGGATAGAGAGTTAGAAACATTGATGAGAGAGAGATCAGCTGCCTCCTGCACACCCCTTACTGGGGATGTGCCCACAACCAAGGTACATGCACTTGACTGGAATCAAACCTGGGACCTCTCAGTCTGCAGGCTGACACTCTATCCACTGAGCCAAACCAGTTTCAGCTGAAATTATAACTTTATAACTAATGTTGCAATGAACATCTGTTCTCATATGTAGCAATTTACATTGTTTCTGAATCATTTTATGTGTATAGAATACTCCTAAAAATATTGGGTCGGCAACTAAGTAATTGCGGGTTTCACACATATATGGCTTCAGTTGAATTTTTAGGTTTGCAGACGTAGTACAAATGTAAAACACATTTTGTTATTTGATAGTTGGCTATTCAGCTGTTAATCAGTAAAAAAAGTTTTTTGATCTGTTTTGTAGTTTTCGTTTGGCGTTCGTTGAAAAATGGAAAATCAAAAGGAACATTTTCGTCATATTTTGCTTTTTTATTTCCGCAAAGGGAAAAACGCATCGCAAGCTCATAAAAAGTTATGTGCTGTTTATGGTGACGAAGCCTTAAAAGAACGGCAGTGTCAAAATTGGTTTGCCAAATTTCGTTCTGGTGATTTTTCACTCAAAGATGAAAAACGCTCTGGTCGTCCAGTTGAAGTTGATGACGCCCTAATCAAAGCAATAATCAATTCAGACTGTTACAGTACAACACGTGAGATTGCAGAGAAGCTTCATGTATCACATACATGCATTGAAAATCACTTAAAACAACTTGGCTATGTTCAAAAACTCGATACATGGGTTCCTCACGAACTGAAAGAATCACAGTTAACGCAACGCATTAGCAGCTGCGATTTGCTAAAGAAACGTAATGAAAATGATCCATTTTTAAAACGACTGATAACTGGCGATGAAAAATGGGTTGTTTACAACAATATCAAGCGGAAAAGATCGTGGAGCAGGCCAGGTGAACCAACTCAAACAACATCAAAAGCTGATATTCATCAAAAGAAGGTTTTGTTATCAGTTTGGTGGGATTACAAAGGAATTGTCTACTTTGAACTCTTACCACCCAACCGAACGATCAATTCTAATGTCTACATTGAACAACTAACGAAATTAAACAATGCAGTTGAAGAAAAGCGGCCCGAATTGACAAATCGAAAAGGTGTTGTATTCCGTCATGACAATGCAAGGCCACACACATCTTTGGTCACTCGGCAAAAATTAATGGAGCTTGGTTGGGATGTTTTGCCACATCCACCATATAGTCCTGACCTTGCACCATCTGATTACTTTTTGTTTCGATCTTTACAAAACTCCTTAAATGGTAAAAATTTCAATAATGATGATGATGTCAAATCGTACCTGATTCAGTTTTTTGCTAATAAAAACCAGAAGTTTTTTGAACGTGGGATTATGATGCTGCCTGAAAGATGGCAAAAGGTCATTGATCAAAATGGGCAATACATTACAGAATAAAGTTATTTAGTTCCATGAAAAAATTGTCTTTGATTTTCTTTAAAAAATCCGCAATTACCTAGTTGCCGACCCAATAAAATTACTTGGTCAAACAATTTTTAAGTTTTAAGATTTATACTACCAAACACTTTCCAGAAAGCTCATACCAATTTATTCTTATAATAGTTTTGATGAACATGTCATTTTCCTTTTATTTATTGGCACTGGCTAGCAACATTTTCTTTAACTCTATGTCATTTTGATAGAAGAAGGACATTTTCTCATAGAAAATTATTCTTTTCATTTTGACACAGAAAACTGTTTTCTTGTATCAAATTAGTTTTTTCATTTACTTTATTTGATTAGTAATAGAGCTTATCATGCTTCAACACTCTTCTCAAGTGACAAAAATAATCTATTCTTAAGGCAGAGGATCGGCCATTCTAATCATACCTCCCTGATAACAATCACTACCTTGCTAGCTCATTAGAACTCCCCAATACCGGGCTCTGTCACCTGTGTAACCTTCACTACTTTATCTCTGTCACTTGCTAGTTTACTTGGCTAATTCATCTCGTTATGTCTTAGAATAAACCATTCTTTCTGTCAGATATGACTACCTCTGCCTCTCTGAATTTCATTAATTCTGAAAAAACTAAGATCAAAGATTATTTTCTGTGAATATATTTCCTGATTTCTCCATTTTTATTAAATATTCAATTTCCCTAGCTCTCATTACCTATATCTACACAAAAGATATCTAATAAATTGCAAATATTATTATTATTGTATTATCATACTCATTCAGTACATATCATAGAACTCCTCTCACTATAATTTAACTTCGGCTTTTCTTCTCTCTTATGTGTTAGACTGACTACATTATCCTTGAAATCAATGAACATGTCTTGTTATTGTGCAAGACATTGGGTTTGACAATAAATTCATTTAACAAATTAATAAATGAACAGTGTACAGAAGTATTATCTTATTTAAAGTCACAGTATCAAGGTTAACTCAATTCTTAACTTCATTTCACTATTAGGGGCCAAATTTGCCCTAAAACTGATTGCTTGGGAACTAGGTACTTTATTAATGCCAATTATTTCTCCTATAAGCCTGGGTCCCACTCTTAAAAATATATATTTTTTCAATCATCACCTGAGAATATTTTCATTGCTGAGAGAGAGAGAGAGAGAGAGAGAGAGAGAGAGAGAGAGAGAGAGAGAGAATGTGAGAGAGAAACATCCATAGGTTGCCTCCTAATTGCTTGCCTCCTGTATGAACTTCAACTGGGATTGAACCCACAACCTAGGTATGTACTCTGGCTGAGAATCAAATTTGCAAACTTTTTATTATAAGGGACAATATTCCAAACAATTGAGACAACTTTCTGGGGCTAGATCCCACTTTTTAAATTTAAATAAACTTCTAAATATTTTAGAATAACTTTAAATTTATAGGAAAGTTACAAAGTACAGATAATTTCCATATACCCTCTCTCACCAAATTTTCTCCATGGTTAAGATTTTATGCTGACATTATTACAATGATATATTTGCCACAAGGAGCTAAGTAAACTCTGTGCTTTGCCTACAAAGCCAGGCTGGCTTCCCTGTTCTTGTCCTTATCTTAATAAGATTCACTTATTTGATTCTCAGCTCATTTTTCTTCCCTGTTAGTCCACATTATGATTGAGATCCAATAGCTCCATCTTATATAGTAATGGACAAAAATGTCATTCTTGTGGGGCCTGGCTACAAGGTTGAGATTTCTGGAAGCAATACACAAATACAGTTACTCTGCAAACACAACTACAAAGAAAGTCTTCACTGGCTATTTTGAGCAAATTTATAAGAATTTCTAGAGGCCCAGTATACAAAATTCATTCACCTGGGGATGGGGGGTCTGACTGCCACTAACGGCTTCTGCTTGACAGTCTGATCACCTCCTAAACACTCCACTGCCAGCCTGATCGACACCTAACTGCTTCCTAGCCGGCCTGATTGTCCCTAACTGTCCTCCCCTGCTGACCTGGTCACACCTAACTGCCCTCCACTGAAAGCCTGCCACCCCTCCTCAACTGTCTTCCCCTGCAGGCCTGATCTCCCCCCCCCCCCCACCAACTGCCCTACCCTGCTGGCCTGGTCTCCCCAACTGCCCTCCTATGCAGTCCCAGTCCCCTAAACTGCCCTCCTCTGCTGGCCTAGCCATCCCTAACTGCCATCCCTACTGGCCTGATTGCCCACAACTGTCTACAATTGCCCCAACTGCCCCCTCCCCCAACTGCTGTATCCTGCAAGCCTGTTCTCCCCAACTGCCCTCCCTTGCATGCCTGGGTCCCCCCCAACTGTCCTCCACTGCGGGCTTGTTCCCCCCTCAACTACCCTCCTCTGTAGGCCTGGTCTCCCCTAACTGCCCTCCCCTGCTGGCCTGGGTCCCCCCCCAAATGCCCTCTTTTGCTGGCCAGGTCAGCCCCAATTGCCCTCCTCTGCCAGCCTGGTCACCCCCAACTGCCTTCCTCTGTTGGCCTGGTCACCCCTAACTGTCCACAATTGCCCTCCCCTGCAGGCCATCTTGTGGCAGCCATCTCATTTCCACACGGGGGCAGCCACCTTTGAACACTTAGGGGCAGCCATCTTGTGTCTTGAAGTGATGGTCAATTTACATATTACTATTTTATTAGGTAGGAGGAAGATGTTGTCACATAACATTATATAGAACTTTCTCACTATGTAGATTGAATAGTGAGAATATCAATATCATACAGTGGTTAATACTATGAGCTACAATCCAGAGTTTCAATCCAGGACCCTTCATTTACTATATCCTTGACCTTGGGGAAAATACTTAACCTCTCATTTGGCAAATGGAACCAATGGAAATGTTAATAGCTTCATGAGATTATTTTATGCTTTTTACAGAAGCTTAAAGGTAAATGTTTAGCACAGTGCTGGATACTTAGGACATGTTTGACAATTGTTAGATGCAAGTATTTACTCATAAAAAAAAAATCGGTGAGTTTTGATGGTTAATTTTATGTGTCATTTTACTGGGCCACCAGGCAGTCTGATATTTGGTTAAATGTTGTTTTGGGAGTCTCTGTGAGGGTTTTTGGATTATATCCATAATACTCAAAGCATCTGATACATCCAATGCAATACCAATCAAAACATTAATGGCATTCTTTTAAAATAATATTAACATTTAAATCAAGATATAAACTGATGAACAAAAAGATAGATACAGAGACAGTAAAGCAACAAACAGACTGTTAAATTACAGTGGGAAGGTTAGGGAGATAAGAGGGAGATAAGAGATCAACTGAAGGACTTGTATGCATGCATATAAGCATAACCAATGGACACAAAACTCTGGGGGGTGAGAGCATGTAAGGGAGTAGGGGTGTGCAACGGTAAGATATGTACACATATAATACCTTAATAAAAAAATGAAACAAAAAAGAAATTTGGAAAAAAAATAAAGGATAAAAATTTTTTTAAAAAATAAATAAATCAAGAGACCATTTAAAACAGATTGCTTTCCTTAATGGGGGGTGGCCTCTTCCAATCAGTTGCACAAATAGAACAAGAAGCCTGGCCAACCCTCTGAATAAAAGATACTTCTTCCTGCCTGAGTGCCTTTGACATGGGACATCAATGTTTCTTCCTGCCCTTGGACTCTAATGTCAGCTCTTCCTGGGGCTCCAGCCTGTCAGTCTCAGAGTGGAACTGTAACATCATCCACTCTCCTGGCTTTCAGGCCTTTGAGCTTGAACTGAAACCACACCATCAGCTCTCCTGGGTTTCAACCTTGCTGACTTACCATGGAGATCCTGGGACTTGTCAGACTCTCAGCTCACGTGAGACAATTTCTTATAATAAACCCCTTTCTATTTATATAAGTGCAAAGTAATGGTAAAAAAAAAAAAGAGCTTAGATATTAAAAAGTCCAAGTGTGTGCATTTCTATCATGTTCTCTCTGGTTGTCATTCTTCTACCCTATGTTGACCTGTCAGTGTCACCGTCATTAAAGTGCAGCCGGTGTTGGTGTAAATTTATAATTGGCATAATCCTTATTGCTGACATGTCAATATTTAACTTGAATTAACCTTTTCTTTGAGGCTGACAAATTGTGCATCTGTGGCTTGTTCAGTCCAATTTTTCATGTCATTGCCTTGCAAAGCATACAAATTTATAATGTCACTGCATGATGGATGCAGGCCCTTCTTTTGCCTTGGAGAAGGGTTTCAACCTACTTAGATTACCCATCGGTTTGTTTATTTATTTATGTATTATTTTCTATTCCACCCACCACCTATTTTTAAAGGCTTTCAGTGAATTTACCCCCCCAAGGACCACAGTTTGGGGATGAATGGAAGGGTACCCCTGTCAGGAATCATTACCATGCTGCTGCAAAGGAGCCAACACATTGTTCTGGCCAGTGTCAAACAGAACAGCCTTCATCTGTGCTTGTGTGTTGTCACTGCAAATTTGTTGACGGCAAATAAAGACTGGAGAAAGAAAAATAGGTCAGAATGGTGTGTGGGAAGCAAAGTGACATTAGTGTCAGTTTTACCTAATCTCCAAGAACAGAGCTTGTCAGAGTTATCATTTCCTTAGGACATGGACAGCTGAAACTTCAACTCAATTATTTCTATGTCTCCTTAAAAAATAAACAAACAACAACTTAAAGTTGTTCCCTCTCCCACTCTCTACCTGCTTTGGATGCAAAAGTGGACAAGTATCCAAGGGTGCTAATTTGAAATTCTTGGACCTGAATGCTGAAGATTTGGGATTGAAGGAGATTTAGGAGTGAGTCATTCCATCATAGTGTGTTTCCAAGCCAGGTTTATGGAAAAATAAGAAAGGACTCTGTCCAAGTTTCACAATACCATACCAGCTATGCCACTTTCTTCACTTCAATGGAGCGTTTTGGAGCAGCGGAGATATCTAACCTCCCTACATAAAGTCTAGTAAATTTATTTAAAGTTACCTAAGATAAAATTGAGAGCTACCCAGAGCATGTAGTTAAGGGTAGGTGATTATTTTAATTTAAATTTTATGAAAAGTTTATAGAAAAGCCAAATAAATTGATGCTTAAAATTTTCTCAGTTCAGCAAAGGATTATTTACACATGTGTTGTTAAAATGAAGCAATAATTGGTCTACTTTCTGGATTCTAGGTTAAGTTCTAATATTCTTAGAATGTCTTAAATGATTTATGGAAATTAAAAATAGTTAATATGTGTATTTGAAATTACACTTCCTCTGACTTATCCCTCATATTTGTCTCCCTCTTACTAATAAAAACTCCAAGGCAAAACTAATGTTATACCTTCACTAATTGCTTAGAATTGTTATTTTTTATGCTTCCTAATTTCCAAGCAACATATACTACATAAACTAAAGCTAATAAATTTTAAGACATAAGAGGAAATGTGGTCCTGGATTAACTTTTCCAATGCTAAGACTATATTGGCAATCATATGTATAGTTATATTTTGCTTTATTATAATGAATCATGATACATTTGTTGACCAAGAAGAGACATCCATTCTAAGCAAATGAGCAAACAAAGAAATCAGGACTAGATTGCATTTTTCCCTTTAGCCATACAATCTACTTTTCAAACACTAACACTGGCTGCTATGGGTGACCAATCTATAAAATAGGTATGAACAGAAAATCCTTAGCTGAAGTAGGGATTGCATTCTGAAACCCAACTCATAAATATCTCCTTCGTTCAACCAAGTTCTTCCACTTGTTTCTATTGTGCAGAATTTGAAAACTTCAGGTACCAGTCAACTCTTAGTTTGCAAGTGAGAAAACTAGTGAATATCCAGTGGCCCAATATCATACTAGCAGAACTAAAATTAGAAATCAGATCTCCTGATTTATAATCTAGTATTATTTTCATCAGAACAGGTCCATGTTGTCACAAGTTCATTTATTTATTCATCTCAGTATTTAGTATGCATTTATTATGTGTCACACATTATTTTAGGGGCTAAGACTACCAAAAAAAATTCAATAAAAATGTTCCTTTCTTTATAAAGTTTACATTTTAGTTGGGAAAGACTGGTAATAAGTGCTTACCATTATGCAATATTGTCATTCAATATAATGTTAGTGCTTCATAATATAAAATTTTAAAAAGTGGAAAGGGCGCTAGGGAATATAATTTTCAAAAAAGTTGCTAGGGAAGGACATTCAGAAGCAGTAGCATTTGAACAGACACCAAAAGGAGATTAAGGGAATGAGTTGCAGCAGAGAATATTTGTGGCATAATGAACAGCATGTATAAATGTCCTGAGTTAGGTGTGTTCGTGGAATACTTACAAGCAGACAGAAGACCAAAGGAACTAGAATGCAGGGAGTGGGAACTGGGGAGTGTGGAGGAGACTAAGTTGGAAGGGGAGCTCTGGAGTCCATGGAGATCATTTCAGATTCATCTGGGCCTGCTGGGAAACAATTCAATGATTTGAATTGAGAAAGTGACATATTGTGGCTTTCATCTTGATAAAATAAAAGTTATTCTCCCTACTGGATGAAGGATGAACTATAGGAAGGTAAAATTAGGAATAATTACAGGTACTCACAAAGAATATTGGAGTCTTTTACACTTGTATAATATTTCCCCTAAAGTATTCTACACTTTTAATTGAATGTCTACAATTATTCTGAGATAGATATGTCACATGGTATTAATTCCATTTACCAGATTAAAAGCTAAGCTTGTAAAGTAGGAGATCAAGTACTTATATTTTACAGCCAGTACTTTATATACTGCACAACAGTGACTCTTTTCCACTGACAGGTTAGGAGGATGGGTTTAGGTAAGAGCAAAGGATATGTTTCTACTCAGAAGAGAAAGTGAGGATCAGCAGTTTTCTAATTTAATCAACACCTATCCAATATATATTAAGTACCAGACAGTGCATTAGGCATTGAAAATACAGAAATGAAAAAGTCAATTCCTGCATTGACAATCTACTGTAGAACATAGCAATAAGCATTTATTTTTGTACTCTTTGCTGTATGCTGAGAATTTCAAAGTAGCACATGCTTTAATCTCCCTAGTAATCATATGTTATGGGTGCAATTATAATCCACATTTTTACAGAAAATGAAAATAAAGAACAGAAAAACTAAACAACTTATATAAAGTCACCAAGTGTGTCATTTATGACCTTGGGATTCAAGCCTGACTTTAATCACAAAGTCTATTTATTTATTTTATTTATTTTTTTTAAATATACATTTTATTGATATTTTTACAGAGAAGAAGGTAGAGGGATAGAGAGCCAGAAACATCAGTGAGAGAGAAACATTAACCAGCTGCCTCCTGCACAATCCCTACTGAGGATGTGCCCACAACTCAGGTACATGCCCTTGACCAGAATCGAACTTGGAACCCTTCAGTCCACAGGCCGATGCTCTATCCACTAAGCCAAACCAGTTTTGGCAAAAAGTCTATTCTTTTAACCTTATGCTACTTCAACACTTTTTAGTGGTCTACTGTTTAGATATCTCTTGCATTCTTCCCTCACTTTTTGTTCCTTTCCTAATTTTTGCTTATCTTGGCATGTGAATTTGTGACACCTATTAAATAAGAGGTTATGGGGACTTCAATAGGTTTGAGATAATGTAGCTAAATGATACACAGAGTACTGTATTATACTTAGCTATCACCAAGGACAAAAATATAGTTCTCTCTCCCACTCTCTTCCCCACCTCTCTCTCTCTCTCTCTCTCTCTCTCTCTCTCTCTCTCTCTCTCTCTCTCTCTCTCACACACACACACACACACATACACACACACATGTACAAAACACTAACTCATCCAAATCATTAGTTTTTCTCAAATTCATATGAGTTTCTTTATTAAAATCTCCACTTTCTGCTTCTCTGGAACTTTCAGAAAACCCAAAAGTCATCACAGCTTTCCATTTCTCTAGTTTTCTCAAGTACTTACAGAATCATTTATGCATTGCCAGGTCAAAATAAATATTAAACTGAGTCAAATGCCTCATAACTCAAAATATATCTCTTCCCATCCTGCTTGTATATAAAGACTGTATGTATCCTTGAGAATTTTATATGACTTACTTTGAAGACAAATATTTAAAAGCATGGATTTTGAGTTTGCATTTCAATGCCAGCAATACTGCTTACTATGGTAGTTGTGTCTATTGTAGGTACATTATTAAATATTTCTGTGCTTTATTTTTCTCATTGGTAAATGGAAATATTGATAGAGCCTATCTCACAACATTGTTTTGGGGACTCATTAAGTTAAAAAAAAGCAAAACAGTAAATCTATTATTTCATCCCAAACACTCAAAAGACCTCCCATAAAAATCAAGAGTTGTTTTGGTTATGAATTTTAGTTTACTAATAAAAGTAACCACTATTTTATGTTTTTTATAGGTCAGAAAACCTTTATTGTAAATGGCCAGAAAGTAAATACTTTAGGCTTTGTAGATCATACTCAACTCTGATGTTATAGTATGATGCAGCCACAGGCAATACCTAAATAACTGGATGTGGTTGTGTCCTAATAAAATTTTATTTATAAAAATTGATTGGCCAAGGTTTGCCAACACCTAGTTGACCTGCTATGCTGAGTGTATTGTCAGGTATATTGTACATTACACTTTATTTTACTTTCAATACAACACAATAAAGAAAGTTTTATTATTATATTTATGTTTATATATAAAAAAAACTAAACTTTAGAGAAATGGAATGATTTTAGCCAAAGTTTAATAAGTACTTGAGCTAGCCTCAGACCTTGGTTTTTATGTCTATAAAGCCTAATTTTTATTCAGTTATTTATCACCTCAGTGGTAAAATATTATAATTTGGTATCTTGGTCAGTCTTACTAACCACACTTGATGTTCTCCAGAGCTGCAAGTGGCAAATCATTAACCTGTTGAACAGTGAAGATAGGAACTATTTTCATCTTAACAGAAAGTTCTATTATAAGATGCTATTCTGAAGTTTTATCTCATGTTATTCCAATGTTCAACAATTGTGGGACAGAACAGAAATTAAAATTTGCTTTGTAGTCACCTGATCAGTTTTGCTAGAGAAGGAAACCCTCTGACAACTATGACACCACAGCTGCCCAGATACCATGTGTTTTACGGCATGTATGAAATAGGCAGATCATTACCATCTTTACTGAATCACATAATAAGAGCTAATGAGAAATAATTCACTAGTGAAAGGCAACTCAAAAGACATGTTTGATTAAAGCAGCTGTTTTTCTTATGTTTTTTTTTTGTTGTTTGTTTGTTTGTTTTTGTCAAAAATTCCAGTTATTTTGGAGTGTGGGGAGTATTTGCGATGCAAGCCATTACCCCTTATCATGGTGATGTACATGTACCTTCTAGCTTTCAAACCAAATCCATGATATGGCTCAAAATGGGGACTAATGTACAGATGAGAAAAGCAGTGATTCTTTTCAAATCTTCAGGCTAGAAATTGACTTTCAGACTTACTTCTTTTGGAAGAAAACAGGTGAAAAAATAATCATTATCTCATGAGTGAAGGTGAGGTCAGCAAAACATTTGCCTTATTCTTGCCATGTGGCACAATTTTCAGAGGAAATTGCTATGGTTTTAACCAGAATGTCAAAAAGGCTCATTTTTCAGCTTCAGTGGATATTGTGTTCATTTGATGGAATTTTGCTTTCTGTAGCATTTAAGCGACACATATCAGGGTAGCAAAGGGAAAGGAAGATCAAGAGATAGGACCTATATATTGTTGAACTCTTTGTGTTGAATCTGTGTGAAATGGCCAAATTATAACAAGTTGTTTAATGTTCACACCAATCATTTTCTAGGTTTTATTTTCTTCTCAGTTTTACAGATGAAGATACAAATACTAGGATCAAGTACGTGCTCAAGTTCTCAGAATTGTTGAAGGTTGGAGGTTGTAGTCTTCCTAACTCCCAGAAGCTTTCATCTATAATAACAAAAGCTAATTAGACCAGATGTCCTTCTGGACAAATCCTGGGGCAAGAGTGAAACCTGGGTCCTGGGTGCCAGAGGGAAGCTAGTGCCAGCATCTGGGGGAAGGAAGGCCTACTCTTGTACGAATTTTGTGCATCAGGCCTCTAGTCATATATAAGAGATAAAAATCACATGAATTTTCTGAATAAGTCTGTGAACATTGGGAGTAGATTGATTTATTTAACCAGTTAGGTAAAGAACCAGTCATTCAAGAGGAATATATGGAGAATTGCCAGTGAGGAGGAATAAAAAGCTTATTTAGTAGGTATCTTCAATCATACATCAGATTATTTTCCTTAAGAAAGGAATTTATTTTGGCATGCTCAGTAATTGAGCTTTAATCTATGAACCAGGAGGTCATGGTTTGATTCCCGGTTTGATTCCCTTGTTTGTGGGCTCATTCCCCAGTGTGGGGACTGCAGGAGGCAGCCAGTTGATGATTCTCTCTCATCATTGATGTTTCTGCCTTTCTCTACCTCTCCCTTTCTCTCTGAAATCAAGAAAATATATTTTAAAATTGATTTTTTTTAAAAAAAATTATATGAAATGTGATGGAGTAGGTATTTTTAAATAATATTTTGATAGATTAGAGTGTTCACCTGTCAGGGAAGCTGAGGTTAAATACAAACATTTACTGTAGATTACTACCTGCTACTACAAAATTATTCTAGAATAGATACTAATTTTATCAATGTCAGGTAACAAGACACTTCTGACATTCAGGAAATAAGCAGATATAAAATGCAGCCTGCTAAATCCCAGCAAGGTTGATTGCTAATCAGTGGGAAAGGCTCTTGAATGTTCAGGTGAAGAATAACAGATATCTAAATTCAAAGGACATCAGAGGAATAAATCTTGGGAGAAGATAAGAAAGGAAATCAAAGGAAGAGAAATGTTCCTGGCTTATGCATCTGACAGGAGTGCAGGGCCACTGGGGAACACTGATGTGACATGAGGACAATTTATCCTGCTGCCAGAAAAGCTGGCTATCTTCTGCTCAGTGAGACCCACTGATGTTGCAGGATTTCAGTAGCTGCCCATTTAGAGTCATCCATCATTTTCAACCCAGCTGCTCCACCTTTACTAGCAAAGTGGGTGGCAAATTGTAAAAGAAGTAAATGGCTCACTTGTGCAATGAGATACCTTTTCCCAAATGTCTCCTGAGATGACAATTTCTTGGGTAAATCAACTTGTCCCTTCCATTGCTCATTAGAAGTGGGATGTAGATATGTCAGCAATGATTCCCAGAGTTTCTGGAAACAATCAACATGCACCCTGAGAGAGACATGGCCCTTTGCTTTCGTTCCAGAACCAGGCAAAAGAGCAGATAGACTCAATTCAATAATAACAGAGAGGAGGAGGAAATATGATGGTGAGAAAGTCATTTTTTTGTTAGTTAACTGTGGTAGGTGTGTTTATGTAATCTCATCATTAAACTCTCTGTGTCATAGTCCAGATTTTCGGGTCCTAGGGATAGCTGGTAAGATATTCTCTAAGCCTGTATACCATCAGACCTTTCTTTCAAGTCCAAATAACATGCTCTGAAACACTTAATGCTTGTAAGATAATACAGTTTCAGGAGAGGATTTTGTCAACTCTAATTTGCATCTCAAGCTCCTATATTTTTTTAGTAATTTTGCTCAAGGTTTGGTGACTCTCACTCTCGGGGGTTCCTGTCTAACACTTAATCTTATTTTTTCACCTTCCACACCGATCTCTTTCTCTTAATAGTTTCAAGGGTTTGCTTCCTCTAGAGCCCTGTGCCATTGTCCATAAATCCCTCTAGGAGATAGGAGTCAGGGTGTTGGTTCCTGATTCTGGAAGAATGTTGGGGACTCTCCTGTCTCCTAATAGCCTGGCTTTTAGGTGGAAAGTCTAAGTAAGATTGCCATCCGAAGCTTTTCATGATGAATACTAATTGAATTCCAGCCTATCTTCTGGCCATTATGCTCAAAGATGACATATGTCCCCTCGGGCTTTAAGCTACTTTGACAATGTCCCTTTTACTGTTACTGGGGGTGCAAATAAGCCTTCTACCCTGGATGCAGGTAATAAGGTGGTGCATTGTCTATAGATAGTTTAGCATAAAAATAAAACACACTGAAAGTTAGTCTGCTTTTGACTATTTGCCCTGAGCCAGAAAGTTTAAACAATGCCAGCAGTGAATTTTTCCCCCCACTGCTCCACCTTACAGCACTTCTGAGGAAGGACTAGAACTTCCTCGGAAGAGGAGATGATTCCATCAAGGGAGGGTCCGTACCTGGTTTTGTACTTCACAGTATCTTGCAGGATAGCTGCCAGATAGTAGATGCTCAATAAATACTTATTAAATGAAATGTTTACTCTATATGAGAGACAATTAGAGCAGAGGGAACCAACTAAGCAAAAGCAGTGAAGGATGAACTACATTATATGTTCAGAAAACTATACAAAATGGAAACTAATTCCTGCTGCACAAAATATAAGGAGGGTCCAATGCATGAGCGGCTTATAAAAATGAAGAATATAAATGAACTTGGCAAGATAGGTGGAATATGAAATGGCAATGAAAAGTGATGAGAAAGGAATAAAGTGACTCAGATTGAAGGAAGACAACTTTATTCAGTTACTCAAATACTATAATATGTACTTCCTATGTAACAGAAATGTTTTTGGCCCAGGAGACTTAAGATTTATGAGATACTGTATGTTCCTAAGTAACTCACAGTATGAGGGAGAAGTAGAAGGTAATAATAGCAAAATTATAATGGATGTCTTTTGAGTATCTTCTGTATACAAGGTGTTTTCTAAATATTAAGTATCCTGGTCAGACTGCAAGGCAGGGCTTGTTATTAGCCTTTTATAAATGAGGAAATAGAAGGTCAGTGAGAACCAGTTTCACATCATTTCAGGTGGGATAGCTGGAGGGTCAGTCCTATCTGTGTCCACTGGGAAATGCAAGTAGAACCAAATCAGGTTATTTTGGCTGCAGCACTGATTTAGAGAGGAAAGGAGGGACGGTAAGACAAAAGACAGTTGGAGTTTTTCAATGGTTCTGAAGGCCCCAGACTATTGATGAAGTCCTCACAAGAAAAACAAAAGTCCCATGTTTAAAAGGAACATGGGTAATATTTAAATCTAACACTTCAAATGAAGAGGCATTTTGTCATTTTCTCTGAACCTTATTTCCCTGAAATCCTGGTTTACTGGCATATAGTATAAAAATAGAAGTCTGAAAAATAGAAGTCTAGTTGCTTGAGACCTCAAATTATCTAAGCTATTAATATTATATAATGTATTCCCAGAGATTTACTCCTCAAACAGAAACCATTTTTTAAAGCAAATGCCATAACTTAAAAGCAATACATTGATCTAAATCTCCGATGTGGCATGCATAAATATACATACGTGTATATATACACATCCACACACATACACATATGTACATGTGCATACACCTTTGTATATTGCCTATTAATTTCTGTGATTTTGCAATTAAACTTTAAAAGAACAACAGGACAAAGAGTTGCATATTATCCTATATCAGAGTCAGAAATACTAGATATCTTAAGTGGATTTCTTCACACTCATTTGCAATTCAAAGTTAATATAAATAATTAGATATCTTAAGTATGCATTTGTCATAACAGTCTCTTCAAGAGGGTTGTATAGGAAAGACATTATTGAGTTACTTTCAAATATTGAAAATTCATGTTGTATTTGAGTCACAGAGAGGAGGATGTGTGGATATTTAAGTTCATTCCTAAGGTATCTCCTTTGTTTTCACTGGTATTAGATGTTTAGCTCTCTGGGGTGTTAAGAGAAGAAGGGAGAATTTACAAAGACCCAACAGAAGCAGGCCTGTTTTACGTTACAGAGCCAGGTCAACTGAGCACTCACACTGCTGTCTGTGCTTTATCCCGGGACCTGGGGGATGAGAGCTATTTCAGGGCACTCTTCTGTTCTCTGTGCTGGGGTCAGACAAGGCTTCTGAATAAGAAATGCAGGGCTCCATCAGTCTGAGAGCAAATTTGATTGATCTGTACAGATTACAAGATAAATTAGATCATAATTCTAATAGATTATTTCAAGGTTCTCATACCATTTCATAAATTTGAGCCCAACCATTTCGGAAATATACTCAAACCCCTCTCCTACTTTGTATTGGGGATTAGGCACCGCTAAGAAAAATAATACCAAAAAAGGTAGTTGCTTCTTTTTATTGAATTGATGTTTTCTTCTGCCTAATAGGCCTAACTTTAAATGTATTTCATGCTCCTCAACTCAAATAATATCCATGAGGGCATGGGACAGGGGGTAGGGGAGGCTGGGGGAAGATCAATGGTGAAAAAAAGGAGATATATGTACTACTACATGTAATACTTTAAACAACAAAATAAAATTTTTAAAAAAATAAAATAAACAAAGTCCATTGAATATATGTCTATGCATGATAAAGAATATATAAGCAAAATTTAAAATTAATAGAAAACTCACATATATTATTTTAGAGAATGTCTTCCAAGCTTATAGACACATTTTCCCATCTTGAAGAGTCAGAAACTGAAACTCGAACAATTGGTAATTTCTCTGGGTTATGGATGAGTCCTCCATATTTCCTGAGCCTGAACACTTTTTGATATCTGCAGTTCTCATGCCTAGAAACCACTTTGTGTTAACTGCAACCAACCATTCTTCTATGCAGAACCCTACACAAACTCCTTGGATGTCTTCACTGGAAGTCATTTGTTGTTGTTTAGTCAACATCACCTAGAAAGAGTTGATTCTTCACATCTCTAGTGACTAGTAATTTCTTCAATGAATTCATTCTTCAGCTATTCATTCAGCTTCTCATTAGTCCAAAGTCATGACTTATACAAGCCAATACTCAGTAATTTCTTAAGGATAGGGATGTTCTTTCTTTTATCTGTGCCATTGTAGTTATAAAGCATGTCACATAGCATATAGTATAGATGTGCTTATTGATCTAGAAATCCATAAGAGCACTGTGGGAGACTAATTGGAGTCAGTTTTACTGATTAGGTGACAATCATTCTCATCCTTACCTTCTTCTTTTTCATATATTTTATTTTTTTAAGAGAAGATTTAGGTTAAGAGCAAAACTGAATAAAATAGACAGGGAATCCCCATGTAGTCCTCCCTCCATTAATGCACAGCGTCCCCAATTATGGACATCCCTTAATGGAGTGGTGCCATTGTTACAATGACAGACAAAGACCCATTATTATCTCCCAAAGTTCATTGCTTACCTCAGGGTTCATTCTTGTTGTAACAAACATATATGACTTGTATCCAACATTCTAATGTCATATAGGATAGTTTCATGGCCCTCAAAATCCTTTCTGCTTCGCCAGTTCATCCCTCTTTTTTTCCTTAAACTTCTGATCTTTTCATCATCTTCATAGTTTTGCCTTTTCCACAATGTCATGTAATTAGAATCATACAGAATGTAGCCTTTTCAAATTGTTTTTTTTTTTCATTTAGTAATAGTCATCTAAGTTTCCCTTGTGTCCTTTATGGTTTGATAATTCATTTCTTTTGAGCACTGATTAATATTCCATTGTCTGAATGTAAGTTGATTTATCTATTCACCTACTGAAGGATATCCTGGTTGCTTTCAAGTTTTGGCAATTAGAAACACAGCTGCTATAAACATTTGTGTGCAGGTTTTTATGTGAATATAAGTTTTCAACTCATTTGAATAAAAAAAAGTGTAGCTTCTTCATTTTTATTGTTGAACTATCTCAAATACATCATTGTTTGTAGTGCTGATGGCAATTTGCCTGGTTTTCCTTTTTTTTCTTCTTCTCCAGCTGACACTCAGAGAAACCCAAAGAGCTCTCAGTCTTTCACTTGCTTTTCTTTCCATTTCAAGAGTGGCATATCCCTTCTTGATGAGGAAGTTAAAGGAGCCAGATGTGCTATGTTGAAGTGTAATACACTCCTACGCACACACACCCAGAAACAGAAAGTTTTGTCCATGACTCTGCATGGCCCCATAAAATTATTCCTTTACCAAGACCTAACTTCCAGCCACCATTTAAATTAGCTGTTTCCCTTGATCTCTGCTTATCTTTGTCCCTCACCTGTAGACCTTCACCTTGTCTCCTTTTTGTGGTCTTTTAAGTCTTCAGCCTCCTAAATGGGTCTTTGCCTCTTTAAGGATTTCTACTGCTGAGGAAGGTACAGTAGGAGCTTCAGTTCAGGATGATGGAGGATCAAGAGCTAATCTGGACCATGGGTCATTACTTGTTCTTTTTCTATTGTTAATCCAGATATCTTAGAATAACAATAATAGTAGAGATAGGTCTCTTCCTAGGCCAGCTACTAATTTGCTAAGTCCTGCTAATGCTCTACCTTAATATTCAGAGTGTGCCTGGCTCCTTTCAAAAGACAGATTGCATCATAAAGGTGGTTTCATAGCCCTATTTTCAGTTCTATAATTTTTTTTCTTTATCTTCACTATGGCTTGTGATAGAAAAGGACATCCCATCACAATTCATAATGAGAATGCTTAGAATGTACTGTTCTTTAGTGTTTTTCACTACAATTGGTATTGAAATTGTAATTAGCCTAAAGGTGTTACTCTCATAACAAATGGCAATTCCACTATCTCACATGTCATAATAGTCTGTTTTAATTTAATGGCAAGAATTATTTTTTGAAATAATACAGAAAGAGGATGATGACAGGTGCCTTTTCTAGTCACTTTCTTCTACTGCCACCCTCATTCTCCAGCCCCTCATCCACCACATTTAGCTCACAATGAGCAACCTCAGTGTTGTGCTATTGTGTGTCTCCCTGCCTTAGCCCACATGGCTTCCCTCTGCTGGAAAGGCTGTCTTCAGCCCTCCTATCCTCTGCCCAATTATAAATACATTTTCAGCTTTCAATGGTCAGCCTTTTGACAATGTCCAGTGAACAGAGTTGGCTGATCATCTCCACACTCCACCCTGACCTTCCTAGAATTCACTCCTCTTCCCCAGAGCCTCAACCTCAGAGGTCCACAGTCACATAGAATCCTCTTTCAGGAGGGGATCCTCCTTAGACACAGCCTGGCCTCATCTTTGTGCCCCTCATCCCAGGGCTCCATTTTGCCATGAAGATCTGCAGGCCAGGGCCTGTACCCCAAAATAAAATGTTCAAGAGTCTGTGGTAAAATAATAAAAACTGAGATTTAAAAAAAATAAAACCCCATATGTGAACTTAGGAATCTGACTTTATTCTGTGTTCCTCTTACACATCTGCTGTTAAATTGTTTCATAGTTAATAAAAATGCAATAGTGATTGCATTTCCGCAATGTATTTGGCAAAGTCAAAAGTTAGCAGTCACATTTCAGTTTTCAGGTTAGAGTAGATGCATACATACTGCTTTATCGAATCCACACACCTGCCACAGCACCTGTCCACACTTACCTCAAGTGCTTTTTTGTGGAGATGAGTGTCTCTGCAGATTCCCCTGACAGCAGGAAGCATGCCCTATTCATCTGGACAACAGGACTTGGTGCAGCACATGTTTAAGAAACATTCTCTGCAGAATGGATGGAGGAAAGAAAGGAAAATAGAGCATTAGAAATATTTTCTTTTAATTATTGTTACTTCCGGGCATAATTTAAAGAAATGTAAAAGACTCCTCTTCAAAAACAGTATGGTACTTCCAGAAGTTAATATTTGTCCATAATGAGCATTTTGGTCATTTATGTCCGCTTATTACTATCTATCCATATAAGTGTACTAGAGGCCCAGTGCACAAAATCTGTGCAGGGGGTAGGCGTCCTTTAGCAGGCCTGCACCCTTTCTATTCTGGGACCCCTTGGGGGGTGTCCAGCTGCTGATGTATGCCCAAAAGGGATTAGACCTAAACCGGCAATCAGACATCCCTCTCACAATCCAGGACCACTGGCTCCTAACTGCTCATCTGCCTGATCAACCATATTTATTATTATTATTTCACAAATATTGGCTCATCTGATCCTCAGAAGATTTAGTGAATTCAGAAGTATTAGAGAACTCCATTTCCAAGTGGCAGAGTGTAAACTTAGAGCCATATATTCTGTTCACAAGCCTGGTGTTGTGTTGCTTTGTCCTGTTTTTCCCCATTGCAGTCATGTACTAAGCAGGATAGAGAGAATAGAATACTCCACTCGCTCACGCATGCACAATGCCCTCCCACCACATGGGAAGTAACATTTTATTATTTATATCCTTTACATTTGTCAGTGTATGGTAATAATAAAAATCAGACTTAGTTTTATTATTGCTGTTTTAAAAGTCTTAACATCTCCCTTTTTCCTACACCCTGAGTGGCAACCACAGCCCATCATAGGGACACCCATGTGTACTGGTCAGACAAAGCCAACTGCAATGGCAAAGACTCTTAAATATCCAACAAGATTTTTGCACAACAACAGTTTATCTGTCACATCACAGTGTGTATATGTTCTTAAGTGCTCAGTTTTATGCAGTCTTTTTAAAAAGCCAAGCTCTTTTGTTGATTTATTGATGATAGCTATTCTTACAAGTGTGAGGTGATATCTCATTGTGGTTTTAATTTGCATATCTCTGGTGATTAGTGATGTTTAGCATCTCTTCATATGTTTACTGGCCATCTGAATTTACTCTCTGAAGAAGCATCTATTCAGGTTATTTGCCAGGGGAGGAATTTGGGAAAAGGGAACCTTTATGCCCTGCTGGTGGGAATGCAGATTGGTGCAGCCACTGTGAAAAGCAGTATGGAGTCTTCAAGAAATTAAAAATGATACTGCCTTCTGATCTAGCAATTCTACTTCTTCATATTTATCATAAGAAATAAAAAACACTAATTTGAAATGATATATGTGCCCCTATGTTCATTGCAGCATTATTTACAATGGCCAAGATTTGGAAACAGTCTAAGTGCCCATCAATAGATGAGTGGATTAAAAAACAGTAGTACATCTACACAATGGAATACTACATTGTGGTAAAAAAAAAAAAAAATGGAATTCTTACCATTTGCAACATCATGGATAGAACTGGAGAGCATTGGAGCATTGTGTTAAGTAAAATAAGCCAGACAGAGAAAAATAAATATTATATGATCTCATCATTTGTGGAATATAACAAACAACATAAATTGATGAACAAAAACAGATCCAGAGACAGCGAAGCATTGATCAGACCATCAAAACCTCAGAGAGAAGGTAGGGGAGGGTGGGGATAACTGGGAGAGATCAACCAAAGGACTTGTATGCATGAACATAAGTCTAACCAATTGATACAGACACCAGGGTGGTGAGGGCATGAGTGGGGCATGGGGGGCAATGGAGGAATAAAAACACATATGTAGTACCTTAATCAATAAATAAAAAATAAAGAAAATAGACACAAAAAATGAACAGAGCCTCAGGGGATTGTGGGACAATATTAAAATATGACAAAGAATATAATTGGAATCCCAGAAGGAGAGTAGAAAAATATTTGGATTGAAAAGATATTAAAAAACAAACAAACAAACAAAAACAAAAAACAAAGCTGGGACATGTACTCAACAGAATACTACTCAGCTATAAAAAGAAAAAAATATTACCTTTTGCACTAGCATGGATGAACTTGGAGAGTATTTTGCTAATGGGACAATCAGAAAAACAAATGCCATATGATTTCACTTATATGTGGAATCTAATGAACAAAATAAACTAACAAAGTGGAGACAGATTTATGCATACAAAGAACAGACTGACAGCTATCAGGGGTCAGAAGGGTTTGGGGCTGGTGAGCAAGGTAAAGGGATTCAGCAAAGAAAGATGCCTGGACACAAATAATAGTATGGCAATTGCCAGAGGGAAGGGTGCTGGGGAGATAGAAGAGAGTAAAGGGGGATAAATAGTGGTTGAAGGCGACATGACTTGGTGTGAGAAACACACAATACAATATATAGATGATGCATTGTAGAATTGAAACCTATATAATTTTACTAGCCAATTTCACTCCAATAAATTCTATGAAAAGTAAATTTAAAATAGGAAATTAGACTGGTTGGCAATGCTCAGTTGTTGAGCATCAATCTATGAAACAGGAGGTCATGATTTCAGTTCTAATCAGGGCACATGTGTCTTCTATTTATCATAAAGTTCTGTGTCTTCTACCTATATAGTAAAGAGGTAGTATGCAAATTAACCTTCTTGCCCTCATAAGATGGCTGCCTATGACTAGGCCGACAGGAGGGTTAGTGATGGACAATCAAATGAGTAAACAGTAGGCTGTGTGGGGCAACCTGGCTGGCAGGGAGCCGTCAGGGGTGACCAGGCTGGTGGGGGGGTGGGCAGTTGGGGGCAACCAGGCCAGCATGAGGTTCAGTTAGGGGTGACCAGGTTGGTGGTGGGGGTGCATTTAGGAGTGACCAGGCTGGCAGGGAGGGGGCAGTTAGGGGCAACAAGTCTGGCAGGGGGTGGGGCAGTTATGGGTAATCAGGCCAACACACAGTGGTAGTGAGGGGTGATCAGGCCAGTGGAGGGCAGTTAGGGGTAACCAGGCAGGCAGGTAAACAGTTAGGAGCCAGTGGTCCCATATTGTGAGATGGATGTCCGACTGCTGATTTAGGCCTGATCCCTGGGCCTAAACCTGCAGTCGGACATACTCTGAGGGGTCCCAGATTGGAAAGGGTGCAGGATGGGCTGAGGGGATCCACACCCACATGCACAAATTTCATGCACTGGTCCTCTAGTCCCTTCTTATAAAAACAGTTATCATTGGAATCAGTACCCATCTGGGTAATCCAGGATGACCTCTTCCTCAGACCCTTATCTACAGTGTGGGGCATGTAAGAGGCAGCCAATCAATGATTCCCTCTCATCATTGATGTTTCTATCCATCTCTCCCTCTCCCTTCCTCTCTGAAATCAATAAAAACTATTTTAAAATATAGGAAATTATTTTTTAAAAGCCAAGTTCTCTTATTCTGTGTCTCTGTGTGCTATGGGGGCTATTCTCTCTATTCAAACTGTAGATAGTGAAAGAGCATGAAGCATCATGTAGGAAATTGAGGGTCAGGATTCTGATTGGCATCTATCTCTTATACTCAGGAAGAGGGTGCACATCACTGCAAAGGAAGCTGGTAGACATGGACTACACCTGTACCTGGGCATGGGAGGAATGTCTCTACCGCTCCCTGTGCCAGGCTTTGTTCATTCCAAGGGCTAGCTGACAAATAGGCTTCTGGCTATGGTAGATGTCAATTAATCATGCATTTGGCATAACATTTTGCAAGCCATTATTGATATGTAAGTGCTTTTTTTTTGGCAAGCAAACTTTTCTAATGCTAGCTCACTTGAAGAATTATCATCGTAAGAGAAACTTAATTTACCTCCTGCTCATTTTATAGTTTGCCAATAATTTTCATATTTTTACTTGGTCATTACTCTATAGATGGTCAAGATCCATTTCTCTCCCCATTTTACCATGGATCATTGACCCTCCGGAAGGTTAATGACATGTATTCCTTATCTAGTAGCTGATAAATTCTCTCAACACAGAATTCTGCAAAGAGGAAATGTGCTGGACACCCACATTTTCTAGATACCCAATTAATATTTTTTTCCACCCAGTTCCTTTATTTAAGCATCCCTATTTCATTTAGATTGGCAACTAATAGTAGTTAGATGACCAAGTTTAGGAAAGTAGTATATAACTAGGAGTCCCTTCCAAAAAGCGGCAGGTAGAGCTGTTCTTGCTTTCTCTTTATTCTACATTGATCAAGCTGGATCAGACATGCACACCTGTTTCTGTGAAGCAATACATATCTTTCAATTTCACTACAACAAAAATGTGTTACCTCATAGTCCTGGAGGCCAGAAGTCCAACACCGAGGTGTCAGCAGGCTATGCACCTTTGGTAAGCTCTAGGAAAAGATCCTTCCTGGACTCTTGCAGTTGTTAGTGGCTTCAGACTTTCATTGACTGGTCTGCATAATTCCAATCTCCACTTCCATCTTCAACATCTTTCCACATATCTGTGTCTTCTGTCGCTTATAAAGACAGTTACCATTGAAGTCAGGTCCCACCTGGCTAATCCAGGATATCCTCTTCCTCAGACCCTTAACCCCATTGCATTGCAAAGAACCCCCCAACAAATAAATTCATATTTATTTAAACCTTTGGAGTGTTAGGATGTGTACATATATCTTTGAGGGTCACCATTCAACCCACTACACCATAACTACAGTGACAGCTTCCCATTATTGCTATAATAAATTACAACAAAGTTAGCAGCTGACAACAAAACACTTATGCTATTTTACAGTTCTGGAGCTCAGAAGTCTAAATCAGATGACATCAGTGCTGTGTCCTTTCTGTTTCCTTGTCTTTTTCAGCTAATAGAGGCTGCCTGCTGTCCTTGGCCCAGTGATGCTGGTATCATTCCAAACCATAGACTCCGTCATCACATCTCTTACTACTAACTGCTTCCCCCCTGTTATAAGTAAGTGCCTTTGTGATGATATTGAAATCACCCAAATAGTCCAGAGTGTTTTTGCCACCTCAATGTCCTTAACTTAATCACATCTGCAAGGTCCCTTTCACCATGTAAGATCACATATTCAGAGGTTCCCAGGCTTAGGCTGTAGACATATTTTGGGGAGCATTATTCAGTCTACCTCACTTATAACCTTCCCCAGTTCATTGGCCCTAGATGGTTTGACTCAGTGGATAGAGCTCGGCCTGCAGACCAAAGGGTCCCAGATTTGTTGTTGGTCAAGGACATGTCCCTTAATTGCAGGCTCCTTCCCAGCCCAGGTGCTTGTCAGGGTGCGTGCAGGAGGCAACCAATCAATGTGTTTCTCTTACATTAATATTTCTCTCTGTGTTTCCCTGTCTCTTACACTCTCTCTAAAAATCGATGGGGAAAAATATCCTTGGGTGAGGATAAAAAAAAAAAAAAGTTCATTGAATACTTCAAGGTCTGGTCAATTAGATTAAACTCCAGGGATGACCTAGTAAGGGATGCTGGAATATGGGTGATGTCCCATCCTCCATGGGTCAGAGCTGGGCGCAGGGAAAAGCCCCACTCTACCATTCACAGAAGAGCCAGAGCTCAGGATGCTGAGGCTCTGGTTTCTGGCCCCTCCTGCTCTCAGAGCAATAGATTTTAATTTGCTGCTCTCTCCCTGTGGGGAACTTAAAGTACCGTACAAGCATTTGGCTTATTAATCTTCATAACATCCCTGAACACCCTGTGAAGTTATCAAAGGGCAAAGGAAAGGGCAGCCATAATTTTCCCTATTTCACAGACAGGGGAGAGTGTGACAGGGAAGAGGTTCAATTAAGTTCTCTAATGAGTTGTGGAGAAAGACAGAATAAAGGACCCAGATCTCCAAAAAAAGCCATGCCTTCCTTATCCTCTTAATCACTATCTTGCTGTTACAATTTCATGACTAAGGATTTTTTAAAAATATATATGGTCTGGTCTTTCTGGCAGATGAGCTAGGGGCAACAGATGTACAGGACACATTCATTGATGTGTCTCTGTCTGTGTCCTATGTCACTGCCTTTGAGGAGATGCTTGAGTACGATACATCCCAAGATAGATGAGGCCAGAACAAGGCAAACACATGGGAAGCTGAAAATGACATATAAACAGGACTCACAGAACTTAATTTTTCCACAGATTTCATTGGATAATAATGTGTTTCCTCCCCCAATGAATAGAATAGGTCTCTTTGCCATCTCATATTTGAAATGGGCAAAGGGTACAACAAAATCTATTGCATTTACCCAACTTTTAACTATTTTCTAGGAAATTTGCATATGCTCCTGAACCTTGGTTTCAGGCAAAACAGTCTTTAATTAACCATTTACTAGGGGAAATTCTTGGAGATCATTCTATGGGGAGAATGAAAAGGCCTAGGTCAGTGATGTTTCTCCATCATATTCCTGAATCAGATGCTGGACTGCCCTGATCAAGATTCTCTCTCTTATTTTATTTTCAACCTTTGTGGCATACAATAATACTACTTTTCCAATTTTGTGTCAGGCAGACAAGTTCATCAAACTGAGAACAAAAATCTGGGGGGGTTATCCTATCTAATAAAGAAGGAATATGCAAACTGACTGTAAATCTGTGACAAAGATGGCAGTGGCTGAGCCATGGCGATTATGCAGGTGTTCCTCCCCAGCCTGCCTGCAGAAGGCCTCTGGGCCTGCTTTGTCACCACTGCTGCAGGGGCCAGAGGAACAGAGACACAAGCCCACAGGGGGGCCCAGCACCCAGCAGCTCCAAGCCCTGTGGCCATGTTGGCACTGGGGTCGATGGGGCTGCAGTGGAGACACAAACCTACAGGAAACCTATGGAAAGGGAGATAAACTATCATTGCATTATCTCCCTTTCCACAAGATGAGAAAACTGCCCCTGGTTTTTTAATACTGCCCCTGGTTTCTGGCCCTTCCCACTCTCAGAGCAATGGATTTTAATTTAAAAGATGTGGCCCACACCTTTCTACAAACACAGGGTATGTTATGAACACTCCCAGGAAGGTCTGGTCAGAATACTGTCTCCAGGGAATAACGCTAATCTGGCAAATCACCTGAGAGAGGAAACAAGCTTTTGTTCAGTTTATTCTGAAGGTCAGAGAACATGCCACCCCAACATATGCCGTGTTGTTATATTGATGATGTTGAGCTGCAGATGCTTGAAAAACAGCAAATTCAAAAAAAGGCTTTTACTAAAGCTCCTGATCTGCCTAAAATCGGACCCCCCAACAGGAGCTTAAATGTCATAAGTACCCTCAATGGAAAAAGTGCCATCAGCCAGGGAAGACTTCCTCCTGTCAAAGGACAGGAGTCTAGAAGTTGACATCATACCCAAACTTTGTTACAAATTATCTCTTCCACCCCCCATTCATCTTTCCTAAAAATAATTTACTCTCCTCTAAGAGGCCTACATCTACTGTCCCCTTTCCCTAGGAAGAAGGTATTTAAATCTGAATTCTAAGCCATTTTAGGGGATTATTCATTTTTTCCCTGAGATCTCCCACATATACATGAGGTACACATGTTAATGAACTTTTGTTTTTCTCTTGGTAATCTGTCTTTCATTACAAGGGCCTCCACTAAGAACTCAGAAGGATAGAGGAAAACTATTTTTCCTCCTCCATATTTCTATCTCAGGAAATCAAGTCCCAGGTTGAACAAAGAGGTTGGCTCAAGTGCCAAGCAGTGCCGGCAGAGGGGAGGGAAGTTTCTAGGAGAAAATCAATGATATTGGCATCAAAGTAGGACAGAGGGCACATGTGTGGTTGCTGGTGAGAGTTCAAAGTGGTTCAAAATTTTTGGAGGATGAGTTGGCAAAATAGATAGAAATGTTCATGGTACATCCAAGAGCCTTCTTCTAGGAATCACATCTGCTGAGATAAAGCACAAGTGCATAAGCTCTGGTCAGAAACCAGGATGCTACTGTGGGCTCCTCTTCCACAATAGAAAAGGAAAGCCTGCTAACAACCTGCATTTTTAGGACAAGGTGGCACCTATACTAATAAAAGGGTAATATGCTAACTGAACATCTTCTGGACTAACTTCCAGACGTTGTTCTGGACAAAGTCAGGTTGGAGGGAGAGGTGGCCATGAGGCTTGGGGCTGCTGGGTGTCGGGCACACCTGCAGGCTTGTGTCTCTGCACCTCCAGCAACAAAGCAGGCCCAGAGGCCCTCCTCAGGCAGGATGGGGAGGAACGCCTGTGTTGTTGCCATGGCCCAGCGGCTGCCATCTTTGTTGTGGAGTGACAGTCAATTTGCATATACCCTCTTTATTAAATGGGATTATTGATTTCAGAGAGGAAGAGGGAGAGATTGGAAACACCAATTATAAGAGAGAATCATTAATTGGCTGCCTCCTGCATTGTCCCAATGGGGATTGAGTCCACAACCCAGGCATGCCCTAACCAGGAATTGAACCATGATGTCCTGGTTCATAGGTCAATGCTAATAGATCAAGCCAGGTGAATTAGGCTATTCCTTATCATATTTTAAAATATGATAAGCTGGCATTAAAATTAACTTTATTAAAATATTATCTATACTAATAAAAGGATAATATGCCAATTAGACTGGGAAACCTTCTGGAAGACCTTCCGGATGTCCTTCCAGTCAAAGCTATGGTGATGGGGCTGAGGCAGAGGCAGTTAGGGATGATCAAGCCTGGAGGAGGGGTAGTTGGGGGTGAACAGGCCAGTCGGGGGGGCAGTTGGAAGTGAGCAGGCTGACAGTGGGGGGAAGTTGGGGGCAAGCAGGCTGGCAGGCAAGTGAGTGGTTAGGAGCTAGTGGTCCCAGATTGAGAGAGGGATGTCCCAGATTGGAGAGGGTGCAGCCTGGAGCTAAGGGACACCCCTCCCCCTGTGCATAAATTTCATGCACTGGAACACTAGTTACCTTATAAAGAAAAACACATATTTTTTAAAAAATGTAAAAAATTCACATGCATAGATACAACTAACTAGCAGTAATACCTAACTATTTTTTTTAAGGTATAAGTTAATTAATAGCTTTAAAAAGTAGTGATTTCATCTTTTTTTCTGGCAAGCCTTGTGCAGTTCAACTGGCAATAGCTTTAAAAGTAACATACTTCAGGAAAATGCCTTAATTTGCTGGTGGTGGACATCTGTTGTTTTTTCCTGCCTCGCATTTCTATCATGTACTTTGGAGATGGCATCCTGAAGTTTCCGTGGGGACCACTTGTGCTATATTTGTAACCTCTGGGGTTTGAGTGGAGATGGGCACAGGACTTGGAACAGTCAGTCATTTTATTCCATTCCTGGCACAAATAATTGGTCCAGAAATGGGAGAAAATCCAAGCAGATTAGTGTAAACAATTATTTTGGTTCTGCTGAAACTTCCAAAATAAAGATTCACATTTTCCTAAGGATTCACATTTTCCTAGGGATTACCAACAGTGAGAGCTGTGAGCAGCAGAGCTGCAGGGCCTTGTCTTTGTTTTAACATAGTTTTTTCCTTTTTTTAAAAATTTATCTTTATTGTGAAAAGTTATACAGATGTCTCCTTTTCCCCCTTTGATACCTTCCACCCTGCACCTGTCCCCTCCCCCAGGCCTTCACCACACTGTTGTCTATGTCCCTGTTGTGGGTTTTGCATATATGTATATACATTCTTTGGTTAAACTCTCCCCACTCCACCATCCTATCCCCCCTCTGAGGTTGTGAGTCTGTTCCATGCTTCTATGTTTCTGGATCTATTTCATCCATCAGTTTATCTGGGCCTTGTCTTTGCCAACAGGAGGAGAAAGTCTGCCAGAGAAAGACACTGTCACAGAGAATAGGGCTGGGAGGTAAAGAAAGGGATGGCTAGGGCAGAGTTATAAAGAGAGAGGAAAATGGGAGATAAAGAGAATTCCAGTTATTTTATTTAAGTTCTTGGATCAGTTTGTGTCTGAAATAACTTGCGACTCTATATTTTCTGTTTTTGGTTCAGCTGTTTTGAGTTATAGTTCTATCACGTGCAATCTAAATAATCTTAATTCTTTACTATTATTTAAGTGCATCACGGATTTTTTCCTCTTTGTCTTCCCATAAACATAGGCATTTAGACAGAGTCTGAGGAAAATGAAAGTATAAATGTTCCAGCTGGGAAACTAAAAATCCAGCCCACTCTGTGTAAGTAACCTGTCCAGTTGTGTCAGGTTTTTAGGATCCCTGTTCATGCTTGGCGGCTCCATCATTACCGACCTTCAGCTCACAGGTTCACACATGTAAAACACCTTAAACTGTGACATTCCTTAGTTATAATATCTGGTTATATTCTCAACTTTCTGTAGAATATTTTCTTCTTTCATTATTTTTTATGTTTATTTATTTTAGCGAGGGAGGGAGAGGGAGAGAGATAGAAACATTAATAATGAGAGAGAATCATTGGTTGGCTGCCTGCTGCATGCCCCCACTAGGGATCCAGCCCATAACCTGGGCATATGCCCTGACCTGGAAACAAATCATGACATCCTGGTTCATAGGTCTATGCTCAACCACCAAGCCACACTGGCTGGGTTTCTTTCATTATTTATATCTAATGCCATCAGTGGTTTTTGAAATATTCTGTTTAAAGAGTGTTGCTTTCATATGATTAATTGCATTATGATAGTATGTGTTTTATTGAGTTTATATTGAAAATTTTATTTTAGCATCTTTTAAATGGATTCTTTATTTGCCATATCTTAGAGCTCCCTCCAATGATGCATTGTTTTATTTTACTGTCTTGAAATAGTTTATATCAAAAATTATTTTATTGCCTAAAATGGAGACTAAAGTAACAAAATATCACAAAAATAGATCCAGAGACAGAGAAGCATCAATCAGACTGTCAAACCTCAGAGGGAAGGTAGGGGAGGGTGGGGGTAAGAGGGAGAGATCAACCAAAGGACTTGTATGCATGCATATAAACCTAGCCAATGGACACCAGACATCAGGGAGGTGAGGGCATGAGTGGGGGGGGGGTAGGGGGCAATGGAGGGATAAGGACACATATTTAATAACTTAATCAATAAAGAAAAAAAAAGAAACAAAGTAGGAAAAGTAATATATTCACTTAAAAATATAAATAAATTAGAGGCCTGGTGCACAGATGTCGTGCATGGGCGGAGTCCCTCAGTGTGGCTTTCAGGGATTGGGCAGAAACCAGTACTCCAATGCCTGCTGCTCCTGCCTGCCACTCCTGCTCATCCTAGCCCCACGGTGCCTGCTGCAGGCTTGTGCCCAGTCAGTCCTGACAGTCCTGCTCAGTAGAGAATCCCATATCTGCAGCAGCACTCACCAGCCATGGGCCCTGAGTCTGGCACCCATCCTGTGGGGGTGGGTGGGGCGGGGTGCCATTGGCTTTCAGGGCAGCGGTGTGACACCCTTGCTGGCCCTGGATCTGGATCTGTCCTGCTGACATTTGCTCAGGTTGCCGAGGGCCACCTGGCTGCTGCTTTTATATTGTTTCTTCGTTGTGGAGCATTTAGGGAGGGGAAGCAGCCTTGATGCCCGATGCTGACTTCTAGGAGGCCAGTGGTGGTGTCTGGATCATACTGGCAGCACTGGTCCATTGGTGCCTGGCCTGTTCTCTGGAGATTGGATTTGTAGGACTACTGAGGGAGTGAATGGCTGCTGCCTGGCTGGTGGGCCACTGGGATGGGTCAGTCAATTGAGTACCACTCCTGCTGTGGCAGCACACTGACCACCAGGGGGAAGCTCCTGTATTGAGCATATGCTCTCTGGTGGTCAGTGCACGTAACAGCGACTGGTCTGTCTGCTGTTTGTTCAATTTGCATATTAGCCTTTTATTATATAGGATAGATATGTTTTACATTTACTTATAGAATTAAATGGGAACCATCAGAGCTTAAGATCTGAGAATATTTATGTGTGCATTTAATCATTTTATTCTAGATTATAGGTGATGAAAAGAGAATAAATGTCTACATTCTTCAAGCCAGTAAGAAGCTGCTAAGAATTTTATCTGGGACTTTCTTTTACCTCTCTCTTCTACATGAGATTATTCAATTACTGCCTTAAGTAATAAATGACTGCTCAGTGAAACTCCAAAGGCCAGATAATTTTCCTGCAGATTTTTAACAACAACAACAAAAAACACATTTCCCCTGGGACACGAGTTGGAACGTTGTGGAGGCAGCACCTGGGGTGAACAAGGGTAATAGAGTTCATAATAATTAATTCACAGCAGCTATTCTCTAGTGATCAAAGATTGAATCATATGTGAGTGTGGTTTTAATTTCCTCTTTTAAATGAAGAACAAGCAAAACTATAAATCACGTTTCCAATTCTGCCGTAAATCTCATTTGTTCCATTGCTTGCTGACAATCGGAGAGAAATATTTTATTCCTTGCATTCCTTGTCCATATCAGGTTCATTATATTTTATTCTTTCCAGTATTAAGTGAGCACAGGCCATGCAAACTCTGAAGTCCTTAGCAATGAATTCTCTGCTGCCCCAAGATGGATAGGGACAGGCAATCAGACATGCAGTTTGCTTTTTGAAGGAGTCATACACATGCCTCACCATGCTGAGGGGCATCTCCCTGTGACTTGTGGCTTGCTTGGAAAAAATAGTCTCAGGCAACCTGTAGTTTTAGCAAATAGATTTCCTTCCATTTTGGAGCCCCAGAACTAACCAGATGTTAAATAATAATAATAATTCTTCTTCTTCTTCTTCTTCTTCTTCTTCTTCTTCTTCTTCTTCTTCTTCTTCTTCTTTTTAAATATATTTTATTGATTTTTTACAGAGAGGAAGGGAGAGAGATAGAGAGCTAGAAATGTCGATGAGAGAGAAACATCGACCAGCTGCCTCTTGCACACCCCCCACCGGGGATGTGCCCGCAACCAATGTACATGCTCTTGACCGGAATCGAACCTGAGACCTTTCAGTCCGCACACCGATGCTCTACCACCGAGCCAAACCGGCTGCTGTTGCTGCTGCTTCTTCTTCTTCTTCTTCTTCTTCTTCTTCTTCTTCTTCTTCTTCTTCTTCCTCCTCCTCCTCCTCCTCCTCCTCCTCCT
Organism: Pipistrellus hanaki; assembly: GCF_964339955.1. Classification (NCBI taxonomy): domain Eukaryota; kingdom Metazoa; phylum Chordata; class Mammalia; order Chiroptera; family Vespertilionidae; genus Pipistrellus; species Pipistrellus hanaki. The sequence goes on along the minus strand of NC_140503.1, from coordinate 201,864,641 downwards.
CCTCCTCCTCCTCCTCCTCCTCCTCCTCTTGTTCTTGTTCTTGTTCTTCTTCTTCTTGTTCTTGTTCTTCTTGTTCTTCTTCTTCTTCTTCTTCTTCTTCTTCCTCCTCCTCCTCCTCCTCCTCCTCCTCCTCTTGTTCTTGTTCTTGTTCTTCTTCTTCTTGTTCTTGTTCTTCTTGTTCTTGTTCTTCTTGTTCTTGTTGTTGTTGTTGTTGTTGTTGTTCTTCTTCTTCTTCTTCTTCTTCTTCTTCTTCTTCTTCTTCTTCTTCCTCCTCCTCCTCCTCCTCCTCCTCCTCCTCCTCCTCCTCCTCCTCCTCCTCTTCTTCTTCCTCTTCTTCTTCTCCTTCTCCTTCTCCTTATTTTGTTTAAATTTTTATTGTTGCCCTAGCTGATTTGGCTCAGTGTATAGAGAGTCAGTCTGTGGACCAAAGGGTCCTGGATTTGATTCCATCAAGGGCATGTACCTTGATTGTAGGCTCCTCTCCTTTGGACCCTGGTCTGGGCTTCTGCAGGAGGCAATCAATCAATGTGTTTCTCTCACATAGATACCTCTCTCTGTCTTTCCCTCTCTCTTGGATTCTCTCTAAAACAAAAAATCAATGGAAAATATCCTCAGGTGAGGATTTTCAAAAAAAATCATTAAAGCCCTAGCAGTTTGGATCAGTGGATAGAGCATCGGCCTATGTACTGAAGGGTCCCAAGTTTGATTCCCAGTCAAGGGCACATGCCCAAGTTGTGGGCTCAATCGCCAGTAAGGGGTGTGCAGGAGGCAGCCAGTCAATGATTTCCTCTCATCATTGATGCTTCTATCTCTCTCTTCTTTTCCTCTTAAATCAATAAAAAAATCATTAAAAATGTTTTATTATTGAAATTATTGTGAATGTCCCCTTATAACCTACCCCCAACCCCAACTCACCCCAGGTCTCTACCACTCTATTATATGGGTCCATGGGTTGTGCATATATGCATACATGTTCTTTGCATATATGCACATCCATCCATCCACACCAGCTTCCCTCTGAGATGGCATTAAATTCTTTACTCCAGCACTTTGACAGTCCTTCTACTTAGCTATAGGATTCACTGGCAAGTGAAAAAGACACAAAAATATCTGGAATTTTTATTTTTTAGTTTTCTAAAAACCAAGGTTTTCTGTAAGGTCTCAGACACTTCAAGTACAAAAAAAGAGAGAAAGGAATTTGAGTTAGATTTGTGAGATGTTTTCTTTGCTCTCCCAATCCTATCCTTCCTTTGAAGTTTTGCAGACTTATATATAATTTTCCTCTGTTTATACTTTCAAATGTTTGAAATCTTTTTGTGGATATATAGCTTTTGCTATGGAGATGGCTCTGCTTGATGTAATAACTTAATAGTAGATAACACGGATGTTTTCCCCCATGCTCTCCAAAATAATGATTTCGTCCCAGTTACATATTGATATGCCGAATTAGAAGTACTAGTGCAGCATTCCAAGAATAATGAAAAACGTATGTAAGGTATCTTTTGCCTTTCTATATAGTTGCATTTAACAGAGAAATTCATTAGGCTTTGGATCACAATGTGCTGCAACTTTGTTTGTGGATCATAAGACATGACTCATCTTGAGCATCTAAAGATATGGATTTTTGTATAATATCTGCCAAAGTCATAGCTCATTACTTTGCAGGGAGGGAAACAACTTTGGAAAAGGAGTCATAGATTGAAATTATAATCTCTGTCTTTTGCTGTACCTTTTTGTGTATATCATCTGATTTATGAGCTGCTTTAGCCTGTCCTCCAGGAAAATGGTCCTTTCTCCCCACTTACTCTCAAAGAAAATGTTGAACATCATGGACATTGGCTAAGATAATGTGGTTTATTGGAAAGAACATCAAGAGTAGAACTGCCTCAGTTAAATTAGTTAAATGTATCTTCTTACTGGTAGTTCCTCCAATAAATAGCCACATATCTAGGTCTCCATTTCCTAAAGCAGTGGTCGGCAAACTGTGGCTCGTGAGCCACATGTGGTTTTTTGGTCTCTCGAGTGTGGCTCTTCCACAAAATACCATGGCCTGGGAGAGTCTATTTTGAAGAAGTGGCATTAGAAGAAGTTTAAGTTTAAAAAATTTAGCTCTCAAAAGAAATTTCAATTGTTGTACTGTTGATATTTGGCTCTGTTGACTAATGAATTTGCCTACCACTGGTTTAAAGTATAAATTAAAGACTTTTCCTAGAGAAGTAGGCCAAAGTAAATTTGAGGTGAGCAAATGCATGTATAGGTTGAAACATAAAGGTTAAAATATATGTTACACAATGTTCTGGGCCACACACACACACACACACAAGCAGCTCAGGTTACTCTCCTGGTTGCCTTCCTTGTTGGGTACCATTGTTATCTACATTGTACAGATGAGGAAACTGAACCACCGGGAATGAGACCAAGTAGCTTGGCCAGGCTCACAATCAGTGTCAGCATTCAGCTTGAAACACATGGACAATTTGCTTACATAGTTTATGTTCTTAAACTCTGAGCTATAATGTCAGCTTTTCTCATTGAAATGTACTAGTCCAAGATTTTTATAAATCTGGTAAAGCCTCACCTTGCTCAGAGATAGGGTACCTCTGCCCACAAACGCAACCTTTATCGTGATAGCTTGCCTTTGAAGTTAATTCCAGAAGCTCCTTCTCATCATCACACTATCATTACAAAGGAATGACTTGCTCCTAATAACAGAGCCTATGGTGCGGAGAGTTGCCTGTGTGCTCTGGTTTGCTGCAGCTGATCCATTTCAGTCCTGGGAAATGCTCTCTCTGATAGTTACTGCATTCTAATTCCCTGCACAGAGCACACTTTCTCTCAGTGTGTCTCCTTTGGAGGATTCCTGTACTATCATAATTCTTATGGATTTTGCAAAGTGGTTTTGTGATTTTTGAGACTTCTAGAGGCAGAGGAAGAAAATGTTAACTGCTTAACTTCCCTCATAGGAGGAAGGGACAGCCACCATGATGATAACAATAATGAGAATAAGAAAGATATGTCTTATTCTTATACAATGTAAAGGTAGAGTATTGTTTTCATTTCAGAAAGTTTACTCTGGTAGCTATCTCCTGTATCAAAGGGGAGGTATATTTGGGTTAGGAACACCGAGTAGGAGACTATAGCAGGGACTCAGGTGGCAAATGATATGGCACTGAACTGATGCAATGGTTACAGGACTGGAAAAAATGGCTTTTTTTCAAGTAAATTTGAGAAATATTAAAGATATGAACTTGCTAAGACTTTGCAATTGGTTGTATTATGGGGGATGAGGGAAAGGAAGTTTTCAAAGTAATAGGTACATTTTTAACTATAGAACTAGGAAGAGGATGGTCAGGTTATTTCAGCACTCTGATTCTCAGCATCTAAGTGATGTGGAGATGCATCCATGAGAGCACACTGGCACATTCCAGTGGAAGAATGCAGAATACCTACGCAGCACAGAGGCAGTCATTGGTAGCACTCACTGAAATTAAAAGGCTATTATTTAAGAGCCATTATAAATAAATTATTAGTTTAGCATAGAATTGTAAGAAAGGTGGAAGATGACACAATACACAGGGGGATGACAGGGCATGGCCAACTCCTTTTCTGGAATCTACACAGCCAGAATATTAATAATAGAAGTAATTCTAATTTATAAGTTTTTTTGAGATTTGAAACAAATAGATAAGTGATAAATACATATACTTCTCTTAGAAATAAGATTTGATAAACTATATGTCTTACCTAACACAAGACCATGCTTATGTCATTATAGTGAGACAGAGCATCTCAAACTAGGTATCCTCCCATACTCACATTGTAACCTCAATACCCACAATGTAATCATCAAAAGCTGTGAGGAACACTCTCCTTATTCCTTCTGTGACCGCAGGCTGGAATGCAAGATCCACATGTTGACAATAGAAGGCATTTGTTGAAGAAGGCAGTCTCAGTCTCTAAAGAACTTTCGAAAGAAAAGCTGGTATGCCTAACTACCCACCACCCAGTTTTATTACTTGAGAGAGAAGAAAACCTCTATTATGTTAAATCACTGAAATCTTAACAAATCTTATTTGTTACAATATTTTTTTTAAAAATCGAATACAGCATACATTTTACTAATCTGTTCTGTCTTCCCCTCTCCCAGGAGCCCCTGTCTTAGGACTCCACCAAGAATCTTACTCCTTGATGACATTGCTGGACAGCGGAAGCAAAGCCAGACATCATCCACCTCCACATCCTTCTGTGTGAGGAGAATACACTCCTACTTGTTTAAAATGCTGTTACTCAGATTCTTGTGTTACTTGAAGCCAAGAGCACTCCCAGCTGATACATCATTAGTGAAGACAGCTGGAAACGTTCAGTCTCAGATGTATGAAAACTCTTGGTCATGTCAAGCAGAACTGAACTCATTTTGGATGAGTTAAACATTTACCAGGACTCTTTAAATGGGAAGAGCAATTACAAGAGCATTATTATGCTTGTAGAAAGTTAGTACTTTAATAAAAATGCTTGTGATATTTGAATCTGACAATCTTAAGTTACTTGGAGATCTAAATAAAAATGTAAAATCTGGCATTTTCTGGGATTTGGTTCATTATAAAAATTTTCCCAATTTCTTTCAGTCTGACAGGCATTTTGCTTGCAGTCTTTCTCTTTCTGCAATAACTGGAATATTGACCAACTAAAGTGTCTTAACATAACTCATGTAGACACTACATTACTATGACAGAGGTTGGATAGATAAAGATTGGGACAGCCATTTATTTATTTTTATTGATATCAGAGAGGAAAGGAGAAAGAGATGGAAATATCAACAATGAGAGATAATCACTGATTGGTTGCCTCTTGCATGCCCTTACTGAGGGTTGGGCTCACAACCTGGGCACGTGCTTTGACTGAGAATTGAACTGTGACCTCCTGGTTCATAGTTCGACGCTCAACCATTGAGCACACGGGCTGGGCTGAGACAACAATTTAAATGTTCATACATGTATATTCACAGTAACTTTTAAAATCTTTTAAAACCCTAATCAGCTTAATGAGATGTCATTAGCCTCTTTCTGTTGAAGAAAAACAAGACAAACACCAAGGGGAAGTTCTGGCTAATCCACTTTTCTTGCTCAGACTCAGTTAAATAAAAAGCAATTAGGTTTTCAGTGCCAGGCTACTGAACCCGGAAATACTATGTAAAGCAATCTATAAAGGTTTCAAAAGAGGTTGAAAAATATCTGTATGCTTTCTTCCTGCTCAAATGATAACCTGAAGCTCACAAAAGGCTTCAGTCAACCAAGCCTGCACCTCTGAGTCCATGTGTGGGCATAGAACTCCATTCGTGGAGGGAGGACATTAATTTATTATAGAAATGCTTTATTAATTATTTAACCTATTTATTAAGATTTTAATCATTGAATTAACCAGTACTATCAAGCACCCACTATGTGAACATGCCATCTCAATAATAGCTTTACTCTGAGGAAAGAGTTTTGTCTTCCAGAAAGTATAGTGATTTTTCAAAAATATGTTTTTATTGATTTCAGAGAGAGAGGAAGAATGAGGGAGAGAGATATGGAAACATGGGTGAGAGAGAACATCCATCGGCTGCCTCCTGCACGCCCCCTACTGGGGATCAAGCATGTGTCCTGACTGTGAATCTAACTGGAGTCCTTATGATGCATGGGTCCCTCCTCAACCACTGAGCTTTGCCCCCTGGTGAAAGTATAATGATTTTGAAGCCAGACATTCCTGACCTGAAGCCCAGTTTTATTCTTCACTTCTGTGTGACCTCAGATATGTAATAAGGCTTTGACACTCATCTCCTCATCTTGTCCTTTATAGATGTGGTGTGAGAATAAAATACCTAGCTCAGTTCTTGGACTGGAGGAGACTCCGTGCACGAGTGTTCTGTTCTTAGGGAGTTAACAGTTCATCAATGGCTCCAAGACAGACCACCACACACAAAGGAGGCACAGATAGAACACTGTGAGGGTGAGGAGACAGCTTGGGGATCAAGAAAAGGAAGCATAGAAAATATGACATATGAGCATAGGGTTGGAAAGCAGGACTTATCAGAACCTGGAGAGATGTGTGGGTGTCTTCCATTGTACCTTTAGGAAGGAATCTCTTCCTGCTTCTCACCAGTGGAGTGATACATCTTTTTCAGTATTAGCTGCGCATCAGTTTCGTTAATGTACTGGATGATTTGAGTTCTTTATTATCCCTCGTTATTTGCTGTCTTGCCCAATTTAACCTCATTCATCTGAAAGCTGGGAAATTGTGTTTAGAGTATTTTTCATTGTTGTTTGGGTTAAGCAGGCTTGAAACTGTTGAATCTTTAATGAGCCATCTTCATAATGTGAGGAAATTACACAATACTTGGCACTTAACCTTAAATGTTAACTCCATTATTTAGTCATTAACCTTATGTTTTATATGACCCCCATTCTTAGGATGAACAGTAGAGATTCATTCCTGTATCATTGTGGGATAAATTCAATCAAATTCAACAAAACTTCCCAATATCAGAGAGGATGGGAGAGGGTGAGAGTGATAGAAACATCAATGATGAGAAATAATCATTGATCAGCTGCCTCCTGTACTTCCCACACTGAAGATCGAGTCCACAACCCGTGCATGTGCTTTGACTAGAAATCAAACCATGACCTCCTGGTTCACAGGTTGATGCTCAACCACTGAGCCATACTGGCCACACTACAATGACAACCTTAATGAATTATTTTTTATTAGTGGCACAGTGCACATAATTTGTGCATGGGGGGTGCAATTCCTCAGCCTGGCCTGCATCTTCTCCAATCTGTGACCCTTTGAAGGATGTCCTACTGCTGGTTTATAGGGATCAGGCCTAAACTGGCATTCGGACATCCCTCTTGCAATCTGGGACCACTGGTTCCTAACTGCTCACCTGCCTGCCTGCCTGCCTGATTACCCCTAACCACTCTGCATACTAGTCTGCTTGCCCCCAAAGGCCCTCCAACCAGCATAACAACCTCCAACTGTCCCCCATGCCAGTGTGCTCACCCCCAATTGCTCCCCGTGCTGGCCTTCTCTCCCCTCCCAATTGGCCTGCTCACCCCCAACTGCTTCCCTGCTGGCCTGCTTACTCCAAACTGCCCCCCTCTGCTGTCCTGATTACCTCCAACTGACCCCCACTGATGGCCTGCTCACCCCCAACTGGCCCTCCTGCTCATCTGCGTACCTCCAACAGCTCACAACTGCCATCCCATCCTGACCTGATCACCCACAACTGCCCTCCCCTCTTGGCCTTTAACAGCCTCTTCCTCAGCCTGCCACCATGGATTTGTCCAGAAGAATATCCAGAATGTCTTCTGGAAGGTTTCCCAGTCTAACTAGCATATTACCTTTTTATTAGTATAGATACAGGCCTGGTGCATAGGTAGGGGCTGGCTGGTTTGCCCTGAAGGTTGTCTGGATCAGCATGGGGGTCCTGCTAGGGTGTCTGGCCAGCCTGGGTGAGGAGCTGATGGCTGTTTGCAGGCCGGTCACAGCACCTGGCGACCCAAGCTCCCAGCCCTTCCTTTTGTGCTTTTATTTTTTTTCAGCACCTCCTTGAGTAGAGGCCAGGGCTGGCTGGAAGCAGGTATCTGGGATTTATTTAACTTCTACAATTGCAACTTTGTCGCCTTGAGCACAAGCCAGGGAGGGCGGGAAGCTTGGCTTCCTCCATCTCCAGGGGCTACCCAAGCCTCCTGCTTGCTCCAGTTCCATGGCTACCTTCATCTTGGTTGGTTAATTTGCATACTAGCTACTGATTGGCTGGTGAGTGTGGCTAATGGGCATAGCAGAGGTACAGTCAATTTGCATGTTTCTCTTTTATTATATAGCATGCTATCATCTTAGCTCTGGTTGCCCTTATGGCCCAGTATGGCTGCATCAATTCCAAACATCACATATAGACACAGTAATGGCCAGAGGCATAAAGTGTTTGTCTTTCAAAGTATCTTTTGATAATCAGGTATTTTCTGGAATAAATCTAATAGCTGCAATTCCTGTCTTTCTGGCCAAAGATATGCATGCCTCAAAAATTATTTGCCAGCTATAGGAAGTGATTATTTTTATTAGTATGGATATTGTGTTTGGAATGGAGTAAACTTTAAGAAGTCAAAAACACCACTACTGTTAAGCAGGATGTTTTAGTTTAAATTTTTTAATTTTCTTTCACAAACCTGATAGTCAGTCTGAATGAATCCCCTCAGATCTTAACATATTGGTCTGTTTTCACCAGATGTTTTTATTTTAGTGATTTTTTTTTGTTCTATATAAATGACAATGTTTTCCTCTAACTGTAAAAAGAATGCATATTTATGGAAAAAATAGGTTGTAAAATGCTATATTTGGTACTTTTGTTCAGTGCCAAGATTTAGTGTTGTGGTAGGAAAGTAACAATTTACAATGTGTTCATTCCATTGAATGGTCATAAGGTTTTCCTTTATGAATAAAATTTCCCCTTTTCCAATTTTATCTTTAAGATTTTGATAGGCAATGTGCCTGTATAAACCTCAAAACCCACCCAAAACAGCTAATCTCTATAATAAAGAGCCAGAGTGTAACACCTTTATAACCTAAGCTCGACCAGACCTGGAAGTCAGTGCTGGGTCACCTGATTCTACTGCAGGCCTGGCACCCCAGCACTGACTGCTGAGGGGGCTGCGAATCAGGGCCAGAGAGAGGCCTGAAGAGAGAAGCAGGGACTGATCTGTTCCTCTGTGGCAGCTTTTGACCAACACTTGCCTTTCTCTTTCTCTCACAGTGTGGCCAGCAGCCGTGCCTCCATTTCTCTCCAGCACTCCACCAGAGCTGCTGATCAACCCCACCTTTTTTTTATCAGGCCCTGTTGATAGGCCCAGAGATGCTGACTGGCATAGAAACTGACCAATCAGAACAAAATCTGGGGGCCTAGAGAGTGGTCAATCCTAAGGACGGCTCCAGGAATGGCCTTTGCAGATCTACAGAAAGTTCTCATCAGTGACAGCCTGGACCCTTGCTGCCAGAAGATCCAGCAAGATGGAGGGCTGCAGGTGGTGGAGAAGCAGAACCTGAGCAAAGAGGAGCTGATAGCCGAGCTGCAGGACTGTGAAGGCCTTATGCTCCAATCGGCCACCAGCAGAGCTCACCTGTGGGATGATCATGTGTCAGGCAGATTCCCCAGGCAAGGGCTTCAATGAAGGATGGCAAATGGGACCAAAAGAAGTTCATGGAAACCGAGTTGAATGGAAAGGCCCTGGGAATTCTTGGCCTGGGGAGGATTGGAAGAGAGGTGGCCATCCTTCTGAATGAAGACTGTAGGATACGACCCCATCATCTCACCAGAGGTCTCGGCCTTCTTCAGCAATCAACTGGAGGAGATGTGACCCCTCTGTGAGATCTGGCACCTCTGTGAGGAGATCTGGCCCCTCTGTCACTTCATCACTGTGCACACCTCTCCCCTGCCCTCCTTGACAGGCCTGCTAAACTATATCACCTTCTCCCTGTGCAGGAAGGGTGTGCATGTGGTGAACTATGCCCATGGAGGGATCGTGAATGAGGGCACACTGCTCTGAGCCCTGCAATTGGGGCAGTGTGCAGGCACAGGACTGGACATGTTCACGGAGGAGCAGTCTCTGGACCATGCCTTGGTGGACCATGAGAACATCACCAGCTGCCTACACCTTAGCGCCAGCACCAAGGAAGCCCAGAGCCACTGCAGGGAGGAGATTGCTGTCCAGTTTGTGGACATGGTGAAGGAGAGAGCCCTTGTGGGAAAATGAATACACAGGCCATTACCAGCAGCTTCTCTCCACACACCAAACCTTGGATCAGTCTGGCAGAAGCTCTGGAGACTCTGATGCGAGCCTTGGCAGGGTCCCCAAAAGGGACTATTCAGGTGGTAAAGCAGGGCTTATCCCTGAAGAATGCCAGGAACTGCCGGAGCCCCACAGTCATTGTTGGCCTCCTCAAAGATGCTGCTAATCATGTGTATGTGAACTTGGTGAATGCCAAGCTGCTCGTGAAGGAGGCTGGCTTCGATGTAACCACCTCCCATAACCCCACTGTACCAGGAAAGCAAGGATGTAGGGAAGGCCTCCTGAGTGTGGCCCTGGCAGGTGCTATCCAGGGCACCACACCTGTGCTGCAGGCACTCAACGGAGCTGCCTTCAGACCAGTAGTGCCTCTCCACAGGGGTCTGCCCCTGATCCTGATCCAAGCTCAGCCCTCCAACCCTGCCATGCTGCCTACCATGACTGGGCTCCTGGCAGAGGCAGGCATGCAGCTACTGTCCTACTGGACCTCGGTGGTGTCCAATGGAGAGATCTGGCACATCATGAACATCTCCTCCCTGCTGCCCAGCCTGCACGCCTGGAAGCAGCATGTGACCAAGGCCTTTCAGTTTCATTTCTGACCTTGGGGCTCACCAGGACCAGCCGTGGGGGCTTTGTGATCAACAGCGAAAGGTAGCATTCCCAGGGTCTACACCACTTATGTGGTTTGACTCCTGTAATAACCACTTAAACAACCCACCCTTCCCTTCACCGCCACTCCACCCCAAAAAAAGAACCAAATCTGGGTCAATTGTGAGGAGCCAATTGCTGCCTAGGAGGCAGAGCTTTTGATGCTGACTGACATAGAAACTGACCAATCAGAACCAAATCTGGGTGAGCTGCGAGGAGCCAATGGCTGCCTAAGAGATGGAGCTTTTGATGCTGACTGGCATAGAAACCGACCAGTCAGACCAAATTGACCAGCAGAGGGCAGTTGGGGGTGATTAGGCCAGCAGGCAGAGCAGTTAGGGGTAATCAGGCAGGCAGGCAGGCAGGCAAGTGGTTAGGAGCCAGCAGCCAAGATTGTGAGAGGGATGTCCGACTGCCAGTGGAATTGGGCCTAAAATGGCAGTCTGATATCCCCCAAAGGGCAGGCTGGGCTGAAGGACACCCACCCAGTGCACAAAGTTTATGTTCTGGGCCTATAATAATTTACATAAAATCCTGTAGGAAAAAAAAATGAAGTTTTAAGGACAAACAAGTAAACCACCACTGTTGTGACCATGATGCTCACTGGTAGATACCTGTATTTCCTGGAGTGTAGCACATGGTTGAGTGTTGTGATGTTACATTGCTTTATTTTTTAAAATATATTTTATTGATTTCAGAGAGGAAGAGAGAGAGAGTTAATTGGCTGCCTGCTGCACACCCCACACTGGAGATTGAGCCCATAACCTGGGCATGTGCCCTGGACTGGAATTGAACCCCTGACCCTCAGTCCACAGGCGGATGCTCTATCCACTTAGCCAAACTAGCCAGGGCTGTTACATTGCTTTATAACTCAGGTTATGCCAGGACATTTTGAGACCACATAACAAATGCTGGTATGGAGGTAATCAAATAGAATTGCAGTTGAAATGATCAGACGACTTAGCAGGAAAAAATAAATCTCAAAATAATGCTATTATGTACTTAGACCACAGAGTACATGAAGATTATTAACCATTCATCACAGTTTCATGTTATCACATCAAGGGAATCCAGACAATAAAAATTTATCTGGAATTTTACATTTGAGTAGAAATATATCTGACATTTAAAAATTAATATTAAGGCATTTCCGATACTATGATTACACAATTCAGTTTAGGATTATAGATAGCTATAACTTGCTCGTTGTAGGAAAGTCATAGGAGATGACTCTGATTTCGCACAGGGGATACAGATGATAGTATAAATGCATGGTGGCAGTTGAGGGCTAATTCATTTTTCAAAAAGAAACCTCATAAAACAGCATCAGCTCAATGCCTCAAACCCTCATGTCAGTGTTGCAACATTCACAGATGTTGGATTGGCTGAATCACAGCCATCAAACACATAAGAGGAAAAACTATGTGAGCCATCCACCAGTAAATTAATTTCAAAAAGGACATTCCTTCCAAATGACTAGAATTATTCCCTTTTCCATCCAGCGAATTTTCACCCCAGTTTTTAGTTCAGGGGAAACTGGATTCCTAATAGGAATGTTGCTGAGACAGCATGGAAACAAAGCAAAGGCAAGAGGTAGGTTTGGTCAGGGGGAGGAGATACCACTCTAAGGCCAGCGGAAAATCTGTCTCTTTTTTGGGCATTGCTGGTGATAAATTTGTTCACTATGCAGTCTTTGGAATGTCCTCTAGTTCTTCCAGACAACGATCACTTTTAATTCACAGTCTTTCTTAGTAAAAATCATTAGTTGGCCACTTTCAAAGTGAAATCACTGTTTAGTTATGCTACTTTTATATTATTCCCCCACATCACCTTTGGTGGTGTTTTGGATGTTCCCAACAGTTTTAACCACACAATTATAATTTCAGGTTACTAACCAGATTTGTCTGAGGACTTTAAAATCCCCAGAGCATCATTGTGTCTTAGGGTTGCTTTGGGGTATAATACTCAGCTTTCATATGGTACGAGTGAGGAATACATTACTTTTGTTAGAGTATGTGTTTTACTGCACATACGCTAGTAAATGCTCACTCAAACATGTACTATCCCATCTTCTTGCTCTTTCACCAAATGGAATGAGTAGGGAACAGTCATTATCAAATACCTTACATTATTTTTTAAAATATGTATTTTTTATTGATTTTACTAGAGAGAGGGGAAGGGAGAGGAAGAGATAGAAATGTCAATGAGAGAGAAAGATATCATCAATTGGCAGCCTGCATGCTCACTACTGCATGCAACCTGAACGTGTTCCCTGAACAGAACTTGAAGCAGCTACCTATTGGTGCATGGGTTTGTGCAGGACCACTGAGTCACAGAGGCTGGGCATTAATGCATTCTTATACAAGATTTTATTGCTTATATCTTTTATGCATGGTTTGGGTGACATTTTAAAATGCAATTTTAAAGCCTGATATCTATATAAACTTAAATATGTTTTTATTGATTTTCTCTGAAGAGAGTAAAGGCAAGGGAGAGAAACATTGATTGGTTGTCTCCTGCACACACCACCCACGCAGGAGATCAAACTACAACTTGGGTATGTGCCCTGACTGAGAATTAAATCAGCAACCTTTCAGTGAAAGGGATGACACTCGGCCAACTAATCCATACTAGCTAGGGCTGTCCTTATATTTTTATCTAATATTGTCCATGATAGGATTTTATAAAGCATATTTTCCATCATATGAAAACCTCATTCATTAGATCATTCCCATGTTGTCAGACCATTAAGTTGTTTCAATTATAAATAACACTAGAATGAGTACCCTTGTTCTTAAACTTGTGTATATATTACAGACAACAAGGATATGAGAGTTTCCTAGAATGGAATCAATTTGTCACAAAAGTATATATCTTAAGTCGCAGATGTACATTATTTTTTGTCATCCAGAAGTTTTGGACCAATTTACCCCTCCACCACCAATATATGCAATTATATATTTTATTGTACTCTCATTACTATGAAAAATGGAAACTCTTAAACATTTACTAGTTGTATAGACATAAATGCCATATTGTTTTAATTTGTGTAAAATTTAATTTAAAAATATGCAATTATAATGATTACAAGAGAAAAAAAATGCTCATTAGGAGTCAGGCCATGATTATTGTGAACATTATGCACATTATGCCACACTGACATTATTTACATTGAAAGACAGCAATGGTATGCAGGGATTTCTGGAGACATAATACGTCGGCATTTTTAAAAAATCATTTCACAATGTCTGTTGGTGAATAAAATTGAAAAGACATGCACTTAAGACTATTAGAAAGATGTGAATTTGTAATAGATCAGAATAGTGATTCAGAAGTGGTTCTGTCAACTAGAAAAATTTTAAAAATCTATTTTGAGTTGTTACAACAAACAAAGGTGTTGTAGGCATTTAGTAAGTGGAGGCCAGGGATGACACATTTCTTATGTTTTAAAAAAACAATCCTTTACAAAAAGAGCCTGCCCCAAATGCTGACCACAATTCCTTGAGAATCATTAAACTATAAGATACAAATAACGGATCGATAGCAACCTAGAATATCACTACTATATCTATCATAGGACTTTTTCCTTCTCTCTCTCTCCCTTCTCCTTTTCTTCTCTCTCTCTCTCTCTCTCTCTCTCTCTCTCTCTCTCTCTCTCTCTCTCTATATATATATATATATATATATATATATATATATATATATAAAATCATACACACATACACAATACACTCTTTTATACATCACATGTTAAATATTTAAGTAGGAATTTATTTAATTACTCAAATGGTGATAACACAGCCATGCATTTCAATTTATAAATAGCAAATGCAAGAATAACGAAGAAGAAAAATAATGTCCTGGCTAAAAAAAAAAAAAAAAAAACAACACCCAGATTCCTAAATATTATAAAAGATCAACTACAATAAGTATTTTTAATAGTAATAAATTTAAAGCAGAAGTAGTCACTTAAAAAAATCAGTCTAACTGGAAGTGTTGTGAGGGCATGATTCAGTGAGAACATATCACTTCCAGGAAATCAGGAAGTGCGGAAATGACTTTAGACACTGTCAATGATCTCAGCAAGCATGTGATTTGAAAAAGTCTGCATTTCTACCAGATTCTGCCACAAGAGAATGGCAAAGCATTTTCTTTCTTCTCCATATTCTAAATCTCACAAGTGCCCCTTCTAGGCAGACCCTAAGCTACAGCCCACCTAGCCAGGAAGTCAGGGAAATGTGTTTTTCAGTTTTCCACCGTTCTGATGCAATGAGAACATAAAAGGGGAAGAAATAGCATAGGTATGTCAGTAGTCAATTCACATCAGACAGGATTTCCAAACTCTGTATGTCTCCACTTTTTATTTTGTGCCTTGAAATAGAGTGTAACCACACCATCTACTCCGATTTATTTCTCTTAACTACACTCACATTTTAGAAGAACTATATAAGGTGTTTGAGACAGATGCAGGGAAGAATGGGGAAAGAGGAGAGATCAACCAACGGACTTGTATGCATGCATATAAGCATAACCAATGGACATGGACACTAGGGTGGGTGAGGGCATGAGTGGGGTGGGGTGGGGAGCAATTGGGACATAATAATACATATGTAATACCTAATCAATAAAGAAAAAATAAATTAATAACAAATAAAGAAATTCAGAACTATAATTATGTTGGAGGTCAGACAAAGAGGTGGAAGCAACTGTAGGTTCTAGGTCCTGAAACCCATAATTTCAGCAACATCAACCATAGGAGAGCCTATGTAGACTGCTGTGAGATGTCAGGTGGCTAGAAAAAAGACAGAGCCAAAAGGAAGCATAGACTTAGCAGTAGATACCAAGAGCAAGAATGAATTATTTCACATTGGATGTAAGTCAGAGATTCATAGAGTATGAAGTGAGAATTGTGAGAGTGAGGAACAAAAAGTTTGAGTTTATTTGGGACTGGCATGAGAAATGAACTTCCAAGGCAAAGAGAAGTAAGTCATCAGGAAGATAAAGAACATTCACCAAGACACCTAGAGAAAATTTTGTTGGATACAGTAGTACAACCCTAGCTGTCCTTTCTCATTAGTCAAATATCATGTGACAATTCCACTATATGATTATAAGTATATTTTGTAAAACATTAAAAAAAAATCCCTTTCACCATGTAAAAAAATAAAATAAAATTGCTCAGTGGTTGAGGGTTGACTCATGTACCAGGAAGTCACAGTTCAATTCTAAGTCAGAGCATATGCCTGGGTTATGTGCTAAATCTCCAGTGAGGGTTGTGCAGGAGACAGCCAATTGATAATTCTCTTTCATCATTGATGTTACTATTTCCTTCTATCTTCCACACTGAAATCAATAAAAATATTTTTAAAAAATTAAAAAAAAACTATCCCTTTCATTTTTCCAATATTTTAGTGCTTTGTAAAACTTAATTCTTTACCCATTTTCCATTAACATGTTGCACCTCTTACTGTCAAACTAAAAATTCTACTGTTAAATATACAGGATGTATTAAGTTGCATTTGTTATAAATACAAACCAACCTCCATATTACATATTCTAATGACTTTATGGGTCATGATATAGTTCACAATTTATATAAGAATTGAAAAAATGCCAATGTGTTCACATACTTTGATTCCTTGTGTTTTAGATAAATGGTGGGCAATACTTTTTTATAAAGGTCCATGGGACTATAATATTTTAAAGGTAACAGGATTTGAATGAAAAAAATGGACAAAATCCACAAGTATAGTACTTGACAGAAGAAATATAGTGAAAATTAATAAAGTTATCATATAGTTCAACAAACCTATTAAATAAATTGACCCAATTAACATTTATAATTCATCCAACAACAGAATACATATTCTTCTGATGTATTCATAAAACTTTCACCGACACAGATCATATTCTGGGCCATAAAAAGAGTCTGAATTCATTTAAAAGGATTAATCATCTAAGGTAAATTCTCTGCCCACAATGAAGTCATTGAAATCAATAGCAGAAAAATAGCTGGAAAATTCCCACATATTTAGAGTTTAACAAACAGACTGCAAAAAACACCTCAAAGGAAATTAGATTGGTAAGTCTCTCCCTTGTTTCAAGGATGGATATGTGAGTAGACCCTTAACTAATCAGATTACACAATCCTGACCTCAATCATGGATTCATAGAAGAATACATGCAAAAAGTTTATCCAGCCAGAGACAATCATGGCTACTTAGCTGCATAGGTAATAGAAAGTTTCTTCCCTTCTTTTGTAATAGCCAAGACAATAGGTCCCAGGCTCTACATTACTGCTACCCTCATGTTATCTTGAGAAGATAACTGCTTGCAAGTAGAGACAATATCAATAAATTAGAGCTAAGACATAGAAAACAAGTGAGCACTGATGATATTGTTTGAGTTACTAAATCATAAGAATCTGACACTAGAAATAGTTCTGATCTTGGCAGCTTTAGGAGACAACACAATTCACTATTGTTTAACCCAGGATGAATTGTTTTTTTTTAGCTATGGATCAGATAATGTATGAAGTGATATAGTCATCAAACGACTTCTGTTTTGTCTTTTCCTACTCACAGATATAGAAATATCTGAGAAATTCCCTGAGATTGATTTTGAAAAGCACATATGATAATAACACTGAGATTCAAATGTAAGTGGAATCAGCATCCAGCTTATTTTCCATAACCTGCACATAGGATCGCTAGTTAGATACATGGAGAGATTGGAGAATTACAGAAACACGCAAGAAGTTAATTTCTTCATTGTAGGCCAACCTTCCATGGCTCAAAGCTAAATATCTCTGCAAACTGAGCTCTGTTGCCAAGTCAGTTATCATTTATTTCCTATCGGTAACATTTTTCCACAAAATTATTTATATGGCAGAACAATAGTCAAGTGTCCACAATGTGTGGCCACTATATTTCTCAATGCTTTTATGGGTTTAAATATTTTTCTTTGGCTAACTTTAGGATCTTTTGTTTAAATTATTTGATTAAGCAAGCCAGGAATTGGAAAGATAATGTTCCCTAACTTCCTTACAGATGAATAATTAATGTCACTAAGGAATTAGATAGTAGGAAATAGTTGCCCTGAGCATCTGCTGCTTATGGAAACAGAAGAAAGATATTAAACTTTAAATTAGGTATTGCTTCACAAAGATTAAAGGAAATGCATACTAAACTGGAAGAGAATTATTAATTCCTATTAAAAGAAGTTGACTTTATTTCTTTGAAATTATAAAAAAACATAATTATCACTTTCAGCCCATGGCCAACATATTATATATTGAGTTAAATATAGGAAATCAATAATAACTCATCCATTTTTCACTTTAATATATGTTCACATTTTTACAAATAAACTGTGCATTTTAATACACAACTGATGAACATCAAAGAAAAAAAAGGAAAGGCTATTTTTTCAACAAAATTAGTATGTGACATACTAAAGAAACTAAATGAATTTCCATGGCAACTATATCATAGGCCAAAGTGATAAATAGAACATTGAAGTCTAAGTAAATTGAAATTATTTATGTAGTTTTGATCATCAACATAACAGTTAATTGTAATAAAGAAAGAACTTCTATATTAAATTTATTTTCAATATAACTATTAATAAGAAAAACAACATATGTTTATATGTCTACAGGGTGGGACAAAACTAGGTGTACAGTTTTTCATATGAAAAATAATAAAATAAGTAACAAATAATAATACAAAAATAAATTGTGTTTCACGTATTCACAAATGTAAACCTACTTTTGCCCCATCCTGCTATTTTGGTATGATTTATTTTTAAACAAGATTTAAGGGAAATAGATTTATATGTGTGGTGTGTAAATAATGGAATATACACTGAATGGCCAGATTATTATGATCTCTGAATGTATAATAATTTGGCCATTCAGTGTATGTGTATGTATATATATTTTAGAGGTCCGGTGCATGAATTTGTGCATGGGTGGGGTCCAACAAGCCTGGCCAGGGGGAGGGGTCATGGGCAGTTGACTGGCCTGCCTGCTGGTCAAACTCCTGGTTGAGGGGACAATTTGCATATTAGCCTTTTATTATATAGAATGTACACTGAGTGGCCAGATTATTATGTGTTCAGAGATCATAATAATCTGGCCACTCATTTGCATAGCTACAAAGATATCAAATTAAAATTGTGTATTCGACAGTTGGAAAACTAATTTCCTTAGCTGCCAATTTACTCCTCTGTAAAATAGATGAATTTTATTCATTTCAGCTGATATACAAAGTGCAAAAAAATAATGTGAAATAAGATATATCAATAAATTTGAATAAATATTATGAAAAAGCAAATCAAAGGAGAAAAAATACATAATAAACATTTTTAAAACTCTCAATTTCACTGGTGACTAAATAAAAATACATTTACCTCCTTTTACATACTAGATTGAAAAAAAATTAAAAAATTTTAGAATATCGAGTGTTAGTAGTGCAAAAGGGATAATTCTCATGCATGGTTGCTGGGTGTATAATTGAAAACATGTTGGGAAGTGACTGAGAAAATGTTAGATGCATCTCCTCTTTCATGTGTTTATTTCATGATTAGGAATCAATCCTGCTGAGATGTGCCCAGAACATTAGTGGGGGAAGGGGGACAGTGTTCCCCAGCTGGAACAATAGAAATAGTACAGCATAAATAAAATGATATGTGAGTAAGTTTAAGTACAGGTTCATATTTTGCCTTGCCCACCTGGAGTACTGGCCAACTTGCTTAATTCTATGAACCAGTTTTCTTATATCTAGAAGAAAGACAATATATTATTAAGTTCTAAAGTAACCAATTACAATGCTCATATTCTCCTTAGGTATATATCCTATTTCTGAAATTAGTTTAAATAAGAAATCTGTACTAATTTTTTTTAATTGATTCATCAGCATGGATCTAGCAAAGTAATAGTTCAGTTATACCTAGAGTTCAGTTTGAATAGTTATGTTTGCAATTACAGACCTGCAAAAGTTGTAGTCGTACTTTCTTGAACCTATCATCAATCACACTTATCCTGTGTTTAAAATACCCTGAGAGCAATACCAGTTTGAATCTTTGCTTACTGGATTTATGACTACATTAGAAACACAAGCAAACAAAGAAACCTAACAGAAGCATGGAGACTGTTAAAGCGTCAGAGTACACCAAAGCATCAATGGAGCCACAAAAGAAAAACAGGAAGAAATAAAGTCTACATCATTGAGGGAAAAGGAAATAAATGAAGTTGGTATTTTAACTCAAGTGACAGGATTTTGTAAATATTTATTTCTGAACATTGTAAATTTCTTATAGAGTAGTTAGGTAGTTTACTAGAGAAGTAAAGTTTATTTTTCCCCTCCAAATAATTGGCAAAATAAGACATCTGGTTTACTGAATCAATTTTCACTAAGGAAATATTTCTTGTTCATTTTTTTCTGGCACAGTGTCTAGAAAAGTGAACATTACTCTATTAGTAATTAAAACTTTTAAAATATGGGCAGGGTCTGATGGTTTATCAAATAGCCAGAGTACAACCAAACATAATTCACATAAAGAAAATACTGTAATGATTTAACAGTTTTTCTGAAGGCGCTTCAGATTTTTTTCATTCATTCAATCCATCTACCATGCTTGAGGTGTTGTATGGTATAGTGGGAACATTGTATTCAATAATTGCCCAAAGTTTGGAGTGGACATAATAAGATACAGATGTGACAATGACAACGTGACAGCTGCTCTGTGATTGAGGGAAGTCCATTGACCTCTATGAATCCAGGAGAGTATTTAATTCTTATGAGATAAGCTTTAAAAGTGAGAAGATGTTTGAATTTTGTCTTAGGGATAAATGTGAGTTAATGAGATTCTATTTAGGAATGGGGAGATATGACTTCAGACAGGGAAAAATTGATTGAAATAGTTCAGGGCTATCAGTAAGAGCATTCAGGATCACAGAACTTGCAGAATAAAACGGCATTGACCGTATAGCAAATACCAAAATCATTGTGAGATAACTGTCTAACATCAGCTTGCTTTCTATTGGGTCGGCAGCTAAGTAATTGCGGGTTTCACACATATATGGCTTCAGTTGAATTTTTAGGTTTGCAGACGTAGTACAAATGTAAAACACATTTTGTTATTTGATAGTTGGCTATTCAGCTGTTAATCAGTAAAAAAAGTTTTTTGATCTGTTTTGTAGTTTTCGTTTGGCGTTCGTTGAAAAATGGAAAATCAAAAGGAACATTTTCGTCATATTTTGCTTTTTTATTTCCGCAAAGGGAAAACGCATCGCAAGCTCATAAAAAGTTATGTGCTGTTTATGGTGACGAAGCCTTAAAAGAACGGCAGTGTCAAAATTGGTTTGCCTAATTTCGTTCTGGTGATTTTTCACTCAAAGATGAAAAACGCTCTGGTCGTCCAGTTGAAGTTGATGACGCCCTAATCAAAGCAATAATCAATTCAGACTGTCACAGTACAACACGTGAGATTGCAGAGAAGCTTCATGTATCTCATACATGCATTGAAAATCACTTAAAACAACTTGGCTATGTTCAAAAACTCGATACATGGGTTCCTCACGAACTGAAAGAATCACAGTTAACGCAACGCATTAGCAGCTGCAATTTGCTAAAGAAACGTAATGAAAATGATCCATTTTTAAAACGACTGATAACTGGCGATGAAAAATGGGTTGTTTACAACAATATCAAGCGGAAAAGATCGTGGAGCAGGCCAGGTGAACCAACTCAAACAACATCAAAAGCTGATATTCATCAAAAGAAGGTTTTGTTATCAGTTTGGTGGGATTACAAAGGAATTGTCTACTTTGAACTCTTACCACCCAACCGAACGATCAATTCTGATGTCTACATTGAACAACTAACGAAATTAAACAATGCAGTTGAAGAAAAGCGGCCCGAATTGACAAATCGAAAAGGTGTTGTATTCCATCATGACAATGCAAGGCCACACACATCTTTGGTCACTCGGCAAAAATTAATGGAGCTTGGTTGGGATGTTTTGCCACATCCACCATATAGTCCTGACCTTGCACCATCTGATTACTTTTTGTTTCGATCTTTACAAAACTCCTTGAATGGTAAAAATTTCAATAATGATGATGATGTCAAATCGTACCTGATTCAGTTTTTTGCTAATAAAAACCAGAAGTTTTTTGAACGTGGGATTATGATGCTGCCTGAAAGATGGCAAAAGGTCATTGATCAAAATGGGCAATACATTACAGAATAAAGTTATTTAGTTCCATGAAAAAATTGTCTTTGATTGTCTTTAAAAAATCCGCAATTACTTAGTTGCCGACTCAATATTTACCATTATCTTTTCTTGAAAAAAAAATTATGTCATTCAATAATTAACTTGCATTAGCTTTGGTTGGATCTGTTTTAATTGTTGCATTTTGAAGTGAAAGCTGAATATACATTTAAGTAAAAGTTCAAAGACAAACTTCTTAGCCCATCATTCTATTGCTCTACAATCTCTTCTTAATTCATATTTTCAGCCCTACCCATCTGGTCTCACTTAGAAACCTTATGTACCATCTAAACTATAGTCTTTTTGAACCTGCCTCGGACTTGGATACTTGGATACTTTCCTACTCTCCTCTTCCTCCATTATAACTGAGTATTTAGTAAACATTGATTAAGACTTGGAAGACATGGGTTCTAATCTTCAGTTAGTCAGGAATCCCCGTGAGACCTAGAGCATGATATTTGATTAATTTTGGTGTCTATTCTATTATCATTATACTAGAGTCCCAGTGCACAAAATCTGTGCACTGGCAGGGTCTGTAGCAGCTGTGGGCTGCTAGCCAGAGCCTCCTTTCCTTGGCTAACCACTGCCAGACAGGGCCTTCCTTCATTCTGTGCTGTTCCCTGGTGGTTATTGCATGTCATAACAAATGATCAAACTCCTGGTTGGTCAAACTCCTGAAGGGACATTTTACATATTAGGCTTTTATATTCAAAGATAGTTATTTGTCACTATAAGATCTAAGTCTTCTCTAGTCTCCCTATTGTGAACTTAAATAAAACAATCTCTGACAATCTCTTTCCCCAGCTCTAATTGCCTTTACAGCATGTATTACTATGTGGTAGCCCAGAAACTAGAAAACTACTTAGCATAGAGTATTTGCTCAGCATATATTTGCTGAGTAAATAAATCAATAATTTAAAATTATGTGATTGCATGCTTATTTCATAACATAACTGAAACCATTGAGTCAGTATTTATACAGGATACCTTTTTATCTCCACTGTGCATAACTCTGGACCAGAGGTATCGTGTTTCTTTCAGGAACATTTGTGGTGTGTGTGTGTGTGTGTGTGTGTGTGTGTGTGTGTGGCAACTGCATGGAGAATGCTTGGATAAATGGTTCTCATTTAAACCTACAGTAACCAGAGCACAGAGGAAATCTGGACTTGTTCATTATTGTATCAAAACCATGCACTAAATAGAATTCTAAAAACAGTAAGCAGCATGTTGTTGAATAATTTTATGTAATGTGCACAAAGATGTAATTAAGTTAAGACATTACTTTATAGTAATGGAATAAAAGTATCCCACATTCTCTGTAAAGGAAATCATTTCCTTGGACTCTCATCATTAATATATACACATATTTATGTACATTTAATAATAGGATCTAAGACTTTAGAAACTTTACTTGGAACAAAATTAGACTCTAACTCTAGGAAGCAATTTCCAGCAGCTCCTTCCTTCCAATAGAAAAATAAAAAAACAGCACACCACTGCCCTAAAATTCCACCAGGTTGTGCTACCTGTTCTCTGAGGTCACCTTCAGATCTCCATGGCCTTGCTAATGAAGTTCCACCCACTAGGAACCCCTTATCTTCAGCTCTATTCACCTTCAAACACCCTGCTTACCCATTCTTCCAGAAACATCTCTCAGGTGCCTCCTCTTCTGAGAACTGTGTTTTTCAGAAGTGGCTGTACTCTCTTTGAACCCAGTAACACTCTGTGAACATCACTCATCTTTCACATATCTGATCCTATCTATTTTAGTACAGCCATTGTGTTTGAGTCTCATTCCTCTTATTAGCTTGCAAGACTCTGGAGAGTAGCAGCTTCTTTTCTTGTCTTTGCCTTTTAGCAGACTGCCTGGAATACAAATGCCATCTGTATTGTATGCGGACACTCAGTGCTATTGAGTTGAAATGGACCACTCAGTTTCCCCTTAGGGCTTACCTACTCCATTTAAAAGAAGGGCAAGGGAGGCTATGGATTCTTGGATATATATATAAATTTTTATATATATAAATTTTTTTTTTCATCCAAAAGCTTTTTCATCCTCATTGTGGCTTTAGATCAGATATGAGCTAGAGCACATGTGTCAAACACAAGGCCCACGGGCCAAATCCAGCCCACCAGGCCTTGCAATGTGGCCCGCACCGCGCTGTCATCACTGCACTCCGCTGTCAGTTTATGACATTGTCAGTTTATGACTGTTCAGTAAACCATTCGGCCCGTGATTTAGGCTGGATTTTAGATTTTGGCCCCTTCTCTGATTGAGTTTGACACCCCTAAGCTAGAGGGATACACAGAATCTCGACTTCATAGTTTAGCTGCCCACTTACCCCTTGCCCCTCAAGGCCTGCATATGCATGATTTCCACATCCAAGCCATAGTAGAGGCTGGCAGTACCATTTGGGATGTAGTTTAGGCTACACCCTCAGTAACTACAGTAATAGTAATTGATGAACCAGATGGTGGGACTATTACTGGAGAGCCCTGCTGAGTCAGAGGGGGAGGGCTCTCCCCTCCTTGGCTCTTAACCATCTCCTAAGAAAGGTTTTAGATGAATGACAGACAGCAGCATTGTATCATAGCAAAGCAAGCAACCTTATTAAGGAAGCAAATAAAAGCAAATTTTATTTAAAGTATACTTGGCATAATGAACAAGTGGACACCCACCTAACTGGTTGAGGTTTAGGGATTTTATATGTTTCTGTCTATAGATTTCAAGGTTCCTCTGCTGGATATCTTAGGCAATGTACTACATTTCAGGGTTCCTTTTTACTTTGTCATGGCTTTTCCCAGAACTTATGTGAACATCTAGCTATTTTACCTTGGAAAATCCCAAGATTGCCGACCTCTTTGTTCAATGGGTGAGATAAACTCTTCTTTTTAGCTTTTCCACCTCCTCCTTCCTTAGCATCCCCCAAGAGATATTTGTTGTTGCATTTAGCTGGGTTCTTTGTTCTCTATTTTCCCAGGCTAAGGTAATATATGTTATTTATTCTCTGATTAAGGGGTAGAGGTATTAACCATTTGCTCTCAAGTTGGGGAAAATAGGATCTTGTGATTCACAGCTGGCTACAAGCTGCACAAACCATTAGGCCTTGCTTAATCGTGTATCAGTTTATTCATTGCTCTTGTCCAGGAACTGTCCTATCATCTCACTATCCTGCCACAAGGCAATATTATGCAAATGAGCCAGAGATGGTTTTCATGCATTGGGTCTTAGTTGCTAATTTCTTCACTGCAGTTTGAGACTTGGGAGCTAAAAAGCTTGCTGGTGCCAGGTTCAGATATTTACATATACAATTATTTTTAAAACTAGAGGCATGGTGCACAAAATTCATGCACAGTCATCAAGGGCCAATTGGGGCCTTCCTTTGTTCCACACCGCCCCCTGGTGGTCAGCACACATCATAGAGAGCAGTCAAACTCCTGGTTGGTCCAACTCCTTGGGAATATTTCTCCTGAGGGAATAATTTGCATATTAGCATTTATTATATAGGATAGCCCAAAGAGTGATATTTTAATCAATTAGATCCTGTCTCCTATGTAAGTTTCATTCAACCTCATCTCATATCTACTATCATCCTGATGCCCTAGCTATCCTCCAGCGTTCTCTCCACAGGCTGCTGCACAATATCCTATAGACTTGTGAGCCCCTTAGTATCCCTTCTCCCCTGGACCTCCTTTACTCTTCTTCCCTTCTGGGTCATGGTCCTCTGAAGAACTTCCCCTTCATGCAATCCTGGTCAAGGTTTACCCAACATCACTTGTTGTGTGCTACTGCCTATTTTAGTGATACCATTTTCCTCACTAGATCAGCCCAAATTCTTTGAACAGAATTTCTTTCTCAGGAAAAAAAAAAGAGATAAATCTATTTATTCCTAGGAAAAAAACTGTTATCAAAATTATATTCATATTTTAGTCTTATGAATAAATTTATTTATGTTATTAGTCATTAAAAGAAAAAGAAACTTTTTTTCCCTAATATATACATTTTGAAAATACATACATATGTATTTCTTTCCTTTTTTTTGTTTATTTGCTCACTTTTATATTTTAACTTATACTTTAGATCTCTTACCCTTTTCCTTTTAAAACAGGCTTTTCTTCCACAGTTTTATGCATTCTCTTAAACTAAGAATAGATAGAATTTAAACAGGTACAACTTTATGGAATACATAAAGATTTCAAAATATGTGCAGAGCTACTGCCTGGGGTGTGTGCACTGTGTTCAAGCACCCACATTCTGGTCCACAAGTTACCCAGCAAGAAAAATAAGAAAAATTTGCTGAGCAATCTTTCTGTGACCTGACAGCATGGGGAGATTATCACTTTTAGTCTTACTATGTTTCCCCCTCTTCATTTAAACTGCAGCCTGGATAAAGAAACACTGGCCCCACAGGCTTCTCTGGGCCATCCTCTGCAGGTCTGGTCATGTTACATGCCCATTAGATACCACTGAGCCCTCCCATGGCTTTCAATCACAATTAGTGTTAATAACGCCTTGGCCTCCCCCTGTGTCCCTCTTCTCCAGCTGTGATTGAATGTGGGCTTCCCCTCAGCCCCAGCCCCCCCCCCCCCCCATTACATCATGGGAGGAAGCCCTTGACTTTCATTTAGCCTGATTATGCAGGTATGAGTTTCCCATGGCAGCTGGCTGAGATCTCCCTGGCAGCTTGCCTCCCTCTGGTATGCATGCTCTCTCACCAAAAGGCACTTGTAAGTCTTTCTTTTTTTGCTACACATCCCTTCCAGTTCTTCGCTAGACAAAACAAATCCTTAAGAAGAAGAACGGCAGCAAAGGGGGGCATGGTGTGGGGCTACAAGGAATCAGAGGGAGGGACAGGAAAAATAGGAGGCAACAACTTCCTTTCTCATCAAGTGCCCGGATTGAGCACACTTCTCTAAAACTACTCACAAGGTCTTGGGGAAGAAGGAAACTAACATTTACCAAGACTTTTTAATAAAATAGTAATTATACTGAATGCTTACTATTACCCTTATATAGCAGCAAACTTTAAAACTGTGTCACTTATTAAAAATTGACCACTAATTACAATAATTTGATGGTCACTACTATTTTACATTATCGAACAGTAAATTGTACAAAGTTCTACAAGCTAGTTAGTGAAGATGGGGGCTTGGATTGTTCTCCAAACACCTGCAGCTATCTCCTAGCACAGTCACAAGTTAATTAAGCCTCACAGTAAATCTGAAATAGGTATTACATGTTACTACTCATTTATTTATTTACTTTTATTGATTTCAGAGAAGAAGGAAGAGAGATAGAGTGATAGAAATATCAATGATGAGAGAGAATCATTGATCGGCTGCCTCCTGCATGCCCCCCATTGAGGATTGAGCCCACAACCCAGGCATGTGCCCTTGACCAGAATTGAAACTGGGATCCTTCAGTCCACAGGCCAAAGCTCTATTCAATGAGCCACACTGTCTAGGTTTATTACATATTACTTTTATATTTATTTATTTATTTATTTATTTATTTATTTATTTATTTTAATATATTTTGTTGATTTTTTTACAGAGAGGAAGGGAGAGAGATAGAGAGTTAGAAACATCAATGAGAGAGAAACATCTATCAGCTGCCTCCTACACGCCCCCTACTGGGGATGTGTCCGCAACCAATGTATGTGTCCTTGACCGGAATCGAACCTGGGACCTTTCAGTCTGCAAGCTGAAGCTCAATCCACTGAGCCAAACCAGTTTTGGCTACATGCTACTTTTAGATGAAGACTCAGGTTTGGGAATTTTACGTTTATTCTCGTATATATATTTATGAGTGCCTATTGTTTTCAAAAGAACTGTGGTATCCTACAGAAATGCTAGAAGCAATTAAATGGAATCCTTGAAATGTAGAGAGTTGCTCCAAATTTAGACAGTAAGGTGATAAAACTGGGTCAAGTACAGTATGCCAAGCTCCAAGACTCTCTCACCTTCCAAAAGAGCCTGCTGACTTTCCTAAGTAGCTTAGACCAGTGGTCAGCAAACCGCAGCTTGCAAGCCACATGTGGCTCTTTGGCCCCTTGAGTGTTGTAACGCCACTTCTTCAAAATAGACTCGCCGAGGCCAAAAACTGACTTCTGCATATGGGCCAAGAAATTTCAATCGCACTGTATGTGCATGATATTTTGTGGGAGAGCCACACTCAAGGGGCCAAAGAGCCGCATGTGTCTCGCGAGCTGCGGTTTGCCGACCACTGGCCAAGACAAAGGCAGGAGACAGTCACATGCTAGCAGGATATTTCTGGGTGGAATTTTTGAGAAGGGTTACTGATTTGTAATTGTTCTAACCTTGAGTGGCCTTACTCACCAGAGGACCCTATAGCTATTTAAACGCCTAGCACAGGCATAGTCACTTATGTAACAACAATAACAAATAGCGGAAAATCTGTCAATTAACAACCGATTCCATTAAGAAAAGAGGAATAACAATTGTTCTTCATGAAAGTGGTCATCAGAAGGAGGCTGCATTTAAGGGCTCGGTGGGCAAAGGTATTGAACAGGACTGATACTTGAGATTTACATGGTTGCTTAGGGCAATGGCTTTCTGATCACAGATATGAGGATCCTCATTCAATAAACAGAAAGGAAATAAACTGGCGCAATTCCCCTGTGAGAGTGAAGAGGCTGATTAGGGCACCTACTGAGTAAGCAGAAAAACCTGCTCAAAGCCAGATTCTCGGGTTAACATATGGCTATGTTATTGGGGCATTTGGTATGTGGTTAATAAGGCCTGTTTTTTTCCTTCACTGTAGCCGTTTTGAATTCCTAGATCCCATCCTATAATTGGCTTGAATATGACTGAAAAATTTTAAAAAAATATATCTTATTGATTTTTTTACAGAGAGGAAGAGAGAGGGATAGAGAGTTAGAAACATCGATGAGAGAGAAACATCTATCAGCTGCCTCTTACACACCCCCTACTGGGGATGTGCCTGCAACCAAGGTACATGCCCTTGAAGGGAATGGAACCAGGGACTCTTCAGTCCACAGGCCAAACTGGTTTTGGCAATGACTGAAATTTGACACCACCTTCACCCTTCTGGTAGGAGAATTCTTTGTTGTATTTTTCATGAGCACATCTAACCCTATATTTCATAGCATTTATTTAGACTTTCCTAGGAAGATTCATTTGCCTGCCCCCTGCTCACCATATTCACAGCCTATACCAGTATGAATGTCCTTGGAATTTTAACTTATCTTTGTTCCTTACTAAGTGATGAAGTTCTTAAAGGAAATAATAGCATTATTATTTCTTAAGTTTTTAGCTTTGTTCAAAGTGGCAAGTTTTCAATACACAATTGATAGTTAATTTACTAGGCAAGGCACACGTTGGTGCTGGAAAAGTAGAGAGTGGCTTATTGGTGACACTGTTTAAAGCACTACAATTTGCAGAAGAGAAGGGGGTGTTTGATGTGTTCTGCTTGCCCGTGGTATCCACTCCACACTCCAGGCGACTGGCTCTTATGGGCAGCATTGAAGTGTTTCCTTTGTGCTGGCTGGCTTTTCTTGGGGTGAAGGTCTGGGTGAAGCCAGGCAGGTGTAGTAAAGAGGGAGGGGATGTGTTCCTCTGCTATAGGCAACCCTAAACCCCTCCACACATTTCTCTTGCCAGATTCTGTAACCACCCCTCCACTCATTTCTTCAGATCTAAAGGTGGGAAGGTCCCTCTATTGCTGTCAGCTACAGGAGTACTTCCACATGCCTTTCAGTTATCCAAAGCCACCCACATCCTTGAATACAGTCCCTTTATCAACTCCCCTCTATTGTACACATCAGGAATGCTGTTCCTTCTGACAAAGAGGATGCTGCAAGTATCACATATGACACTGACAATTAGTCACAGAGTGCCCTAAATGGCAGGTGTCTTGAGTAACACGAAAATGGAAAATGGAAAATCTGTCTTTATAAATGAAAGCAGAAATTGGAATACAGACTCAACTCACAGCTTTTTGTTCACGACGCCAGATAAAACCTCCTATTTTCTGTCACTGAACTGCACCAAAATGATTTAAATTTTCACTGTGTGGGAGAAGGAGTAGGTATATGGAAGTAGCTACAAGTCACAACAACAGGAAGTTAAGGGGTAGCTGGTACTAAAACACTACTCCCACCACCACCACCCAATCTAAAATCAGCTTCACATTTTTGAATGTGAACATTCTTCCCAGCATCCTATTCCATGATGGACCCAGTGAAACAAAGACTGAGGCATGGATAATTGTACTCTATTATTTCAGTCCAATGTGATGAAATCGTGCAACACAAATGTTAGTCTTCTTTCTCAGACGTCTTCCCGGATACTTCCTACTGCGTTATGAGTACAGATCGAAGAGTCCAGTTGAGGAGAGCCTCATAAATGTATAAGTTTTTTTTATTAGAAAAGCAACTTGGAGTGCTTGGCTTAGAAATGGGTGGAAAATAATTTTTTTAATGAGTGTGAGAGGAAAACCTTGACTAATATAAAAGGAAGTTATGCATTACATGGAAATACATATTAACCATTCAACTTTAAGACTTAATAAATTGTTCCTTGGCAAACATATGGAGAAAAAATTTTGCTGATAGTGAAATAGACTGTGAGTTCACTCTTATGTCACAAGGACTTGACCTCTGTTGGGTTAACTGAATTAAATTTATTGCTATTAATTCTATTTCTCTTATTTCTAGTTTCACGTTTCATGTACCCCTATTTTGAGAGTACAAAATTTAAAATTGTATTCTATAGAAAGTATACATGGACTTGGGAGGGATTCTTTTAATTGCCAATTACTATTTCAGGGAGAAATTATATATTTGTTTGACCACCATTAAATGCTCATAAAATATACAAATTCCATAATTTTAAGCAATATAACTCAATAAAGTAATATTTATTGAGTAGTATTTTTAAAAAAATACACACTTTAGTTCCTACTATATGCTAAGTAATGCTGAAAAGAAAACTCTAAGACCACATCCTAAAAATACTTGGAATTAAATGAAAAAACAAACACATATTAGATAATGAAAGTATACAGAGCTGCCAGCTAAACATATAAATATATACGTGTATGTATAGATACATTAATCACCAAGGTAAGAACAATTATATCAGTCAAGATAAGTTATGCCCTGAGTACAAACAATCCCCACCATCTATGTGACTTAATCTTGTTTTATTCTCATTCCTTCTGTAGGTTAAATGCAGGAAGGCAGGTTGCTTTAGTTATAGTGGAGACCCCAGGATGGAGCTAACAGAGGCTCAATCTTGACACACACTTTAATAATCACCATGACAGGGCATACATGGCAAATCACACATTGAATCTCAGAGCTTCTACTTGGAGCTGACACATTTCACTTCCCCTTATATTCCACTTGTCCAAACAGGACATATAACTACACTTACCTTCACACGGAATGGGAAGAGCAATGTGTTTAGAAAATAAGAACTGGATATCATAATAACCCAAATGATCATGTATTAAGAATATATAACTCAAAGAATATTTCACAGGGAAGGGACTATTAGAAGTAACTCCTAAAATTGTAGAAAGCATTTTTACAGGACGATTAGTTATTTCAAATAATTTTGCACCCAATCTGTTCTGCATGTCCTCTTAATGTAATTAATTTCTGTTTTTTGTTATTTATTAATATTTTACTGATTTTAGAGAGAAGAGAGAAAGAGGATGGCATTGACCCATTGTTTCTCACAAGTGCCCCGACTCAGGGATAGAACCTACACTTCAATGCACAGGATGACAGATACTCCAATCATCTGAGCCACACCGACCAGGGCCTTGATTTATTTTTTATTTAATAATGTGTGATCATAAACAAGGATTTGCCTTTATAATTATTAGGCAATATATAACATCTTTTTGCTCACACATACTACAAAAATATAATGATTTGATATTTTTTAAAAACCTAAAATATCTCAACAGTATTTTAAAATTGTTTTCTTCTGTATCCTCTGTGTCACACATACACATTAATATCAATGTTCTTTTATAAGTGTATAGTGTGCTGTAAATTATTTTTGAAAGGTTTGGGTTTTCTCCCACGCTAAACATTTCCCTCTGGTTGTTTGTTTTATGTCATTTTCAAAGCAAAACTAGATGGCATGATTTTTATTTATTTATTAAATGACCTTTATGAATTTTTTGATGTCCCAATATACTGGGAGCCCTTCATATAAAAAAGGATAAAAATAAATGTACAAAGTATTTTTGTTAGATACCAAACCATCATGATTTATTATCACTGAACAGAATTTGAACTTGGTCAGATTGGGGTCTTCCTCAAATTTCAAAAGTGACAATGTTATAGTCTTCTCTGGACTTGGGAAATTCAATTTCCCAGTCCATTTTAGAACAGTCATTTGAAGGTAAATGATCTATTTGAAAGAGTTTATCTGTGGAAGAAACTATAGCAGATTTGATATATTTTTAAGTG
This sequence comes from Pipistrellus hanaki, assembly GCF_964339955.1. Lineage (NCBI taxonomy): Eukaryota > Metazoa > Chordata > Mammalia > Chiroptera > Vespertilionidae > Pipistrellus > Pipistrellus hanaki. Next base: position 201,832,426 of record NC_140503.1, on the reverse strand, counting down.
GGTCTAAAATAAATTCCCAATATAACATTAGAAAGGTTTTTAAAGGCCATAGGTTCATGAGAAAAGACTTGCCATCTTATTTTCATTTCCCTTTGGAAGATAATACTGGATGGTGGGACTTTTAATAATACATTCACAGTTTTCTTTAAAAGACATACTCTCTTCTCCCCTCACTAACTATTTGGTAAGACACAGGACATGCCCCAAATCTTACCAATCTTCTCAGAGGAATTAAGTTCATTTCCATCTTTAACTTCATATGCAGCTCCCTTTTCTTTATGAAGTTCCCTCTTCTCACTTTATTACCTAGTCCAATACTTGTTCTCATTTCCTCCATCTACCCACTTGTCCTCTCTCTAGTCAAACTACAATTTTCTGCCGGAATGTCCCAAGTTTTAATTTTGTTTTCAATTCTATCTCCTGGGTTTCAGTAGTGTTTTTGCTGTTGTTTTTTTTTTCCTCCTGTTGTGTTTCAATGAAACACTATTGGTTTCTTTTTCAAGTTCCTTGGTTAAAAGAAATAAGAAATTCCAAGGCACTGGCAACTGGATACACTCAGAATATGCCTACACAGCCCCTGGAATGCTCACAGAGATGCATCGCCATATTTTTGTACAGATGAGGAAATTGAGGTTCAGAGATATAATAACTCTTATGAAAATAATTATAATAGTAATGTGTTTTTTTCTAGGCACTTTAATTCATACAATAATCTTCCTTTAATTCATACAATAATCTTTTTAAAATATATTTTATTGATTTTTTACAGAGAGGAAGGGAGAAGGATAGAAAGCTAGAAACATTGATGAGAGAGAAACATCGATCAGCTGCCTCCTGCACACCCCCTACTGGGGATGTGCCCGCAACCAATGTACATGCCCTTGACCTGAATCAAACGTGAGACCTGTAAGTCTGCAGGCCAACACTCTATCCACTGAGGCAAATGGGTTTCGGGCCATACAATAATCTTAAAAGGTAGATAGCATTATCTCCATTTTATAGAAGAAAATGAAACTAAAAAATATTTTAAATTATTAAGATGTTAAAACGTATGGTCCTAGCTGGTTTGGCTCAGTGGATAAAGCATTGACCTGTGGACTGAAGGGTCCCAGGTTCAATTCTGGTCAAGGACACATGCCTGGGTTGCAGTAGGGAGCATGCAAGAGGCAGCTGATCAATGATTCTCTCATCATGGATGTTTCTACCTCTCTCTCCCTCTCTCTTCCTCTCTGAAATCAATAAAAATATACTTAAAAATAATAAAATATTTAAAAGTATGGATTTTTAACAAATACTCTATAAAGAGGTATTTTGGTAGTCATAAGATAATTCATAAGATAATGATCCCTATGATTTTGATGAGTATATATTTATGAATTGACCCTAGCTCTCATTTCAGATTCATACATCAGAAACCAATATATTGCATGATAAGCCCTGAGGAAAAGCTGGCATTTTGGTCCTTTGGGGATGCTAGAACAGAATACCATGGACTGGGTGGTTTATGAAAAACAAAAGCTCATTTCTCACCATTCTGGTGGCTGGAGATTGGAAACCCAAGATCAAGGCACCAGCACATTGTGCGGTGGTAAAAGCCTCTTCCTGATTCATAGCTGGCATCTTCTCTGTCTTCTCCTGGGGAAAGGGGCAGGGGATAGCTCCTGTTTTATAAGAGCACTAATCCCACTCATGAATGCCCCACCCATCATTAATGCTATACTCCTTTGAATGTAGCTCTGGATGAATTCAGTTCTGGATTGAGGACACTTTCCAGTTCCAGGATGTTGGACTTGGCATGGGACTTTCTATGCTTAATGTTAGTGAAGATGATGTGGAATTAAACATGCGTGTGTATAGTCTGCTAGAAGAACATGACATGAGCAAATTCAGATTAAAAATACCATTTAAAGAACACATGCAACACACGTGAACCTAACTCGCCACTCTGAATCAAGACTCATTGATTCTAAATCAGAGCCATAGAGGACCCAGATTCTCTATATATTTGAGATTGTTAAGTAGCAAAACCTAATTAAAAATCCTAATACAGTATTCAATGGTACGTTCAATAGCAATCATTTGAGGATGTAAACACGCAAAACCAGTTCCTTCAAGAAATATGAGTAGACATATATTAATTTTAATATATGTGCTGTCAGAGTGAGCACAGAGTAGCCATATACTAAAATGTTATCTTTAAAGGACTTGGAGAATTTGCTGTTACACTCTGCCTAGTTAGCCCAGGGATTTCAGTTCATATTGCTATAATCTCTTACATAAACACTGATTCAGAACTTGACAATGATTTTATAATTAATTTAGCATATTTGTTATTCATGAAACTCTACTTCATTTTACTCCTGTGAATTTTAGTCAGCTCCCACAAAGTAAGCTCCTGTTATCTTCACCTTCTAATCTATAATGCCTTTAAAACTTAAACAGTTCATGTCCCTAAATTAATGGTTAAATGTCCACTCAGATAACATTTTGTTAATATATTTCCTGTGTATTTCCTGTGTTTATATTGAAAACATATAGCATGCAGGCTATGAAGGTGGGTCCTAGAACCAATTAATCCTGAAACATCACTGGAAGCAAAACTGACAAAACAGGAGTTGTCCTACTTTCAAGCACATCATAACAAAGTAGGATGCTTCGGAAAAGACAAGAATGCTGGAAAAATGGAAGGTGGCAAGCAAAGAGAAAGCTTGAACATGCGATGACTCCATAAAAGAAGACATAGACACCAGTCTATAGGAGCTGAACAGGACTGTTTGAGGACAGAGCGTTGTGGAAATCATTCATTAATAGATCACCAGGAGTGGGAGTTGATTCAATAGCATGCATCCATGTGGGTCCTAAAATTAGACTGTTTAGACTCAACCACAAAATCTTAATCTTCTTAAGCTTCAAAAGCCTGTTTTTGCATGAGTTAATATTAGTATTTGCCTTACAGTTGTTTCCAGTATTACATGAGTCAATACATTTTTTTTTTTGCACAGTGGTGGGCATATAATATGTGCTCAATGGATAGTGTGGGAAGCTTTAGGAAAGGGAACTATGAGGTAAGATACTACCTCCCTAGATTAGCATACAGTAACCATCACAATATGGTCTAGACCTGCCTTGATCAATCTACACTACCAGATAACATCCTTGTACCCTGAATGCCATTCATATATGCTTTTGTATATGCTTTTTAATTCTGCCTATAATATCTTTATCCTTCTTTTCACTCTCTAGCAGCCAAACTTCTCTTTTTTAAAAATTAAATTCATATATTACGATCTTTGAAAAACCCTCTGTGATCCACCAATGGTGAATTAATCATTTATTTCATATTATTCCTATAACATTTACTTTCACCGTAATTATGAGTCTGTATGTGAAACACCCATCAAATAGTCAGCAGCAAGAATGATTGGAGTCACTTTTATTAATATCCATAACACTAATGTCTATTACCATGCTGAGTATGTGTTTATTAAATAAATTAATTAATGAGTAAATGTATGTATGCAGAACTAAATGAGAATATTTTTCACCTTTTGTGACCAAATACTAACATGTAAAGATTCCATACACATTTGCATTTTTACCAAAATGAATAAACATAGAACTTTCCATAAATTTAACTTTTCGTGTGTCCACATGTCCACAGAAACAATTGCAAATATTTCTTTATGTAAGTTTAAGTGAGTTAATCTGTATGCTTGGTTACATAAATTCAATATGTTGGATCTCATCATTTCATTGAAAATGAATCCCTCAATCTGTCATATTTGACATCTCAGATAAATATTAGGCATTTTTAGAGTTTCTGTGACTTGTGATGTTCTTGCTATATGCTCTAAATTGGATATTCTCTGTCAACATTTGCAAAGTGCAGTTAGATACGTCTTCACAAAGTCTTGAATAATTGTGATACTAATTTAATTGTGATAGACTAGCTCCAGCATCTTATTAACTTCAATATTTATGGTGTTCAATGAGACATTTTTTGTCAAAGGTTTAAAGATTACACAATTCAGAAATGAACATCTGCTATTCTTTCCATCTTTGCTACATAAGGAATTTAATTTCAGAAGAAAATCAGAAAACCCTCTAGCATTAGATTTCTCTTCATTTGATTTTACTGATGTCTTCAAATTAAATGTGTCTGTAGAGTTTAGTTATAATAATAACAACAGACGGGGTGCCAAACATTGTATAGACTTTAGATTATTTACTCATTGAATTCTAAGTTGACACAAAAAAGTAGCTATCATTGTTTTATCATATATAGTTAATTAGATGGGTAGGTAGATTAATATGGAATATCAGCAAAGTAATTTACCTACAGACATAACTGCCCAAACCTGGCTTTGAATTTCTTTCTGAAATATTTCAATTCCCTTAATCTTTTCACTGTACCACATGGCTATCTCTGCTATTTTTTACTTAAAAGAGAAACTTAGTTGTTCACTTAGAGTATGCAATAAAATGTTTAATAACTGAAACAATTCCAGATACACACACACACACACACACACACACACACACACACACACACACACCCATGGCCTGACTTTGGTCCCCATTCCTCAAACCTGGCAAAGTCTTGATATGTAATTATAATATGCCAGGCTAAGCCTACAAGGCCACGGGGTAATTTTCTCCTGATGTTCTTTTGATATAAATGAGCAGGAAGGGCAAAAATATTCAGTCTGCCTCTTATTAACCAAATGAACATCTGAGTGACCTGCTTGAAACAAAGTCTTCAATGTAATTTATGGATCTTAGCAAAGTTCTGCCCAAAGCACTCTTATAAAGATGAATAAAGGCCTTATTACCAAGTTAACAAAAATAGAGGTTCTTGATATGGTAATTTAAATAGTGTTTATGGTGTAACTTAGGTACATGATGAGTGTAAAATGGGAAGACAAAATGATGAATTGCACATATGTTGGACAGAATGCTAATTTTTTTAAATTAGATTAAGTATATTAACTGGTTAAGACAGTAAATTTTGTCATTAAAATACAATTTTAGTTTCCTTGTTATAGTGTCCTGTACATTTCCAACATAGCACTCATTATATTTATAAATTATATAAGTATGCATTGTTTGGTATAATGTTCTTTTTCATTAATAAAACTATTTTCCAGAGCAAGAACTAAGTTTATCATATAGCCCCAGTCCCAAGCACATAATAGTGCTAAGTACATATGTGTTTGCATAAACAAGAGAATCGATAATTTTACATAGCCATATTCACATCTTGTCCAATAGAAGATGACCAATGTAAAATATCATATTAGGTAAAAACTAACCTTCTATTCTTATAAGAATACCACCCATTCTACTGATCTGATTTTAATTTAATTACCTCTTTAAATACCCTAATAAAGTCACATTCTTAGGTACTGCTGGTTAATTTTTGGAGGATATAACTCAGCCCAAAACAGATGGCAATGCAATGGCAAAGAAATACTTCTAAGGAAAATTGTATTTTAAAACATTTCATACATTCATTTAATTAATAAGTTTAGTTAGCACTTCTTAAACACAAACGTGGAACAGAAAACTACATTATCTTCTGTGGAATAACAGTGCGGAGACACATATAAAGTAGAAATAAGAATTCTACAATTTATCTTCATAACAATGCTGATATATTATGTTCATTTCAAGAAAAGGTAAACTGAGGTAAATGAAGTTAAGTTACTTGCTCAAAAGCATATAGGTGGTAATCCTATTGACTAATTACAGAACTATTAGACTCTAAAGCCCACACTTTTTTCTGTTTTTAAATTAAATTATTATCTGTGTACATATCTTACACACTTTAATATATATATATAATCAATTGATTTCAGAGAGGGAGAAAGAAACTTCAATGATGAGAGAGAATCATTGATCAGCTGCCTCATACATACTCCACATTAGGGATGGAGCCTGCAACCCCAGGCATGTGCCCTGACTGGAAATCTAAACATGATCTGTTCATAGAGCACAACACTCAACCACTGAGCCACATTGGCCTGGCAAGTATATGACCTTAATACTCATACACCAGAATCACTGAACTTCCAAACAACTATAAATCATGCAGCTCAATGGTTCAAAATCGTTTTTCTTAGACTCTAAAGGCTGGATAGTGGGCAGTAGGAATCTCTGGTGTGATTTAACAGTCTGAGTACTACCGCGTTTCCCCGAAAATAAGACATCCTCCGAAAATAAGACCTAGCACATGAAAAGATAAGACATTCCCTGAAAATAAGACCTAGCACAACTTTGGGAGAAAAAATTAATATAAGACACTGTCTTATTTTCGGGGAAACAGGGTAGAAGATGACTTCAGAAACCTCTCAGGATTACAAGGAATTCAAAAAGACAACTTACCGGTAAAAGACAAAATGAAGAAAACACAGGCCTCAGAAGCCATAGTGATATCTTGATGCAAAGAAGAATCTGACCCATCTGTATGCATGAAGAAAGCTAGTGAGAAATGCCCTCTGTAAACCAGCTAAGGGTCTGATTTCAGAGGATATCAAATGTCACATTAAGGGATTCTATAGTAGATTGTAGGCCAGTTGTTCTAAATATTTACTTTGCAAAGGAAACACAGGAAGAACTTGAAACCTATTCCCAAAGTTATTTCCCTTGCACCTTAGAAAATTTTGAGCCAGGCTTGCAGATATCACACTTTGAGTACTCTGTGGTAAACAGTGTGTAGTGTAGCCAGGAGAGGCCGGTGAACAGGAGTGTGATGGATACTGGCCAATAAGGACTGGAAAACTGGGAGAACGATTAGAAGATTATTTCGGTGGCCATGAAGGAGATTATAAATTCCAAATATTTTCACATTTCAATACACAGATAGTGTTCTTTTATTCAACTGAATGGAAAGAAAGTTGTTTGTTATTTTAAGCTAAGATTGAAACTGTGCTCAGTCTCAAATAATCTCAGAAAGCACTTTAATTCTCTGTAAGTATCTTGGCTGCTTATCAGTTGTTTTTCCTTTAGCTTAAATCTAATAAGATAATAAAGCCACTAAGAAAGGATTAGTGATCTCTGACCTGTTCCTCTAAGATGCTTTTACCACTAGTATTATGAATCAACTGAGCTGACTTAAGTAAAATAAACGACATCCTCTGCTTTGTTTAATCTGGCAGTCAGAAGGACCAAGGTCTTTCTTAGAGTTCCTGCCAAAGGTTCCATTGAGTTCATTGCAAATCCTTTTTCCTCTTGAAGGGACACGGCCTCTTTTTCTAGTTATCTTCCCTGTTCCCAAGAACCATTCTGAAACAAAATGAGGTGGCCAACTCAAGAGAAGACATATATACTTGCCCACAAATATAGGGGAGCCTCAGTTTATCAGAGGCTGCCAGTTAATTAGATTTTCTCATTAAGAAAAGCTTTTCCCTACACTTCTTTTGGTGCAAAATTGGTCCCAGATGTATGATAGTTCAACTTAAGTTTTTTGAATTTGCAATGATGTGAAAGTGATATGCATAATAAATTATATAAGATATTCAACATTTTATTGTAAAAGAGGCGTTGTGTTAGATCCCATTGCCCAACTGTAAGCTAATGGAAGTATTATGAACATGTTTAAGGTAGGCCAAGCTAATCTATGATGTTCAGTAGGTTAGCTGTATTCAATGCATTTTCTACTTATGGTATATTTTTTTAAATATATTTTATTGACTTTGTACAGAGAGGAAGGGAGAGAGATAGAAAGCTAGAAACATAGATGAGAGAGAGTCATCGATCAGCTGCCTCCTGCACACCCCTCACCGGGGATATGCCTGCAACCAAGGTACATGCCCTTGACCGGAATCGAACCTGGGACCTTTCAGTCCCCAAGCCGACGCTCTATCCATTGAGCCAAACCGGGTTTGGCTACTTATGGTATTTTTAACTTGCAATATGTTTATCAGTACATAACCTATTATAAGGCGAGGAGCATCTGTAACTTTTAGTCAGATCTATAACTATACTCTGAGAAAAGTACCCTAGAATGGTACATAAATAAAACAAATCATAACAACTATTGACTTGGACTTCTGTTTCATATATTCATATTATTCTAGTGAATAATATCTATGCCCCTTACTGTACAAAGAATCTAGTCTTCCTCTGTTCTCTTTCAAATCAATAAATATTTTTGCTAATCAAATATTATAATAAGAATATATATATATATATATATATATATATATATATATTAGAATACTTATAAAATGTAGATAACAAATTTAAGAAATAAAAAAATACCCACACTAGAAAAAATTAATATGTTAAATAAAATAACCATGAAGTATTTATTGTTTAAAGATATACATTTTTGCATGTCATTGGGCTCATAAATTCAAGCTGAATACATATATGCATAAATGTATATTGACAAAATGAAGAAAATCACATATGCAAAAGATTGGCTAGGCTTTCTTCAGCAAAAAGGATTTATTTGTGAAAAAGAAAGGATTGCAGTCCAGTATGTGCAGCCATGATTGGCCACCTGAAAGAAGAGGAGTGAGAGATAGAAGAGAACGCTGGGGTATAGAAGGGAAGAGAAAGGTAGAAAGGGGGCTTTTACATGGAGTACTAACCATGGTGTTATTCCTGCAAGCCTTTCAGAACTGATATAGGCTATGAGAGCTTCTCCGAAAGTCCCTCCTGATTCCTGTCTTGGTTAAGGTCTCTGTCATAAATTTTGACACATAAATTCATATAGGTATAGTTTATGATACAAAGCTGATATCCATATACAGTATAAATTTTGCTTAGTAGAACAAGTTTTAGCCAAGGGCTTTTACATGGTGTTATTGATTAGAAGTAATAGCTCATCTACAGCCTTATATCAAAATGTGTTTCATTAAAGATAATGTATCCATTAATTCATTTATTTATTTATTCATTCAACAATTATTGATTCACTGCTCTGTCTAAAACATCATGGTCAGCATCTTTGGAAATATACATATGCAAAATGCCTACTTCCTAGTCTCGAATAGTTAGCTTACAAAGTCATTTCTAAGCTTACGAAAGAGCTGGTTCTGCCTTTCACTCAAAGCCTCCAGTAATTCCTGTGCAGTCTATATAACTCATTTGCTTCCAAAGGCTTATGATCCTTCAGAATAGGATAGAAATTATTATGTAACAAGGAAAGATACGCCCAGATAGTGAACTTCTGCTGTGTGGCCCTATGCTGCTTGTGTTTTTTCAAGAATATTTTGCAACCATGAAAATAGGATGTCTTCAATGTGCCTTTATCTGAATATGTGGGTTACAAGATGACTAGATACATAAGAGGAAAATTCAGGAGCTAGAGAAGTCCTTGGGCTGCTTGACAGAAATCCTTACCCTTTAGGAAAGGAGACACACCCTCATTATCTGGTCATTACTGGGACTATAGAATATGGGGTTGTAATAAAATAGTTATTACATTGTTATTTTTAAGGCCAGAGAGAATATCAAACAAAACAGTAACTTTTGTGCTTCCCAAATAGTCTTATCATGATTTACTTATTACTGTCCTAGTTGAAATATACTCTTGCAGGGTATTTGGTTGTTTGGTATCAATTCAGTAAAATCATTCTTTTAAATATATTTTTATTGAGCCGAAACCGGTTTGGCTCAATGGATAGATCATCGGCTTGGGGACTGAAAGGTCCCAGGTTCGATTCTGGTCCAGGGCATGTACCTTGGTTGCGGGCATAACCCCAGTAGGGGGTATGCAAGAGGCAGCTGATCGATGACTCTCTCTCATTGATGTTTCTAACTCTCTATCTCTCTCCCTTCCTCTCTGTACAAAATCAATAAAATATATTGTTTTAAAAAATAAAATAAATAAATAAATAAATATATTTTTATTGATTTTAGAGGGGAAAGAAGAGGGAGAGAGAGAGATAGAAACATCAATGATAAAAGAGATTCATTAATCAGCTACCTCCTGAATGCCAGGAATCTAGCCCACAACCCTGGCATGTGCCCTTGACTAGAATCAAACCTAAGATGCTTCAGTCTGCAGATCCATGCACTATCCACTGAGACAAACCAGCTAGGGCATAAAATAAATTTTAAAATGAATATACCTGGTTTCAGTTTGAACTCATTTCTGAATTTTTTGTTTGTTTTATTTTAAAAGTTTGGCCCAATTTGTGTTAGTTAGATTATTTTGGGATTTGACAAAATATTTTGTTTCAATCTTATTTCTGATCCTTTGTTTCTTAGACAGATGTAACCCAAAAGTCACTTTACTCTGCTTTGTCTTCAAAGGCAAGGCCATGCTAAAGTGTGAGGAATTTTCTATTCAATTGTCTAGTAAGCTTGTTGGATAAAATTCCCTGTTCATTAATTCATTCACTCATTATTTTTTTTCCCCATTCAGTAAGTGCTTACTACATGTCTACAATGCATCAGATTCTGTATTAAATGCTGGATGCTGGATTAGTTGAATAAGACATGATGACTCAAGAGGACATAGGACAAGACACTTTGCATAAGTATGTGAACAATGCCAAGAAAGCATAAAACACTTTTTATGTTTTGTGAAACTATGGTACTCTGGAACTGGTTTTTGAAGAGAACAGCATGCAAGAGTCTTTGAGAATTAATTCCCATGACACACACATTTGGGATAAAGCTTGGAACCTGAGTATGTGTGCCTGAATATGAACTGAACTATGACCTCCATGTCATGGGTTGATGCTCCACTACTGAGCCACACCAGTCAGGATCACTTTAAAAAAAATTTTTTTCATTGTCATAATTATAATATGATGTGAAGATTTTTTTCCCTATATGTGTGATGGCACCTAACAAACTAATTTTTATGAGGTTTATGTAGAAATGACATTGATAGGTAAAGGAAATGCCAGAGTTGAAGACTTTCATTTATATTGCTAAATTGCCATTGAAAATATTAAATAATTTATACTGGCATGAATATGACTAAAAACATAAATTTTCTTAAATAGGACTTTATTATTATCATTAAGAAAATGCTGTCAATTCAACAAAATAACATACTATATTTAAATTTGCATTTTTTCTAATGATAGAAAAGTTTGAGTATTTGGATACATTCATATTATTAGACAGCAGTTATTCATTGCACAATTATATATTGAAATGATATTATTAATTTTTAAAATTATAATATTAAATTGCTGTCAATTGTTTAGTTGAAATTTTTAGGTTTTAAGAAAATATATTTCATAGATTTTCCCTATTTATAGTCTAATGCTGATGGATTATCCACAGGTCACGAAATACAGCTACATTCTTTCAGTGATACTGGGCATTCTAGAATTTTTTCTTGAGAATGACTTTAATGTGAAAGTCTTTATAAGCATTATTCATAATTTTATTAGTTTTCAAGATCTGAAATAGATTATCTTCTTTCTATAAGGAAATAACATTTTATTCTTATTTCACTAACTTCACTTTATTTAGGCATGGAGGATGCATATTATTAAATGTTTTATTCAGTCAACTAGATCTAACTTTTTTATAACTGAAAAAATTAATGACATGAATCAATTTCCTAATACTTAAACACATCGCATATTTGAAGAATTTTATGATTTTCTTATTCTTTTAAAAAATAAATGATACATATTTGCATCTATAATAATAAATGAATACTGCTCAAAAAGTTTCTTTTACTGGTATTTTTTGTCATGTGACTTTAGGGTTGATTGATTAGATCAATCTTATGATTTGGAAATTTGCAGACTTTCTCTTTTCTTTGAATTAAGTTAATCTGTGGGTTAGTTAAATCTATTCCTTTTATAGATAGAATGGTCAGCCATAATTATTACCTTCAATTCAAGGCACTATCACATTTGCTGGTACTATTTTCATAGTCTCCTTACCAGTGTCCTTGTAGTCACCTTGTGAGCTTACATTCTATTTTCCACATAACCACCAGTGCAAAACACAAAATCAAATTATATCAACCTTTTGTTTAAAATCCTCCCGAGGCATCTCATGTCACTCAGAGTAACTGCCAAACATGTTTACCATGTGTCTGTAATGTATAACTTGTAATATGGGAAATAGCAGTAGTCACTAATCCACTTACTGAATGCACAAATGAAGCTAGAATGCAGCTTGGTTAGGAGTGGGTATACCCAACCCTCTGCAGCATTACCCTTTATTTGTCAATCCCAAATAGAACTTACACAGTATTCACTCCCTCTAGAATGTCAGTACAATGAATATCTATTCATTGTTATCTAAATGTTACAGGGGCTTCAGTAGGGTATTGTTTTCAGAAACATATTAGGCTATGGCATATGATAAATATTATTATAAACTAATGTAAGTATAAAACACATACGCATGTATGTATCTAAGCATATATGTGTGCATATATGTAATTTTATGAAAGCAGTACATGCATATGATTTTTAAAAAATAACTGAATTACATGAAATATTAACTAAGGGAATATTTGTTGTGCAGAAATATAGTTAAAAATTCTTTGGCTGATAAAAATCTAACCCAAACAGTTCCATACCTAAAATTCCATAGAATGTTCTTCATTGTATTTGATTCTCTCAACAGCTGCATTATTTTGGCTCAGTTATGCCTCTGCAATTAATTTGCTTCATATGACTGCAAATCACATCCACATTAAATCTAAAGTAGACAATGAAAATATCTTGCTTTCTGAATGTGTAGGAAGCAACATAAGATGCAAGTATAATTTCAGGTATCTCTTTACTCTTTATACCAAAAAACAATGTTAAAATCTATTCAGCAACTCTATTCAGTATTGTTCCCTTCAGATTACAAAACAGAAGATTAGAACATAGGGGGAAAATGTTGGTTTTCATAGCAGGCTTTAATTGGTAAATTGCATGTGAATACTTCTGTACATAATCTCTGCTTGTGGATTTGCCTTGGAGAAAATGTTTGTGACTTTCCATTTATATTCTTAATACTGGATTAGTAACATTGCAAAATAAGGTCTCCCAACCCATTCAACTGCAAATTATATAATGTATAGAATGGCAGTTTCTGACTTTAATTTCTTTTAGACCTGATTAATAAAATGCAGCATGTCTACTATATGGACAACTGAGGGGATATCCATGATTGAGTTAGGTAATTCAGTCCTAAAGCTTGTAAAGATGAAGTAAACATAGACTCTTCAGAAACACATTATCATGGTCCCAGCAACTGAATAGACTTGGCTTATGTCATCCTGAAAAGTGTTTTGTTTCTTGTTATAAAGAGAGAAACAATTCCATTGATTTGTATTCCATGCAATGTTATTCATATTTATTTCCTTTACTGTAAACAATAAGGGAAAATTGGAGATAATAGATGTCTTCCTATTAGAGTGGAAGGAGAAAAAAGAAATTGGAATGAAGAAAAGACAGGCTTTTCCCAAGGAAATTCCGTTCTCATTATTTAATAAAGATTTATCAAGGACCTACTCTGGCCAAACTGTGCTACAGTTAAGTGAGGCAAATATACATACAATCAGCCTGGCAAGTGTTTCTCTGTGGCTGAAAGTTGAACTGTGAATGCGGAGGTCACAGTTCAAGTCCAGGTAAGGGGAAATGTCCTGATTGTGGAGATTGTGGACTGGATCCCCAGTGTGGGGGGTCAGGAGGCAGTCAATCAATTATTTTCTCTCATACCTGATATTTCTATCTCTTTCTCCCTCTCCCTTTCTCTCTGAAATCAACAAAAATATATTTTTAAAAATATAAATACAATCTATTCTATTATCAGTAGTAAATTATTGATACTTTAAATGATCTAGAAATCAATGCAGGAAAAATAGTTTTGCTTTGGTTTTGGTTTTTATAAAGAGCCCTGCATTGTGACATTGTTTTGAATTCATAAAGCTACTGTTAAAAGCTTAACCTGCATATGCTTTTTTATATGAACAACTATAAACCTGTTTTTCCCCATCAGTGTAAATGCATGATTTTAGGTATTATGAGATTTGAACATTTTTGAAAGTTTAATAATTCATTGGCTGCTAAAGGCTGAAAGTGAAAACTCTTCACCTAGCACAACGCCCACCAGGTCTATCCATGCTGTCACAAAGGGTAAGATTTCCTTCTTTTGAAAATGAAAACTCTTGAATCAGACTATACTGACTTCTAATCCTGACTTGGCCACTTACCAGATACGTGTTCATGAAAAGTTTACTTACCTCCCTAGGTTTCAGTTTCCTCACTGTGAAAGAAAACAAAAACAGAAGCTTTCTCAAAGGTTGCTGGACTTAAATGAGATGATATAGAAGAACTGCTTCAAATAGTCCCTGGCATATAAACTTTAGGTACGATGTTAGATGCAGGATGCACTTCACTGAGCACTAACTGTGGCAAGAACTATCCTAAGAGCCAGGGATATAATTTCTAAAGAATGCTTGGGAAAGATAGAGAAAGGAGACAGAGATGGGATGAATGGAGAATTACAGTGCATTGTATTTCACAGAGTAATATATCATGTTGTATACACTGAGTGGCCAGATTATTATGATCTCTGAGTGCATAATAATCTGGCCACTTAGTGTACTTCTCTTGAGTACCTCATTTATTTGATATCACAGATACTATAAATTGTGCACCTGGTCAGTTTTCCTCTTTGCACTGGCTGATAGAAAGCTCAGGGCAAATAGGTGGTTGATCTCCAGCAACAGTCTAGAATACTTTTGGTACCCCTTTGAGATACAAATACACTGAGTGGCCAGATTATTGTGCATTCAGAGATCATAATAATTTGGCCACTCAGTGTATACAAAGTAAAATACAATACTGGAATTTAGCTAATATGACTGTTCTTATTTCAATGTTGCTTTCTTTTTTTCAGATACCAGAAGTCTTTTTAAAAGACTTGGAAGCTTGAAATACCTTGTCTTGATGCTATTTGCTTCTGAAACTGAGGGACAATTTCATGTTAACATTTTTAAGGTCAGTAATAAAAGTTGAATTAGTGAACACTAGATGGCAGCATTTATGAAAAATTAAATTGGAATAAGCTGCTGTGCCACATTAAAATACACTGACCTCTTCTACACAACAATGGCTATTTTTTTCAGTTGGTTGTTCATTTGTTTTTGCTATTGTAAACATCAAGTTTTTAAAGTCCCAGGAAATGGAGAGAGACAGGATGCTACTTAAATGTATTTGGCTGGTTTTCCAAATAGGTTTAGTTGAATGCTTTACTTCTGAACGCTCAGGTGTGTGTTTGAGTTATTGAACCATTCCTAGGAGAGGAAATGGATTGACACATAGTACAAAGGGAGCAATGTACAGGTAGGCATTTGCTGAGAGGAAATATTTTTTTTGGGGGAAACTAATTCTACATTCAATGTTTGGCATTTAGGTTCTAATGGTTCTAGAAATGGTTGTACTGTTTATTATTGCATACTAGAGGCTCAGTGCACAAAATTTGTGCATGGGTGCTGGTCCTAGGTCTGGCTGGTGATCAAAGTGTAAGCATCTGTTGTGGAAGGGCAGGTCTCAGCTGACCTGTGGGCCCTGGGCAGCATCTGGGTCCCCGGGCCCCCGCACATCCCCCTCCACCTAAGTCATGGTGCCTTAGTCCCCACATGGAGATATGGTGAGCACAGCCAGATGCCATGTGCCAGGGCACAGTGTGGGCCTCTGGGCCGCCCAGTGGTGCTGCACAGAAGCTGGGCAGGCAGCACCCTCTCTCTTTGCCGGCCTCACAGACTGGCTCTATGCAAACCCACGGGGAGCTTGACCAGCCCCTGAGGTCCTGGTAGCTGCGGCCCAGCTCACCCCGAAGACACCACACAAGTGTGGGGTGGGCTCCTCGTGGGCACTCAGCACCTTACCATGGGGGCTTCCCTGGCACATGAGCCCTGCCATCCCAGGGGAGGGTAGAAGGGGGAATGAGAGCGAGCTCCAGACACCCACATTCTCACCACACCTCCCTCCCCTTCATCCTTGCCCCCATGTAGCCAGCAAGAGGTTGCAGCAAGTCGCTGATGCCCACCATGTTCTGCACTGCCCCCTGGTGGTCAGCGCAGATCATGGTGAGCAGTTGAACTTTAGTGGAACTCCAGGTTGAGGGGACAATTTGCATATGAGGCTTTTATTATATAGGACAATAATGAGTGCAATTAATTGAGTGTTCAGGGAAGTTTCATGAAAGGATTAAAACTTTGCAGGTGGTTACCTCATTATATCTTTCTATAGCCTAATAGGAGAAATGCATTTTTGGTTCAGTTTTGTAGATGAAGAAATGGAGATTTACTAGTAGAAGGCTTAAGAACTTCTGAAAGGTGGCACTTATAAATGAGGGAGTTAAGTTTCAAATTTCAAATCCACATCATTCTGAGTCTCAACTGAGATTTTAGCCATTTGGTTGTACAGGTATTTAAAGTATTGATTTGAACTACTTGACTCCTGTGAAATCCACAATGTAGAGGTACAATGACAGCATCCAGAAGAATTGAATATGACAAAAAATATTTGACCTGCAGATTGGAACCAAATTATTAACAAAAATTTGAACATATTTTGGTCTTAATATCCAGAGAAAATATTTGACTCTTTTGACTTTGTTAGATGAGGAAGGTCAATTAAGTTCATCATTTTATTTTTAGTTCTTGAGTGATGGACTAAAGTTATTTGTGCAACTGGAACACTAACATACTACAGAGGGAACAGTTTTTTTCATTGTCCTTAAGAATCAAAATGTGATAACATTAAAGGAAAAATAATTTATTTTTCAAAATATAGATACAAATTGTGTAATTTAGATTCTATGTAAGTTAAAGAAAAACATATCCTTTCCATATTTTCCATGATTAAGTTTCATGTTATGTCCTCTAAACTTTAAAAAATTGCATATTTTGAGCTTTAACTGTAGAAGGTTGTACTCTCATTTTAACAATAAAGCTATTTTACAACTCAATAGTATACCTTTATGTTATAAGTTAGGAAAACTAACATTAAACTCAAATCCTTATACAATTATGAGAAAACAATGGCTAATTTTTAACATTTCCTTTTATAGTAGAGATAGAGTGAAGAAGAAAAAGCAATTCCACTCAGTTATTTAATTAGAAATTTTCCATATCCCAGTTGATCTATCATTTATTTATATTAAGGTTTTTTGTCTTAATTTGGTTGATAAAAATAGGTTGTTCCCATAAAATTATAGCATCAATCTATTAGTCAGACCTATATAAAATATATATTATCATAAATTGTTACATACTCAATACAGAAAGCTTTGGAAAACAAAGTGTTTTCAAAATACACATACTATTCCCAACCCACAGAGAGCATTATTCTCGTATTTAGTATAGTTTTCTCCAGTATTTTCTTGATGCTTTAACTGTGAATATGAAAAACACAGATGCACAGGCATATAAACACATATATCATATGCACAGCCATATGTCTCAAAACTAGAATGGCATTGAATATAAAACTTTAGATTCTGCTGTGTTTTTTTTTATAATATGTTTTTATTGATTTCAGAAAGAGAAAGGGAGGAGAGAAGGGGAAAACATCAATTGTAAGAGAGAATTATTGATCAGCTGCCTCCTTCATGCCCCCTACTGGGGATCAAGCCTGAAACTCAGGTATGTGCCCTGACCAGGAATCCAGCCATGACTCCTGGTTCATAGGTAGATGCTCAACCACTGAGCCTCATCAGCTGGACTGCTGTCTTTTTTTTTTTTTAACTTTACATTATTTTGTATTCATGTCCCATTAACTATAAATATTCTTTGAGAAACTACATAATGTGCTATTATATTCATTTAATAACATTTCTTTAAACATTCTCATATTGATTTGCACTCAGGTTGTTTTTATTATACTTTGTAACCACCAACTTTATTATATTTTGTAATAATAACTAATTACAGGAACAATATTATGCATACACTGTAAGTGTTTTCCTGTTTATTTTGTTCAGATAGATTTGTAGAGATAAAAATACTGAATAAAGAGTATGGACATCTTTTTAATATTCTATATATATGTGCCAAGTTGCTTTCCAGAAAATGTGCACCTATTTTTATTTCCACAGAGAGCTCATTACACTGCCTGTCATGGTAAATACTCAGTGATTTTTAGCATTTTTATTTTTTTTAATTTTAATTTGGTGAGTAAAAATTAGTACTCTATTATTTAATTCCCACGTCTGATTTTTGTTAAGGATGAATAGTTGTTTACTTTCGTATTTTTTATTTGTATTTCTTGTGTGCATTGTCTCTTCATGTTCCCTTTAGGCAACTTTATTCAAATGAACATAAAAGCAGCATGAAAACAACATAGTTTCACAAAACTACCAATCACCTTGAAGCCAGCTTAGCACTTTTAGTTGAGAATATGAATAATGTACAAAAGAATGCTGGAAAAAAACACACCTCTAGGGTAGAAAACTGATGCTAATCATATCATTGTTTTTTCATGAAAATAGGCATACTTTGAAGTATTTTTGCTACTTCCCTTCTATTCCCTTGGCTAAACTTTGTTTTCATAATGTTGATTCAGTTAACCTCCATATTTTTAGTACTTGTGTAGTCTTGATACTTTCTCCAAAGGCCCTCCCTTTTTAATGTGTGTATTTTAAGATTTCTCAAGTTCTTTATCTCTGTCAAAAATACTGTATAGTGTAATGCACTGTCTACAGAACCATTTCTTTTTAAAAAATATATTTTATTGAATTTTTACAGAGAGGAAGGAAGAGGGATAGAGCGTTAGAAACATTGGTGAAAGAGAAACATCAATCAGCTGCCTCCTGCACACCCCCTACTGGGGATGTGCTGCAACTAAGATATATAACCTTGACTGGAATGGAACCTGGGACTCTTCAGTCTGCAGGCCGATGCTCTGTCCACTGAGCCAAACCAGTTAGGGCTACAGAGCCATTTCTTACGGTATGATTATTACTTTAGGTAAGTTTTATGAGTATATACATATATGCAACCTTTGAACAGTGTCTTCCTTGTATATAACAGAAAGCTAGATGTTTTGAAGACATAAAAGTGCCTTGGCCTGGCCTGGTGGTGTACTTTTGAGGCTTTCCAACATTGGCTACTGTGCATAGATATACAACAAAGACATAGACACACAATACAAGTATTACAAGTATGAAATGAAACTTTCACTTGGATGCTAGTAGTGAAATGAGGCTTATTCTATCCTTATATTTTATATATATGTATGTATGTATATGTATATATATATGTCTATCTATGTATGTATATGTATACCTATATATACATATAGGTGTGGGCAAAACTAGGTTTACAGTCATTTGAAGGAAAAAAAAGACTTGAATGTTATGATTATTATAGTACCTTCATTAACTCTGTTTCACATACTCACGAGCGTAAACATATTTCTGCCCATCCCTAAATATATGTCAAAATTTTATATTGTTAATGGAATCTTCTGTTAGTTGGAAATGTGTAGAAAATGCTAGAAAAAGGGAAGAGGTCTTTTAGTGTGATCAGTGGGTAATTGGGAATGATTTAAAAAAAAAACTGCAGGACTGAGAACTTTAAATATATATATATATATATATATATATATATATATATATATATATATATATTATTGATTTTTACAGACAGGAAGGGAGAGGGATAGAGAGCTAGAAACATTGATGAGAGAGAAACATCGACCAGCTGCCTCCTGCCACCACTGGGATGTGCTTACAACCAATTGGAATCAAACCTGGGACCTTCTTTCAGTCTGCAGGCCTACGCTCTATGCTCTATCCACTGAGCCAAACGGGTTTCAGCGACTGAGAACTTTTGTTCCTTCTACAAATGATACTGAAATCTGAAGTACTTACAAATTTTTGCAAACATTACCCTGTATCACCTTGGGAAATAATAAATTATATTAACTAGTTCTGAATGCTTGATGTAAATGGCAAAACTCTATAGAGATTGATTTGAATTTAAATGTTGACAAGATCCTTTAAGATTAAAGGCTATTTCCTCAAGGATAAAGAAAAGGAAATGTATCCTGGAAGGGAAGCTAATAGATTTTGCTTTCTCAAGGGTTAGACAATTAAATCTGTGTGTTGTGCACAAATAGATGACAATTAAATCTAGGAGAGTAGGTGACAACTCTATGGAAAACATTCAGACTATTAGCTCTGACTTGAAGCCAAACAGATCAATCTCTCCATAAGTGAGACTTAGTTCAGCTTTTTTATCTATCTTGTAACTTATTTAACAATGTTTTTAGCACCTGTGTTTTTCTGAAGTACAGTTACTATGAATACTATTTTGTTTATGACACCATCTCACTGTCCCTCACGTAACATTTTCTCTTGCATAACCCACATTCCTTTAAATCACTCAAATAACTTAAATAACATGCATTTTGTATGTTTAATAGTCAAGTAGGTAAATTAATTTTGTTGGAATGGTGTTATCTGCTTGGCAAATGCACATTTTTTTTTTTACCAGTGTGTGGTTTTATTATTATTATCACTATTGATTTGAAACAACTTCTGACGATAGCAAAAGAAGCCAGCTCCAAAGCAGACTGCATTTGAACATCAAGATGACAAAAATCATGCCTACAGGAGAAATACACAACTTTACATAGGCAATAAAGACAAACTCCTGCCTCCTAAATTTTACTTCCAACAATCTCTCTGCTGAGATTGGCTTTAAAAACAGCTGTTGAAATATTGCCATAAGTCATAAGTTAAACCACAGTTCATATCCTGCCTCCCTCCACTCACCATTCTTAGCCAAACACTATCCTTACATCTGTGTATTCAGAACATTTATTATTATTTTTTATGTGGGGGATATTCCCTCTTCCTTTCATGCATTATGTCCATAAAAATAAAGAAAAAACATAAAAAGTAGAGAAAAATAAAATCAATAACTTCAAGAGCAACACGAAGAAATCACTATAGAAACATAGAATGATGTATTCGTATGAAACTCATTAGAAAAGCTTATTATCGATAAATGAAGTGATATTTTAAAAATGTAACAATAAATAAGTAATAATTTGAGAATTTCCCACTCTCAAGAAGGTGGCTAATTCACCTCTAATAAACAACTATCAGAGACTTTCCCCTAAGTAGTATACAAGATATATTGATTGAAAAAAATGATAAAAAATGATCATGATTCTTCTGCTTTCCTTGTAGAGTGTCAATAAGAGGCCATATGATTCCAGAGCTCTAGGAGTTGAAAAATTATTGAGTCTAATTTTCTAGGTTTATATTTAGGCTAACAGTACAGAGAGGTTGTGACTTACCAAGTTAGAGACAGATAGGCCATTTTATATAATGACAAGTGTTCTGAAGGAAATACAATACGATAAAGAATTACTCAGTGAGGCTGAGAACTATAGATTGGGTGACTGCTGAAAACAATTTGAATTGAGAGAAGATTTACAAGGAAGAGCTCACTATCCCTTGCTCCCTTGCCAAAGCATTTTAGGCAGAGTGTATATAGCATATACAAAGGTCCCGAGGTTAATAAGAACTTGACCTAATTAAAAAGCAAAGAGAAAGCCAAGGAGAGTGGATTTTTTTTTCAAGTGAGAGTAAAATTAGACAGAGGTGAGGCAGAGGAGTGGTCTAGGAATGCCTTGTAGAGGTAGTCTGGTCTGGCATTTGGATATTTTTAAATTGAGTGAAAAAATATATATATACATACACACAAATATATGTTTTATACAATTATAAATATTTATTAGGCATCACTATATACCAAAAAATGTTGCAACCACTGAGATCAAACACAACTTTGACAGGGACCCTGTTTTCTAAAACTTCACACTCTGTTGTGGAAACATATATAAAAACTACAGTATATATTTATATCAGAATGCAATCAGTGCTATCATAGCAGTAGACTAGACTGTTAACCCTATAAGTACAGGAATATAATCTGACCTGTTCTTTTCTGTGTTCTCCATTCATAGCACAGTGTGGCACAGAGTAAGTACACAATAAATGTCTAGGGCAGAAAGTGAGGGGAGAGGAAACACAATGGCTAGGTAGATCCATAGATAGGTGCGGATTCTGTCCTGTAAGAATATTATACCTTCAGTTCCATTTTCCTATTTGCCTTCTACCAGGGCTCATTCTGTGAAATGACAAGAGGTTGTCTAATTTTCACTTCTCATGCCTAAATCATTTTCACAGTCACTGAAGTGCTGCCATTATAGACCTGGTTCTTCATGGTAAGTGGGGAAAAAGCTATCATGGTGTCCCAGGTGGGAGACTGCATCAACCATTCTCTACAGCTTGGATAAGTCACATGGACCCCATGAACACTGGAGATTTGCTTGATGGGCTTGGTGGAAATGTCAGTGAGCCTGAAAAGAGCTTTATCCTGGAGAGTATGGGTGAGGGTGATTAAGCAAAGGGACATGGTAAGAGAGTGGGGTTGCAGTGATAGTGATTGAGAACAAAGTCATTAAAAAAAAAAAAAAAAAATATATATATATATATATATATATATATATATATATATATATATATATATATTATTGATTTTTTTTACAGAGAGAAAGGGAGAGGGATAGAGTTAGAAACATCAATAAGTTGTCCTACTGGGAAAGTTCCCGCAGCCAAGGTACATGACCTTGAACGGAATCAAACCTGAGACCTTTCTATCCACTGAGCAAAACCAGTTAGGGCGAGAACAGTCATTGAAAAGGGGAAAAAGGCAGGGAGGAAGGCTGAGGATTGCAGGAGGAATCTTAGAACCCAAGATAGTACAGACTAAGTAATCAGAAGGCAGAAACTGTGTAAGTCTTGAAGTGACTCCCTCAAGAAAACAAATACTGGAAAGACAGATCCTTTGCAGCAAGTCACTGTGATTTCATTAGGATCTCAGAAGCAGCCACAGGGTGAAATTATTTACCATTATTTTCTTCTCCTTTATTAACAATTTTGGAATAACAGCAGCAACCCTATTCTGAGAGGTGCCAGAAAGAAGAGTGTTTATAGAGCCTCGGAACCACTTAAAGATCATCTCTTTTAAAACTTCCAATCTGCAGACAAGGCAACTGAGGTTTAGCAATGTCAAGTGACTTGCCAAGGTCACTTTACTGTTTCATGGCCAAGTCAATAACAGAATCCAGGTCGTTTGATTCTCAGTCAAAAATGTTTCTGCACAACAGTAGAATCCCAGCTGCTTTTTTAGGCACTGTGTTCAGAAGGTGGTTTGTCCTGAGGCAGAGCATGGGTGTCCATGAGCTCAAATTTTTTAGCCAGTATATTCATCAATTACTGCATTTATTGTTCAAGTAAAGGGGTGAATAGCATGAATCATGGGCTTAAGGATAAAGGGTTAACAGTTAGGTGAGAAAACAAAAATCCTTAGAAGCCATTCTAATGAATGATCTGAACTGGCATATTTTGCTGACCAATTTATGGCAACTTTGAGTTGAGCTCACCTCAAGCAAATCTTAAACATTTCCTGGCATGGTAGGTATGAAATAGTTACTGTGTGGTTAACTAGTGAGTCTGTTAGAAGGCAGTGAGAAACCACCAAGGCATGTGTGATAGATTTGGCTTCAAACAGACCCCTGTTCCAATCTTGGCTCTGCCCCACGATGAAGGGGGAGGAGGAGTTAGGAGTATCCTCAGTTCCCTGGGGTGGAAAATGATAATGATCTTGAAGAATTGTTGTTGTATTGATTGGTTATTGTATATAAAAGGATAAAAATCATGATACACATACACGTATGTATGTATGGCCGTAGATAGCATATTTAAAATATTAATTTGTAATAACAAAAATAGGGCAAAACTAGACCACTGGTTCAGAACCCATCGGAACAATATTGGTTAGGGATTTACAGAGTGAAC
Organism: Pipistrellus hanaki; assembly: GCF_964339955.1. Classification (NCBI taxonomy): domain Eukaryota; kingdom Metazoa; phylum Chordata; class Mammalia; order Chiroptera; family Vespertilionidae; genus Pipistrellus; species Pipistrellus hanaki. The sequence goes on along the minus strand of NC_140503.1, from coordinate 201,808,612 downwards.
TTTAAAGCTGTGAAGATCTATGGTCCTGGGTCTCTCCCTTGCCTGTTATTTGACCACTGGGCAAGTGACCAAATTGTTTTAACCTTTCCTTATTATTTAAAAAAAAAAAAGGTAGGGATAAGAAATAAAAATTTAGTAAGTACTGTAAGTCTTAAGTTAGTTAGTGATGTAAAAACCTAGTACTGTGCCTGGCTCAGTTAGTGACAGCTATTATTATCATCACTATTATTACTCACTAAAGGCCTGGTGCATGAAATTCTTGCATATGGTGGTGGGGTGGAGGGGGGGGGAGGTTGCTCCTCAGCCTGGCCTGAACCCTCTCCAATCTGGGACCCATCAGGGGATGTCTGTCTTGCAATCCAGGACCATTGGCTCCTAACCACTCGCCTGCCTGCCTGATTGCTCATAACCCCTCTGCCTGCTTGCCTGATTACCCCTACATTGCACTGCTGTCAGCCTGATCACCCTACCTTGTCCCCTGCTGGCCTGATCGCCCCTAACTGCTTCTGTCTGGTCCCCCAACCTAAGCCCAGTCTGGCCTCCCTCAGCCCAAGGTGACCTGGCCAGTCAGAGGAAGGCACCACCCGTCACCCTGCTGCTGCTGCTGCCACTGGAGGCCACAAAAGCTGCTTGAGCCTTGGGCCTTTCCTCAGGCCTTGCAACTGGGTGTGGCTGCCTGAGCCTTGGGCTGGCCCTGGGCAGTGGCAGCAGTGGCTTGCCTGATCTTCAGGCAGCTGCTGTGGCTTTGTCTGGAAGGAAGTCTGGATGGTCATCAGGAAGACTTTTGCCCTAATTAGCATATTACTTTTTTATTAGTATAGATAGGGAGTTCTTTGCAGCTTTTCCTTCTTGTCATCTTCTGAGATAGTAAACTGTATTGGGGGAAAACATGAATTAGACACCAAGGTTCACTTTCTGGCTCTGCCCTTTCATTCACCATCATCACTAATGCTCTCTTCTTAGGAGGGTAGTTCATGGAGAATTCCTTAGGCATCCTCATAGATGGCTCAGAGATTGTGGCCAAGTTCCCAGTGAAGAAACAGTTACTGATGGGGCTTTGTGATATGTCAATATCCCCGTGTCACTCTGGAGACAATGTGTGAGTGCTGTCTTACTCTCCTCTTTCCACGATGCCCGACATAAAAGGAAAGAAGTCATCACCCAGTGATGATTAGAGTGCTATCTCAGATCCAAGGTCACATACTGAGGCACAGAGAGTATATACTTCTCTTTGTTTTCACATGAGGAAAAGAACACACTGTATTCCACATTAGTTAGGGGCAAAGCTGGAATTAAATCTAAGATTCCACTTAAGACCCTTTTACTGGATAAGGCTGTATTTATTTATTCCCATTATATCAAACATTTAACACTGGATATAATTAGGTCCCATAAATAATTAAATATTTAATCCCATGCATATATCTTCTTTTTGAAGATACTTCAAGACAGTTGTTCACTCACACATTGAATCTGGGACCATTTGCTGCAGAACAGAACTACCATTCTCTTCCTACCAAAAAGGATATTAAAGCAGAAGAAACCAAGAGCTGATACCAACTTCAAAGCAATTCAAAGAAAAAGAAAAACCTGGGGCTTAGAATTACTAACCAAATGAATCCTATGAACCAATAGCTCTTTCCCTCAAGAGAGAGGACACGGATCCCGGGAGAAGAGCCTGGGTTTGAGTGCCTGAGACATAGGGAGCTTATCACTGACATAGGCAGCCTCATCACTGACAATTTGTGGAATTTCTTGAGCCTCAAAATCCTTAGCTGTAAAAAGGAAGTAATATCCATTTTACAGGATTGTTATAATACATAAGAATATAGCCAAAACTGGTTTGGCTCAGTGGATAGAGTGTTGGCCTGAGGACTGAAAGGTCCCAGGTTCGATTCCAGTCAAGGACATATACCTTGGTTGCCCTCACATCCCCAGTAGGGAGTGTGCGCAGCTGGTCATTGTTTTTCTCTTATCAATGTTTCTAGCTCTCTATTCCTCTCCCTTTCTCTCTATAAAAAATCAATAAACTATATATTTTTAAAAAGAATATATAAGAATATATAACTGTGCAGCATAATAAGTGCTAAATAAATATAGGTTATGTGCCCTTCCCCTTTCCCTCAGTTCTTGGGGATTCAAGGCTGTGTAATGCCTTCTCTCTCCTGGTGTTTATTGTTTGTTGTTTTTTTAAGGGCAATTCACAGACAGCAATTCACAGACTGCATGCTTTGAATTGCTGAGTAATCCCCTCAATGACAAGAACCATGTCAGTCTTGGGCTTACATTATCATGCCTGTGATCACCAATAGCTGTTTGGTTTCTGTCCTACTATGGTCATATTTATGATGATCCCTTCAATTCTGGACTCAAGGGAGAGTTGCCTTTCCCACTAAGCATGTCATTTGGAGAAGGACATGCAAAATGGTAGTGTCAAAATAATTACAAGAATGAAAACACTATTAAACTTTCACTAAAAACACTAAACCCAGAAGCCCGCATGGATAATTGTAGGCATTTATTCCACAGTGAAATTTTCAAATATAAAATTCCACCTTATTGTATTGAATTTCCAGAGACTGGCCTTGTAAGGTATAAGAAAATTATCAGAATGAGATAGGGGTAGTGTTCTGAAGTTGGGATAAGAACGAATTGAATGGTTTAAAACCATCTATTTTTATGCCTGGAGATGGACCTCAGAATCATCAAGCCCTATTGTGGCAAATTTCTAATCCACATACCTATTTCTTAGAAAATTTAGAATATATCTTCCAGGCCCTAACAAGGTTTTAAAATCTTGTTAATCTGTTGAACAAGTTTTTTTTTTTTAAAGATCTGCTATTACTTTCATGATCATAAGAATATTCAGTGTCATAATGACAGTATAAAAAAGTCTCAAGATTTTAGGTCCAAATTATACTTTTGTATTTATAATTACACTGCCCCCCCCCAGTTAATAACTTGAATGAGAGCATTTGTATATGATTGCAGAGTTTCTAAAAAATAAACAAAACAAAAATGAATTCATGTGGAGAGTGGCCTGTGAAGAGTCTGGATTTTTCTTTTTCCTTTTGAAAGGCACCAACTGTATTACTCAAGTATTAAAAATGCTGCTCTAAACTATTTGATCTACTGATAGCTAAGGACATGATATTGGAATATTTTCACAAACTTGCAAAAAAAAAACAACTTAGTATTCTCATTCATAAAGTAGTAATCATAATAATTTTACAGATTGACATTTAATCAAATGGCATGCTTTAAAGCATTTAGCTTGATTTACCCTATCCCTTCTTCTAAATTCTGCTTATATATCCCTTCCTGATGCCACCAGCCACATGCATTCCATATAAGATTAAATAAAGGATAACTTTTGTTACAAATAAAATAAATGCAAAGTCGCTGAAACCAGTTTGGCTCAGTGGATAGAACATCGGTCTTCATACTGAAGGGTCCCAGTTTCGATTCCAGTCAAGGGCATATACCTTGGTTGCGGGCACATCCCCGGTGTGGGGGTGTGCAGGAGGCAGCTGGTTGCTCTTTCTCTCTCATCAATGTTTCTAGCTCTCTATCCCTCTCCCTTCCTCCCTGTAAAAAATCAATAAAATATATTTATAAATAAATGAATAAATAAATAAATAAATGCTAAAGTATTAGTACATAAAATAACTTGAGTCTAGGTTATATCAGGAAAATGTCTCTAAAACCCTATACAATAAAAGCCCAATATGCTAAGTGTTTGGTCATCCAGTTGGATGTTCAACCAATCAAAGTGTAATATGCTAATGATATCTTAAGGCCACTCAACCACTCCCTATGACATGCACTGACCTCCAGGGGGGAGACACTTCAACTGGTAAAAGCTCGCTGCTGGAATTTGGCCCACTGAGACGGAGCTAGATGGGGCTGAATACACCTTGGAGCCCTCTTGCTATCTCTTCCCAGTTGACCAACCTCCCACATCCCTCCCCAGTCCCAATCATGCACTGGTGGGGTCCCTTTGCCTGGCATGCACCCTCTCATAATCCAGGACCCCTGAGGGGATGTTGGAGAGCAGGTTTTAGCTCCATCCTACAGGCCAGGTCAAGGGACCCACTGGTGCACAAATTCATGCACCTGGCCTCTAGTAGATAATAAGAATGGGTAAGATATTTAGGGTAATGTTAGTCTCTTAAGCCAGTTTTTTTGTCTGACTTGGAGACACTGAAATCCCATCTCCTGCTGGCAGATGTAACCTCTGATTCTAGGCAAAGCACCTCCCAGGAAGGGAGCCTACTGTTAAAGATGTATAAAACTGGCCAGGTTATTTCAGGCACTATGTCTAATGAGTTTAGGATAAGTCCTGGATAACCTTTCACCAAACAGTAACTGCTTTTCCCAACTTTACTTTCTTGTTTCCCCCATGATGCCATCTCTTGAAGTGTTGGCACAGACTGGAAATTATGTTGACCTCTCCTTTTCATGTTTACCACTGAAATTCAAGGTATAAGTGAAGGTCCATCCTACATTTCATGGCCCTCCCAAATGCCTTCCTTCTCTGGGAAGACTGAATCTTGCTCCTACATCTCCCAAATACTTAATGTAGAGGCAGGGGAATAGCTTGATATGAAGAATCCAATTACTGCCAACCAACATTTATTCATTCAACAAGTTGTTATTGAATATGCAGGATCATTTGAAGATTAATTGATTGAACACTTAGATTGCCTGGTACAGTTCCTGGAATACATAGCAGATATTCTTAATTATAATATGTTCAGTGGAGTTTTTGTAAATCTCTGTAGAAATTTAGTATACCATTCAGCCCTTCCTCAGATCCCCAACATCTACTAGAAACATGATAGGAATCTGCGGATGTTGGAGCGATAAGGGAAATGTCTAGTTAGGTTCAAATCCCTAATAGAAACAGATGAGATGGAAAGGTCCTGGATTTAGACAGATATAATCAATGTTGGGATAAAGTCTTAATCCCAAAAGACAGGAGAGTGAAGATAAAGAACAAGATTGCATCCACATTGTAAATAGGGAGAGTCACAAATTACAATAATCCTACAGAGAGTGTCCAGACCCTCGGTGAGAACTATGGAGAGGCTGGCAAGATGCTGGAATGGAAGAGTCTGGGAGTGTCAGTGCACATGCAATAAACAGAGGAAGAGGGATGGATCAGGCCAGTGATATTCATTTAGGAGAGGATGAACAAGGAGACAGAGTAAAATCCAGGTGCATAATCCAACGTTACAGCATCCAGGCTGGGTCTGTGCTCTGTAGGTTGAATGTCTGAGAAGCAGAGTCTGGAGCTCAGGGAGTAACTAGTTTAAAGATTTATTGTAAACAGAGATTGTCCAAACTGATTTGTATCATTACATGAGCCCAAATGGCTAACGCTGACTGCTTCTTGTCTTTCATCATTTTTAATATCAGATCCCCAATGTCCCCAGCGTCAAAAGCCATTATTGTTTGAGTATAAAATCCAAGAGTAAGATTAAATTCTGGAAATTTCAGATAAAATGGGAGACCAAAACACTGAATACTTTGCCTCACTGGTGACTTTGCTGACACAAGCATCTGGGTTCTCTGTGTGAGGTGGTGGATGGTGTATGAAAATAACATATTAATTGATTTTTAAGAATAATCTTGACTCTTTTTTTTTGCTGTATCCAAAGATATTTTATACAACAACTGTGAAAGTAATACAATTCATTCAGTTATATTTGCTCCTTAAAATGATTTCATGATTTCTATGGGGCACATTTTGAACCAAATATATTAAAAAATTGTTTCAAGTTTCTTTTTAAACAAACAAACAAAAAATGCTATTGCTTAATTTGATCGCTGCACTCTTTGACTGACTGACAGGAGCCATTCTGATTAATGTTTAGCAGTTTCCAAAAGTCAAATCCACCTTGAAATGATGAATTCTACCACTTGGTGACATTCAATATAAGATGCGCAGAGAAAATGTTTTGAATAATTTTTAATGTTGAGTTAGAGAAGATGTAAATTTAAGTCAGGACAAAAGTGTTAATCATGCCTGTGGAAACAGTGACTTATTGCATGATTTTATACACTCATCATATACTTTCATTTCCTTTATTTTACTGACACTTAGAATATTTTACATGTCATAGGCCAATTTTTTAAAAAATGTATGTTTCTATTGATTTCAGAGAGGGAGAGAGAGATAGAAACATCAATGATGAGAATCATTGATCAGCTGCCTCCTGCACGCCCCACACTGGGGGGTCAAACCCATAACACTGACATGTGCCCTGATCAGGAATCACACTGTGACCTCCTGGTCCATAGGACTTCGCTCAAACAGTGAGCCACACCGGCCAGGCATGTAATAGGACAAATTTGATTCTACATAGAATAAAGAGACATATACAGAGCAAACACTGTTAATGTAGTTGCTTAGAACTCAGAAATATCTGCATGTTTATTTGGACAATAATTGCAATTTGATGCTTTTGTTACTTCTTTAGCATTTACACAGCTCCTTGAATGGATATGATTCCACTTGATCCTCAAGAGCATGGTAGGGTATAAGGTATATTCTATCTTTGTTTTAAAGATGAAGGTTGAGTTCAGGGTGTTGAAATGATTTACACAGGTTACATAGTAAAGCGGAAGAGTTCGGATCAAATTCATTCCACGAAAGATCTGTTTCCACTTTACTATGTGAGTCTCTAAAAGATTCATCTGTCATAAAAATGAACACTAGCATAAAAGACCAAGTCTAAAATTCAGTAGAGAGGAAATCCAGGGAATACCAGAGTCCAGGATAATTTGTGTATGAGTACAATTTGTATGTGTGAGGGAACATGCGTCCACATGTTTGGATGGGGATGTTGGTAACTTAGATGAAACACACTGAGTGTATTATTTTGTGATACATTAGCCTTTAAAAATGACCTAGGGAAAATATATAAATAACATGGACATTATCATTGCTGTTTCTGAGCCAGATAAAGTTAGGATTTTGAAAATACAGGTTTGGCAAAAGAAGATTTAGAGTTGTTTGTATGGAAAAATAACATAATAATTAATTAAAAGAATGGACTCTGTGTCATGTACTCACAATGGTAAATCTACTTTTGCCCCACCCTATGTGTTTTCAGTTAAACTAACATCATTTCCCATAAATCTCTGTGTTTATTGATGCTCCCATCCCTGACTATTTTCCCACTGTCTTTGCTTACCTCTTTTTTCCTGACCTATAGCCCATTTTTTATTAAAATGATTCACTTTTAGGCTTACTTTTTTCAAGAACTTTTTACTTTTCAAAATGCCTACACTGAGCTTTTCTTATTTCAACTCTAATAGCTTAATATTTCATTATTCTTAAATTATGTCTCATCTATCAGATTTCTTTCACTTAGAAAACACTTAGATAGATTTAGATATAATCCCTGCCCCACATTGAATAACAAAATGCTAAAAATTAGAATAAAAGCATTGCAATAAACATCCAAATTACCAATACAAAGAGGTTTACAAATTAGGAAATATAATTATTGACTAATTGATTAATTAAAATGGTCTATCCAGTAGCTTTATTATATTAATAACATTACCGATCTCATATCAAAAGAAATTGATACATGACTTATTGTAACTGAGTAATAATAGACAAAGGAGTAGCTACAAACAATTAAGATATCTAAGGGAATTTAAGACAGTTTGTTCACATAAGGTTAAATATGTCTCCTACAATAAAATATTGTCACACAATTAATTTGTTCAATGATGTCTATTTTTTGTCCATAGACCAAGCATTTTAGTTTAGTTCTCTTTTAGATTATCAATTACATATGTAGGTAAAAATGTAACACAATATTATGTGTCTGTGAGTGTCTGGAAATTAAAAAACAAACAAACCACAACAACAAAAAAACAGCCTGATGGAATGCTAATGAAGGAAGACAGGGAGCAAATAAACTTTCTTCCCAAGTCACAAGAATGCATTTTAGCAGACTATCATGGTATTTTATTGTCCAAACCTTCTCATGTGTAAACATCAAGAACTAAGAATGGACTTTTTAAAAAGCCTTGAAATTGTGATTTGCCTTATCTCCTACAAAAAGACCGCCTTGCTTTAGACATTGGAAAATAAAGAGGAACAATTCTCATCATTTGGTTGCCTGGGTGCTCTGATATATGGCAGACGAGAGGATATAATATAAAATTCCACTGGGATAGAAAGAGCCAACGTACAATTTCAAATCCATTTGCATTTAAAGAAGCACACTCTAAAATGATTTTCTCTTCAAACATTGTTAAGCCTGAATTTACTTTATATAACCCTCACGGGACACTTTCCTGGTAGCAGTTGAACATATTTCCTTGCTCTAATGTTAAAGCCAATTTCTTGAGCAAGTTGTACCAAAATACCCATCAAAGTTATTTTGAGGAGCAAAAATATTGTGTCACCTGCTTCTAATTCCAAAGAGTCCAAATTGTATTTTATTTTAAAATTCTCGCCAGAATATTCAATCAAAACAAAAAAAATATATAACGATTAGTTAAAACTATCACCAAAGTTTATAGATGGAAAGAGTTTAAACTGGATCCACATGAGAATTGCAAATGTTTCTGTTTGTGGATGGTATTTCCACTGTTTGAGATTCTAGAGCACCCACATTTGTAGAAAAAATACATAATTCAAATGCCATACATTGATCTGGGTTTTGCTATTTTAGAAAAGAGAACAATAACATTTTTCAGCTGAAAAATATACTCAAAATTTAGTTTTCCATTTTTTTTTTTTTTTAGTTTTTATTTTAGTGATGGGGAAAACAGTCTCAGAGAAGTGTTCACTTAATCCCACATGCCATATAGCAAATAAGGTCCAAGTTTTAATCTATAATTGTAATTAAGTTCAACCTCACATTGATTGATTGAGCCTTTGCAACGGACCAGGCACTTGGGTCAGCATTGTACAATTTGTCTTACTTTGTTTAATCCTCAAAATATCCCTATGAGATATTATTATCATCTCCATTCTAGAAATCAGGAAAATTATGTTCAGAAAGGTTACATCATTTGTCTCAAACAATATAGCTAGTAAATAACAGAGCTAAAAGTTTTAACCTCTTCTGTCTGATGCCAAAGCCTAGGTTCATAATTATTTTCTTATAATTTCTCATTTCAACTTATTTCCATTGACTGGGCTTCTCCCTTTAGACATAAACAAAATTATTCAAACTCTCTTTCATTTGACATACTTCTACATAATTCAAAACAATTATCGTTAAATGTTTGACTGTAGACCCATTGTTTCTCCAGGATAAAACAAAATAAAACCAACCCAAATACCCCATGCCCAAATCCTTGAGCCCTTCAGTACTTTCCTATGTGGCATTATTTCAAATCTTGGCCAGACTGCTCACTGGTCCCTTAACAGCCATGATCACTTTATTTAGGCTCCAATGAAAATAGAGACTTAAGAAAATTGCTACTCCATGTTTGGTTGTTTTCCAACAAAGAGCAGAAACACACAAAGACATGTTTATTATTTTATATTTTCACCTGATGATTCCACTATTCCTTTCTTAACATTCACTTCATAAGATTAATTATAATAAAATCACATTGTATTGAGAGATGAATTTAAAAAATTAAAGCATATTGATCCATGTTTTTCTATTGTTATTATTGTAGCAGTCATAAGAGATAGAAAGGCAGGTGGCATAAGTATAACTATTTTCCCCATCTATTCAATAAGTTTTGATATAGCATATGCTATGTGAAAAGTGGTGAGCTAAGCACTGAAGATGGGATGATGAACAGGATGTCTTGTTGCCTAGTAGGGAAAACACACAAGAAAATATAGATAATTGTTAAAAGTGTTACAAATTTCATAATAGAAGCCTGTATGCATTTTTATGGGGACAGGGAAAAGATAACCCTACATTGAGAGAATATAATTAAAATAGAGATAATCTATCCAGCAAAGCTATCACTCAGAATCGAAGGTCAGATAAAGAGCTTCACTAATTTAAAAAAAGCTAAAGGAGTTGATCAACACCAAACCAGAATTATATGAATTGCTGAAGGGGGTTCTTTCAGAAGAGAAAGTAAATAAAGATAAAAATTATGAACAACAAATATGTAGCTATCAACAAGTGAATCTAAAAACCAAGGAAATTTAAAAAAAAATCTGATGAACAATATTAACTGTTGAATATAATAGAATCAGAGGTATGGAAGGGGAGTGAAATGACGATTCTTGGGGAAAAGGGGAGAGGGGGATGTGGGAAGAGACTGAACATAAACTGTGCACCTATGGATGAGGACAATGGGGAGTGGGGAAAGGGCAGAGGGTGGGGTGGGAACCTGGTGGAGGAGAGCAATGGTGGGGCGGGGGGGAGAGAAAGGAACATTTGTAATAATATGAACAATAAAAATTTATTTAAAAAAAAAGACATCTGTAAAAATAAATAAATAAATAAATAAATAAATAAATAAATAAAAAATAAAATAGAGGCAACCATATTTTAGCTGAATATTTAACGATATGTTGCTGATGAGGAAGCCAATGTAGTGGAGTTAAGGAAAAATAAAAAGACTGAGTCTCAGAGAGGCAGAGAGATCTGCCCCAATTTGCATAATAAACTAGCCACAGAATTAAAGCAGAATCCACTGTGGATCATCCTGAGCCTTCTCTAGACCTCAAAGATTGTCTTTCCTTCTGACACACACTCTTATGCTTGGTCTCACCAGGTGGTTCTTAGAACTTTAAGGGATTCATTTCAATATTGCAGCTACCTGGAATCAAGACCCTAATCTACAGCAAGTTGAAGCCTGCCAGGAAGTAGGAAAGAGAAAGACTTCTCAGTAGGAAAACCAGTATCTGGTTCATTGAGACTCAAACAAACTCTTCTAAAGGAGTACCTGAGCCTTCTGAGAGGACTGATGTTAGGCAAATAACCTAAACCAACCCAGAAGAATTGGCTTGGACACCTCTGGAAGACCTAGGGAAATCTTCAATAGAGGGAAACTTGAAGTGATGCTATATCTGAATCTTTCAAATGATTACTTTGAGGAATTGAAGTAGGGATATAGAAGAAAGATGTAAACCAAGTGGTAAGAAAAAGGAAATGACTGTGTAGTGAGCTTCTACTGATGTTTATTGAAACAAAAACTATTTAAGGAGACATCATCTTATCCTTGCTATTCAGTTTGAAAACAAGCCCACTATTTTTTTTTTTAACATTCCTCCCTCGAAAAGTGAGATCTAATTCATTTACCCACTAAATTTGCATTAACATTAAATAGCAATGTTCTAATGAATAAAATGCTGTATAAATTCTCTAGAATTTTTGACTGATTATCTCTTCTCTCTGTTTTGCTCTCTCAACTTCAGAGCACTGCACTTCTGTGTAAGAAGTCAGCTATGCTGAATTCAACTCTACCATATGGAGATAGAGACCCTAGCTCAAGGAGCCCCAACAGTTCCATCCAACAGCAGCCCACACCTAAGTGCCAGCATGTGAGTGAGCAAGACTTCAGTTATTCCAGACACAAGTTAGTGGTAAAAATACTGGAAAGAACTTCCCTCACTGAGCTGTGTCCAGATTGCAGATCCATGAGTAAATCATGCTCTCTTGTTTTAAGCCACTCAGTATTGTAATAGTTTGTCATGGACCCACAACTGGAATGCCACCAGCACAGATGACCCAACTGAGTCTATGAAAATTTCAGCATTTGCTCTCTCAGAACTAGTGAGCACCAGAGCAAGTACTCACTTCAGTTGTCCTTAAGTCAAAGCCACTGCCTTTTTCATTGTACTTCATGGACCAATATGTTTAATTCCAGCTACAGACTCATGATTTCCTGTTTACCTTTTGTGATGCACAGTGCAGTCTGAATGTGTAACTAAATGACTCCTGTTGGTACCAAACCATCACAGAGCTGCTACCTGGATGGCACAGTTCCTGTAACTCTAATATGATAGACAATAACCAGTGTGTATAGCACTTGTAGTTGACACAAATTACATCCATGGTAGACAGACTCTTTAGGGAAGGCACTTACATCTTCCCCCTTTGACTGACTTGACCAATAGAAAGTGGAAAGTGTGATATTTTAGGACTTCTGAATCTGGGCCATTTCTTCAATTTTCTTAAAACCCTGAACTTCCACAGAAGAAGCCTGAATGAGGCTTTCAGAGAGAATGACCACATGAAAAGACAATGGAGTATAACTAACCATATAGAAAGAGGGGCTCAATGGAGGAGTGCAGTGTAGTGAGATATTCAACACTAGCTATGACTGAAATATGTGACAAACCCTACCCCCGAGAGGCCAGGGGAGAAACAACATAGGTGAGCCCCAGCCAATCCATGGAATTGTGAGATATTAGCAATGGTTATTTTTGTAAGCCTCTATGCTTTGGGGTGAATGTATACTCATCAAATAGTTAAACAGAGCAGTACCCAGTATTGTCATTGTTGGCAACAAATAGAATAAGACCTACCAACAATTGGAAATTGCTGTGTCAAGTACTATCTATTCATCAATCAATTTTAAGATAGAAACATATATAAATAAATAAACAGCTCTACATTTTATTAAATGAACACAATAGACATCAACCTGGGAAGACCTCCAGTCTGAACTGAAGGACTCTAGCACTAACTTTGGGCCTGGCATTGTTCTATACTTTGAAAAACTCGTGACCTGGATTATCGCCTCCCACCCTGCTATGTTTTTAAATTATAGAAATTATCCTCCCATGATATGGACTGAAGCTTGAAATCCTGAGCACCTTGATGACACATTTTTTTCATTAGCTATTAGTTCCTAAAAATTGAATTTAGAAAATTTTGTTAGGAAAATGTCTACATTAAGAGATGACTTCCTTCACATTTTATAGTTTTCATTGAAAAAGTTCTTCACATTTACTAAGTCCCAATAACCAATTTTGATCCTGAGGATATATTGATAAATTACATTAATTTAAATGTTTCCATTCATTAACAAGCTTAGTGTTCTACTTCAGAGGAAGATATTTTACTGTACTACATGTTACTTCAAATTTTAGGAAAACTTTATCGAAGATAATGTGTCTCTGTCCCATGGATAAGGCCAAACAAGTCTCAAAGACAAATGAGTTTGTAGGTGAAACGATTTCACAGGTGCAGATTATTATAGAGACCGGAGAGAGAGAGAAAAAAACAAAAAACAAACAAACAAAAAAACAACAACCAACTTCTCTACAGAGTTGAGTGAACTACCCAAATGTCTAATGCCATGAATTCATGAATTTAGAACTTTTAATATGCTGCTCAACAGTCTTTACTTTCAATTAAAAAATAAAAGGTAGCCTATAGCAGGGTTCTTTTTGGATACAGTAAAATGTTACTTGTGCTTTGAAAGCACTGAATGAGTTACTGCAAGTTATTATAGAATGGTCAAGATCATAGGCTTTGGCGTCACAGTGCCCTGGGTTCATAAAATGACCTCTCTCTCCTAGTGGCATGATCTTGGGCAAAATGATAACTTAACATGAGCCTCTGTACTGACATTGTTAAAATAGGAAGATAAATGTTGGATCTTTCTGGCACCTTTGAATTACTAATTTAATGATAGCTATGAATTAGCTGTTTTTCCCACTTGCATTTCCATTTTATGTTTTATCCTTGAAAGTCTTTTATTTTCATAACAACTCTCACTTGGAAAATAAAGCAATACTCTTGTGGTTCTGCATGTCCTCTCCACGGCACTAATGATTATAAATAGGTGTTTCATAGATGAAAGTTATTTTAAAGAGATAAGGGAATCACACTAAGAAAAAGACATTTCTGTCTCTATTTGTTTCAGTATTAGTTTTTCAATGTCAACAATCACTACAAATTTGGGATAAAAGGAAAGACTGAGAAAAGATATGAGAAATATTTTATTCACAAAGGAGTGGGTAACAAAAGGCTCCTGGGCATTGTCTTAGGGCCTCAGAAAAAAAAAAATTGGTCCAGCTCCTTTAGCAATGTCAAAGACCCTTTGATCAAAGCGATTTCATATGGACTGTAACTGTCTCCTGGTAAATTTGACCCTGATCTTCTCTGTATCTTCTTGAGTCGAATAGGGAAAGCCGGCTTCTTAGTCCAATGTGGTTGCAAATTTTGTTATTGTTCATACATTTTTCTCTTCACATTAGGTAAAAAATGTCTTTATTCTAAGTTATCAAAAATAACAATGCCAAATCATATGTTTCAAATAGTTCAGCAATCAATAATAGAAAAAGGACCTTGGATCAAAATTTTAATTTTCTCTAAATAAGTTAGTTTGATTTTGGTTAAGTTAACTTTATTATTGGCAACCATTTTAAGGACATAAAGCAGGTTTTTCATAAATTCACAGTATGCACACATCCAGACAGCTGTTCTACCTGCTGTTACCTGGGAAGGCTGTAACTATTTACAATGATGAGATCATTGTTAGAATCACAGGATGGTTATTAAACAGTACAAGTTCTAGAGATCAGCTATCTAGGTTCAAGTTCCAATTATATTATTTTATCAGATGCGTGACCTCTATCACCTTACTTGACATTTTCTGGGCCTCAATTTCCTCACCAGTAAAATATGAATAATAATTGTTCTTGATTTTAGTGTGTTGTGAGGAGGAAATGAGCCTAGGTCTTAGAAAGCTCTCAATGGATGATGATGATGATGAAGACGATGATGATGACTACTGCTATTTGAAAACATCTTTAATCAGAGAGAAGAAAATTAGTCATTTTTAAATATATATTTTTATTGATTTCATAGAGGAAGGGAGAAGAGAGAGAGAGAAAGAGAGAAAAAAAGAGAGAGAGAGAGAGATTAATGATGAGAGAGAATCATTGCTTGGCTGCCTCCTGCGCATCCCACACTGGAGATGCAGCCCACAACTTGGTGTGTGCCCTGACAGGGAATCGAACAATGACTTCCTGGTTCATAGGTTGATGCTCAACCACTGAGCCATGCCAGCTGGATAAGAATTAGTCATTTTAATAGCATTTATTTACTCTTTTATCTAAGACTATTATTTCTTGCCTTTAAGTCTTAAATGTAGGGGTCTGTAAGATTCAGTCTCAGAAGACTGTGGAAGTTAAATAAACACAATACAACAAAAATAAATTTTAAAAACCACAAAAACAAGAAGCTAGTTGCAAAATATTATCAAACATTTACTTTTTTTTTTAAATATAGCAAGAGACACAAATACGTTATCTAAGAATATATAAACTATTTCCCCTTTTTAAATTCACTTCTACCACACCATGACTCTGGAGCATCTTATTCCCAGTAGCCTCAGATGGCTTCTCAGGACAAGGCCCCAAGACCCACATTGATTTTTTAAATTAAATATGCTGGGGTGACATTGGTTAGTATGATCATATAGGTTTCAAGTGTACATTTCTATGATGTATGATCTGTATATTGCATTGTGTGCCCACCATCCAAAGTAAGATCCTCTTCTGTCACTATATATCTGGCTCCTTTACACTTTACCATCTCCTACCCCTTCCCTTTGTTGTCTGTGTCTTTGAGTTTCAGTTTCATATCCCACATATGAGTGAAATCATATGGTACTTAGCTTTTTCTGACTTACTTATTTCACTTAGCATAATTTTCTCAAGGTCCATACATGATGTTGCAAATGCCGATATTTCATCTTTTCTTATGGATGATTGGTATTCCATGGTATATATGCACCACATCTTATTTATCCAGTCCTCTATCAAAATACACTTTGGCTGTCTCCATGTCTTGGCCACCATGAACAATGAACATAAAGGTGCATATATTTTTGTGAATAAATGTTTTCAAGTTGTTCAGGTATTTCTGGGTCATATGGTACCTCTAGTCTTAACTTTTTGAGGAACGGCTAGACTTTTTTCCATAGCGGCTGTACCAGTTTATATTCCCACCAGCAGGGAATAAGATTTCCTATCCCTCCACAACCTCTCCAACACTTGTTACTGCCTGTCTTGTTGATAATAGCCATTGTAACAGGTATGAGGGGGCATTTAATTGTAGTTTTGTTTGCATCTCCATAATAGTTAATGTTTTGAACAACTTTTCATATGTCTGCTGGCCATTTATATGACTTCTTGAGAGAGGTGACTGTTCAGGTCCTCTGCCCATATTTTAATTAGATTGTTTGTTTGGTACTCAATTGTATGAGTTCTTTATATATTTTGGAAATTGATCCCCTGTCAGAACTGTTGCCTATTCAGTTGATTGTCTTTTTGTTGTTGGTTCCTTATGTGCAGAAGTTTTTTAGTTTGATACAGTCCTATTCATTTACTTTTGCCTTTACTTCCCTTGCCTAAAGGGTCAAATTCATAAAATCTACTCTAAGACCAAGGTACATAAATTTAGTACTTATGTTTTCTTCCACATTGTTTTTTCTCCTGACATTCATTCCCTTCTTTCCTCTTCTAAATGACAATCAGCCTTACTTCTCACTGTCAGTAACGAATGCTGTTTCTTGAAGAGGCATAGGGACAAGTGGGGAAGGGGAAGAAACTACTGAGGAATGTACTCAATTCTCTTTGGCAACTGGAGAAAACATACCAATCGTCACAATTTTTGCCCAGTCCCATCTAGTTTATTCTCTTAACACATTTGTGAAGTAAATTTTATCACCGCTATTTTATTGATGAGAAATTTGAAATACCCCCATACCTTTAAGTCAGAGAGCTGGTTTAATTCAGAGATGGAATCTGTATAATGTTTAAACTCTTATGTTTTTCTCACTGCACAATTCCATGTTTTAGCTGTTACCCTTTATTGGATTAGAGATTAGAAAATTTACATTCAAGAAATGTCTTTACAGAGAAGACATGTAGTCCTAAGACATGTAGTCCCTCTTGGTAGTGCACAATTATTTTAAAATGTTTAATTAATTTTTAGAGAAAAAGGGAGAGAAAGAGAGAGAGAGAGAGAGAGAGAGAGATAGAGAGAGAGAGAGAGAGAGAGAGAGAAACATCACATTGGTTGGCTGTCTCCTGTGTGCCCTTTACTGGGAATTGAGCATGCAACTGGGTATATGCCCAGACCAGAATTGAAGCATTGACCTCTTGGTACATGGAACAACACTCAATCCACTGAATCACACAGGCTGGAGAGCAGTGCACTATTTCTTGATGCACACTTCCAATGGAAGTAATCTCAGCTCTTAATTGACATCCCACCTACTCATCTTTTATGCTTCTTAGGCCTCCATATCCATGAGCTTGGATAAACGTTCATTATTTTGGTTTATCCATGACAACCTCCCATCATATCCAGGTTTCATATGTTCTTATACCCTCATTCCCCATTTGCAATTTAGTCCTTATTTTTCTGCAGCAAACACTGTTGGTTTCATATCTGACATCTGCTCTTCATTTCTAAAGGTATTTAGGTCAGCAGTTTGTCCACTAAAAAATTATTCCACTCCCTCTAGGATACAGTGACTGGAAAATAGGCTGAGATAATTGTATAGGGTGCTGATGGTGCTTTGTGTCTTGATCTGGATATAGATTGGACAAATTGGGTATGCTCCATTTGTAAAAATTTATCAAATTTTACTCTCAATCAAACATGCATTATTTGGTACATGATTTTTTTCTTCAGTACAAATTGGGGGAGAAAAGAACCAAACAGTTGCAACAACAAAAATCAGTAGTATCTCAGACTACATATAGCTAATGATGTTCATATGATCAGGTTTTGGATAGCTTATCTAATAAAGAGGAAATATGCTAATTGACTGTCATGCCCTCACAAAGATGGCAGCACTCACAGCCAATAAGGAGGGAATATGCTAATTGACTGTCGTGCCCTCAAAGATGGTGGACCCACAACTACAAGATAGCAACGCCCAGTCCCCACAACCATGCATGGATGACAGGTGCACTACATGGTCAGGCCCACCCCCAAGTGGGTCCGACCACTCCGCATGCCTGTCTTCGGAGTCCCCCAGTCCTCTCAGCCCCCAGCAGCCCGAGGTGCAGGCAAGCCTCAGATGTCAGCTGCCCAGCTGCCTAGGGCTGGCCCAAGGCTTGCCTGTACCTTGGATAATGGTTGTCTGTAGGCAAGCCTCAAATGTTGGCTGCCCAGCTGCCCAGGGCCACCTAAGGTTCAGATAACCAGGGCCAGCCAAGGCTTGCGGTGCTGGCAGTGGCAGCAGAAGAGGTGTGATGGGGGTGTGTATTTCCCTGATCACTGGGCCACCTCCTTCATTTCCCTGAGGGCTCCTGGACTATAAAAGGGGGTGAGCAGGGCTGAGGCACCCCCTGCTCCAGTGCATGAATTTTCATGCGCCATGCCTCTAGTTAAGGTACAAGCAGAATTCTATAGGATGCAGGGGTCTTCAAACTACGGCCCGCGGGCCACATGCAGCCCGCAGAGGAGTCTGATCCAGCCCGCCAGGTTTTTTGGGCAGTGAGCACAGCCGAGGTGTTACAGTAGGAATTAGTAGTTCATATAGTCCAGCCCTCCAGCTCTCTGAGGGACCGTGATCTGGCCCCCACTTTAAAAAGTTTGAAGACCCCTGGGATAGAGCTTTCTTCCTCCCTCCAGGCAAAATTCAGTTTATTCTTTGTTTAATCTCCTCTTATCCCTTCTCATCTCATTAATATTACATAAATAGGCTTTATTTTGACATAAAAACACTTTAGTGATCTGGCCAACTGCTATCAAACTTACACTCTACCACTTTTTTTTTTTTTTTTTTAAATCAGGGTATGCTTTTGACTCAGGGACTTGGTACATGATGTTTTCTCATTCTGAAACAATCTTATACCAAGTGAAATATTGATGTATTTCCTTCTCTTGTTCAGATGTTGGATTAAATGTTCCCATACCATACTATACTGACTGCTTTAGTTCCTTCTTCTTCCTCTATCCCTTTATTCTGCTTATAGTTTCATCATTGTATATATCATGGGGATTGGTACATCTTTGTGTAGTTAATTATTTTCTTTCTATAATTCAAGCTCCATGAGAGCAGTTGTTTTGTATATTTTATTCACCAAAGTGGAATGTGCAATAAAAATTGACTAAAAAATTATTATAAATAATTTAATGAACTAACAACATACAATTCTACTTCATCTTAGGACAAATACTAGAGGAAGAAAAGAAAGAAAACAGAGAAATCTGCTTTTCTGGAATTCTTTGTGTAAGGCATTCTGACAATTCCTTGTCTCATGCCCAATGCTAACAAGGCAGTTACTTAGGGCACCATTCATCTTGGTCAGCATTCCACATGCAGTGAGAGGAAGAAGCCAGCGGTCTGGCTCACAAACAAGTCTCCCTGTATGAGTCTCTGTGATTCCTCCTATCACCCAGCGTAGCGCAGAGCCTTACTTTCAGTCAGGGGACGTAGGAAAGGTAGACACATTGTTTTGCTGCTTCAAAAGATAAAGAAATTCCCTGAGTCTTCTGGTTTAAGATTGATGGTATTGTATCTGATAAATCATCAGAGATAAATGGAGTTTGCTTGTCTCTCTCTTGCTAAAGATTAGCTCCCTCCAGACTGCCATAAATGTCTTTAGGTTGTCACTACAAAACTGGTCCAGAACTATGTAAAATACTCATTTAAATTCCATTTCAGCATCCCATCTTCCTCATATTTATTTCTTTTTCTTGTTTTCCTAAAGTACCCGCGCGCGCACACACACACACACACACACACACACACACACACACAGACTAGACAGACACTTTTATTATTAATTTTTCTGATAGTTTTGAACAAGCATTGCATAAAGCAGTTTCAATTGTGAACTCTGCCCTGCTTATCCAAGGGATGCATTCCAGGTTTCAGGAGAAGGACTTTTTAATGAAACCATCATCTTAGGAAAGCAAGTGATGGGGCTTTATTCAAACATATCTAATTCTTAAAAGGTTACATAAATAACTGAAGACACTATCACATTCAATCCTATTTTTCTTTCTGCAAATGAACTTTTTTTGGTTATTTCTCCTTTGCATGTGGGGGTCATATCATTAGGAGATCCATGGGATAAAAGCAGAAAAATTGGAAAGAGGCCAAACATATTGAGTTACCATTCCAGTTTTCTAAACCTTTCAAAGCAAACCATTGAACACATTATTTTATTATGTGAATATTTGTGCCCATAAGCTGTAACTTATTATGATAGTGCTTGATTTTTAAATATTTTAAAATAATAAAATCCTACTTATTCCACAGAAAAATTAGATGTGCCAAATGATATTGAGAGAATTTCCACCTTTACTAATAATAGAGTAGCCATACTTTAATTTCAATTTCTTGGATTGGAAATGCTGAAACATTTCAAGCTATATATTAAAGATAACCAAGCTTTAGAAAAGAAAACCAGACATGCGAAGTGTTTTATACGTATTTTATTACTTTACTCTTAACAGTATTTCTATGAGGGAAGATTATTATACCCATTTTACAGATGAGAAAACTGAAATTCAGACAAATGAGCTGACTTTCAATGGTATCCAACTGGCAAGTTGAAAAAGTTGATGCTAAAAGATTGGCCTGACTCCCAACACATGTACAAGATACAGGAAGCTTAGAAGATGATATGACATCCAGGGATCATTGTAAGAAATGGACTTTATAAGAAAGATGATATTAAAACAGGAATAGGGCCAAAACCGATTTGGCTCAGTGGTAGAGCATTGGTCTGCAGACTGAAAGGTCCCAGGTTCGATTCCAGTCAGGGGCATGTACATTGGTTGAGGGCACATCCCCAGTAGGGGGTGTGCAAGAGGCAGCTGGTCGATGTTTCTCTCTCATCGACGTTTCTAGCTCTCTATCTCTCTTCCTTCCTCTCAAAAAAAATCAATAAAATATATTTTTAAATAAATAAATAAATAAAACAAGAATAGGAAAAGACAAAGGTAGAAGGGCTAAGGGGAATAAATATTGTAGTGATAGAAGGGGCATTGACAAAGCCTAGATCAATTGGACCTGTAGTGTGGAAGCCAATCTTATGACTGAAGAGATAGTCTGTGGTTATGAAGTGAAGGGTTTTGATAAATCAAGTTATTAGTATCCTGTAGTAAATATAGGTTAGAGCCTGAAGTTTTTGTGTAGAAGGTGACATGTGTAAAGCAATGGATTCGAATTATTCTTCTGACAATAGAATAGGGGGAAATTTAAAGGAGAGATAATTTAGAAAAGCAACGGCTGGTGTGGCCCAGCTGCATCAAAAGGTTTTCGGTTGATTCCCAGTCAAGGCACATGCCCAGGTTGTGGGTTTAATCCCTGTTGCAGTGAATATAGGAAAATCTATGTTTGTCTCTCACATTGATATTTATTCCCTCCAACCCTCCCTCTCTCTCCAAAGTCAATGAAAACAACAGCAACAACAAAATAAAATGAAATAAAACCAAGAGAATCAAGATAAAAGTGCAATTAGAAACCTGTCACAATGTTAGACCAGATGTTTGTAGTTATGCAGCTTTGTGGAGAATTTCCATACGATCACGAGCAGAATATTTGCATATCACATAAAGAGAATATTGTGTGCCCTGAAGTTTTTGTTGCCATGGATGCATTCATTTTTTTCCCCCATTATTGTTAAGTGAGCACTTCTTCCATTCTCAGGAGTTTGGAATCCATAATAGACAGACATAATCTTTGACCTCAAAAAGTCTAAAGTCTAGCAAGAGGGAACACCAAGTCACCAGACAGTGGCAATATGATGTACTAATTGATATAGAAATGGCAAGTATGAGAGCTATTGGAGCATGTGGGAATTCATTGCAATTGCAGTTTTATGGAATATTTGATCCACAAGTTATATAGGACTATTTTGAACTAGAATTTTTAATTTGATTTTAATTTCCAAGTGCTTTGTGCGTGAATAATTATGTGAACAAATAAAATATTAATGATAAAACAAAACCAAAGATCACACTGAATGAGCAAAGGTTCCAGAAGTTAGGGGGCAATTTTGGACAACAGGGTGACCCTGAGCAGGGAGTATAAAATCCTGAATGTTTTCAAATAGCAATTGTGGAAAGATGCCTAGTAGTGTTTGAACAATGAATAGTCACAGTTTTAACTTAGAAGCAAAATAAATTATTGAGAAGTATAAATATTAGGAATCAGTTTTCAGGGTGAATTATAATATCTTGGTAATAAAATAGTTATTTCAAAATCCTATCCAATAAAAGAGTGATATGCAAATTTACCATCACACCAAGACACAAGATGGCTGCCCCCAATGTGGTCAAAGGTGGCTGTCCCCATGTGGACACAAGATGGCCTCACAAGATGGCTGCCATAAGATGGCCTGCAGAGGAGAGCATTTGTGGAAAATTAGGGGTGACCAGGCCAGTAGAGGAGGGCAGTTGGGGGAAACCAGCTCAGCTGGGGAGAGCAGTTGAGAGGACCAGGCCTGCAGTGGAGGAAAGTTGGGTGGATCCAGGCCTGCAGGGGAGGGCAGTTGGAGGGGACCAGACCAACAAGGGAGGGCAATTGGGGGCAACACAGGCCTGCAGGGGAGGGCAGTTGGAAGGGACCAGGCCAGCAGGGGAGGGCAGTTGGGGGGGACCAAGCCAGAAGAGGAGGGAAGTTGGCAGGGACCAGGCCTGCAGGGGAGGGTAGTCAGGAGTCAGCAGTCTTGGATTGTGAGAGGGATGTCCAACTGCCTGTTTAGGCTGGATCCCAGTGGAATCAGGTTGGAGGGGTGCAGGCTGTGCTGAGGGACAAGGGACAAACTCCCCTCCAATGTACAAATTTTTTTGCACTGAGCCACTAGTAAATGAATAATTAAGCAATTCATATTTGACATTTAATGCTGCAGAGAAAAAAATATAGAGGTCTTTAGCTATACTTTTCTTAGGATGAATATCATGGTTTGTTAGAAGCAAATTAATAATTATAGAATGAGTTTAAAATAAAGTGGAAGGCAGCATATCATCTGGCAGAAAAACAAACAAACAAACAACAGACTGAATTAGATATCAAAAACATCCCCATGGTTACAGTGATATTCTAGATGCCTTGAGAACCAATCATGGTGTAATACTAACTAACATCTGTGGAGTTTCCTGTTGTTCCTGCTTCTGGATATCTTGTCTAATACCTACACCTATTCACCAACCTTTCTGCTTCCTCTCCCTACACTCTCTTATTCACATGTCTGTTAACATTCCTATTGAGAAAGCAGAGTCAACTGATTAAACATATTCAAGGTGACTTTCATTTTTTGTCTCTCCCAGATAAGGTGTTTTTCATTTATAAAGGAAGGATAATGATGTATTGCCTACTTCCTAGAGTAGTTTTGAGAATGAAGGTGATAATGCACATGAGGTTTTTAGCACAGGGCGCAATCATGTTTTTTATTATCATTATTAGAGGCCCAGTACACAAAATTCATGTTGGAGAGGGGGGTATCCCTCAGCCCAGTCTGCACCCTCTCCAATCTGGGAACACTTGAGGTATGTCCAACTGCCCATTTAGGTCTGATCCCAGTGGACCTAAACGGGCAGTCAGACATCCCTCTGCTGGCCCCCAACCATTCACCTGCCTGCCTGTGTGATTGCCCCTAACTGCTTCTGCCTACAAACCTGATCACCCCCTAACCACTCCCCTGCCAGCCTGATTAACGCCTAACTGCTCCCCTGCCAGCCCAATTGTCCCTAACTGCCCTTCCATGCTGGCCTGTTCACCCCTAACTGTCCTCCTCTGCCAGCCCCCTCCTCTGCAGGCTTGATCACCCCTAACTTCCCTCCCTTGCAGGCCTGGTACCTCCCAACTGCCCACCCCTGCTGGCCTGACCACCCATAATTGCCCTTCCTTGCTGGCCATATTGTGGCAGCCATTTGTGTCCACATGGGGGTGGCCACCTTTGACCATATGGGGGTAACCATCTTGTGTGTTGGACTGATGTTCAATTTGCACATTACCTCTTTATTAGATAGGATGCACTAAGTACTTAGAATTGATCTCTCCACTTAATGTCTCATATAATTTTCCAGTTATAATCCCATATAATAAAAACCTAATATGCAAATTGACCAAAAAGAACTACTGGTCATTATGATGCACACTGACCACCAGTAAGCAGATGCAAAATGCAGGAACTGCCCCCAGCTGGCAGGCCCCAGGCCAGCCAAGGTGGGTGTGAGCAAGTAATCCCCAATCACCCCACAGGTCACCCTGCAGAAGAAGGCGACTAGCAGTGGTGGTAGGGGACAGGGACGGAATGCAGGCAAGATAATGCTGGCCAAGGTGGGTTGTAGCGCCCCCAGATGGTTTTGCTGGTCACCCCACAGATCAGCCCTAATTGCCAGCCAGGCCTAGGGACCCTACCCATGCATGAATTTTGTGCACTGGTCTTCCAGTTATCTACAATAATTAAAGCGCAATATTCTAATTAGATCAGATGTCCTTCCAGACAAAGCCAGGGTTGTGAGGGAAGGTGGTGCCAGAGGGCAGCTGGTGCAGGCAGCCAGGGGAAGGAAGGCCTACTCTTGCACGGATTTCATACATTGAGCCTCTAGTTCATGAATAATAGAAATGTTTTTCTGACTATAAAACTCTGCAACTCAATGCAATGTTTATGCACCCAAATTAGAACTGCAATGAAAAATAGATTGAACTTTGCCCTTATATAATTAAAAACTCTTAAAGTAAAAATACATACCTCTCTCTCTCTCTCTCTCTCTCTCTCTCTCTCTCTCTCTCTCTCTCTCCTGTCACATCTCAGGTAAGAGAAGTGCAATGTTCACACTTCATTACATATATTATTCTCCTAGTGGCTATGACTTATTGATGACTAATTGGTAAGAAATCATAGAAAACCATCACTGGCAAAGACAAAAGCTAATCTCAAATCCATAAAGTTGACCTTGTTTGGAGCTATCTAGATAGTCTGATAACTTAGTTTACTTGCCATGCTTTTAACATGGTCCAGCTCATTTCTTTGGAGGGAGAACAAGGAGCAAGGAAAGTAGAAGAGGAAATGAACAGCTGAGTTATAACATCACAGGCATTCATTTTTTTTTTTTATAGAAAAGCTTAGATGAAATGGGGATCAAGAGTATAAGGAATCCCCAATGAATTTCAAAAAGATTAATTCCCTACAATAAGGACGTATAGATGCGCTGCATCAAAGGTGGGCTTTTTGCACATGCTACATTTTATAGCAAACATTATAACAGTTTGATTAGGGATCAAAATATCTTGCATTTCATTTGAGAAAATAGCATGAAAGCTTTTATGTCTAATGAAAAGACTCAATAATTCTTCAAATTTATAATACACCAGATAAGGGTAATTCTAGCTATTTTCTAGTTCAAGGGAAGTTTTTCCTCATAAAATGTTTAGATCTGGCACTCTCCTTTTAGGTTGCATCATAATTCAAATTTAAAAGCATAGACCCTTTCATTCTTGTGGAGTATCTACTCCACTGAGCATATGATAAAAGTTAGAGACCATATCTCATAGAGAATATACATATACACACACTTTCAAATTATTTCATAGTTCAGTTAATTTCCCCCTTTTCTGAAATTTTCTCCTTAACCCTTGAGAAGTCATGAATCTCTGCTTTTGAGAATAATGCTGTCTTCCAAAGCTCAATGATTGTCCCAGGAAATCCAAATGTTCATTTTTCACTTTAGAGCACAAAACAATCAAGAAAACTTATGAATCTGACCCAGTGATCTCACTTCTAGGAATATATCCTAAGAAACATAGAAATACCAATCAGGAAGAATATACACACCCCTTATGTTCATAGTAGCCCAATTATACTAGCTAAGATCTGAAAACAGCGCAAGTCCCCATCAGTACATGAGTGGATAAAAAAAGCTGTGGTACATTTACACCATGGGATACTATGCAGTAGTAAAAAAGAAGGATCTTTCCCTTTGGAGGGACCTGGAGAGTATTATGCTAAGTGAAATAAGCCAGTCAGAGGAAGACAAGTATCACATGATTTCACCCATATGTGGAATCTAAAGAATACAATAAACTGATGAACAAAATAGGTCCAGAGACATAGGAGCATGGAACAGACTGTCAAATCTCATAGAGAAGGCAGGGGTGGGTGGGAAGTGATCTACCAAAAAACTTATATGCATACATGCAAAATCCATGGATATACACAATAGTGTGATGAAGATCTGGGGTGGGGGTGGGTGCGGGCTAGCATGGGTCAATGGATAAAAAAGGGAGCATCTGTAATACTTTCAATAACAAAGATAAATTTAAAAGAGAAATCTTGTGAATTTTAAAGAATAATGGCTTTGTAGGGGAAAGTTTCAGTTTGCTTATTCAGAAGAGAACAAAACAAACTAAGTCATTTTAAAAGATGGAGATGGTTGTGATCATCAAAAATGCCTTTTGTTTCCTCTTGGAGATGCACTCTAGCTTTGCACAAGCTTTTTAGAGATAAGGCTGAGGCAAGCCAAGAGTTGTAAAAAAAAGAAAAACAGATTTTGATATTAATTGTATATGAAACCCAGCAACGGGTCAGGCCCAAACATAACAAAACCGGGACATTCACAATAGAAACATTTGGCCAAAGCAAACAAGGCCCTCCGACTCCCTTCTGGCTCCTCAGCAGTGTGTGGTGTTCACTATTAATGTCATGGTTGACTAAGCAAACATCCTCAGGATATGAATTTGCCCAAGAAGGCCATGGCAAAGCCACAAGCCTTCAGCTTGATGAAGCCAGAGATGTCACATCACTGGCAGGGCCGTCACCTGTTCTTTTTGTGCCACACCATTTTTCTTATTCTATCCACCTCGACTCTCAAACCAGCCAAGATCCGGTTTCTGTCCAGGGAGGGCCAAAGTGCTTGCAGATGGCTTTACCACCTGTGGCCATGGAGATCCAGCCAAATCAATGCTCTCTCTGGACAGCCTGGCTGGGGATTTGAATAAATACTAAGAGAGGACTCAGAGACAGGAGCGGAAGCAGACTTGTTTAAAAGGTGGGAAGGGAGTGTGGAGGATGAGTAAATGGCAAATAACACATACAAGTGATTCTCTTCTGCATGGAGTATATCTCCTTGACTTTGGCCTGCCTCCTGCCTCTCTTACTTCTTCCTTTCATTACCTGATGGATGGTTGATGAGATAAAGACTCTAAACTGCACAGTTCTACTAAGAACAAATGATTAAGACTTGGGATTTGTATATTTTTGGTTTTCATTAATTTTTGAGACTGCTTCTGCTTTTTTTTTTTTTATTTCCCACAGACTCTTTCTCTTGGGCTTTACATTTAATCTTTTCTGTCAGAAAGTGTTTCCTATATCTCCCTTTTCTGGGATGATACAGACATCTAAAAAGAAGGGGAAATTTCTTTGCATAATCATGCTAAGACTGTGGTCAGCAAACTGTGGCTCATGAGCGACATGCGGCTCTTTGGCCCCTTAAGTGTGGGGCCAAAAACCACAGCCTGGGTGAGTCTATTTTGAAGAAGTGGCATTAGAAGTTTAAGTTTAAAAAAATTGGCTCCCAAAAGAAATTTCAATCATTGTACTGTTGATATTTTGCTCCGTTGACTAATGAGTTTGCTGTGCTAAGACATCAGCACCAAGAGGAATGCTTTATTTATTTATGTATTTATTTATTTATTTATTTAGTGCTTCTTCTGTGCCATATGTTGTGGCAAGTACTTTTCATGGAAAATTTGTAATTATCACAACTCTGGAAATGGCATTTTGTTATATGTATTTTTGGTGGAAGAAACTGAGACACACATATCAACTGACTTGACAATGTTATCTGTGAAAAAACAGAAAACACCTGTTAGTATGACCAGGTAGTGTGACAATTAATAAAAATCAGGGGTTGTATGCTCTAGGCAATGATTATTCCAAGTCCTTTGCATATATTAACAGTTTTATCATCAGCAGACTTATGTGAGATAGTCCTATTTTAATAGATAAGGAAATAGAACTCAAAATCAATTTGATAGCAAGTGTCAACCAGGCGAGGCTGTGGTGCCCAGTTTTTTTTTTTTTTTTTTTTTTTTGTCAAACATCAATCTAGATGTTGTTACAGAGGTATTTTTAGGAGTGATTCACATTTAAATCAGTAGGCTTTGAGAAAGCAGATTACTTTCTATAATGTGGGTGGGCCTCGGTAAATCAGTTGAAGATGTTAGAAGCAAAGATTAAGGATCCCTGAAGAAATTCTCCTCAAGAATACAACGTAGCACATATATTTATCAGCATAGTCAGTATTATAATGTAGATATCTCTGGACTTATATCTGAAGCTACCTATATATATTGATATATATATATATTGACAGATGATAGATGGATAAATGGATAGATAGATAGAAATTGGACCAAAAGAAATTACATGTCCAAGCCCAAAGGCAATCTGTCTACTGGAAAATATAACAAGTGAAGGGAACAAATGAACAGTCATAGTCATGCATTAGTAATACAATCTATTACATTTTGGGGTCCAAAATATTTTCAGTACTATATTATCCACAGCTATGAAAGAAGATTATCATCATAATTTCCTTCTAAAGCTGCTTAACTAATACAATGATCAATTGACCTTACAAAAAGGCAATCTATGTCATCACTTGTAGAAAAGACCTGCACTGAAGACAACATGTTAAAGTGGGAAACTGGAAAGAATACAAGGTGTTTTTAAGGAGGTATCTAAGTAGTCATAATAGAAACATACATACTTTTCTACAATACTTGTGCAAAATAAATTATCTCAGAAAGCTTTATTGAATAGCTTAGGTATATACATTCCCCCCATGTTTTACAACATCACGTCTAGATCTTACTCCCTTGCTCTAAATTAGGGGTGTCGAACTCAATCAGAGAAGGGGCCAAAATCTAAAATCCAGCCTAAATTGCGGGCCGAATGGTTTACTGAACAGTCATAAACTGACAATGTCATAAACTGACAGCGGAGTGCAGTGATGACAGCGCGGTGCGGGCCACATTGCAAGGCCTGGCGGGCTGGATTTGGCCCGCGGGCCTTGTGTTTGACACATGTGCTCTAAATGGCACTAAGACCTGGCTGTGCTTAAACCCTCCTCTGTCTGAAAAACACTGTGCTCAGTCAATCACGCTGCTCCTGAGATCAGGAAGCAGTTTGGGAGAAAGGAAGCCTGAATCATGAACATCTAAAAATATCTAGTCCTAATTCTTGGAATTTGTAGATCTGATCTTATTTGGGAAAAGGGCCACTTCAGATATAATTAAGAACTTTAAGATGAGGAGAATATCCTCAATAATGTAGAATGGCTCTAAAAGCCATCACAAGGGTTATTATAATATTATAACAAGGGCAATATAGACTCACAGAAGAGAATGCAGCCACAGGCCAAAAAATGCCAACAACTTCTAGAAGCTGAAACAGACAAGGAAAGGATTCTACCCTGGAGCCTGCACAGACTGGGCTGCTCTGCCCACACCTTAATTTCAGACTCCCAGCCTCTGGAACATAATTATGTTTTTTAAGCCACTCGGTTTCTGGGAATTCATGATGGCAGCCCTGGGGAAGTAAGACAGGTGCCCAGGGGGATAGAAGGGGTGGGAGGGGTAAGGTTAGAACATACTTTGTGCAAATTAGGATAGGACTTCTTTCTCTGAATGGCTAATATTTTATAGTCAACCAGCAGGGTGAGGAAGTTACCTGGGCTGGACTGTAGCCTCCACTTATCTCTTCAAAAGATGCTTTTGTGGCATGATCAACCTGCACCACTGTAGGTGACAGTCCTAAGAATGAAGGGAGGAACATGTTTCTGGATTTACAGAAAGTCAGAACTTTAAGAGAAAGAACTGCAGAAATAAGAGGCAGATGGCATGGAGACCACACTCCAGAAACAATGATTGTAACTCTCACTTTAGAGTACTGCTCAAAAATGCTTCATGTAAATTATTTCTGTGCCCTCATAATATCCCTGCGAAGGTGACATTAGCCCCATTGCCTCTAAATTCTGTTGGATGTTCTTAGCAGGTTAACTTCCAAATATTCTCCTCTGTTTCTTGATTTTCTGTCGCCCTTGGGCTGACTAGGCACACTCATTTTATTTTGTAGGGAGTTTAATTAGGCAATCTATTCAGGAAGCCTATCAACTCTAGATTGATTAAGATTGCTTTCAGAATGATATTTAATTGGGATAATGGTTTAAATTGGTTATTGATGGGGAAGATTTGACTGTGACTTAGCTTAATTCCCTCTAGATGAGGACAGAAAGCTTTTCCCAGCCAGTGTTTTAATATATTTGATAATTTAAAAGTATATATGTTAGGCATGAAAATTCATGATTGAGATCATGCTTGACTAAGGTGAGCCATGAATATAGTCAAACAGTTAGTTGTGTAAACTCTCTTGAGGAGACACACTCCCAGTGACAAGATGATCCATTTCCATGGAGTAGGCTGTGCATTTCATGCTAATTCTCTGCTTCTGTAATTTATACTAAGGGTCAGAGGCAGGCATGTGCAGGGTGAGCAGCAGCTAAGAAGTCCAGAGCCCTGCCAGGGATAGAGTTAGGCACTTGGCACACTGCTCCTTTCATTACTACAGTGCTCTGACGCAAACTTTATCATTCTCATTTAACAAGGCTCTGAGATATCCAAGTCATCATCTGAGACCACACAATGGGTGATTCCTGATTGGTGCTGCAAAACTCAGGTCCCTGGAAGTTGAATGCTAGTTCAGTCATTCAGCAACTATTTAATAAGGCTGTGTCCCCTAATCCACAGGGGATAGGCTCAAAGACTCCCATTGGATGCTGATTGGACAAAGTCCTTGGTGATAAAGGCCTGAGGCTTCATTCTCTCCCCAACTCCCTCCCAGCTTGTCCTGTGATCACCTCTCTCTGTTATATGTATGAGTCGCACAAGCTTAGTCCTGCCTCCTCCTCACACTGGCAGAACATTTACTTGCCAACTTGAATGGCAATGCCCTTGAGTCCTGGCTTTGCCTTTTGGTGTCTGTGTGGCCTTCAGCAAGGTTTCTAGACCTCTGGGCCTAAGTTTTCTTGTTTTAAAAAATCATGATATTAACTCCAACAAGGCATTACCTCCTTTATTCATTGATAAAGTATTGAGATCAAGTAGTGGGCAAACACTTTACAAGAATATCCTGTGTTTTTATTTTTTAAATTAATGAGAGAGAGAGAGAGAGAGAGAGAGAGAGAGAGAGAGAGAGAGAGAGAGAGAGATTGCCTTATACATTCCAAACCAGGAAATGAAGCCACAACCTGGATATATGCCCTTACAGGGAATCAAAACTCATGACCTCTTGGTGCATGGGACAATGGGACAATGCTTCAACCAACTGAGCCACACTGGAAAGGGCTCTTGTTTTATTTCTTCACAACAACCGTGTACAGTGAGTATTATTTTTCTTAATCTATTGTACTACTGAGGCTTTGCAATTGAACATGGTATAAGATTTAATATGGGAAAATGTAATGCAAAATTAAATAATACATATGATGTAAGAAACAAACAAAATCCATGATACAACTTCCTTTAGAAGAGATGTGAGATTTCTAAGGTTATGTATAACTTCCACAGGGTATTTTTGTAAACTTATATAGGGATTTAAAAGACTCATAAAACTTTGACCAACCTAAGTAGCAGAAGATGTTAGTAGAAGGTATAGTTTTAATTTAAAACATTAAATATCTTTGTTTTTTCATACTCCAACATTTCTATAAAATAGATATTTGAGGAATGAATTTTAGGCCAGGGTATTTCATTTTTCCTCTAAAAATCTATGATTAAAAATAATTTTGCAGGTGTTTTTGTTACATTTTTTAAATTATTAAAATTGTTTGGAATCTGGAAAACTGTATTCATATTTATCACATCTCCAGAAAGATATCTCCCCCAATTTGCCTCCAATAATAAAAAACAGCTCCTGCTCTGAATTAATTAAAGAAGCAGAACTGCATTTCTGTGTATGTCAAATTCTATGGGTTTTGGGATCTGGAGATCTGGCCTCAACTCCTTCCTTTCCACTCATTAATGATATTGCTAAAGTCAATAGCATACCCTTGGAGCTTTGGTTTGCTCTGGTGTGAAACCATAATAATTTCCCTGTCCAATTCTCAGAGTTATTTTAGATTTAAAAAACAGAAACTCTCCTGACATCTTAAATGTTTCATATTAAATGTCTTACATCTTTGTAAATTTTCTTTAAGGTCATTAAAAGCATTAAATTTATTTTCTGTACCTTTATTTAGGTCCTATTTACCTGTTGAATGAAAGCCTGATTGAATAGTTATTGTGAAGAAAAAAAAACCCTTTTGTAGAATATTAAAACAACAACAACACATAAATAAGTAAAAGAAATACACACACACACACACACACACACACACACACACACACAAGTATTGTTCAATAAACTATTGCAATCCGGACTACCTTCTACATTGTGTTCCTTTAATCCCCTAATACTTATTTAGCTTTAGCTTGTATTATGTGCTCTACACTATGCTAGAAGGTGGGAATAAACAGTGAACAGGATAGACACAGGACCTGCTCAACATACCTTATAATCTTATAGGGGTGGAAGCATCTGTAGATGATTCAGCAGCAGCAGCAGCAGCAACAGGTTGTTTTTTTTTTTTTTTTTTAAAGTTATTTGGTAAGTAAGTGAATCACTCTGATTATTCAGGCAGCTTTTCACAATTTTTAAGTAAGTATAAATAGTCAGAGAAATAGAAGAAACTACATTTCAAAACTTAGATAAGATCAATTTTGTTTTCTGACCATGATTATAAATTTGTGTAAAGACAAATGACTCAAGTTCACTAAACTTTATATAATTTCTTATTTTCAAAAATGGGTAATAATAGGTTAATTAATTTTATTTTAAGACATTTCTGATGTTAAAATTCCATAGAAATTTCCCATAAAACAAAATAGAAGTAAGTCATCTAAACATTATCTGTTTCTTCTCATGTTTACTGAGTAACAAGAGTGAGATTTTCTTTCAGACTTAAAACTCTGGATTGCAGTAGCATTTTAGTGAACAAATGTGTGTCTAAGAGACCAGTTTAATGAGAGCTACCAGCATGTATGCAGAAATTCTGTTTAACATTTGAGTGATGATGGAGATGTCATTCTGGTAGCAGACATTCTAGACAGAGCACTCTGTAGAGACTAATAAGAAACAACAGAAAAGAGGATTCTATGCCCATTATTTCAAGGAGAGTGATTTTCCCCCTTATTACAGTACAGATAATTTCTTAATTATCCTGGATTTGCTTCTGACATAATCAACCACAAGTAATATGCTTATTAAATAATTTCCTCTTCATCTTATTCTGTGCATTATTGGTGGAGAGTATCTCTTTGCTTTTAAATATTTCAGATCAAAGTAAAATAGAAAGAAAATATCTGCCAAAAAAATAGCTGAGTGATTCTTATGAATAACTAAAGATGTATTTGCTCAATTCTCCTGCCAAGAGGTCCCAAAATAAATGAAGAAAATGTGTCTTAAACAAGGTAGTAGGGCAAGATCAAACACATCTTTCATATCAAATAATGAATTTAAAAAAGCATATACTACTGTATGTAGAAGCAAAAAATATTGGAAACAATATGATTCAGAAAAGTTCAAAATTAAAAGAGGGGAAAAAAAGGAGAAAATAATATAAAAACTACAAAGAAACCTAGACAAAACACATCATTATAAGGTATAAATATGGTGGGTTTTTTTTCATTCACTTGTCAGTTGAAGTAAGCAAAAATTAATAACAATATAGAGAATATACTTTTAATTGTCTGCCAGGGATGACCAGAAGCCCCTGAACAATGAAGGAACAGACTAATCCAAAAGAGTTTCACTGTGAAAGAGAAGGCTAAGGGACAGTCTGACTGAAGGAGCCAGGCAGCCTTGATTGTGTCTGCTTCATTAGACTTTATTGGAATATTTATCTTTAAATACAATTAGTAGGGTGAGTAATCTAGGAGGAGACATGTGTTTACATTGTCCTCTAGGCAAGGGCATCCAAGGATTTGGCATAGGATTCTAGGAACCACCCTGGGGTTCTGCACATATGCAGACTTGTTTGGAAAGGTCAAGGAATAATTGGGACACTGCCTCCAACACTCCCCTCAGTCTCCCCTAAGTCAGAATGCTGATAAAAGAGCAGGTGGCCTTCCTCACTCTTCCTTTTTCTCTGGATGTCCTCCTTACAAACTTTCCAACCAAGTCTCATGTGCTCCTCAAGAATTGTTCATAAAATGATCATATAAAAGATAAAAGGCAAATAATATTCATTAAAATTCCAACTAATGGAATTAGTACATATTGGGTACTTTGACCAAATGGTCTATTTTTCATTCCAATTCTGCCATCTTGAACAGATCACATAATCTCCCTGTGCCTCAGCATTCCCACTGTAAACGGGAAAAAACAGTATTACCTGCCTTTCAAGGTTCTTGAATGTGTTATAGGTTAATAAGTAGAATAATGTCTGATAGTATATTAATGACAATACTTATTATTTCCATTATTCCTTTTCTTAAATAATTATTCTGTGTTCTATATATTTCTTTTCTGCAACTACTTTCCTATTGCTTCTGCATTCTGGGGAAAGGAGTGGTCTTGAGTGCAAATATATTTCTGTTTCACTATTTCATTTTGTATGTCCTTATATTATTTTCATATATTAATCTAATTATTTTCCACCTCTGAAATTAATTCATTATATCTCTATAAGGTATCTTACTCTATATTTATTAAAAACACATCTTCTTAAAAATATTTTTATATACTTAGGAAATGCTTTTTAAAAGTTTAAGTTTTAAAATAAATAAAACAATTATTTTTCAGAGTACCTTATTTTCCTCAATTTTAGGGCAATCTTTTCATAGATTGCCTTAGAAATAATAACTGTGTTCATCTGTGATATTGTTACAGTCTTCATCTATTCACACAGAAAATTGGTTCATCCCTCATGCTCTTCAATATCCAAAAATGGTTAGATATTTTTTCCTATCAAATATTCATTCAATTACCAAGAAAATATATATTGCGCACTTACTAATTTGCAGAAACTGCTTTAGATGAAGGGAACATGTGAAGCATGGGTCAAAATGATTACTTTGATATTTATCTTTCTCTGACTGGCTTATTTCACTTAGCATAATGCTCTCAATTTCCATCCATGCTGTTGAAAATGGTAAGAACCCCTTATTTTTATTACTGTGTAGTATCCCATTGTGTAGATGTACCACAGTTTTTTAATCCACTTATCTGTTGATGGGCACTTAGATTGTTTCCAAATCTTAGCTATGGTAAGTTGTGCTGCTATGAACATAGGGGTGCATATATCCTTTGTAATTGGTGTTTCTAGTTTCTTGGAATATATTCCTAGAAGTGGAATATAATGAAAATAAATCGATGAACAAAAACAGATCCAGAGACAGAGAAGCATCAATCAGACCATCAAATCTCAGAGGGAAGGTAGGGGAGGGTGTGGGTAAGGGGGAATGATCAACCAAAAGACTTACATGCATGCATATAAGCCTAACCAATGGACACAGACAACAGAAGGGTGAGGGCATGAGTGTGTGTGTGTGGGGGGGAGGGATGAGGAGGTAATGGGGGAATAAGAACACATATGTAACACCTTAATCAATAAATAATTTTTTTAAAGAAGAAAAATATACAGAAAGTTCACAATGCACTGTGGCTGTTACTATTCCTCTTAAAATAAAAAAATAAAAATAAAAATTGCATTTATTAAAATTAAAAAAATTGTTATTGTTCATATGATAGTTGACATACAATAGATACACATCTATATATATAAGAGCCTAATGGACTGTTATTAAATGAGCAGAACAATCAAATGAGCAGAACAACTAGTTGACCAGTCACTCAATGCAGGAGCTATCCCCTGGTGGTCAGTGCACTCCCAGAGCCAACCTTCTGTGGCCCTTCCCAGCTTGCCCCCAATAGGCCTCATTCGCCAGCTAGGCCAAAGGACCCCATTAGTGCACAAATTTGTACACCAGGCCTCTAGTATAAAATAATGTTTGCATGGGAAAAATAAGGCAGAATAAGGGGCTGGAGAGTTATAAGGAATAAAGAAGAGACAGAATGGACTAGGGCAGAAACCTAGATAAAGAAAGGGAAGCATGTGGCCATAGAGCATTATAGGAAAATTAGAGGCCTGGTGCACAAAATTTGTGCACTTGGCTGGGGGAGAGGGGTCCCTGAGCCCAGCTGTGCCCTCTTTCAATCTGGGATCCCTCGGGGGATGCCTAAATGACAGCTCCTGCATTGAGCGTTTTCACACTGGTAGTCAATATACGTCATAGTGACAGGTCATTCTGCCGTTTGGTCTATTTCATATTAGCCTTTTCTTATATAGGATGTGCAAGGATAGTGCAAAGTCATCGAGGTTGGCCTGCTTGAAAAACTTCAGAATGCCAGTGTAGCTAGAGCAGAACTGTAAGCCCAAAGCTCATGTGCACAGGTTTTAGTTAAATTATTGATACCCAACAAATACTTGATTGCTCTAGAGCTATTTGTGTTTGGGTGGGTATTTCCTTCTGCCCACAGTTAGATTTTCTGACTGAACAAGAGTCAAATACAGTTTTTTAAAATTCCTAAGGACTGAGGTATAATGCACTCTCTCCACCTCCCAACAGAGTCCAATCTTCTGGTCAAGTATACTCTCTCTATTCCATAATTAAACACAATGGGAAGAAAAAGGCAAATAATTTTCCCTATTTCTTTGATAGTACATCCTGCTCTGTGTTAGACTGAAATGTATGATATTTGTAGAATTATGTGTTTCTCAATCTATTAACATTCACAGTACCAACAGAAGATTTATCCATATTGAACACATGTTCTTTCCTAGTTTTTAATGGATAGATGTGTTGTAAGTTTTTACATTTTTTACATATCTTAGAAAATATTTTAACAGAGACTTTCAAGGAGACTAGACCATCCCATCCCTGGGTTCACTTGCAAGTTTTGAGGGAACAGCTTTGAAAAGAAGAGGGATTAGGAAACAAGAGAGAGAGAGAGAGAGAGAGAGAGAGAGAGAGAGAGAGAGAGAGAGAGAGAGAGAGAGAGAGAAAGAGAGAGAGAGAGAGAGAGAGAAATCATGTACATGGTGATGATGATTGTGGGGTGAAGATTGAAGAGGGCATAGAGGGAATAAGTGGGGATGGAAAAATAAAATGAAATTAAATGAAAAACTAAAAATTTAAAGATGATAACTTTGATTTGATAGACCTTGAAACCTTCGCTCAAGGGGAAAGTCAAGTTTACAAATATACAGCTTTGAGTGTTCCACATAGATGTGAAAATTTGACATAACTCAGTGCCAGGAAAATACATTTTTCGTTGTAACAGTCCCTTGGTGAAAGTCTTGTCAAAGTGGCTTTAAATCTATTCATCTTCTTTAATTTGCTTAGAAAACCCTTCTCATCCTTCAGGACTTTATTCCAATTTCATCACCTCATAGAGCTCTTCCCTGATGGAACAGTCTACCACTTTGCATATGTTTGTCTCACAGTGACCCTTTTTTATCCCATAGCACTAATCCTTTATGTAATTGCACATGGTTTTGTCTACTTGTCCATTTACTAGCTCTCTCCATCAATAGCTTACAAGTTTACTAAGGATGAGTTCTATGTCTGCTTTTTTTATTACTGTACACTAAACCTATCACAATGTGTTCCCCATATAAAATGTTGATTGTTATTTGTGGAAGGAAGGAAATAAAACAAATAATATGCATAGAATATACTTGATAAATATGTATTCAATGAGCATATTACAAAGAAAAGGAGTAGATAAGAGACAAAGGGAACCATGGAAGAAACTCCCATCACCAAGGAAGAGAACAGAGAAATAAATGTAGAAGAACAAAAAACAGAATAGGTTTGGTCAATCTAACTATAACTGGGCCTAGCTTCCCTTTTTGGTGAAAAAATGTCTATATATATTATATTTAAGAATAAAATTTATGTTTTATTACCCAGAAGCTTCTAATTGGCATAAATATTTATATAATAACAACAGTAGAAAAATAACCTCACCTACAAAATAATATTTCATGTCTCATGTGTATGATTCACAAGGGAGATTCACTGATGACTCATATATTTTAATTTATGCATATATCTAAAGAGGAATTTGTTTTGTTTTCCTAAGACTGTGGGTGGAATCAAAGAGGTCTAGTGAGGTGAGGGGATATTAAAAATATCAAACTTGCACCAAAACTGGTTTGGCTCAGTGGATAGAGCATCGGCCTGCAGACTGAAAGGTTCCGGGTTCGATTCCAGTCAAGGGCATGTACCTTGGTTGTGGGCACATCCCCAGTAGGGGGTGTGCAGGAGGCAGCTGGTCGATGTTTCTCTCTCATCAATGTTTCTAGCTTTCTATCCTTCTCCCTTCCTCTCTGTAAAAAATCAATAAAATATATTTTTAAAAATATATATCAAACTTGCTCAAAGTTCTCTATGAGAGATCAGAGGAAGTAGAAAATATAGGTTGCATTATAAGATAAACTGAGGCATATTAGCATTGTTGAAGAGTTTATTTGAGCAGGTATTTGAATAGGGCAGCACCAAACCAGAAGAGACGAGGAACCTTTCACCTCTAGGGGCTGGGGAAAGGCTTTTAAGGAGAAAAGGCAGAAGCAAAGAAAATCATTGGTTGGCTATAGCTTAAAGCCTAGTTTGCTGTTTGTGATGGTTGTTCTTAGGTTTTGATTTTAGAATCTTAATGTATTTACAAGCTTAGATTTGGGTCCTCTCATGTTGGCCACCATGGTATCAGGTCCATCTCAGTCTAATGGCCTCCTTGTTTAATTAATTTAACATTTGAAAGGATTGCATTTTCTAGAGAAAGGAATAGAGAAAGACAAAGCAAGAAAGAAGTATTACCTTATAATGCATCATCTGGCCGGTAAGCAGGGACTGTTAAGCTCCCCATTAAGTGAACAGGTCAAGATTTCTCTTATCAGGTTTGAGGAGAATTACACAGGAAGAAAGGTTCCTAAACAAACACAATTTCTTTTTCTTCACTTAAGGGATTTGTGCTTGAAAACTGACAGAAAACAGGAAGCACTGGGAAGTTAAAAGGAAAGACAGTTCTTGCAAAATTTCCAAGCCTCTCCTACAAATTCAAGTACTTCCATTCAAACAGAGCCTCCAGCATGAAAACTGGTTCCAGAGGAAGAACAGGAATTCAGCTAAACAAGCAGGGCCCTCGCTGGGAATGTTAATCCTGAGAAAGAAAAGTTAGGGGTATTCTAATAGTATATATACATTTTTTTCTATCAGTTACTCAATGAAGGCGCCAAAAATGCAGGAGTAGTAGAAGCAAGCTCAGCAGACAATTTGCATTAATAACATCTCAGTAAGAGACAAAAGTAGGAAAACACTGTCTTGCCTTTTAGAATATTGAAGAAAGAAGTATTACAAAGTCATCATTAAAAGTCCATCTCAATCACCGGAGTGGGAAATAGCAGACTGAGGGAGGAGAAGGGGCTTCAAATGGAGAAAGGATTTGGCAAATGCATGAAAAGAGCCAGGGAAAGAGCCTGAACCACATCTACAGTCTTCCATACCCTCTACTGTACCTCGATCTCTTCCTTTTAATGCTGAAGTATATGGACCTTTGAGTTTTTCAAGTGCATACAAAATAAATCCCAGGAACAAAGATCAGATTTAGAGCTTAAGAAAAAAAGAACATTTTTTATATGAGATAATGTATTACTATTATGATTATTTTCACTAATGCACTAACAAAGAGGTTTTTTATTTTCCAAAACAAATATTTTACTTAGGACAGAAACTGGTATTAGGGTTTAAGTTGATCAAAAGCAAGAATGAAATGACATGAATTTTGGGAGCTACTTGACAAATGTCAGGCACCCTTGACTTCTTCTGGCTCTGGAGTGGGGGGATTTGGAATTTTCCTGAGTTCTGACCCTCTGAAGGGACAGGGACACTATACCCAAAGAAACTGGAGGAGGACTAGGATTCACAATATGAGGTAGGTGGTGAGGTCAAGGTTTGAGACACAGTATCCCCAGCATTTCCTTCCCAGCTTCCCTTTCTGGGGTGTGCATTGGCAAGACTTCAGACTTGGTCTTGTTTGTCTGGTACAAATTATTTCCTCAACATATGTCATTTATATACTTATTTTAGCACAGCAAACTATCACAAATTTAAATCCAGGAAATCAGAACTCTCTAAAAATAAACTCAACTTCTATAATTCATGGAAAAACCAAGTCTTGGGGATACAATTTGTGTAAACAGAGATTATGAGTAATAATTGACACTTCATGTTAACTGGCAGTTATGATATCCAATATTCCTGGTATAGCCTCTTAATTACATTAGAAATGACACAGCAGGCTCTTAAAGTCCATTAATTGCACTAAAGGTTTAGTTAGATTTCTCGTTGTCTTTGTAGATAAAGGACACTCTGACCTCTGCTCTTACTGAGATGATGGTCCTTTCATACCAAATCTACTACTTAAAAAAAATCTCTTTAGCTCCTCAGTCAGTTTAATTATGTCATATAAAAATATTTTTGCTATGTAAGTCAAGCTAATAGATTATTGCTCTTTGGAGCAGTTTATGAATTCAGATAAGTATCCCTTGCCACTTTTTTTAACTGTGGAGATAAGATAGTGGAGTGAACTAGAGGATCTCCAACAGAAGTAAAAGTGACATTGGTAAAGGGCTAGGACATTACACATTTAACAACTACATGAGCAATTAGCATATGTAAACATTGTGCTGGTGCAGCTGTGACAAGCACAAAGGTCATAGGGACCAGAAACATTGCTTAGAAGCTTATGGTTGATAGTGGAGATGAAATGTGTACATAAATAACTCTAATAATAGTCAGAATTAATGTAAAATCACCCTAACTACACCTACTAGTAATATAAGAACACAAAAAAGAACATAATGATAACATTGGTGAACAATAGCTACTGAAGTTACTAGTAAAACAAGGAATGTTTTTCCTCCTACAAAATATAAGAATAATTTCATGAAGAACATGGCAAGTTCTAAATAGAAAGACAGGATGCAAATTTATGAAAAAAATGTAAGGAATATTTTTTATGTAAAAAACAACTCTGGCAAAAAAAATGAATAAGATATGATAGAATTTCTTCAAATAAATACTTAGAAGTGGAATTACTGGGTCATAAAGTAGCTCTATTTTTTTAAAAAAAATATTTGGCCTGGCTATTGTGGTTCAGCAGTTGAGTGCGGACCTATGCACCAAGGGTAATGGTTTGATTCCTGGTCAGGGCGCATGTCTGGGTGGCAGGCTCAATCCCCAGTGCAAGGCATGCAAGAGGCAGCAGATCAATTATTCTCATCACTGTTATTTCTCTCTCATCCTCTCTCTTCCTCTCTAAACTCAGTAAAAATATATTTTAAAATATTTTTAAATAAACCCCATACTGTTTTCCAGAGCAGCTGTACCAATTTGCATTCTGACCAACAGTGCACAAGGATCATTAGCACAGGTTTCTAGGACTGTAGAAATAGCTTCATCAAAAGCTGTATGGTTAGGAAATTACTTAACTGTATCATGGAAATTCTTGGATGAATGTGAAGAATGAAGAGTGCTGAGTGAAAGCTTTAAAGAAGACTACCCAAGGTTCTTCTGTGATTAGAACTGGACATTTGGAATATTAATCTGTCAATAGACAATCTGTCAGGATAGATCTTGGTGATTAGAAACTGAATATAGTGCACCAGCTCAGAAATACTATCATGGAAGTATGCGACAGCAATGGAGTGGCAACAGTGAAAATCAGCGCTTGACTAGATAAATGGCAGTCACAAAGGTCCAGGAGAAAATGTTTTGAGTATTTTTATTTAGGGTAAAAATGTTCATGCCTATCCTGCTAAATGCTAATCAAAAGGAGTTGCTATCCATGAAAGAACTCTCTAATAAAATGTGTTGAGTAGACGCTAAGTTACTCAGTTTTGAGATCTTTCAAAGCCTTTATTTTATTGACTTGTACTGTGATTCTCAAAGGAGTAAAAATGTAAATGGTATCTAAAGACTAATAGTAATGAAGGTGTCTAGTAGTGTGCCCATTAGACCCATTAATGGCCTTATGAAATACATATTATTATTATGCCTGTTTTACAAATAAACAACTCCACATATAGACAGCCTAGTAAGTTGTATAAGGTCACTTGGCTCATATATCACAAAGCTGATCTTTTAATCCAGATAGTAGACTCCAAATCCACACTCTCAACCATGATGTTATAATTACCAAGAAACTATTCATATATATGATTTTAAAAGTATTTCGTGTTTAATAACTATTCATAAAAATATAAAAAGTAGAACCCCCCGAAATGTTCCAAAATTGTGCAATTAATAGATCTTTACAAAATTGTATTTTATGCATCAAAACTGTATTTTCAAACATTAGCCATGACACAATAATATGATCAAGTACAAGAAAAGTGAAAATATAGCACACGAAATATATAGTGTGACCTTTTATCTGATTACATACAAAAAAGTGAAAGAAAAATTTCATTACAATGTTGACACATTTTCCTAAGCTAATACATTTACATGAGATTTCAATTAAAAATATTTTCTCTATTTTCCAGAAAATATGATTAGAATATATTACTGTTATAAGGTATTTGTCATCAGAATTTGAGATTTCTCATTATAGAACATAGTCTCTGAATTTAATTTTAAAAAAACTTCAGGACAGAAAAATGGTTTCTACTTTCATGTTGCTCACTAGATGAAATCTCTCTTATCATCTTCCAGTCCTCATCCAATGGCCTCCAAGGCAGAAGTCAGAATGAATAGGTGACTAGGCCAGTCTGATCCAAGGAAAGCATTTTTGGAGATGAGATTAATGCATTAAAAAAGGAAATCAAACTATGTGTTGACATAGTTCATCATAGGGAACATCATGAAAATGATGGTTCCATATTTGCCTGAGCTGTAGAAAAGTAACAACACTTTGGTTTAAGCTAACTCTTTTTTATCTGCATTTATGTGACTTTTTCTATTTTTTGTATAATTTAAATGCCAAGAGAATGCCACATTGTTTTGCTGTCACATATTAGTGGGTATGAAGACACTAGTGACTAGTTTTTGAAAAGCAGCGCAGTGAATCTGCTATAATCATCCTGTCTTTCTCAGAGTTCACCAAGGCATTTCTGAGCTGTGACTGGGCTCCAGTTAGACAATCCATTTCGGACTGCTGATTTTTAATCAATTAATTGATTGATTTATTGCTCTTTATATGTTTTGTTACATGACTAGGAACCAGATACCATTTTAACATATACACCTTTAAAAATTAAACTTAGCTAAAGCAGTAAGACTATTTTCA
Source organism: Pipistrellus hanaki (assembly GCF_964339955.1). NCBI lineage: Eukaryota > Metazoa > Chordata > Mammalia > Chiroptera > Vespertilionidae > Pipistrellus > Pipistrellus hanaki. The sequence goes on along the minus strand of NC_140503.1, from coordinate 201,765,273 downwards.
AACAACTTTATCAAATACTGTCAATACAAACACAGATAAAGTTGGATTATTCAGCAAGTTCATTTTCTTATTCTCCAAATTAAATAATTTGTGTGAACCACAAAGAGAAGACAGTTTAACCTTTTCATGAATGTGAGAGCTTTTGGTATTCAGGGAGGTTTTGGATATTTAGAATATACTTTCCTTTTTCTACAAATTAAAAATTATTAACTTAACATGTAGAAAATTTAGTCCGAATGTAATAGAGTCAGTTATATTTTCAACATAAGGAAGAAAGATATTGTTACTAAGAATACACAGTAGGAAAAGGAGGATCAGTAACTGACAACTTAAACTTTTAAGGATTGAGAGAGAGCCATCTGGATTTAATCAGCATAGATCTATAGCCTGCATTAGCCCCACAATTAAGATACTCATAAAAATCCACTGTGTGAGTAAGAGCTCTTCTAAATCATAATTTAACCATGATACTCTATCAAATGACTGTTTCATGCTTTAATTTAAGACCATAAAGAAAATGTATGAAGCAAATAGGTTCTGAAGAGAAAAATAAATAAATTAGTTTGTTACTCTTCTCAATAAAACTGATAAAAATAACTATTTTAAATATGTTTATACTAATTATAGAAAACCTTAATATTTATTAATAATATAATATTTAGTGATAATAATGTCATAGGTTAAATAGGTTTACTCTACACTTTATAAATCAAATTGCAATACAATTTGGGCATTATAATTTTTGAAGAAATGAAAATTACATTACCAAAACAATAATGTATGGGAAACCATGGATTCCAGACCAATTTTAGAAAACAACTTCCCATTCCTCTAAGACTGTTGTTTCAAATCATTGCATTTTATGTGTCTTAAAAATACCAAGAATACATAGACGATATATGTTAAACTTAAAAGCACAAAGTCTAGGAGAATCATTAAATTCTAAAATGGTGGGACTCAGACATCTGCACTTGAACAGTAGATTGGTGAAATTGAGTACAAGCACCTATTATATATTTCTGTCTTTCAAAACAGAGAGAAAAGTTTTAGGGAGTGAGACAAAAATGAGACTTGGAGTTGAGCAGAAACTGGAAATTCAGAATCACTAGATGTGCAAAGAAATATGGGGGAAGAAAATATTTCCAACATTTCTTAAGATCATGTCACACCAACTTTAACTTAAATCTCTAAAAAGAAAATGACTTCCATGGACTTCTGGATTACTGAGTGAGTAATGAGCCAGAGAGGACACTCAGTCAATGAAGCTTTGAGAGAGAAAAGAATAAAGAAGCTGTGAAAATCTGAGTGAGGACCAAAGTGGAGGGGGAAAAATAATAAAAGCTCAAAACAGAAAGATTCAGATAAAGAGACAATTATCTATGACTAAGATGTAGATGAGCAAATGATTTTCTCTAAGCAGAATTTAGAAAGCTGCCACTGGTTGAGTTAGCCAAGCTTGAAACTCTAAGAAGAGTCAAAAAGAATAGAATTTATCAGGCATAGTCAGAAAGTAGTCTTTCTCCTCAATGGATGGGTGTTTGATAAAAGTACCATTACATGCCTGGATTTAGGAAGACTTCCTAACAATAGGATTCTGGGCAACAGTTGCCCATGAAAATGTCTGTGCACTCAATTAAAACAAAAGTCCTTTCTATATCCAAAAGTCCTTTCTATTCAATATATTTTATCTTCTCGCTTACCACATATCATATTCATATATATGTATATATATATGTATGTATATGTATGTATATATATGTATGTATATATGTGTATATATGTATTGGTTATCCTAGAGTTTCAAAAACCATTTAATTAATTAAGGTTCATCTAAAAATAACACTATACTACTTGACATTTGTAATGTAGGTACCTTCTAATAGAGTATTTCCAATTTCTTTCTTCCATCCCGGCTTATGGCATTCTTACCATTTATTTCATTTATCCCTATGATGCAATCACACAATACATTGTTACCATTATTGTCTTAAGTGGTTTTCTTATAGATCAATTAAGACAAAGAAAATTAATTTTTAATTTTACTTTTATTGATTTCTTCACCACTGATTTTCCTTCCTTTTTATAGATACAGATTTCTGCCCTATATAATATTTCTTACTACCTGAAGAACCTCTTTTAACTTTCCTTTCAGGACAGGTCAGCTGATGGGAGGTCTGATGAATTCCTTCAGTTTTTATTTGTGAAAAAAATTCATTTTCTTTCACATTTAAAGGATCATTTCCCTGGGGTAAAATTCAATATTGATCTTTTCCTCATAACTTTAGATATTTACTTCATTCTTTTCTTATTTGTATGGCTTCTAACAAGAAATATACCTTCATTCTTATCCTTGTTTTTCTATGGGTAAAGAGTTTTATCTCTGCCCTCTGATGTCTTTCATTGTTTGCTCTTTGCCTTTGATTTTCTGAAGGTTGAATATGCTATGTCTAGATGTAGGTGTTGGGATTTTTTGTCTGTTTATTTATTTTCATTGAGGTGACATTTATCCTGCTTGCTATTCTCTGATATTCCTAGATTTTGCTTTGATTTCTGATATTAGTTTTAAAACATTCTTCCCCATATTGCTTCAAATATTTCTTCAACTCTGTCCTTCCTCTCTAGCATTTTAATTACCTATATGCTATATCTTTTGAAATTGTCCCACAATTTATGGATGTTTTTCATTATTTTATTTCCCCCACTATAATTTGTGAGATTTTAATTGACTTAAACTCACTCATCTTTTCTGTGGGCAGGGCCAGTTTCCATTAAACTAGCCCATTAAAGACATTCTTCATTTACATTAGTGTTTTTTATTTCTACCATTTTCCTTGATGCCTTCAATTTGCGTTTTTCTGCTTAAATTGCACATCTATTTTTTATTATTAAAGTCTTTTGCATAATGACTACAGCAACTTTGTGTTCCCTGGATCATTTCAACATCTCCTTCATATTTGAGATGTTTGCTTGAGGCCTGAAGACTTTTTTTTTTCTTTTTTTGGGGGGAGGGGGGGGTGGTGGGTATGGTATGCTTTATATTTTTTTGTTGAAAGCCAGACATATTATAGAAGTTATAGGAAATGAGGTAAACAGGTCTTCAGTGAGAAGATATACATTAATTTGGGTAGAAATGGGTCTACCAGTAGATATCAGAGCTTTGGGTTTCCTCCAGTGTCCTTTTTTCTTTTTCTTTTTTTTCCTCTCATTGTTTTCAGCTTTCCCTTTTATACACAGAGTATGCCTTGATCCTTGTTCATTTGTAATCAACTGTTATTATACTGTAACCTCATTGGTCTGGTGGGAAGATCTAGACTAGAGGAAAAGTGGTGTATAATCTATTGATTAAATCACAGTGTTTTATTGGACCCTGTTGAGGAACTATGGCTTTTACAAGTATTTACCCATTGATATATCCTTATACAACCTGGTCACATAGGAAAGTTAGAGTGGTTAGAGTGGGAGAAGTGCCTTTTCCCTGGGTGAAACAAGGCTCTGATAAGGTCTCCCCCACTTCGTTTCGAAAAATACACTGAAAGTATTTCACATGATCACTCATCCCCTATCCCTACCAGACCCATAATGGGATCTTTGTTGGCTCTTTATGGTGAGAACTTAATGGGATGCTGGTTAGTCAAATAAACACAAGTAAGGGGACACCTCTAAGGCTATAGCCCCCAGAAGTTTCTCATTCTAGTGTACACCGAGTCTCCCACGATCTGTCACAGTTTCCATGTAAGTGCTCTCAAGAATTTGTGACTTCAGCAGCTTCTTCTCTAGGTAAGGTGATTTGGGTTGTGACCCTCCCGGTTCTTCCGACTCCCAGATTTGTTCAGTTTTTCTTGTTGTAAACACAGGAGTGATAACTTCCAGCTCTTTACCTGTCAGAGCAGTATCAAGGAATATTTTGTTTGGGCCTTTGAGATAAATGTCTTCCTGGGATTCTTCTAATCCTTATATCCTAGGGGTCCTCAGTCTAAAACACAAATACACTATATTCTCATTTTTGGGAGGGGGGAATTCTTCACTGAAATCTCTCTGTAAACAATGTTCAAACTTACAACAGATAACTTATCTTTTTTTTCAAATTTTAAAAAATATATTTTATTGATTTTTTACAGAGAGGAAGAGAGAGGAATAGAGAGTCAGAAACATCGATGAGAGAGAACATCAATCAGCTGCCTCCTGCACACTCCCTACTGGCGATATGCCCGCAACCAAGGTACATGCCCTTGACCAGAATTGAACCTGGGACCTTTCAGTCCGCAGGCTGACGCTTATCCACTGAGCCAAACTGGTTTCCACAACTTATCCTTTTAAAGAGTACAACTGCATTTCCTAGAAGAACCACGTTTAGCTATAGTCTATTCTATTGAAGGTGGCTTACCTTCTAGAGTCTCTATATACTTGTTTGGACATGATTAGCAGTTGTCACTGATCAAGTGGTGTCCCAGATAATGCCTCACAAGTTTTATTTTTTAATAAAGCCAATCATTTTTGTTTGCAAAAACCATAATTCTAAACAAAATAACACAAACAAACAAACAAACAAAAAACCCACCATGTGATGAACTAGTCACATGTCTAAAACATTACCATTTTTTTGGTGTAACTCTTAAAGAACCCAAGACATAGAAAAAGAATAGCCTTTTGTAACACTCCTATCTTATATCACTCAATCCACTCATCCATTTTTTTTTCTCTTTTAAGCCTTATAGGCATTGTGTTTTTCTTGTTTGTTTGTTTGTCTGTTTGTTTGTTTTTGTGTGTGTATGTGTGTTTTTATTTATTTATTTATTTTGTTTTCTTTTTCAACACAGAGGTGACACTGATGCCTTAAGTATTTCCTGACCTCTGGATTTTGGAAAACAGAAGAAGGAAAAATGTCCTAACACATGGATTTCCTACAGCTGACCAACAGACGACTTTCTTTATTCACAGGGGGCAAAGACACTGATAAATTTTCAGCCTTTGCATAACTGATTTCTTTATATCACCAGAAATGTAGTTTATTCAGGCTAAAATAATTATAAAAAAATCTTCAAAATCTGTTTTGTCATTCAGCGGTGGGGTTGAAGTTTAAATAGGCTAAAGTTACTTTCTGGAAGGTAACTTTCCATGAAGTGGAAAGCCAAGTAATTGGTAGTTATCTGGAAGTTCATGCAGCTCATTCTTTCACAGTGAAGACAAATTTAAAAACTGTAGACATGGAAAAATTTTTGGAATTTCATTTGAAGAGAATGGATTTATTGCAGAATCATGAACACAGTAACCAAATAACCACTAGGCAATCTATTGCTATTAAAATTTTCAAAAAATAGATGAGGGTTCAGAAAGAATAGGGAGACTTTATACTTTACAATTAAGTGCTAAGCTTTTGAGCTCAGGGAACTGGCTATATACTTTCCTATTCTTGCTATTAACATTATCTGCAAGGCACTAAGAGCCCAATAGTTTCTTGATTAGTATATAATGCAACATGTACCAACTGGGTAACCAGTACTGATTGAGGAAGGGGTTGTGTTCCCTTATTGGCTTTACAGACAGAACCTGGATATATTGAGAGAGAGAGAGAAATAGAGAGAGAGAGAGAGAGAGAGAGAGAGAGAGAGAGAGAGAGAGAGAGAGAGAGAGAGAGAGAGGAATTCCAAATACTGTTTGAAAACTTATTTGGTGCTCTTTTTATTGGGGTAGGGGATCTATGTTCCCTTTGCTTAAAAGTGGATATATTTTTCTGATTTTTTCATCCAAAAGAGTTCAATAGGAAATAGAATCCTGTGACTTGTGAAGCTAGATCATAAAATATGATGGGGGCTGTTAAGCTGCGAGGAAGCTGAAATATCTCAAATGGAGAGACCACATAAAGGGGACTTGAGGCCACCCATTCATACTACACTACACACACACACACACACACACACACACACACACACACCAAACACATATCCCCCACACACCATACACTCACCAGATACTGATCACCTGATGTTCCAGCTCCAGCCAAAGTTTGACTTGAACAGTGTAAGAGAAGCCAAACCAGAACTGCCCTCCTCATTCCCTCCCCATTTCCTGATCAACAGAATATAAGGCAACCTGACAGATAACATAATGATAGCTGTTGTTTTAAGTAGATAACGGGTTGTTACAAAACAATAGGTAGGTAGAACAGTGTATTTCTTGTTCGTTTTTCTTCTTTATCCTCATAGGATCTCAAATGTAATGAAGTGTCTGAAATTAGTATAGAGATAAAGACTCTTTTATTTACACAATAACCAGAAGATATCCACCTGCATTAGTGAAGGTTTTCCAGAGAAATGGAACCAGGACATATGTATACAAACACACACACACACACACACACACACACCCTTATTTTGAGCAATTGGCTCACATCACATGATTATAAAGACTTAGTTGCAGTTTGGGTCCAAAGGCTGTACATCTGCTGGGGAACCAGGTAGAGCTGATGCTGTAGAATAAGGTCAAAAGCTGTCTGCTGGCATAATCCCCTCTTGCTTCCAGAGATCAGACTTGTTCTAGTCAGACCTTCACCTGATTAGATGAGGCCCACACACATTGTGGAGGGCAATTTGTTTTACTAAATGTCCACTGATTTAAATCCAAAAACATCCTCACAGAAACATCCAGAATAATGTTTGACTAAGTATGTGGCACCATGGCCCAGCCAAGTTGACACACAAAATTAACCATCACAAAGGATGAGTAAACTGCAAGGTAATTTCTAGATATACTGTCAAATTTCTACATTAATTGGATGGAAGAGAAATTTCATTATTTCTATGCCTCATTATTATCACATTTGCCATTGGCTTAAAGTAAAATGTACATATTGGCTGGTCTTACCTGGAGAATAATGGCCACAGCTGTATTTTGGAAAGATAACTTGTAATAACTATAGCAAAAAGGAGAGAGGTTATAAAGACTAGTTAAGTAAAAAACACTGAATGCATGAACTGAGGCTGATATGAAGGCAAGAGAAAGGAGGTGGTAGAAGCATTCAGAAAACTACATAATTCAAGTGGGAAATCAAAAGGATGGTTCAAGGGTGACCTGAGATTGCAGACCAGAGTAACTGAATGTTTTAAACAGAGTGGATCCACTCACTAGAATAAAATATAGAGGACTTTGAAGGGGAAACAAGGCAGAGTTATGGAGACGAGAAAAAGAAGTTGAGTTTGGAAAATGTCCAGTTTGAGGCCCTAAGTGATTTATTCCATGTCATCACATTAGCTTCAGTCCATCATTCCAGGCCTGGCCTTTTTCAAGCATCCATTTTTTTTATTTTTTTTTTTCATCTGAGGTCTGAGCTAGTGTTTCTTATCATTAATGATGAGAAATAGGAGAAATAGAATGGTATTTAAATTATCTTTCCTTGATTGCCTTCTTTGCATCACACAGCATTCTATATAATAGTTGTGTATTCATTTCAACCTGGCATATCTATTCTGTTGTGAATTCACAGTTGAGAAAAATGAGTTTCAGAGTGATCTATTACTAAAACCTAGTGAAATGTGCCCTTTTTTAGGTCAATAATCCTGGTAAATATATTTCAACAATTCCCATAACCAACTGGATGCGGTTACTATTCCATGGCAAACAGTTAGGAATAATTCAATCAATATTTTAAGGCACAGTAATTTAAGACATGCAGAGAAATCCATGTTATCTCCTTTCACATTCACTTAAAATATTCTAAATTTCTTGTGCTCAGCTCCTGCAGGCTACCCCATTTATTGAGCTGTCAGGATGCTAGCCACCTCTTTTAAGGAGGCCACAGGAAGAACTATGCCTTCATGTTGTAAAGCACTTAGAGCTTTCTGGGTAGAGTAGCTGTTACCACTTGAGGGCATCCTGTCATTATGTTCTGTAATAGGCCTGAACTCCTAAATCCACCTCAAAACCAGAGCCTCCTGACAGAAGGGACTAGGCAGGAAAACATAGCCTTTGCCGGAAACGCAGAGGCAGCAGTGAAAATGGTAATTTACCATGCTAAATTGGTGTTTCCTGGAGTACTAGGTCAGTGAAGTCTGGATTTCAGGAAATGCTAAGTCAACAGAAGAGGGTACGTGACACAGACAGAAGTGGATGGAATCTTCCTGGCAGGGACCAAAATAGGCATTTCAGCCACAATGTGCATTTTACCAATCAAATGATTTGGGAGGAGGAATCTGCATGCCAAGCTTCTTTTGAGCAGAGACAGCAAGGAAAACCCCATTTAAGTGGCATTCCTTCAGAGAAAAGTGTCGGTGGTCCTTCTGTGAGCCCACCAGTTCTGGGAGAGATGTTGAGAATGGATGATATGTCTGATTGGAAAACTGTAATTGATAGTTTAATCTTAAACATTAGAACTTTTTCCCTTGGATATTAAACAAATATGATCCAACAAATGCATAAAACATTCAAATATGTTTGAAAGCTTACAATTACTGGTAAAATTTAATACACCCTTCTCCAGTACAGATAGTAAATAAAAAATTCATACTTATATGACCATTTAATAATCCTTTGGTGTTTAGCCATGCAAATGGGGCAAAAATAAAACAAAACTAATAGCTTGTAAGGAAAGAGCATTGTGCCCTGAAGAGAAGTCATGGTCAAAATTAGAATGCAGTATATAAAGCTTTATTTTATGATAGTAAATCAATAGATTTTATTGATTCAGTAAAATCTATAAATGTTTGGAGCATCAAAGTGTAAGTCTGTAGTTTTATCCAGTGTACATTTGTAGCTTCATCCAACCATTAATCTTTTTTATCAGCCCATTTTACAATTGGAATGAATAGCAATGCTTTGTTGTACACCAAATTGCCTTCACTTTTGTTGGGAGGATGGTAAAATATATCAAATTGGTGAAAGAAGCAGGGGGGTAACCTATATCTTATAATTCAAAGATGTTGAACTTTATTTTTTCCTTTGAAATTGATTTTTTATGCTATGTAAAATATATATATATATATATATATATATATATATATATATATATATATATATATATATATATATATATATACTGGGCATCTAGTAATATAATAATACCTTAAATGAACATGGTTAGTTAGAAGAACAGAGCAGCTAGTTAGTTTTATGAAATTTGGTCCAATACCATTCCTGAGAGTTTGTGGGGTTATTTTTGTAAATATATATATTATTAATGTTAGAGAGAGAAAGGAAGTGAGAGCAAGAGAGAGTGAAAGATCAATGTGAGAGAGAAACATTAATCCGTTGCCTCCCTTAAGCACCCAACTGGGGATTGAACCTGCAATCTGGGTATGTGCCCTGACCATTCCACAACCTGGGTATGTGCTCTGACCAGGAATCTAACCAGCAACATTTATGTACAAGGGATGATGCTTAGCCAACTGAACCACACTGGCCAGGGCCCATTCCTGAGAGTTATTAAATAAAGGGATCATGATGTCATTTTTTTTTCTGTCCTCATGGTTTAATCTTTCACTCCAGTAGCTGCAGTTAAGGTATTAGCAGGTCAGCAGTGGAGTGAGCTATATCAGGTAATGGCTTAGGGCCCTGGTCAGCAAACTGCAGCTCTTTGGCCCATTGAGTGTGGCTCTTCCCCAAAATACCATGGCCTGGGCGAGTCTATTTTGAAAAAGTGGCATTAGAAGAAGTTTATAAAATTTGGCTCTCAAAAAAAATGTCAATCACTGTACTGTTGATATTTGGCTCTGTTGACTAATAAGTTTGCCGACCACTGGTTTAGGGCTAGTATTCTTTAACACACATCCTGACTGCTTTAGTATAACAAGATAGCATCTTAAAAAAGATGTGGAGGTAAACTCTTCTTATCAAAGGCAAACTATCAACTCTCCCAACCAGGAACATTGGTCAGTGATTTATTCAGAATTTTGGTCTTGTATTTTCATTCAAAACAGTAAAGTTTTACATATACCCTCAACACACATACAAATCCCTTTGGTCCAGAAACAGAGACTATTTCAAGTTGAATAATATAAAATGTTCTAGTTTGAATTTCCCTGCTAGTGTCAGGATGACGGGAAGCTCTGCAGATGACAGACTAGAAGAAACATTCACTGGGGAGTTAAGAGTTATTTATTGTAGGTCTCAGTGGTAGCAAACAAAGCACATGTATGTGAGGTATTGTACATAACTACCCTCCATTGACTTCCTTGAAGGGAAAAAAGAAAATTTTCTACTCAATAGACTTTAAAAGTAATATCAGGAAACATGCACAAAGAGATCATTGCTATGAAATCTTCCATCACCTTGTTACAAATGGAGAGTAAAAAGCATCCTATTACGGGGCTAACTTCTTTTTCATTTAACTTACAAGCTGCTCCTATACCGTGAAATGGAATGAAATGAATGTCATGGCCTTTTTAAGTGGCATGGGGGATCTATTTATTGTGAGAATAGATTGGCTGAAAAACAGTAAAATGCAGAGATAATTTTGGGAGGCAGCTCACAGCCTTGCTGTGGAGTTCCTCAGAACCCCCCTATCTATGGAACTATTCTTCCTCCAACAAGTAATTCATTTATTGAAAATCATTTTTCTTGCCATCATCAGCCAACACCTCTGGCCAGTTGAAGAGCGAGTTTAAAAAAGTGACATGGACAATGACATGTGGTAACTTGGCATGATGAAGGTTAGGGGCATGAAAATTTGTCACTAGGTGCCTATGTATTTCATTGGAAAATGGAAGAGCAAATGTGTTTCAGATCTTTTTCATTAGCACATATCTGCTGTGGTTCTCTGCATGGGTAACACAGCAGGAAGATGAGGTGTGAGATAAAAAAGCTAGTCTTGTTGGTGGTCCATAAAGGTATTTCTCAGTCTGTTAACTAGAAGGATGGATAGGTTATTAAAAGATGTTGTTTTAATTAACTAGAAGGATGAATGAGTATATTAAAAGATGTTTTAAATTTAATCTCAAATGCTATTTTGCATATCTATAATAATAAAAGCATAATATGCTAATTAGACGAGACAGCCAAATGACCTTCTGAACGACCTTTTGGATGAAGCTGGGGCTGTGAGGGCTGAGTCCCTTGCATGAATTTTATGCATTGGGACTCTAGTATGTTATAAATATCCAGAATGCAATTTTCTGAAATTTTAATTTTACCCTAAATTTCAATAAAAATCACACTTTACAAAATATAGCAATTATCTTTGTAGCAAATATGTAAAGCAGAGATGATGAAATTCTGGTAAAATATCCACAAAGACACTCATAGACAGAAAATGTAGAGTCATTTTCGTATTTAGTCAAGTAAATGATATATAGAGAAAAAGCAATAATGAGAATTTAACCTAATGTGACAAGCTCATCTCCATAACCCCTTTAACCCCTAGTTTTTATTAAACTGATTGTATATATTCTGTGATAAAATATGCAGCTGGATTTTTGAAGGTGGTTAGAAGGTAGATACATTTTAGGGTTGAAGACTTATTTTGAAATCAAGGAATGAAGGAAACACAGAAATAGAGCAGAGATCACAATTCAGAGCATAACAATAACATAGTAAGGGAAAATGTATTTCCTTGAACATGTGCTACCTTCAGTAAAGCCAATTATCAGCCACTGAATAGTGAAATACTGACCTTATTTAAAACTAGAGGCCCAGTGCATGAATTTGTGCACCAGTGGGGTCCCTCAGTATGGCCTGTGGGATTGGACCAAAACCAACAATCCAATGCTGCCTGGCATTTCTGCTTGCTGCTCCTGCTCATCCTGGCCCTGCTGCTGCTCAGTAGCCTCCCTGATGCTCCACTGTGGTGTCCAGGCTGGCATCCCTAGGTCAGCTGAGCAGTGCTCCCACTGTGGGAGCACACTCACCACCAGGGGGCAGCTCCTACATTGAGCTTCTGTCCCCTGGTAATCTGTCTGCATCATAGTGACCATTCAACCAGTTGAAGGGTCAATTGCTTGAAAGGTCGCTTGGGCTTTTATAGATTACTACAGGCCTGGTGCACAGAATCATGCACCAATGGGGTCCCATGGCATGGCCTGCAGAGATTGGGCCAAAACTGGCTCTCTGACATCCCCCAAGGGGTCCTAGATTGTGAGAGGGTGGTTCTCAGTTCTCAGGTGATGTACCCCAGAATCAAGCTCCCTCCTCTCTGGTTCCGGGTGCATCACCTGAGAACTGCCGCTGCCAAGTGACCCTGCAGCTCAGCAGCTCCTGCATTGAGTGACTACCCTTGGTGGTCATTGCATGTCATAGCTACTGGCCAATTGGTCAGCCAGTTGCTTAGGCTTTTATACATATAGATGATTATGTGGGTGCAAATATGTATTGATCTCTGCACAAGAAGGTATTCTGCTTTTGAGTTTTGACTTATGGAAAGACTTCTATTTCTAGTATCATGATAGTTTATACACCTAGCATGATCATCTCAATAAAACCAAGATAATGTTTGAAAGTAAAATATTTTTTAAACTTCATTTATTGCATTGCTCAGCAGGCCTATTAGAAAACAAACAGGCAAAAATCAGACACCCAAAGAGAAGCCAAAGCAGAAACCCTAAATAGCAAATAATCTCCAAAACCAACTAGGGTTCTCATAGAAGACCTTGGTATAGAACCAGGACCCCCAAGGTACTGTAATGGTGTCTTTCAAAACTGCAGGGACAGAGCTCTTAACTATTAAAACATGGTGTGAGAACACCACAAAAATTTTTACATAGCCTACGGAAATGTTGTGGTTGGGTTTCCTGATGCCTTTTGCACCCAGGGAAATAAAATTTTACTTTTAAACTGCTTTAGAGTTTAGGAGACATTTTGACATGCATTTCCTATTTAACCTCAAAACAACTCTATGATGTCAGAATCTTTTATTATCCTGGTTAAGAGATCAGGAAACCCATGGTCAGTGAGAACAAAGACTTGCAGAACTTGGAATTAAATCTACTTTTTCTGATACTGAGCCCTGTTTGCTGTCCAAAACTGTCCAAACACAGTCTATGAGTGTGGTCAACTTCACCTCCTAATATAAACCTGAATCCCTGGAATAATTCCTGCCCTGAAAAACTTTGGCTTCTTGCCTAATAGATTGTTAAGAGCCTTAAAAAATGCAGCATTTTCTTCATTTTTTCCTCTCTTAACCCAATTTAGCATTTGAGTACACAACAGATCAGCAGAAAGCAATGATACCCACATGCTATTTCAAACCTTCTCAGAAGGGTAACATTCTTCCAAATAGCTATTGAGGTTATTAAACATAATATAATCAAATCACACTGGTGTTGGTGGTTCAATAAATAGTACCAGGAAGAGTTACAAAGGTTTCAATTCAGAATCATCCTACCTGGGGTTAATCTCATCTCTTACTCTTTCCCAAATACATTGGATCATCTATGAGTCTTAAAAGGGCTTTCAATTAACAACCATGAAAAATGTGTTTAAAGCTTTTAATTTAATAAAAGATCCTAGTGCTACCTGATATTAAAACAAACAAGCATGCCAAAACGGTTTGGCTCAGTATATAGAGCGCCAACCTGCGGACTGAAAGGTCCTGGGTTCGATTCTGGTCAAGGGCATGTACCTTGGTTGCGGGCACATCCCCAATAGGAGGTGTGCAGGAGGAAGCTGATTCTCTCTCATCAATGTTCCTAACTCTCTATCCTTCTCCCTTCCTCTCTGTAAAAAATCAATAAAATATATTTTAAAAAATTAAAAAAAAAACCCAAGCAAACAAAGAACAAGAAACTATAATATACAACTATCGGAAATTTATGGCAAATCTAACTTGACATGAAAAGGCAGTTAACTTTACATCAAAAGTTATGATTCTGATGATGATTCTGATGACAATTTAATGAAAATATATATGTATTACATGCATCATATGAGAGAATTATATTAAAATACTGTTTTCCTTTGACATTTCTAAAAGAAAAGAATAAAGGGACTAGATTATTTCAAGACTGATACATTACACAATGGTACTCAGAGCCTACTCATGAAATGGAGAACTAGCTCCCACCATTGTAAGATTTTTATTTTACAGATATCACAGTATTCCAACAGATGAACAGATGATGGTTTCATATCCTGGATGCTGGCATTAAAGTAATGAAAATAATTTTGAATTCATATGAGTAGTTGAGGTCTCTATCTCTCTTTTGATTTTCATCATTAAATAAAAAAGAATGGATTACACAAATTAAAAAAGTCTCAAAGACAATAGAATGTTGTTGTTGTTATTGTTGTTGTTGTTTTTTGTAAAAGAGAGTTAATTTCAGTCAGTCCATTGATACAGTGCAAAGATGACTGAGGTGAGGAATGACATGAAAGAAGTATTCTTCCAAATAACAGTAAACTGTGATAATAATATAAAAGATGATATGGGATTATATGTCCCAAAAGACATAGAATTTCTATTTTCTGTAACTATTTTTGACTTCTATTTTATACTTGTTTAATATTCAGAAGAGTGACTTTTGTGAAATAAATGACCACACGTAATTAGATAATAGAGTCTAATATCAGAAATCTCTGGCTCCATGTAGAAGAGCTGGCATAGCAGCTTCTGGATCTTCAAGAGGGATTATACTGCTGATGTCCTCATCCACCAGAATCAATTTGGTCTCTCCTTTTACTTCTTTGAGTTCTATTTGCATCCTATGCTTCAGGTTTTTATTATACCTCACCAAAGACAATACTCAATTGTTTGAGTCCTACATTATTCTCTTTACTCACACCCTGTATGACTCCTCTCCAGCATTTTAGGACCATGTTTATATTCATAACTGCTCTTTAGCTGACCTCTGGCACAGCCTCTAGTTTAATCTTCAGAGGAGTGAGTCCTGTTTAGAATAGTTCAGAGAACAAAGAGAGCTGTGAGGGCTGAGTACCTGGGTTTGATTGGCACCCTTGGTTTCCCATCATCATGAACAGAATGTTGACTCTACTTCCATCTCTGTTAGCCCAGGGCTTTCACCTTAGATGCTTAAGAATAAAAAGCACCCAGGCAAAAGGAAAATCACACCATCTACTTACTAAAGTGCATTTAAATGAAAAGTGATGAACAAGTGAACACCTACAAGTGGACAAGTAATTATTGGGGTGTCACTTTCTTTCAAGAACTGTTCTAGTACCAGGTAATATGAGGAAAAAGGGGGGTCTCTGTCTCCACAAAGAGTATCTGAGATAAATTTTCTATTAAATGCATCATATGCCAAACACTATCCTAAGTACTTGTATTATAGAAGTTACAAAACAATTTCTTTGAAAAATAAAATGGAGTAATTGTATAGAAAGTGATAATGAAGAATGGATTTGGTCACCAATACATTTAGATCTATGATCAGGGAAGAATATCAAATTGAGATTTGAATGCTCATGAGGACACAACTATGCAAAGATTCAGGGAAAGAACAGAGGGAAGAAATAGTCCAAAAGCATCTAGAAATGACCTTGGCTTGACCAAGACACAGCAAAGAGTATGTCTGAAGCATAATGAAAGTGAAAATAGTAGAGGTCATATAAGTCTCAAGCTCAAGATATTACAGATTATGGTTAGTTTGGGTTTTATCCAATCACACTAAAAAGATATAGAATTAAATTCTTCATAAAGATGTGGGTAAAATGACTAGCTCTGATCAGTACATCTGATCTTTGCCTTCAGTCAGAAACCTCCTTTCATTGCTTGACATGGCATTCATTGTGGTTAACAACATATCTTCATAGAACATGGACTCTCCCTGTTTCACAGCTGACTTTCACTATTTGGTGACAATGCTAGTGGGACTTTGTAAAGTACAATATCTGTAAGTTCCACTGGTGAATTAAAGGGCAATTGTTTCACTAATATTTAAAGCATAAAATCACAGGAAGATCATTTTTATTTATTTATTTTTAATTTGGTTTGTGTAAAAACATTTTACTTACCTTCAGGTAGATGGATTTGCATAGATATCACTATTTTGGTGAGTGTGTCTTCTGCCCATGTAGTCTTTGAAACATCATTAAATAGTAATGTCAAGGTTAAGAATATACTTAATCAAGTTATAAAATTTTTAATATAAAAAAGCCCTGAGGGAGGTTTATAAACCAATCTCTAAATATGCTTCTCAATAGATGCCCAAACTCCACACGGTTAGTCACCCACACACCACTTGAGACGGCTCAATCATATTATGATCATATTTCATTGTTAGAAAAAATTATTTAATGACTGAAATGTCCCACTCTATGTGGTTCTGATTTTATTCTCTGGGAAGCTTTTATATTCCATAGACAATCATGCAAGGGCACTGGCATATTTCAGCCTAACTCTCCTGCAAATTGAATACATGAAATTTTCTCAGTATTTCCCCAATCAAATGAGTTTGAAAACCTATTTTCTATTGGATTGCTTCTCATGGATATAATCACATTCATCAATATTCTTTTCAAGTGTTATGTCCAGAAAATCAAAATATTTTTAATGTACTCTAACCAGCACTAGCCATCCCCCCTTTTTTTCTGAAACGCTCCATCCTTCTGAATAGCTAATCACTAAGGTGTTTGTTGCTCTAGATATTTGTCTTAAAGAACTTTTCACATTAAACAATAGCTTTGGGTGCTCATACATGTCCTCCTCAAGATCTGTGGGCCTTTCTGTCTTTAATAATACTAGGTAATAATAAACAACATCTATGAGCTGTTACTGTCACCATTAACTATCATGCATGTGTTAACTCAGTGGTCAACAAACTCATTAGTCAACAGATCCAAATATCAAAAGTACAATGATTGAAATTTCTTTTCAGAGCCAAATTTATTAAACTTAAACTTCTAATGCCACTTCGTCAAAATAGACTTACCCAGGCTGTGGTGTTTTGTGGAAGAGCCACACTCAAGGGTCAAAGAGTCGTATATGGCTTGCAAGCCACAGTTTGCCGACCACGGTGCTAACTTATTTAATGCTAGTCTCTATGAGGTGAGTTCTGTTTTATCACCATTTTTTCTGAGATCTGATTGGGTGAAAGAAAAAACTGAGTGAATGGTGTGACTATTCTCCAACCTGTCAAGAACTACAAATGAAACCTGAATGTCATTCCTTTTCTTGCAGAATCAGGTTTTTAGGATGCTATTCACTGATTTGGTAATCAAGAATATTATTTCTCCAATAAGGGACATGCAGATGTAAAAAAAATTAAATACAAAAACAAAACAAAACAAAACAAAAAAACCCTAGAATGAATGAAACAATATATATCTCACTGATTTCTAACCGGAAGCCCTGTCCCCCTTAAAAATCACTCCGTTTAGGCAAAGCCTTGTTTGCTGCACACTCCAGAATCTGTACCCACCCCCAGTCCACTGGGCACATAGGCAATCTCTCAAGAACTTAAGCAAGGTAATTACAGGGAGCTTTCCATCCTTCTTCCCTCACTCTGTGTGCCAAGCAGCCATTCAGTCAGTCTGGCTGGTTTCTGGGAAATATCCCTGCTCCCTACAATTCCCGTAAGGCATAGGCCTTCCTATTCCTTTTTGTTAGCATTCAGAAGGTTCCCCTTCATTTGCTGTCATGATTTAAGGACAGCATAGTCTAACTGCCAAATTTAATTTCAGACCATGTACCTTGGATCAAATGTCCTGCTGGCCCCTGTCCAACCTTCCCCCTCCACCTTGGATTTCCTGACTTAATTATCTCAAATTCAGATAAAGCCAGATCCAAATTCTATGAAAAATCCTATCATTAGCCATTATGGAATAATCTTCAGATTGAAAACAATTGCAGAACATGAGCTGCGGTACAATAACGAGGAAGGCTATTCACTCCTAAATCAGTTTTCCTGTTCAGCATTTTACTGGGTGTGAATAGGTTTTGAATGTATTTTCCTCGACCTGCCCTTTTGGCCATTTCCCCAGAAAATAGGTCTGTGTCCAAAGACCTTGACTGGAATGGTTGACGAGTGACTCAATAACCACTTCTCGACCCAAGCATGATTACATGGAGGATGGTGACCAGCTGTTCTCTCACTCTCTGATGATGCAAAATTCAGAGAAGGGCATGAATTGCAGCTGGAGGGAATGCAAATGATGTAAGGAGGAACTCAGGGAGTAGAAAGCATGGGTAAGCAGAAAAGGAGTTAGCAGAGCAGTTAATTCCACCCCTGCCAATGTGTCTGGACTGGTTTGCGAGCTTCACGTAAGGCGGGAAGTTCACCCAGATGACTTTGACAGATCTTGCTGGTTCCAAGATTCTGCCTCTGTCCCTCCTTGTGCATTGCAATCGGTGGTCCTCACGGTATACTTTTCAGTGCAGATGATTCACAAAAGTTAAATCAATGGAGACATTTTAAAGATTAGACAGCTACAGGAATTATATGATGCAGACACTACACAAATTAGGCTTTAGAATCAGGCAGATGGGAAGGGTCCAGGCTCAACTATGTATTTGTTTTCTGAGCCCAGGCGAGTTGCATAATGTTCTTGGGCTTATTTCTTGCTGGTGTTATGAGAACTGGATAAAATGTAAAGCACAAAATACACAGAAGTAAAAATACTTCTTCTTTAACTAGCAAATCTGGGTGGACTTCATAATTATTTCTTCAGAGCATACGTCGGATTTATTTATAGCTCATCTCTTGGTTTCCACCAGAGCTCCTGAGACTGAAGATTAGTATTTTATAGTTCTAGAAACTGAGACTCAAAGAAATTGAGGGGATTGTTCAAGTCATATGGCTAATAAAGATGATTTAGAAACTGGAATTGAAACTATGCCTGCTTCTCCAGATCTAGGATCAATTGTTTCTATTGTTTCATTATTTATACGAGTTCACCTAATAAAACCTGTAAAATTTACTATGACAAGAGGAGGAATAACCATAACTGTCAAACGGTGACCTTTACTCAAAATGAGAAAGCACTTTAAAACAGCCTGTCTAGGGATATCTTAATCTATACATAGTTTGCTTTTTTTAAAGGCCAATGCTGTTTTATGACACTTTGTCTACTATTAAGTCTTTACTTAGCAAGTTTCCTTTTTCTCTATGAATATACTTATATTATTTCACAATAATCCAGCATCACGGACAATGACCAATGAGACGACATTCAACATCTTTATTGGACAAAATATGTGAGCATATATCTATATAGGGATAAAAGATAATGTGGAATGGGAAGACCAATCAAGTAGCCTTCCTAGGAGTAAGATTCTCAAAAACTGAGCTTAAACTGAAAGAAACAAATTCTCAGGTGTACCATCTCTCCTGTCCCTTAACTGGGGATCAGTATTTGCTGCTCAAATAATCTTTCCCATATTTGTTTTGAGAGTGCAAGAATAATAGCAATGTACTCTAGCTTTCCTGAGCTCTGCAGTTGGAGTTATCTATGTTGCACCATCCAGAAAATACTAGTATGCAGGTGACTATTGTCTCAGTTCCTTCAAAGACGATGCTAGATGCATAGAAAAGAAGAAAACTATTTGGGTAAAATAAAAGCCCCTTAAAGCTTCAGGGCTTAGTTCTCTTGTGGAGCCCCTGTTTAGAAAGGCTGATGAAAGAATCTAGGTAGTCCCCTTTCCTCACTCAACAGTGTCCCTAATGGTCTCAGTCTTTGTTAGGGTACTCCATGTTCACTCTCCACTTGGAAAAACCAGCTAATACCAAGAGTCCTTCATCATTGACGGCCGGTTCTAGCTTTATTTTAGTATGAACTTGCAGACATAAAATAACAAAATGAGTAAGAAAAGATACCTAGTCATGTGAATAAAGATGTTCAATTCATATTTAATAAATTTTATAATCTTATAACTGTGCTAACTCTCATAAGAAGTATCATGATAATCCAATTCCTGCTCATCATCTACCTTATTATTTAGTCTGTGATTTTGATTATGATATATTCACAAACTATAGAGGAAGATAGAACACAATCAAATGCTATAATGAAAATTATTTCACATCAATTTTTAAAATAAAATAGAAAACACAGATATTCAAGTATTAGGTCTCCCTGAAAATGATCAGATTTGGGATAGAATTGAATAGAATCTGAATAAAAGTCTGGTTTACAAAAATATTAATTTATTGTGAAGACAATATCCCTAAATTTATATAGATAAATAATATATATAGAATATCACTCAAAAAATATATATATGTATATTAGCGGCCCAGAGCACAAAATTCATGCACAGGGAGTTCCTTCAGTCCAGCCTGCACCCTCTCCAATCTGAGACTTCTTGGGGATGTCTGACTGCCTATTTAGTCCTGATCCTGGGGTTGGGCCTAAACCAGCAGTCCGACATCCCTCTCATAATCCAGGACCACTGGCTCCTAACTGCACACCTGCCTGCCTGCCTGATTGAACCTAACTCCCCCCCACCACCAGCTGGTCACCCCCAACTGCCCTTGAAGGCCTGGTCATCCCTCACTGACCCCCTTTCCTGGTCTGGTCACCCCACACAGCCTGCTGTTCAGTCATTTGTTCACCCCTCACTAACCCCCCTGTTGGCTTGGTCACCCCATGTAGCCTGCTGTTCAATCATTTGGCCATCCCTCACTAAACCCCCCTGCCAGCCTGGTTGCACCAACACAGCTTGCTATTCAGTCATTACTATGATGGATTCCTGACCAGTTTACATATTACCCTTTTATTGGCATAGATAAAATTTAATAAACATAAATATGTTTCCAGGTAATGTGGGATTCAGGAAGCAAAGTAGCTGATCTGAAAGCAGGTTAAATTGACTCCTGTATTCTGGGCTCTGTTAGAAGTGTGAAAATGACAGCTGTGATGGGTACTTTCCTCCTTAGCATGGTTATACAGTGGAGCAGAATTTCAGTGATCTCACCTTCCTTTCTCCAGTTTGTTTAGACAGGAGGATGAGTTAAAAGGGAAGATACCTGGTGAAACACTGTAGATCAAGCATTTCAAACTCAAAGGCTAACATGAGCCAAATAAACAAGGCATGCATCCTATGGGGCGCGAGTTTGACATGCTTGCAATGGATCTTTGCCCTGCCTAGAAAGTACTGAGTTTAGGTAAAATGAAATATACCATATGTTCTGCACATCTATAATGTATATATATGCATAAATGCTAGGTTATATAGCAGAGCAGAGGTTTCCAGGAAACTCATCCTGGAGTTTAAGGTGAAATCCAGGCTCTTCTGTTAAAAGTGGTGGAACTGTAGGTTAGTCCCAAATGCATTTGATAAATCTCTGTTTTTTATCTGATAAAAATGAATCATACATACCGTATTTTCCGGCGTATAAGACGACCCCCTAATTTTACAGTTAAAACATAGGTTTAGGCCTATATTCGCTGTATAAGACTACCCCCCACTTCCGAGGCAACACCAGTTCTTTTTTTAATAGACCGCCTCTCTGACTCTGGCCAATCTGAGCAGGCTTTTTACTAGAACACAGTGTCGTCTTATACGCCGGAAAATACGGTAAACTTTCAGGGTTTGGAGTACATAAACTGTAGATGCCTAATAAGTGATAGTTATTTTCTGGAGAAATACATCAATTTATTTTTTATAAATATAACAACAGTATATGCATAGGTAAACAAAAGTAGGTTTATAGTTGTTCTTATGGAAAACAATACAATAATTAATACATAATAATATCAGTATAAACTCTGTTTTCTATACTCAGAACCATAAACCTAATTTTGCCTATCCTGTATATATGAAAAATGCCTCCATCTTCATTTAGATTTTTGTTTTGTTTTCTCTTTGGGGTAATATTAGCTTATCTCTATTCATGGAGGTGGGACATATGGGGGGGGGGGATGTTTGGTACAACTCTTAGAATCAAACCCACAGGGGTTCTCTATGTTATCTATCAAATGGCCTTTTGCCGAGTAGAAATTATAAGATCAGGTGCCCTAGAAAGGTGAACAAATGCTGCATTTGTAGGTTAAAAATGCATGTCCGTGAGTGGTCAAACCCTTTTTCACTCCAAATGCCTGCAGAGGCAGGTGGCCTTGGAACAACAACTCAATTTTGCTTTGTGCTGCACCAAACGTCCATTCAGGACCTGATCAAAGTAACTGTAATTGAATTAGCAAGAGAACAAGAGAGAAAGTGAAAGGGAATTTTGGGGAGTTAAATTGGTAATAGACTGAGAGTGTGGGAAATCAGTAATAGACTAGCAGGCTGAGACATGTCACTGGGCCTGGCATAAATCGTGACTGAAAGTCATTACCACTGGTGAGCTGCCCAGTCAGCTGCTAGAGTGTGTTCTCAGCATTGATTTTGTTCCTGCTGATCATAGGCCCAGCGCAGGCTCTCATCATCCCATGCCTTTGGCAGCAAACAGAAGACAGCAAACTTAAATAGGTAAATAGAAAAGAAGGAGAGAAAAAGTGAGTGCTGGTCTAATATAAAGAGACAGTAGCCCTTTGCCTTGGAGATATGTAGAGGGCTCCTTGGGAATGCACATGGATGACTTTTAATGTTAGCTGAATCCTAGGTGACTGACGTGGCCATCTGGGAAACATCCTCCCAAAATGTGGGAGACTGTTATCAGTACCGATTTCTTATCTTTATTCTTGTGCTTGGAATGAGGAACAAATAGGACCTTGACTTACACAGGTCTTGATATGCTAAATCCCAGGAATGAGGGAATGAATAGGACCTGGGCACACCCAAAACCTCTTTGACCTTAAACCCCCCTCTGGAAATCAATAAATGCACTGTGTTGTCTGTGGTGGGTGTTGACTGTCCCTCCATCAGAGTGACAGCCTCCACCCAACACCCAGCTTATGAATCTATTTTTGCCTCTTGGTTTTTCTTTCTTTTATTTCTTAATCTTCAGCTCCTCCACTCAGGAACTGTCCTTCTCCCTTTCCATGTGGGACACGGAAAAAGGAGAAGCACCCCACCATGAACCATGACCTACCGGTTCATAGGTTGGTTGACACTCAACCACTGAGCCATGTTGGCCTGGCAAATTAGTGGATATATTTTAAATTAATAATATTATAATGTACTAGAGACCTGGTGCACAAAATTCATGCAAGAAGCTTGGTCCTCCCAGCTGCAGAGGCTTGCCTAGGCCCTAGCAGCCCCAGCGTCATCCAGAAGGTCCGTTGGAAGGATATCTGGAAGTTCGTTCTGCTCACCAGTCTAATTAGCATTTTAGGCATTTATTATTATTATATATTAAAAAGCTTCTATGAGATAAAACTTCACATGACGTGTCCAAACAGTGTGGTTCAGTGGTTGAGCACCAACCCATGAACCAGAGGTCACTGTTTCTATTCCCAGTCATGGCACATGCCCAGATTTTCAGGCTTGATTCCCAGTAGGCAGCTGATCAATAATGTTTCTCTGTCTCATCAATGTTTCTATCTCACTATCCCTCTCACTTCCTCTCTCTCTCTAAAGATCAATAAAAAACACTTAAAAATAAACTTTACCTACTTTAATTTATATAACAATTTATTTCTGTAACTTTAAATATTTTTCACAGGAGGAATATTATATGTTGAATTATGTCCCCCAATTCCCAATTCATATACTAAAGCCCTAACCCCCTGTCAGAATGTGAACTTATTTAAAAATAGGATCATTGCAACCCTAGCTGCTTTGGATCAGTTGATAGAATGTTGGCCTGTGGAATGAAGGTTTTCTGGTTCCATTCCTGTCAAGGGCACATGCCCAGGTTGTGGGCTTGATCCCCAGTAGGGGTCTGTGCAGGAGGTAGCTGATCAATGATTCTCTCTCATTATTTATGTTTCTATCTCTCTCATTTTTCTCTGAAATCAATAAAAATGTATTTTAAAAATAGGGTGATTTTAAAGAATGCATTTTAAAAATAGGGTGATTTTAAAAAATGTATTTTAAAAATGTATTTTAAAAATAGGGTGATAAAATTAGTTAAGATGAGGAAATAATGGAGTAGAGTTATGATCTGGGAAATTTGTTCATAGACAAACACAGGGAATACCATGTTGGTTGCCACATGCCAAGGAATTACCAGAAATGAGGAGAGCAGCCTAAAACAGATTCTACCCTTACTTCAGAGAGGGTATAGTTCTGCCAGCACCTTGATCTCAGACTTATAACCTCAGAAGTTATGACAATAAATTTCTGTTGTTTAAGTTTCCAGTTTGTATGGCAGTCTTATAAAAGTAGTAGAAGAAGATTAAGCACAATGAAATACTTTTTTTTTTCTGATCTTACAGAAGCAATCAGTTGTGGAGTTGGGATTTGAATCATGACCTGTCTGACTCTAGTCTACTTACTTAACTCTTATGTTCACCTGTTTCTTCAAACAAGTGCATAACAACATTGAAAAGGGCCTCATGTCTGATACTTGATTATGCTCTACCAATAACATCCATACCAATGGCTCATCCCATCTCTTCCTCAACATCACCTTAAACAGACACATTCTTCCTTCCAAGACCATTCCCATCTTGAATAAATGACATAAAAAAATTCATGCATCTTTCTCAAGGCTTAGCGCAAATCTTAGCCTCTCTGTAAAGTTTCCCTCAAGTAATTACATTCAAAATGAGGAAGAATTAATATATCCTTTGGAAGTTTTTTCAGTGCAATTGTTTTAATGCTGCCATCAAAGTTTATCTCCTTACTGCTTATTCCAATTTGATGAAGCAAAACAATTTAATGCCTTGGAGCACTTGTTCTCAAAGTATACTCCTCAAGCCTGTAGTATCAATGGCCTCTGGGTGCTCCTTAGAAATACAGATTGTCCAACTTGAAACCTACCGGAATATAAAGTGTGGATGGGACCTAGACATTGTCTTTTAACGAGTCCTCCAAGTGATTCTAATATATACCAGACTTGAGAACCTCTTGTTTAGAAGATGAATTTTGCTCATATATAAAGAAGAATGCTCAGATTTAAACTACAGGCTAATAACTATTCCCACTCTTTCATAGCTTCTTCCATAATAAATCACAATATAGTAGATTAGTGGATTAAAGCTTTTCCTAAAATAAAGAGCTATTTAATCATAGTGAAAAGAGATCCTGTGCCAGGTAAAATGAACAAATAGAGACATACCTGGAACAATCAAATATTGTATTAACTTATTAACAAGAAAATAATACCCACAAAAACAAAATTATGTTATTCTAAGAATACACTGTCCAAACTAAAGTCTTAAGGAGAAAATGTTGAGGAAAAAGTATGTATATGTAGCCTAATTAGATGGCATGTCTAAGAAAGTGAAAACGATTTTATGAGATTCATAAACCACACAATGAACAAATATTAAACATATGCATGGCTACATATATACAACATGTTTTCTTTATGACATAGCCCTACTCACAGAAAGAAAAGAATACAGAGAAAACAAAACCAAATGTTTAAAAACTAGGAAACATAGTATAAAATTCCAACTGAGCATTCAACACTATCTGGACTCATCTATTATACATTTATATGTATGTTGGATATATATATATATATGTGTGTATATATATATGTATATATATATATGTATACACACACACACACATATATATATATATATATATATATATATATATATAGAGAGAGAGAGAGAGAGAGAGAGAGAGAGACTGATGTCAGTTAATTAGTTTTTTTAAATAAATCTTTATTGCTCAGATTATAACAATTGTTTCTCCTTTTTCCCCCCATAGCTCCCTTCCACCCAGTTCCTGCCCCACCCTCTGCCCTTATCTCTCCCCCACATGGTCCTCAACCATAGGATTTTAATCCAGTCTCTATTTTTTTTTAGAGAGAGAGAGGAAAGGAGAGTGATAGATAGAAACATTAATGGGCTGCCTCCTGCATGCCCCCTACTGGGGTTCCGACCCACAACCAGAAAATGAACTGGTGATCTCTTGGTTATTGGGTTGAAGCTCAAGCACTGAGCTGCACTGAACTCTATCTGATGGCTAGGCCATTTGGACTCTGCTTTCCTGGCAAGATTTTCTCAGGTCAGGATGGAATGGCAGTTGTGGGTGACCAGGCCAGTGGGGGCAAGCAGGCCAGCAGGCAAAGTGGTTAGGGGCAATCAGGCAGGCAGACAGGTGAATGGTTAGGAGCCAGCGGCCCCAGCTTGCAAGAGGGATGTCCCAGATTGGAGAGGGTGCAGGCTGGGCTGAAGGACACCCTTTCCCCTTGCACGATTTTTGTGCACTAGAACACTAGTGTGTGTGTGTGTGTGTGTGTGTGTGTGTGTGTGAATATGTAAGGATAAGTGTACATTAAAAGAAAACTACAGGGGCTGGCAAAAGTAGGTTTACAGTTTTTGATATGTTAAAATACATGCAGGTTATGATTATTAAAATAGCTTTATTAACTCCAGTGGATGTAACAATGCAATTGTTTGTCTACTTTTGCCCACCATATATGTAGCTTTATCTTGAGGCATATAAAGAGGGGCTTGATATAATGGAATTAATAATATTAATAATATAAGTGATAAGAAATGATAATATTATGGATTACAATAAGTCATCTTTAAATTCAATAACATTTATCATTAAAGAAAGTAACTATAGTTATGTATTTTTTCTAAATTAAATTCTAGGTTTGATGCAATACCTATTAAACATGTCAAATGATTTTAATGTTTTTTAAAATGTTTTAAAGTTCCACTAAAAATGCTATTTGTAATAATTTCTAAAGTGATCCTCCAAATTAATGTTCTAGTGTATCTAGTAGATTTCATAGTCTAGAATATAAAGGAAAACTTTTAAATTGAAGATTTTTTCAACCATTATGAAAAGGTATTATAAAACTAAAATAACTAAAATTAGTATGAGAGGGGTACCAGATTATTGACAGATCAATAGACTCAAGAAATAGATCCACAGTATATATACTTCTCTCTCTATAAAAATCACATAGCAATTTAGTTTTCAATGTTAGACGTTATTTCACATCATATAGTAAAGCAAATGCTGAAAATATTCAACATTTCATTTAAAATGGTAAAAATAAATATTAGAAAAGAATGCATAGATGAGTATTTCATTTTTATTTAATTTTATTTTTATTTAATTTACTGGGGTGACATTGGTCAATAAAATTATATAGGTTTCAGGAATACAGTTCTATAATATATCACCTATATATTGTGTGTTTAACACCCCAAGTGAAGTGCCCTTCCATCATCATTTATCCCCCCTTTACCCTCTGTAATGTGAAATATTTGAAAATATTGCCAAAGTTTGAAATTAAAAATAAAATGGTTTAGAAGTATTGCAGTTGTAATAAAAAATAAATCATGAAGCAAAGTAAAACAAATTATAAATGGAGAAACATTTGTTATATATGTAATCATAACATTAAAAATGCAAGCTCCAACAGACCTCAATTCCACTCCTACCATTTCTTATACTTTCTGAATTGGGGTATATTACTTAGCATAAATGATCCAGCATATGTAAAGTAAGGGGAAAAAATAACCTTTGTCATAGAATTAATGAATAGAGAACTTATTGTGAGTTAACCCCTTATTCTGATGCCAAGCACATTATGAGGGCGTAATTATGTCAGGTATTTGAGTATATATGCAAACGGAAGGGAGGTAAGAGAGAATATAAATTAGAATAAGATTTGTGTCTTTCAAAGTGCTAGAGCAATTTGAAAAATAATTGAAGAGCAAGTAACAAAAATTGGTACAACATTGAAGAGCAAGTAACAAAATTGGTACAACATTACAAAAGCATAAAATACATTTAAAAGTAAAGTATGACGACAAAATATATCTGATAGGATGATAAGTGTAGAAGTATTAAAACTTCCTCATATAAAATTCTCAGATTGAATTTAAAATATCATACTTAACTCAGCTACCGGTATATGTTGCCTGACTATTGTAATGAATGGGAGGTAGGCCTTGCATATTGTTTATTATCAAATACCATAGTGCAAAAATGTGTGTGTGTGAAGGAACTCTTTTGGCAATAAAGAGGTGCCAAATGAAGCCATTTCCAAATGTCAGTCATGATGTTAGATGGCTTGAAAACTACAGACATTTTATTGCCAGACCAATTTGACAATGCCAAAAAATTACTTACTTAATTAAAATCCTCCTCTGCCTTATGTATTGAGTATACCATTTCCCTTTAATGAACAAAGCCTCTGCATCAATCATTGTGTAGAGTGTCCTAATCCATTTGTTCCTCCACATTTTCACTCATTGTCAGAAGGAAGGTTTTCAAGATCTTATGTTTGCCAGGTGAAGTGGTCAAGGTTTTTATATTAGAGAAGCGAATGTTAAAAATAGACTTGCGTAGCAAGCAGAAGGGCTTTTATATCTACTTGGGCTCCAAACAATCAGATTAAACAAGTGATCTCCTTGCCAAAGCAAAGGTCAAGGAACTTACAGACAACTGCATGAGAGAAAAAGCTTTTAATTAGGAGAGAGTTATAGTTAGAGCAAGGGCTCTTGGGAAGTTCCCTGGGGAAACAGCCTTTATTAGCAAGGGCCCACACCCTAGGGGACATTTGTTTCTTTTCCTTTGTACCTTTATTTTTTTAAGAGCAACTCATACTAGAGACTTCCTAAGATGGGCTAGTCTCTCTCCACTTTTCATTATCCTCTTTAAACTGTAATGTAATCATTTCAATGGCCATGAGTTACCACTGCTTCCTCTTCTTTCTAAAAGATTCTTTAAGCTTTTATTTGCTAATTCTATCAAAAAAAAGGATGATAACAATCGTGTTCTTTATTGTGTCTTTTCTTTAGAGATATATATTGTTGCTCTAGCTTTATTTAACATTTCTTTTTCATTTAAATTTTCTTTAACCACAGAGTATTTGTTCTTAATTGTTCAAATAGTGTTACTATATGGTATACTTTCAGAAACCATGAGTTAATGTAATTTAAAATTAATTTTGATTTCTAAATAAATTTCCACTTTCATATTGTCAGTCTATAAGAATTGTACCAGTATTTCTCTTTAGGGACTCTCACTTTTGGGATAGGTTTACCAAATAAATTAATAACCCAGTCTTTGTGATATAAACTACGCAATATGTGCTAGAGTAAAATAAACCTCTATAACTTTAAAACTTCAATATATTCTTCTACATGAAACTTTCAATATACAAAACTATGTAGAGTAAATGTGAAATCATATTTTCCCCAATAAATGCTTTCCTTTTTAATATTAAAGTGGAAAGTCAACATAAAAATGTGTATTAATTTCTCTTGCTTGAAATGCTTTTAGTAAATAGTGCTCCTTCCAAAAATGAGAAAATGTGGAATATTAATTCTAACCCCAGACTAAATCACTCACCAGTTAAGAGTATCTGTTTCTAAATTATTTCAATCATTCTGAAACTGCAAATAAAAATATGTGCCGTATTTTTAAGAATCATAAGCACTTAGAGATTTATGAAATGGGGGAACCTTAGCCATTTTTCCATTCAGCTGTGCAACCGTGAGAGTTATTGATGGATTAACGATATGTGTAAGTGGCAGCGATATAAGTAGGTGGAAAGTTTCAGAAGTCTGGAATGTGTAAGTTTTATGTCAAGTGACTTTGAAATGGAGAACTCTTTTCGTTCATTTATAGCAGCATGAAATAGCTGTTCACGTTGGTTCCAATTTTAGGCACTGTAATTGGTTCACTGAAAAACAATATACACCAAAATTCTTATTTGAGCAATTTTTCTATATCAACAAGGCTTACTTTTATTACCTGTGTATTTTGGTTTAGTTTTAAACAGTCAGGTAATTCCCAAAGTGGTTTGTATAACTGCATTGAATTTTTAAAAGTAATGAGTTTTCACTTTATAAATGAAAGATAGGAAAGATGGTTAGTTTTGCAGTGGAAGAAGTTACAAGAACCAATAGGCTATCTTTGTATTTCATACCAGCAGACAACAATTTGCTTCATTGGTTCAGTCGGAGCCAAGTGGTTACTTATATCAGAGGTGAATTAGCAGAAAATGCAATTGAACAATTCACTCATTTTTCAGTAATCTTCAAGATCATGCCCCCTTGTCAATGATGTTGACATTGGGCTCTCACAGTTCCCTGTCACTCAATATATTTTGTGGGATCACGTGGTAGCCAGGATAAAACAAAGTATCTCTTTTGTTTTCTATTGCCAGGGTAGATAATATCACATAAAAAAATATCACTAAGAAGACCTATAAAAACTATAGGGGTTATGAATAAAGCAAAATCTTCCCTATAATAAAAATACATGTAGGTCATAGCACACAGTCTGTAATCTTCAAAACAAATCACTCAATGCTTCATGTAGGGAATCCGAACAAGTAAAATATAGTGAACAGTAGGCCATCTGTATGAAGCATTGAGTGATTTGCTTTGATATTCTCCTGATCATGTGAACAAGCCCAATCAAATAGTTCCACATTTTGAAGAAGCTATCCAATCACTATTATATTATTTTCTCTGAACTATGGTGTCATTAAGTATAAAGACTGGTTTGATAGTTTTTAAAAGTCTTGCACATAAATTTTGCCAACAATCTGGTGAGCCTTGAGGTGGATCCTGCTGCAGGCAAGCCACAGATTAGATCACATCCCTGGCCAATGCATTGATTATAGTACTGTAGTGAACACAGTTAACCTATGTCAGGACTCCTGACTTACAGAAACTGTGATATATTAAATATGTGTTGTTTTAAACTACAAAATTTGTGTTAATATTGTAGATTTTTTTTTTAATATTGTAGATTTCATGCACTAGAGGCCCAGTGCATGAAATTCGTGCACGAAGGGGGATTCCCTCAACTCAGCCTGCACCCTCTCCAATTGGGAACCACTTGCAGGATGTCTGACTGCCAATTGACCCGCAGTCAGACATCCCTCTCACAATCTGGGACCACTGGTTCCTAACTGCTCACCTGCCTGCCTGCCTGATTGCCCCTAACTGCTTCTGCCTGCCAGCCTGATCACCCCTAACTGCCCTCACCTGCAGGCCTGATGTGGTTCCCCCAACTGCCCTACTTTGCTGGCCAATTTGGTACTGAATGGTTGGTTCCTATGCCAGTCAGTGTCAAAAGCTTCACCTCCTAGGCAGCCATTGGCTCCCCACAGCACCCACCTTAGGTTCTCATTGGTCGGTTCCTATGCCAATCAACATCAAAAACTCTGCCTCCTAGATAGCCATTGGTTCCCCACAGCACCCACCTTTGGTTCTGATTGGTTGGTTCCTATGTTAGTCAGCATCTCTAGGCCTATCTTTGGGCCTGATCAAAGAGGTGGGGCTTACCAGCAGCCCCTGCAGAGGCTGGGAGAGAAAGAAAAGCCTGGCTGCTAGCGAAGATCAGAAAGAAAGAGGGAGAGAAACAGAGAGGTAAGTACTGATCAACAGCTTCCACTGAGACTGCAGATCAAACCCTGACTCACTCTCTGGGTCTCAGCCACCTGAGTAGTCAGTGTTGGGTCACCAGGCTGCAGCTGGGCAATGCAGTGCTGACTTCCAGATGGTCTCCATTTGGTTGCAGGCTGGGCCCCTTCTCAAGCCCCAGGCTTTAGGCATGGGAAGATCCCCACCATCCTACCCTGGCCCTCCATTGCAGGTTCTGCCCCTCTTATGGATGGCCAGCTGGGAGTGACCCAGGTATGTATGCAAATTAACCGCCATCTTTATTGGGTCAATTTGCATACTCTGGCTGTGGGCATAGCAAAGGCAAGGTCAATTTACATGTTTCTCTATTATTAGGTAAGATAGTAATAAATGAATAATACAAAGATTTACTGTTGTTTTTTTTTGTTGTTTTTTTTAACCTGGTTATCTGGTACTTATAGTCTTTGACACTTAAGTTAATCAAAAAGCAAGAATAGTAACATGGCAGAAACTCAATAGAAGGTATTATTTTTAATTTAGTACCATATGGCTTCAACCAAGACCAAAGTGAAATATTTTGGTATTGTTGAAGGTCAAGGGATGGGGAGGTGCAGGTAGGTGGATGTGGGCAAAAGGCAGGGAAAAGGAGGACACTTGCAATTATGTCAACATTAAATTTTTTAAATTAAAAAATTAAGTTTAATTTAAAAAGAAGTCCATATTTAGAGGCTATTCTACTTATACATTTCTCTAGGTAAGAGGTGTGAGGTCAAAAATGGTAGCCAGTGAGAAAAATTTGACTTGCACACTTGCTTCATGTGTGGAGTACACAGGCTTTTTTAAATAATTAAAATATTTAGCATTAAAAAACAAAACATAAACTTTGCAGTGCTCATATAAATCTGATTATGGGTCATAATGAAATGTGCAACAACACTTTACCTAGCAACAGGCAATAGAAGCTAAGTAGCTGCAATTTAAATTGAGCTCAGTACTAAACCCTTCCTTTTATCTTTCACACTGAAACCAAAAACCATTAGCTATTTATGATTATTCAAATCATTTTTAACTATTGATCCATTTAATGCATTTATATAATTCATTTTTCAATATTAGTACATGTTATACCTAAATTATATCACCAGCAGTCACCTTATGTGGACTATATTTAGTTAGTTTTGTTCCTTTCCTAGGAAATTGGTTACTGAGATATGGTATCTTTGACCTTCATTGAAATACCCATTTTCAAAAAACTCAGAGATTTCTCATAAGTAAGACAAAGATACACTCACATTTGTGTAGGACAGAGCCTATTTATAATAACAAATGGCATTTCCTTTTACTGTCACTGTGTGCTAGTTCAGATAACAAATTATTCAGTACATTGGTTAGGCATTGCCAAAGAAATACCATATATAACATAACCAAAAATCCCCAGTGTCACACAAATAAGTTGACCGGGTTCAGCTGATCAGTCTGGGCAAGCAAGCTGTCTTTGCTGAGGTTGCTCATGATCTATGTTTAGCTAAAGATCAGCTATGAGGCTCTACTGATATTGGCTTAGCTTACTCAAAAGTCCAGTGCTTGGCTGACTATTAGCTGATTGAGGATGGCATTGATTAGAATGTCTGGAGTGATTCAGCTCTGTTCTCTGTATGCTGACCAGTAATATTCTCCTGATCATGTGGAGAAGCAAGTGTGAACAAGCCCAATCAAATAGTTCCTCTTTGTCTGCTTTGCCACATTTGCTAATATCTCAGTGCACCAAAGAAATCATATGGTTAAGCTCAGAATCAGAACTTGAGAGTAATGAAAGCTACTTAGCATAGGGTATTCTAACAAGAGCAGTTGAAGAATTAAAGCCATTAATACAACCAAGCTACCACAAATATTAATCTGCTTTTCTAATCTGGTAGCAATGATTTTTAATTAAAATATACACATGAGCCATAACCAGTTTGGCTCAGTGGATTGAGTGTGGGGTAGCAGACTGAAAGGTCCAGAATCATTCTGGTCAAGAGCATGTACCTTGGCTGTGGGCAAATCCCCAGAACAGGGTGTACAGGAAGCAGTTGATTGATGTTTCTCTCTCATTGATGTTTCTAACTATCTCTCTCCCTTCCTCTCTGTAAAAAAATAAATAAAAATATATTAAATAAATATATTTATACACACACACACACACACACACACACACACACACGACTATGTGATTTAGGAAATATTCTGGCTTAAAAATTATTGGAGCTATACAAAAACATTGAAATGGATTAATTCAGGAGGTTAAAAATCATAATGTTACATAAAGTTAATTATGCTTTAACTACATTTGCGCATTGGAAAATATTAATATTATATGCTTTGTACTTCCAAAAATTATTTCAAATCTACACTGGTTATTCATTAGCTAAATCTATTAACCTGAAATAATTAAGAGATTTACCTTTGTCAGAATTCCATGCTGATCTACTTTTATGTAACCCATTTGGTTCTCAATTCATGTTCTTCTACATCAGCAATAAAGTATGTGTGTGTGTTAATGTTAATGTCAAAGACCTTTATAAAAGTTGCTCAGAATTACTTGAAATAAAATTTGAAGTAATTAATTTAGCTAGGAATAATTAAAGCACTTTTGTTGGTTCTCAAACAACCAGTAGTTGCTGAGTTTTCACTAGACTCAGTGAGAAGCATGGTGTTTAATTTAAAACACTATTACAATCTAGTTAAAAGACAATACCAACATTAAAAAAAAAACACTCATAATTAAACTATTAATACACAAAGCAGCAACCTTTTCTAGCAATACATTCATTTCATGGTATTTATTGAAATCACATAGGAATTCAGAGAGCATCTCTTCAGTAGGAGGAGGGGAAAGAGAAAAAAGGGAAAGGGAAATGTAATGGGCAAGAAACAAATATTATGTAATAGATACTATGGGTAAGTATATTATTGTTTCCAATTATCTGCCCCCTTTATTGGAGCATCATTCCTGTCTACTCCTGGCTGTGTAATTTTTAGCATCTTCCTAGGGAGCAGTATAGTCCTCTGCCTTGGCCAGGTGACTTGATTTGGCCAATGGACTATAATTGAAAGTGATGTCTCCTGGCCAGCATGGTTCAATAGTTGAGTGTTGACCTATGAACCAGGAGATCATGGTTCAATTCCTGATTAGGGTACATTCCCAGGTTGTGGGCTCAATTCCCAGTGTGGGGTGTATAAGAGTTAGCCAATCAATGATTCCCTCTAGTCGTTGATGTTTCTATCTCTCTCTCCTTCTCCCTTCCTCTTTGAAATAAATAAATAAAAATATATTTTTAAAAAAGAAAGTGATGTCTACCTGAGCATGATTTTTGCTAGTTCCCTTGATTTTATCTTCCTGCTTTCCTATTTCTCCCTACTTCTAATAACAGAATATTATAAAAAATAGTGTTTCAATCTTGTAAAGTTCAATTTTACAGGAAAAGTATACCTGTGGACTTCTTTCAACAATTGATTTACTTTAATCATAATGTCATTAAAATAATTATAATATAAAACTAGTACAATTTTATTTTGCTTATACCAACCATGAAAGATAAAATAAATGTGTACATTAAACACAAGAAAAACTGGGAAACATTAAAGTTTAATTTCAGACTATTAATACATTGTGTCTGATGATATATTTTTGCATACACTACCTTACTTATGTCAAGATAATTTATGGAAAGTATTTTCTGGCCCAGTTCAAGGGACAGTATTTCAACTATAATAATATTAATGCAGAAAATGCCAATTTGCATTTATATGTATAAAAAATGACATTAATGAATGTAATTTATCTTTGTATCCTGACAAGATGCCTGATTCATAGTAGATATAAAGAAATTATATTTAACCTTTATTTACCAGCTTGGGTAATCAGACCCTATATTTAACAAATATTTTTAAAAATTATCCTCAACTGTTTATTTTAACAAGTACCACACACCCTGTCAAGTACTAAGAATATAATAAAAATGAATCATTATTTATTAGACTGTGATAAATAAATGAAAATAAATGTGATGTATACTAAGAGATATGATTATCTGTTGCTCAAGAGTATTTAATAGGACAATGAGACTACTTGAAAAGTCATGAATTGATGACTGAACTAAAATATGATTGCCAAAAAAGAGTTAACTGTGTTGTGGGGGAGTGAGGGAGAAAGCAATTTATTTGGTAGAAGGGGACACCATGCTTCATATAGGGCCAGTGAGCCACACCACAATGATCAGGGAGCAGGGAGTGTAATAGTTTTACAGAAGTGCCTTAGATAAGATGCTAAGTATTAAGACTATGACAGCTCTTATCCTAAGAAAAAAGAAAAGCTACTAACATGCTCCAAGCAAATATCCTATCTCATAAAGAGGGAATATGCTAATTGACCATCACTCTGTCACAAAGTTGGCTGCACCCACAGCTGAGGCCAAGTTCTCTTAAGGAACCTTAATGAGCAGTCACCTGAGGCTATGCCCTCCCCCACCCCCCATGGGGCTTGACAGAGACCTCAGGCCATGCCCCCCACTCTGGCGACAAGCTGTGGGACCTCAGGCCGCACCCCATGCCTTGGCTCCAGGCCAGGGGACCTGAGGCTACAAATCCCTACCTGGAGGGGCTTGACAGGGGACTTCAGGCCATGATCCCCACCCAGCAGGACCTCAAGGTGCACACCCAGTGCTGGGTTGGGGGAACTCAGGCCATGCCACCTGCCCAGCAGGGCTTTATGGGGGACCTGAGGTTGTACCCCTCTGCTGGTGGGGCTTGGCGGGGGACCCCACAGATTTGCTTTGATTGCAGGCCAGTCCTAGGGACCCTACCTGTGCACAAATTTTGTGCACTAGGCCTCTAGTATATATATCTCCAGATATACAGCATATTTGGAAATCCACTCACTACAAGAAAATATTTGTAAGTCATATATCTAAAATACCCATAGTATATATAAAGAACTCTTTCAATTTAATCACAAATAAACAAACAACCTAATTAAAAAGGGAAAATTCTTTGAATAGAGGTTTCATGAAAAATTTCACAATCTAGCCCTGACCAGTTTGGCTCAGTAGATAGAGCATCAGCCTGCAGACTGAAGGGTCCCAAGTTCGATTCCAGTCAAGGGCATGTACCTTGTTTGCAGGCACATGCCCAGTAGAGGGTTTGCAGGAGGCAGCTGATTGATGTTTCTCTCTCATCGATGTTTCTGATTCTCAATCCCTCTCCCTTCCTTTCTCTATAAAGAATCAATAAAATATATTTAATTTTTTTTGACAATCTAAAGCTACTAAGGTGAAAAGTGCTCAACAATATTAGCTACAAGAATAACTCTAATAAAAGCACAATAAGATGTCACTATCCACAAACTAAAATGGCTATAATAAAAAAGAGAGACACAACCAAGGCTTGACCAGGATGTAGAAAACTGAATTCTTCAGCAACTACTTTGGAAGACCACTTGGCAATTTCTTACAGGGTTAAAGTTTCCATCAGACCCAGCTAGTTTGCATCTAATGATCTAGCCAAGAGAAGGGAAGACCTCTGTTTCCCACATGACATGTGCACACATATTCACAGCAGCATTATCCAAAATAGCCCAAATTTGGAAACAACGCTAATTCTCATCAACTGGTAAATGGTTAGACAAAATATGGTAATATCCATATACAACAATACTATTCAACAAGAAAAAGAAATAAACTGCTGATACATACTATAATATGGTAGAAACTTAAACCATTATGCTAAGGGAAAAAAGCCAGACACAAAAGACTACATATTGTAAAACTGAATTTTTATGAAATGCCTGGAAAAAGCTAATTTACAAAAATGAATAGCAGATAAGACAGTGGGTGGAGTTAGTTGCAAGAGTCAGGATTATTTGTAAACAGGTTGCAAAAGTCAGGATTACATATAATTGATATTTGGAGGCTTATGAAAATATTCTAAATTGTGGTAATCGTTAAATAACTATATATGGTTATAATCATTAAATTGTATGATTGCAATGGGATATTTTATAGTATGTCAATCATATCTTAATAAAGCTATTGAAAGATAAATAGCTGCAGAGAAGATAACTCTTGGGTGGGTGATGGATAAGAGATTAGATATAGAAGATTAATTAGGAATATTTTGCACAAATCTGGGTTAAATAATATTAAATGAAAGCACCAGGCATACACCAATGTATAATAGTCTTAATAATGGACTGACTCTGGAGATCTTTGTCTTCCCACACTTCTGAATTTTAAATTAAAATAAAAAAGAGTGAATTTTGTCTTTTCAACTAGAAATCCTGGAACAACCAAAAATAGCTCCTTAGGCCTGTTGAAATATCCAGCTCTCACTATATGATTAATTTACTCACAAACTGGTGAGAACTCAGCTGAAATTGTTAAAAGCAAAGTTTTCTCTTTAAAAACATTATTGCTGTTCAAAACTGGCACATTAACACTAAATGCTTTTGTACAAATTGTTAGAATATGTATTGAAAAAGACAATTAAGCCTGCTAATAGTGTTTTTCAGAACTTTAAAAAATTTTAAAGCTATTTTTTCCAGAGGAAATACAATGAATATCAATTTGTAAAACAACAACTCAATGTGAGGGATTTCCTTGAAATCACAGACAAGAGCTAAGTCTCATTATTTATGTTCCACTGGGCAAATCAAGAGATGAGGTTGGTGGGCGGGGCTGGGGATGAGGATGACATCAGTGAGATCAGTAAACTTCAGACAGCAAACATTTTGGTGCACAGTTTAGTTCATTCATTTTAAAGAACTATTAGATCCATTTGGGTTCAACAAAGAAATGAGGCTTCAAAAAGCCAGTTCCCTTAGGAATAAAATAAGAAAAGAAGTTCATTTGCCTTAAATTGCTGACTAACTGAAGCCTGTGAAACACTACATGTTGGAAAAATCAACCCAAGAGATTTTGTTTTCCTGTAAAGCAGATAATATTTTAATAATTAACCTATCATCAAGTGACACCTACTATATTAAAATATACATTTCTTACAAAGAAAACCAAGAGCTCAATTTCCTGTGTGATTGCTATTCTATAAGTATCTACTCTGATGAGGAGTAAATGTAGAGACTTTTAATGCAATGCCAGCTGATTGAAGCCTTTGCATAGATTCAGATCTTTACCATAAATGTTGTCTGATTACAGTAATCATGACCTAAGGTGTCTAGACCCTAGCTTCCATGGTAAAATATTCCATGGGATAGAAAGATTTGAAATCTAATTCTTGTAGAATCACTAGTTATTTCTGGAATCTTAGGGAAATTGGGTTAAATCTTAGAGTCTTACTCTCTCCTACTATAAAATGGGAGTGATTAGACTTGTCATTATTCTCTCAAAATATGTGTATTTGTCAGTTGAGGGTAGGCTATGTTATGCAAAAAAAGAAAATAACAACCACATGGCTCTGGTTTATTTCCCACTCATGTAAAATTTAACCTAGATTATGGGACCACCTCCATTTTATAGCTTTATTATCTGGAACATATTCTCCAAGGTCACAGTGGGAGGGAATGAGAGAGATGTGACGGAAGTGCCTGGCTCTTACTTGCCTCAATGTGGAAGTGATTCACATTATTGTCCCTCACATCTCATTTGCCAATAGTGATCACACGGTCTGAGTAACTTTCAATGGACTACCTGATGAGCACTATCAGTGCACTGCATTGATGACTGTAATAATAATAGAATAACTAAAGTAGCCAATATTTCATGTAATCTACTCCACAATCCTCTTTAGAAGTACTATTATGCTTCCATTTTAAAGATGAGAAAACAGAGGTTTCACCACAATGCTTTTGCCCAAGCTCACGTATTAAAAGCTAAAACTCCTAGTCAGATTCAGTAGTCTGATTCCAAAGCTTTTCCTGTAAACCACCTAGCTATATAGTATAGAAATAAGTGAGAGAAATGTAATTCTCATGATGTCAATTGCAGTGTTGTTGTCGTTGTTACTTTAACTGTCCCATGGTCCACTGATAATTATCCAGATTCTAAATTCAACTGCAGCAAATTCAGTCCATGGGCTTAGCAGTGGGTGACTTCTCATATAAAACTCTTGGTGGCATTGCCGGTATACCCATTACAATTGTTAAATGAGCTCAAAGCAGATCCTGGCACATTCAACTTTATTCCCATGTGACAGCTGGATCACACCTGGTAGCATATGCTATATATGAGTACTTGAAAAGCAGGGACAATGGTGATATTTGGCCTGCTTAAGTAAAAATAAAATAAAAATAGAATTATACAATGTAGGAGAGGTGATGCTAAAATCAAGCTATCCCTCATCTCCAAAGTTTTTTGTTGCCTTTATATGGCCAGGCCATAACCTAAGACCATTTTTCAGTACATTTAGGGAACCGGTAAGAAAATGATTGGATCTTCCCCTTCCACAGCATCTTGGTACTGTAGCCTCTGATCTTGCCTCTAGATAACCTGAATGGTTATAGAAGCTGGTAACAGTTTTCCTTTGAAGATATTTTCAAAGACTAGTACTTTTTAAACAAGGTGTTTTTATATTTGTTTTTAAAGTTAAAAAATGATTGATGTTACTTAATTGATAATATGTTCACTAATATGTTTTCTTCTCCATAAATCTTTAATAGAAGTATTTTAATAACACAATTGAAAGGCAAAGTGACAGGACAATAAATATTGCTCTGTTGGTATATTACAGTACTTCTAGTATATAGAGCCACACTCCATTTCAATTTCTTGATTAATATTAGATTGAAATATAGCATGTGCCATTTTAACTTTGCCAAAGAAATCCTGAATTCTGTTTTGTTTTACTTTTAGCATATAATGACTCACATTTATACCACTAAAAGGACATCTATCTTCAGAGACTACAAAACAATGATATATGCTTTAACATTGATATTTA
The DNA here is from genome assembly GCF_964339955.1 of Pipistrellus hanaki. Taxonomy (NCBI): domain Eukaryota; kingdom Metazoa; phylum Chordata; class Mammalia; order Chiroptera; family Vespertilionidae; genus Pipistrellus; species Pipistrellus hanaki. Next base: position 201,725,112 of record NC_140503.1, on the reverse strand, counting down.
ATGAACACACTTCTGTGTTGAGAGCATTATAAAGAGGAAGCATACAGGCTATTAAACAATCTACAGTTCAGAAAAGTAAATTGTAAAGGAATAAAAGATTACTTGAAATTATTTAATCATAACTCCTTTCCCAGGTGTTCAAAACACAATGCCCTTTATATAAATACAAAGAAGGTAGCAAACCAATGTCAATTTACATAAAAACTGGTTCATTAAAAACTTTGCAGATTAAGCCGGGAACGGTTTGGCTCAGTGGATAGAGCATAGGCCTGCGGACTGAAAGGTCCAGGGTTCGATTCCGGGCAAGGGCATGTACTTTGGTTGCTGGCACATCCCCAGTAGGGGGTGTGCAAGAGGCAGCTGATCGATGATTCTCTCTCATCGATATTTCTAACTCTCTATCCCTCTCTCTTCCTCTCTGTGAAAAATCAATAAAATATACTTAAAAAAAAAAAAACTAAAAAAACCCCTGCAGATTAAGTTGAGGTCAAGTATTCAATTAAGTTCCCCTATAATGATGATTACTTCTACTGGAAATCTGATGCTACCTATTGTAAAAAAAGTAAATGATCCAATATTAGGAATTAGTGATGTCATGAACAGTCAGATTAATACGTTTTTACTCTGCAATAAAAACATTGGAAGGAAAAATGCTTTTGAAAAATATTATAATTATATTAAATTTGATTGAAGGTAAAACAGCTGCTAAAATGTTGGTCCTCTACTTGCAATCCATTCTAAAAGCTTTACATTATAGAAGACCCGAGGCCCAGTGCACAAAATTTGTGCACTCATGGAGATACCTCAGCCTGGCCAGTGACCTATTGCAGTCCAGGAACCCTCAAGGGATGTCTGACTGATGGCTTAGGCCCACTCCCTGTGGGCAGTTGGACATCCTTATCACTGCTGCGGAAGCGGGAGAGGCTCCTGCAACTGCTGCTGCTCTCACCAGCTCAGGGCCTCTGGCTGAGCAGCACTCCTCCTGTGGGAGCACACTGACTACCAGGGGACAGCTCCTGCATTGAGCATCTGTGTGTCATAGTGACCGGCTGTTCTGCTGTTAGGTCCTTTTGCATTTTAGCCTTTTATTATATACTAGAGGTCCTAGAGGTCTGGCACACAAAATTCATGTGTGGGTATGGTTCATAGGACTGGCCTACAATCAGGGCCATCTTCCCTGGCTACCTGCAGCTGGCTCCACCCTCTGCTGCCATCAACCCCTGGTTCCCTATTTACCATCGGGTGATTGGAGCCTGCTGCAAGGGAGAGGAACCAAGAGGTTGGCCGTTCCAACCTGCTTGCTGCCCCTGCCCCCACCAGAAGTTGACCTCTGTGTGTGGGACCACTGGCAGGGCAGGGGCCTTGGCCTGGCACTGACATGTCCCCCACCACTCACCTCTAGTTCCCCATTCACCATCAAGTGATTAGAGGCTGCTGGCTGGGGAGAGGGAACAAGAGATCGGCCATTCTGTCCACTCCCTGCCCCTGCCCCTCACTGCCACCCACTCCAGTTCCCTGTTTGCCATCAGTCAATCAGAACCTGCCGGCCAGGAAAAGGAACTGAGAGGTGGTCAGTGTACCTCATAGTGACTAGTTAAGCAGTTGTTCTGGTCATTCTGCCATATAGGTCAATTTGCATGTTACCCTTTTATTATATATAGGATAGAGGCCTGCTGCATGAATAGGGGCCAGCCAACCTGCCCTGATGGGGACCCTGGATCTGGGTAGGGGTCCTGCTGGGGGATGGGGCTAACCTGGGCAAGGGGCCACAGTTGTTCTGGTCTCTGGTCTTTCTGGTTGCCCCTCCGTTTCGGTTGTTGGGCTTTCATTATATAGGAGGATGTTTGCAGTTAATGAATATATGTTTACTATTGTCTAGCAGTGATTTTTTTGCTTGTCTTACTTTAATTTTTTTTTAAAAACAAAATGTATTTCTTTCCCTAGGATCTAGTTGTAAATTAGCACTTAAATTCAAATGACAGCATGTTCCTTTTCTTTTCCTGTATAATTCTTGACACAAATAAGTTGTTTTTAATGGTACATCAGCTAATTAGAGATGGTGTGATATAGAAAATAAATGGAGTTAAATGAATTAGTATTAAAACTTTGTAATTAATCATTTCTTGTAGAGCTACTATTTAGAGCTAAAAATGATTGGCAAAGCTTATTCTTACCCATATGTTTCCTCAGTATTACAAGACTTAAAAATAACATATGATGGGCATGTCCTAAACACACCAACATTTGCAAAGGAATCATGAAATCATTTAAAATTGTGTAAATCTATGTAATTTATCAGGTTACTAACTCTTTATTGAGATCCTATATTTAAATATTAACTTTTGTATAAATATTTAATAGATATTGAGGACCCTGGGATAAAATATCACTACAAATACTTGTTTTGAATCATTAATGTCTCTTGAAACTTGTGGGTTACTAACTGGACACTAACTGTTCTTACTCTCAGCATCTTTGACTCCTAGGATAAGAGTGATTCTCATATCCCAGATCTCTTAGTAATTTTATTCCAATTCATCCTGCTTGGCCAAAATATCAACAACTAGCTCACCACTTGTGAACATTTCCTCTAATTTGTGAGTCAGCCTAAAGCAAGCTTCCCACTCTCTAATGTTTACAGTCAGCTTTCCTTTGGAAATACAGAGGTATAAGGAAAGAAAAAAAATTATTGACAAATTGGATAATTGAGAATAGAACTTTGGTATAATGAGTTGTTTATTCAATTTTAGTTCTGTTGTTGAAAGGTTTTGAATTTGGTTAAACAAATAAAAGAATTACGCAAATATGATTTTTGTACTAAATTGTGATAGCATTTATTTATTTACTAGAGGCCCGCTACACAAATTTGTGCACCAGTTGGGGTCCCTTGGCCTGGCCTGTGCCCTCTCACAATCCTGGACCCCTCGGAGGCTGAGTGCACAGATTCAACCCAATCCCTGCAGGCCAGGCCAAGGGACTGCACTGGTGCACAAATTCATGCACCGGGCCTCTAGTAGGCATATAAGATCTTTGGTTAATCTTTTTCCACCCTCCCCTGCCCTTTCCTCTGAGATTAATCAGTCTGTTCTATGTTTCTATGCCTGTGCATTGAGCATTTGCCCCATGGTGGTCAGCCTGTGTCATAGCTACTGGTTGAATGGTTGTTTAAGCATATATATATATATATATATATATATATATATATATATATATATATATAATGTATATTTATATATATTTACTCATTCATTCATTCATTCATTCGTTCATTCATTTTTTTCACTCACACACTCATTCAATTAATGATTCTACCCTGGGGGGGCTGCTCAGTTGGCTGGAGTACTGTCTCATATACAAAAAGATTGCAGGGCACATAATTAGGTTGCAGGTTTAATCCCTGGTTGGGGTGCTAAGATGATGTAACTGATCAATGTTTCTTTCACATTGATGTTTCTCTCTCTTTCTCTTTCTCCCTTCCTCCCACTCTAAAATCAATAAAAATATATCATCAGGTGAGGTTAAAATATATAATTCTATACTGGTGGGACTCAACCCTCAACCCTAATTTAGAAACTAAAATTTCTTTGGACTATTTTAAAAACAGACATATCTGAACCCTCAAAGATTTTTTATCAGTAAGCCTGCAGTAGGTCCAACTGTATTATGAAGACTATATAGAAAATGAGATAATGATACACTCCAGAATTAAGAACAACTAGTCTATAGATGTGTTTCTTGGTACTGGGAATATAAACATCAATAAGAAAAGATACCTATAAGATCTTTCATTCTAGAACAGTTACAAACACAAAGTAAAATTAGAATAATGATCCCTTTTACACATTGCACTGAGAGGGAACAATTGGCCATAGAAATATATACAATGGTTGAGGAAAAATTTCCTCTGAAAATCACCTTTCATTCTAAATTTCTAGGTTTAAAATCCAACTAAGAACATTAATTGTATTATATATGCAAGAATATTGCACTTGGCTAGAATAGCAAAAGAACTAATGCTTTCACATTTATAGCCAGAGATTGTAGATTTAACATCCCAAACCATATTTTAAAAGTCAATTAGACAGTGGCATATGAATATCAGCCCCAGATTTTATTCATCATTTTATTACAGGACTAAAAGAGTGAGAGACACATAGAAAGCACCTAATCAATTTTGCTGAATGAATAATTGACAATGAATTATGTAATCTCCCTGAAATGATTACATTGCTTATCACTTTGCTTCAACGAAATTAATTTCACTAATACCCCCTATTCTTTTACTGAAAGTCAAGGAAACCTTTTAAGCATTATGAAAGGGGATTTCAAATTGCTTCCCCAAATCATGACAGCCATAATGGCTAACAGAAATAATTTTCTCACCTGCTGAGCAAACTACCTCACCTCTTTAACAATCTGTGCAAACTCAAACCTAGTTGCTGCCAAGATTGAATTTCTAATTCTACAAATCTTGGATCCTTCTTCTTAGCATATATCCAAAACAAGATTCATGAAACCAAGCAAAATGCTGCCAAGGCAATTATAGGGCTGCTTTCCAATTCCTGACTCTTTTAGAAGGCAAATAGCATCAGGAACCAAATTCTGTCAAGAATTAATTATGGAATTAGGTGATCGTGACAAAGATGATTGAGAATTTGAGCCAATTTGGAAAATTAACAGAATAATTAAAACTAAAGTAATATGACAACAATTGAGAGGATTTATAAGGCTCAGAATAGCTATTGCCTTGATTTCAGTACACGAGTAAATAAAGTGAAAGGTCTGAAACTCAATGATCAGCCCTAGGACAGAAAGATGAAAGAACATACCTATCAGAACCAACTCCCATGAATAATTGTATATCGTGCTCATCTAATGTAGTTTGTACAATGTTGCTATGATCTGAGCTGTGCTCTCATAAAGTTATGACATGGATTCATTTAATCCACCTAACAAACCCTCAAGGCAAGTCCAATTAGTACTGTTTTGCTTCTACACATTGTTATAAATGAGAGACAGATCTGCTCAATGTCTGAACCAGAATTTGAACCCAAACATTTTAGTTCCAGTGTCTATGATTTTGAACACTATGTTGAAGGAAAGAACTTTCAAGAACCGTAGTTTGAAGAATGTGTTTCCTGGAAGTTCCTACACTTGGCCATTCAGAGATTATGAATAAAAGATTTTAACTATCACTTAGCTTCCAGAGCACACTGTCATATTTTGAAACTCCTCTGCCTTTTATTATGACACTTGTTCTCCATTATTGAAAAGTCATCCTAATCAACATTAGCCTCCCTTCCAGACTATAGTAACATTATTAGATCTTCTGTTAATAAGAACTTGCTTAAGGCTAAAACATTTGAAGTACAAATGTATGCATGAGACTCTCAAGTAAACTGCTAAGATTCGACATTCGACAACTCGACTCTGTAAAACACTTAGTTTCACTGATGATATCTTGACAATGTGTTACTAGTGGGAATTCTTTTCAACTATGTGCTTAATATATTTGGAAAATTGCCTTGTATTATGGGATGTCAGCTTAGACGGAGAACTGCTAAATGAATGCAGGAATTTAATGAGTCAGGTTGTGACTTCTGACAAAAATAAGTAAATAGCTTAATAGAAAACGAAGCTCCACTTGGGTGGAATAACAGCTCTGAATAACAGAATGTCTTGTCCAGACAGTCTTGTAAAAATCGTTATTCTCTTCTTAAGCCTTCTCAAACAGCTGCTTGACCCAGAGAACCCAGAAGTCTCTTCCCTTTCCTCTTTGGATTAACCAAAAGGATAAAACATGTGGTTTATAAGCCTGATGTCTTGAATTTTGAACTTGGATAATTCTAGGCTTCATTCCAACCACAGCCTTGGTTGTCTCCTACAGGTAAGATGTGTCATTTATTGATTCCGAGGAATTATTTTCCTTTCTACTAACAAGGCTGTAAAATCTTGAAAATGTGACATGAGTCTGGCATCTCCCAGCTGTAGTCAATAATAACCTTCACCTGCAGGCTCAGTCTAGCCAAATTCTTGACACTTGTGAACTTCTCAGCAGCAGCAGCAGCTTTGGTGTTTGGATCATACCTTGTGTCTCTTCTTTTGGCTGGTTGTATACATCCAGGCTTTTGTTTCCGGATTCAGTGCTTGTATGGTAAATGGGAGCATGGGCTCCTTCCCATGTTCCAACTCCCCCTCCTATCCTGTGGGAAATATAGTGAAGGCCATCTTTAGGCGGACTGTGAGACCTTGGGAAACTGGCTGGAAGAGAGGCCAAAGAAAAACTGCTTCTAGATGTGAGCCTGGATTGTAAACAGTGTTATGATCCCACACATACATGTTTCCGCTCCCGCTGCATCGCCTATTTTTCTCTGTTTTCTGTACTCTATAAAACATGTTGGAAAAGACTGGGTAGCAAGGAAATGATAGCCAGCCAAGCTCCACCCCAAGACCCCACAGCTGTCCTGCAAATCATATGCAGGCCTGATGGGACTTAGTGGTTCAACTTCACTGGTGACAGCCTAGGTGCTGATCAACTTCACAAGTTGGCTGCCACCAGTGCGCATGTAATTCCTAATAAAGTCATGCCTTTCACAGCCAGTCCTCCTGGTTATTTCTTTTGGAATCCAAGAACAATACAGTGGGCTTTCCCGGGACCTCAGCACTAGCAGAACAGTGCTCCACTGCCCTTTTGGATGGAAATATTTTTTTGAACCCTAGTGTGCTTGCCCTTTGCCACCTTGATTTCCTATTTTCAGTGTTTCTGGTCACTGGAATCTGTGTGAATAGTTTGTTTAATAAACGTAAGTGGCTTAACTCTGGCATTTCTGGTCATGTCTCATAGCCATGTAATCCTTGGCTATGAAAGGAAAGGCAATCCCTTTGTGATTTCATATTTGGTGTTTGATCGCTGACAGCTTTCAAGCTCCACCACCCTTTTCTCTTTTAACTCCACATCTGGACTAGCTAGCAATAAGAACACCTACTTTCTCTTTCCTTTGGTACTAAGGGGCAGATCAAATCCCATAAACTCCAGCTAGCACACAGAAATCCTCACTTCTATTGTAGTCTCAGGCCCTATCTACCCTCACACCCAAGTTAATCTTGTTTTCATGTTCTCTCAAGCTATTCTCAAACCATCTTGGGAACTCTCCCCAGAAAGCCTCATTATGTGAATAATTAACTTTCATAATTTCTTAGTGCTTGTATGACATCATTAAGATTGACATCTGAACCAAATTTTGGGTTTTGGCTTATTCTGATATCTGGAGTATTCAAAAGATCATTTACTCTTCATATGATAATTTTTTACTATTTTACGTTTATATTTCTCTAACCTGATTTATATTCATTTTTACCTTCTTTCTGAACCCTTTCAACTATTTCATATAGAAAAAGAGGGCAAATGTACTTCTCCACCTTTTCATGGGCTATTTTTCCCCTCAGCTTCCTTCCATTCTCTTAATCTTGAGACTGCCTGAAGACACCACCTCCTCTACACCAACAACTAATAAAAGATGTTTATTTTACCCAATTAGTTCATGGATAATTCCACCTGGCTTTCAGCATTCCTACCATTTGTCATCCTCTTTCCACAATTAAGAGTTCTGTGCCTGTTGTAAAGTTTCATACTTTATCCCAAATCTAGGAGACATCAATAATTAGGAATAAGATCCATTGAACTAACCAAGTTCCACATTCCCAGACTGGCTTTCATCTATGATCTTCTTTATTATTGTTCCCCTCTCTATTTCCTGAACCTTTTTTAGACAGAATGACATTATAACAGAAATCTTAAATCCAACAACATATTCTCTGACCACAAAGTCTTTTTCTTTCAAGAATCTCACACTCTCATATTCACCAAACTTTCTAATTAAAGTACCAAGGCCATCAATCTGTTGACCTCCCTTTTATTCTGTGGTCTTAATTGAAGCCTAACAATGTAAGTCAATATCACAAAGTAACTATACAATTTCTTGAATCTCTTAGAAAATAAAGTAATTATGCATAGTTTCACTCAACTTTCCTGTTTGATCTTCATCTATATTACCACCTATACTTATTTCCTTTGTCTGTAATTCCATAGAAGGAGATCCCTCTTCCTATTTTTAGCTAATCTATGACTCTCCCAAGGCCTTTGACCTTGCCAATCCCTGACTCCTTTGGGATCTTGTTCCATCAGTGTTCCATTCCCTTGTTCTTCTCTCTTCAACCTCTTATGTAGTCTAATAATTCCATCTGCCTATAAATATCTGATGGTCTAAACCTATCATTTTTTAATCACATTACTCTCAATATATTATTCTCTCCAAGCCACACTGATCCATGTTTTTCTCAAAAGAGTAATCTACAGCCTCTATTTCCATTTTCTACCATCTCATTCACTACACAATGAATCATAAAATCTACTGAAATTGTTGCCACACCATCATCAATAACCCCCATTCTCAAATTTAATTTCCGTACTCTTTTGTTCTTTAACATTTAATATGTATTTGATTGGTAACCCCCTCCTTCTTGAAATGCTTTCTTCTCTTTGATTCTTTAATGCTATCTTTCCTATCTTTATTGCTCTGAAGACACCTTTTCTATCTCATCCATGCCTTCCTCTTCCTCTTCCCATTATGCTCTTCTTTTTATATGTACTTTCTGAAGATCAGGATACTGAATTAAATAGTTTCAAGCTAATCAATTCATATATATTGCTCAAGCCACCTTCACATATCCACATCAAACTCAGCTGGATCCCCTCACCTGAATGTGCTTTAATCTTTATATATTGATCATGTACAAATTCAATCTCTACTTAATTGTGTAGTACCACTTGAGTTGGCCACCTCTAAGTTATTGTTTAAGAAATTAGTGGTCATCCCCCACATTCAATTATTTACCAAGTCCTAAATTTTTATATAAAATATATATAATATAAATATATATATTTTACATTATACATTTATATATCTACTAGAGGCCCATTGCATGAAATAATTCGTGCAATAGGCCTTCCTTCCCTTGGCTTCCAGCATCGGGTTTTCCGCTGGCACCCAGGACATAGGCCTTCACTCTGACCAGAGTCTGCCTTCTTCATCTTCCCTGCAGACTGGGGAGTCTGCAGTCTTGTCTTTGCTGTGGCACTTTGCTCCTATAGATCCCTTCACACCCAGCCCTCCCTTTCATAGCAGGTGTCCTGTCCCACCCAGCCACCCTGCACCTGGAGCAGCTGGGCAACTGCCAACTTTGGCCTTCTAATTTGCATACTCACTCTGATTGGCTGTGGTTGTAGTGGAGGCATGGTCAATTTACGTTTGCCTATTATTAGGTAAGATATCTATATCTATATCTACATCTGTATCATCTATATCTATATCATCTATCTATACTCCTTTGCCCTCATATCAATTTCTCTGCACAAGTTCATGTCCCAAAACACTCAATAATGGATTATTACACCAACTTTCTAGCTAATCTCTCACTTTCATTCTTGACTCCCTAGATCACATGTGTCAAACACAAGGCCCGCGGGCCAAATCCAGCCCGCCAGGCCTTGCAATGTGGCCCGCACCGCGCTGTCATCACTGCACTCCGCTGTCAGTTTATGACATTGTCAGTTTATGACTGTTCAGTAAACCATTCGGCCCGCGATTTAGGCTGGATTTTAGATTTTGGCCCCTTCTCTGATTGAGTTCGACACCCCTACCCTAGATCATACTGTAGCAGGATTCTATAAATACAATCCCACTGGGTTAGTTCTATTGAAAATTTTCTAGCCACTCCACATTTTCTAAATTGGGCTTACTAGGCATTTTGAGGTTTGGACCCACTCATACACATTTACTTCCTGCTATCTCCTTCATTTTTGATATTCCAGCTTCTATTTTCTCTATACCTTAACTCTCCCTTATTTATCACACTGCTTTTGCTATGCCTGTCTCTGCCTACTTAACCCTTTCCTATGTATAGGCCTTCTCCTACTTCTCAGTCTTATCCTGCCTAGAAAAATTCGACTCCTGCTTATTCGTTAAGAGTCCAATTAGAGGTCCATTGTTCCAGTGCCTCTGTGCTGACCCTTTTAGGCTGGTTTATGTGTCCCTCTTCTGTATGTATTTTACTTATCAGATTCTATAGAATAATTTGTGCCTACCTTTGCCATTAGACTGTGATATCCTTTAGGGCATGGGCTATGTCTCATAAATCACAGTTACTCCGGCACCTAGAAAAGTTCCTGACATATGGCCAATAAACTTTTATTGCATAGGGAGTCTTCAAGCCATAAAATAATTCACAGGAGAATTAATGGAGAAGTAACTTGGTTCAAGCACACCTCTGGGAATCCAATGCTCTGTGTGATGCCGGCGAGGTTACTTAACCTTTCTGCACCTTTATCCTCTCAGCTGAGAAGAGACTGCTGATATTTTAAGGTCCTTTCCAGCTCCATATTTCTATGGAATACAGACTATTCATGCTACACTTACTTTTTTGATTATGGAAATTTAACAACTCCCTTGAGATACTTTGTGGACACTTTTTACCACAGTAACTAAGTACACTGAAGTTAAACTATTATGAACAATGTCATTTACAGAAGGGGGTGTAAGTAAATGTAAATTTTTATAATTTAAAAATGTCTATTTTTAACTTAAAATTGTCTTAAAGAAATATTTTACATATACAACAGAAATTCATATATACATACTACATATGTTTCTCCAGGAAATTTTATACATGCAATCATATATATATATATATATATATATATATATATATATATATATATATGTCAAAAATTTGTAAAAACTGCTGAGATATCTACAATGCATTTTTATTGGTGTGGCGTATGAATAGTTCAAAAGCTATGTGCTAAAATAAAATAATTATTTATTTAAACTTTTTTGAAACCAACTTAGGATCCAGACTTTTATTATATTCAGTGGGAAGTCCAATCATCAATAATAATTATATCAATAGTATCAATTTAGTCATATTTCCATGCCACTAAATACAAAGATTTTAATGCTTGGAAAACTTTCTTACTCATCTTCCATTGTTCCTGAAAGAATGTGGGTCCTGGAAAATCACCACAGAGTTATGATTCTGGCCCTGCATTTTCTGTCTTTGTGGACCCAGGCAAGATATTTGACTTTCTTATAGTTCAAATTCCTCTTCTGCAAATAGAGAAGAATATAAAATAACTTATACAAATTGGGTCAGTTATATCAGATAAATTACCTTATGCAACATAAAAATATCTAAAATTAAATAGATTAGAATACCATGTAGTACATAATGTGCTCAAAATATTATCATAGTAGATGTTTCCTAAATATATGGAGGATAACATGAAGTTGATAAGGCACGTAGAGAATAAGAATCTAGTAGATAAGCCATATACAAAAAAGGTTGAATGAAAAGTTAAAAAATAATACTTTTAGGAAAGACAAATTGTATAATAAGAGATATATCATTGTGTATTATTAAGATATATTAGCATCATTTTTATTTTTCTAAAAAGTGCATTGGTGTAGGCGCTAGAAATACAATAGGAGCCATATATGTTTATGTTCTGGTGGTGCTTAACAATGGAGAAGACACATTGAATAATAAGTAATCATTTGCATTGATGGAATATTACAATGATAAAGTTTAATGGAATATAAAGATGATTGCCGGGGCTGACCAGCAGACCCTGAGTGTCGGGTGAATGGATTACTCCAATATAAGTGTTTATTGTGAAAGAGAGGACTAAGGGGTTGCCTGGCTAAAGGAACCAGACAGCCTCGATTGCCTGTCTAGTTGGGCATTTATTGTAATAGAAGTTTGATATAAAGTTTATCTTTCAGATATAATTAGTAAGGTAAGTAATCTTGGGAGGACACATGTGTTTTAGTGTCTTTTAAGCAAGGACACCCAAAAGATTAAGCATAAGGATTCTATTATAGTAAACACCTATGGGTCTGCTTGTGCACAGACTTGTTTGGAAAGGTCAAGGAATAATTAGGGGCACTGCCTTTGGCCCTCCCCTAAGTCAGAGTTCTGATAAACAGGGCAGGTGGCCTTTTGTATACTTCCCTTTTATTAGAATTTTCTCTTTACAAACTTTCCAAACAAGTCTCATGCTTCCCCACATATGATAAAGTCTGACAGAAGCACATAAAAAGAAAACCAAAATAATCTGTGTGGAAGATAGACAGGACATTGTGGAAGAAATGTTTTTTTGTTTGTTTGTTTTTGGCTGAAACCTAAAAGGTAAATAGTTTTTGAATGGAAATAAGAAATGGTAGAAGAAAAGAAACAAGTTTATTAAAATCGGCAACATTAGTAAAAAGTAATCTGACCCAAGATCAAAATCCTTTCAATGTGACTTTTCAGAATATCCAACCCTGAACTCATTTTCCACTTTGAAATTCCCTTTTGTAAATGCTGTAACTACTGGGGTTTAAAATTTTCCTGGGTTATGACTAAAGGAGTTCCCCCAGAATGTGATTTGGGAATCATTCACACCACTGTGTCAGAAGTGAATAACTAATGAAAAAAAAAATGTATACAATGATAACAACTTTAATATTTACATCAAACTTTATTTTTTTTTCATATATACATTGTCTCACTTAAATTTCACAGTTACTAGTGGCTTGCATATGAATTTATTTTCATTTTACTAAAAAGGGAAATGCAGCTGTTTGGAAGGAAAGCTTGTCCAAGTCATACAACCGTGTGGGCAAACTGTAGAACCTGATATAGAGAGACCTTCCTTCTTTGAACTGATTACAGCTCAACCTGCAAAGTAAATGTGAGAGAGAACCATGCATTTAACAGTTGTTTAATGGAGAATCACACAGCACCAGGTACTGGTTTTGGTTTTGGGGATAAAGCTCTGAACAATTCTAGCCACAGTCATGTCTTTATAGATTACCTAGATTGCCTTCTGGATGAGAGAGGCAGACAATAAACAACATTAATGAGCAAAATATATAGTCTGTTAGTGGTAGCAAGGACTCAAAAGCAATATAAAGTAAAACTGGAGGATAAAGAGTACCAATATGTGAATTTAGAGTGGTCAGAGAAAGCCTAACTGGAAGGGTAGCATTTGGCTAATGATCTGCAGTAGAGGACCAGTAGGGCCACCCTGAGGTCTTGAACTTAAAGAAGGGCTTTTCAAGCAAAGGCCATTGCATTGCAAAAGCCCTCAGCAGGGAGTTCCTGGTGCTAGGGACAAGTGTGGAACAATAGGAAGGTCATTATGCAGAAATAATAAAGGATAAGTGGCAAGAAATGTACAAAGGGCCAGGTTTGACAAGGCTGCAAGGGTACTATAAAGATTTTGGCCCTAGTTGTTTTGGCTCACTGGATAGAGCATCAGCCTGCCTGTGGACCTGGGGTCCCAGATTCATTTCTGGTCAAAGGCACATGCCCTGGTTGCTGGCTTGATCCCTAGTAGGGGGCATGCAGGATGCAGCCGATCAATGATTCTTTCTCATCATTGATGTTTCTTTCTTTCTCTTTCTCTCTCTTCCTCTCCCTTCCTCTCTGAAATCAATAAAAATATATTAAAATATTTTGGCTATTTCAGTGAGATAGTCTGTCAGTGATGGTTGATATTATAAGAATAATACCTAGTCTATTGTGTTGAGATGAGTCTCTGTTGACAGATACAGATATAGAACTGGCAGTTAATGCCATTGAAATCATCCATGGTGGTGGGTGTGGCCAATAAATAGGAGGTAGTGAGACAGGATAGAATTCTAGACATCTCTTTCAGGTTCAGATGATAGGACTTGATTAAGGACTAGATGAGGTGTATGAAAGGAAAACAGGCACAAATGAATACAAGTTTAAAAGGTAACAGGTCATATATAACCCTCATTTATTTTCTTTCTAGCCCTATCTATATATTATTGTTTTTGTTGGCTTATTTTCGTTTATGTTTATTAGTTGTTTTGCATGAGTGGTTTGAGAAAGAAGAGTAAGAAGGATGAGGGAAATTATTTAGAACTTGGAAGAAATTCAAAGATATATATGTAAATATATATTTTTTAAAGAACTATTTTTGTAGCAGATCAGAAGAAAAAATATATTAAAGAAAGCAGAACTTGAGTGCTTGTTTTGTTTATCACCTAGAAAACAGTTACTGTTACATGAGCGGAAATTAAGGAAAAAAAGCATTAACTTGTTTTTATTTTTAGTGGAATTCGGCTTATTTACTAGTATGCATTCATTGGTTGATACTTCTATGTGCCCTGACCGGAGGTTGAAGCCATAACCTTTGCATATTGGAATGGATTTGGCTTATTGTAACCAAATCAACAAATTATCTCTACAAAATATCCTTCAAGAGAACAGCTTGGCTATCTAAAACCTTTCCTTGAAATGTTACCTTTTTAATAGTACCAGTATTTTACCTAGAATAAATATCAAACAATGATTTCACACATGAAAATATATCCTTTTCAGTCTACTTTTTTCAAACTTGGAAGTCAAATCGCTTAAAGAGCAAATACTTGTAAAGTGCATTCAAGAAGTAGCAGGGCAGATATTAATGCTGAACAATGACAAGTATGACATAGGTGCTAGACTTCACAATGAGGGGTCACCGCACATGTTATTTCACAATGGCTGCTTCAGTAGATGAGCTGACATAACAACCCACTGCCGATGTCATAAACAATTGCCAATTTCATTTTACAGGAGGCTCATGGGTGAGTTGAACCAGAAAAAGTGATGATGATAGGCGAAACCGAATATGTATGACTCATCTGGAGCTGGCTTATTAGTCCAGGGGCACTCTCACAGATTCAGCATTGGAGAGCCCAAATTCAAACCTCAAACCTGCCATTTATTAGCTACATGACCTTGAGCAGACCACTGAGCTGGTTTCCTCACTTTAAAACTGAGGAAATTAATGCAGACTCATAGAGGAGACTCATCTGAATCAAATGAGACAAGGCATGTGTAAAATGGTTTAAAGCACTGTATAAATATTTTATGTTATTATTGAACAGGCTTCCCCTTTGAAAGATGGAAAGAGGCAGAATGGAAATAACTCAGTAATTATTGAATAATCTATGGTTTTAGGAATCGCTCATTTGCTACTCCTTTTAATGTAAAAAACAATGACTACATTATCTATCTATCTATCTATCTAATTTCTACCTATCTATCTATCTACCTATATATCATCTATCTATTCATTCATCCAACAACTTCATTGAGCATTTTGTCTAATGTTATTGTGTTATGTTAGAGTGAAGATAAAAACTTAGGTCTGTCTTTTGTCCCAAGCCTGCATAATTCTTGTTATTGCTTATGTATATTACATGGAGCCACACTGTGTCAGAGATGATAAAAATAATAAAATAAAAAAATCTAGTGGAATGGTGTTCAAATATTTATTTGCAAAGTCCTATCAGGAATCTCAATATTTGCTGGAAGCATGGTGCCCTAGTTAAGGCAGATTGGAGATGGTGCAGATTGGGTTGAGGGACACGCCCCTCCTGTGCACGAATTTCATGTACTGGGCCTCTAGTTAATAATGATACAAGAATAAACTGTGTTTTGTGTATTCATAACTATAAACCTACTTTTGTCTCATCTTGTATATAAAGAAGTGTGTCATGTGGAGATTAAAGTATCATATAATTGATGGAGCTGCTGGAGAACATGGGTCACTGGGTGATAACATAAGGCTGCTCCCCAGAATCAGGGCTTACCTTGTGACAGGTAGCACCCTACCCCACCCCCAGAGTGAGTCTTTACCAATAAACCTACCATTAAGAGCAAAAATGAACCAAAATACATACCATCTTCTTGGAGGCCAGATTCTCTCTCTGAAAAGCAATGGAAAAAATCCTCTGGTGAGGATAAGAATAAGAATAAGAATAAGAATAAGAATAAGAATATGAATAAGAATAAACACTCATTGAAAACTCAATGTATGGTGGTGGTTATGAATATCATCTTACTATACAATTATAAAATATACTTCCAATAGCTAGGAGTTTGAAATAAATTTACAATGATTTGAATATAAAGATAAATATATATCCTACCTTTAATCCCCCGAGAAAATTGCATATTTCTTTCCATTACTCTGCCCCTTTTCTCTCTAGTGTCTATCACTGGGATGCAAATCACTCTGGTGAAAAGACTGTCTCCACTGATGTTGCTGTTGTCACTAACTTCATGTCAACCTGTAGGTGTTAGCTTCAACAGCAATTCTGTAAGAAGCTCTCCCATGATCATCAACTGATAATGAATCCTGCTGTCTCTCCTACCACCCTAAGATGCAACCCCACCCTTATAACTTTGTTCATTTAGTTAGTCAAAACTATTAATATTTATTGAGCATTGATTACATATCGGGCATGTTTCCAAGCTCTTGGATAACAATAATGAGTAAGAAGGACTAGATTCCTGTTCTTATGGATTTGGATGTCCTCGTGGGGGTACTCAAAGCATCAAGGATTTTAGTGGCTTCTTTTTTAACCTCCTCATGCTTTATAAACTTCTACATTAGCTGCTGATAAATAGGTGATCAATAAGTATTTATTGAATAAATAAATGAAGTTGTGAAGAATAAATGAACTAATAAATGCATACGAGATGTTGATAAATACTTTGCAGAGAATTGATACTGAATGAAAGAATCCATAGTGACTGACATAGTCAAGATTAATTGTTCATGGAAGACCTCTATGTCTTGATATTGAAGCTGATATATGCGTGATAGGAAGAAGTCAGTTTTATGTACTATTCAGAAACTGCCATGCTCTGAGAACCCCAAGAAGTGCTGAGAGGCCAGGAATTTGATATGTCTCAGAGAGAGAAAAAGGGAGAGATGGAGAGAGGGATGGAGAGCTTAGGAGAGGACAGGAGAGGAGAGGAGAGTTAACAATCCTGAGTAAAGGAGTCATTTGAAAGTAGATCTTCCCACCATAATTGTCACCATGTGGATCAGAGATGAACCATCTGAATTCCTTTCCCCACAAAATTGAGGGCAAAGGTAAAATTGCTGCTCTAAATCTTTAGAGTTGTTTCACCACAACAAATAATTGAAACATGTGTCCTTCACAGCCACTGCAGCCTCTACAGAGCTCAACGACTAGTCCATGCTGGTGAGAAAACAAAACTGAAGAAAAGTAATAAAATAAAGTAAGGAATTTCATCCCTAGCTGCTTCTTAAACTCTTGGAGCTTCAGTGTCTTTACCTATGAAGGGAGGATGCTGCATAATTTCCAGAGTGAAATAATTAAATCAGGAAAATATACGTAATTTATTTAATTCTGTGCTTACACATTGTACTAATAAAGTAGTGGAAGTACTTTGTTAAATTCCATTTTCTGTTGTAGTCACAATTCCTAAAGCATTGCTTATCATATAGACTTTTCATTTGTAATGTTTTTAACTTAAGAGGAAATTAATACACACAGTAATCCATCAGGCAGTGTTCAAATCACTAAGACCATGACAAAAATAAGCTCAGGACTTTATAGTGGCTCTAAATATGTTCAAATACATTAATATAAGTGCTGTAGTCATGATCTGTGCAAGGGATTATAACTAGAGACTGAACATCTGATTTTTCCTGGGGAGAGAGAGTCAGAAAGTATTTTACTATTGCAAGGACTTTTGTACTGAGTCTGAGAGCATGCCTAATTGCTCACCATGAATATATGAAGTAAGAAAATTTTGTCTTTGAAGAGGGCAGTAACACACATACACTGCTCATACCAGGAAGCACTATATAGACATATGACATCTCAAAGGACTTCCGATGAATAAATTTGATGTTGGGCTCAGGCATAGAAAATATAGGGGAGAATAATATGGTTGTCAGATAAACATAAATAATATATTTCAGGGCTGAGTATGCCATAGCAATGGGTTGTTAGACCTACATTATATAAAGAACTAGAGGCCTGCTGCTCAAAATTCATGCATTGAAGGGGTGGGGGGTGCCCCTCAGCCCAGCCTTCACCCTTTCCAAACTGGGATATTCCTCTCACAATCCAGTACTGCTGGCTCCCAACTGCTCACCTGCCTGCCAGCCTGATCAAACCCTAACCACTTCCCTGCCAGCCTGATTGATGCCTAATTGCTTCCCTGCCAGCCCAATTACCTCCCCTGCTGGCCTGGTCTCCTGCAACTGCCCTCCCCTGCACGCCTGATCACCGCTAACTGCCCTCCCCTGCTGGCCATTAGTCACAGTGAGTAAAATAGTCAAATCCAACATCAATAGGGCAATAACACACATACACTGCTCATACCAGGAAGCACTATGTATATAGTCATATGACAAAGGACATGGATATACAATTCAAATATATAGATGGGAGTGAGGAATTGGAAACAATGACCCAACTGACTACAATAGTCATGTTGGTACATTAAATAAGAATATCCATGAGTAGATCTGAAGGAAGAAATACTATAAATTTTCACACTGGGTATATTTCTTGCCACAAAACATTATTTTTACTTCATGGTACTTTGAAATCATTGTTTTCTGAAGCTTCCTATATCAAATTCATATTGCATTAATTTTGGGGCTACTTTATGTCAAAAAGATTGCTCTATATATATAGCTAGTATGCTAAGTGCCCCTCCCTCCCTCCGACCGTCGCTATGATGCACACTGACTACCAGGAGGCAGACACTAAACGCACGATCTGCTGAGCTGCAGTGACTTGGCAGCAGCATTTCTCAGGTGATACACCCCAAAACCAGAGAGGAGCCCGATGCCTTGCACAATTCCACCTTCAGCCGTGGGTTATGTTGTTGCTGGGGCACTGTCGGCCGAATCTGGTTTACTGCACACTTGCATTCCACATCCTATGCTACAGAAACTTTGCAGTGTCCTCTTACACTCTGGGACCCCTTGGGGGATGTCACAGAGCTGGATTCAGTCTGATCCCCACAGGCCAGGCTAAGGGACCCCACCTGCTTGAGGGATCCTGCTCACTCCACAGATGCCTTCCAAGCCAGGGTGCCACCCCAGGTGCAGCTGGCCAGGTAGGGACCACAGGAGGTTGGTTCCAGGGCATGTCCAGCCCATCTGGCCCACTACCACCCCACTGGCCACCTTCTAATTAATTTCCTTTCAAAGTGCAGGAATTTGTACACTGGGTCACTATTAATAAATAAGTAAATAAAAAACAAAAACAAGCCAACCTTCTCCAATATGGACAAGCGAATAATACCAGGTATAGATGAAAGTTGGTATCTCACAGTCTCAAAAGTTATTTGCCAATAACAACCTTTTCCTTGGGAAATCAATACAACTTAGGTTTCAAGGTCCTGCTGTTTTTCTATCTCAAATTTGGACTCACAACTGTTTTCTTACTGCCTGCAAACATGACCATCATGATGAAGAATGAGGTAGACAAGATTTCTCTAAGGGTTCAGTATGACTAAAGGTAAGCAGCCCAAGAAAGTATCAATATAAATCTAACCCCTCTACATTTTATGATCTAGGCAGGGACCCTTTTACTTGGCCCCTAGATCTCCCTCTATTCAGCAAAGGTGGTAATAGGTTTATCTGTGAGTTCGTCAAACCCAGTTGAAATTCATAGCCAAGAGAAGGCACTCAGAAGTTTTTAGTCAAACCTCTTTAATAGGCAGAAGTAGGGCTTCCCAAAGATATCCATAACTTAATCCCAGAACCTCTAAATAGATTACATTGCAGTTGGGAATTAAGTTTGCAAATTTAAGTAATTTTACTAATCAGCTGATTGAAAAATAAGATTATCTCATAGTATCTAGATGGGTTCAATATCATCACCATATGAAGAGAGAGACAGAAGAGATCAGAGTCAGAGATATTTCACACTGTGGTGTTGCTGGCTTTAAAGGTGGATGGAATGGTCACCAACTCAGCTTGTGTCTAGAACCAGATTCTTAGAACCTTCAGAAGGATGCATTCCTGTGGACACCTTGATTAGAGCCAGTGAGACCCATGTTAGAAATCTTACCTCTGGAACTGTAAGGTAATACATTTCTGTGATTTTCAGCCTGCTAAATGTGTGGTAATTTGTTACAGCAGCAATCGGAAATGAATGCAGCCTCCAAATCTTTTGCAGAGGATCAATACCAGAAATACTAAACCCTTTTACAGAAAAAGCTCTCCAACAGAGCATTACATTTACCCTGTGGACAATCACACCAGAATGTAATGAGATCATTCACTTTCTGAGAAAGATACAGCTAACAAACTAATATGATTTCCCCCCTTAAACCATTTACCATCCATCCCTCCAGAATTTCCACAAAAATACTGACACTCTGGGGCAAAAACAACAACAAAAATGATATCTGTTTATTGGCTAGGCTCTGAAAATATGGCATTTGTCCCCTCTGGTAGAGAGGTTTACTAGGGGGAAAATCCAATGCTCTTTAAAAAAGGTACAAATGTAACTTACCCTGTATTATCCTAGTAAATGTAAATGGTCCCTTGTCAAATAAATAAATAAATAAATAAATAAATAAATAAATAGCCTTTTTGTATGTATCACAGGGTACAGATCCATGCTTTATGCTTGGTAGTAATGTTTATGCTTTACCACTTCCATATCATCAATATTCTTATCTCATTCCAATGTCAAAGAGCTCAGGTTAACTGCCATTTCATTTCTGCCTCTCTAGAGTCTAACAATCAGGCCTGGCATAGAATTCCCACTGCATAATTATGGCCAGATTAATTAATTAGCATTTATTGCTTGTTGAATTGACCCACAGCATTTCCTGATTTATAAACAGGTCTGAGAATGAGCTTTTGCAGACCAGATCCTTTTAAAAGATAGGCCAGCATAATGGAGAAGCCTGTTAGTAATATTAATATATTCACCATGTTAAATTGCTGGAAAAATAAAAGACAATTACTAAAGGGAGGAAAAAAATGTCTGTGGGCACAGTTGTAAGAGCAGGATGATTTATCCCAGAATATATTAAAATTGACTGACAATAAGAGTTTACATAGAACATTTGGTTACTTTTAACTCATTTTCTCATTTTAATTCATTTCCATTATTCTAGAATAGCTTTTCAGTGTCTTCCCCTCTTGCTTTAGAATTATGCAATGTAAATGAATTTAATCAATATGCTCAGAGGACTAATTAGTTATAGATACTTTTAGGACATTCAAATCTAAAAGTACTGCAATTATAAAGGAGAACACACTATAAGCAATATTCCAGGAGTGTTATTAGAGGATATAAAAGCCATTTAAAACAAACAGGCTTTTTGGCAGTGGAATACCCATGGGTTTCATCTTATATTACTGTTTGGTTGGACTAAGTTAAATTTTCCAAGTACAATAATGACTTGGCTGATATAATGCCCCCCCTCCCCCCCCACAAGTTCTCATTTGCTATTTCAAGTCCTTGACTGTTTCAGGATCTATAAGACTTACAGTAAAGCACTGGATAGTGAAAAAAAAAAAGAACAAGGAATGGTGGCTTGGCAAACAGGGAGCAGCTGGACGTGAATCTATGAATAATACCATTGTGGCTTAAACATTTACATAAAATGAATGCAATTTAATTCTTTCGGATTAAACAAAAACATTTCTGACTTTATATGCTGGTTGCTGCTGCACACTTGCTAAGTCTACGGCGCCACACAATGAGATAAAAGTAAGATGTGCACATATTTTGGAAAGCAATACATACTCTTTGTGCCTACAGGCAACACATGAACAAACCCATCAAAGGTTACAGTAGCAGAGACCAGGGCTGGTCTTTTCTTTTCACAGAGGTCCCAGCTGTCCAGCAACCAGTAGCTCACAATAGCTCACAGCAGGATGCAAACAGCTGGGGTTCAAATGGGAAGGAGGATGCCAGATTGAAACACCTTAGATTTGGGTGAAGGGGGAGGGATTGAGGGGGGTAGGTGGTCTGTAGATGTTCCTGGTGTCTGAGATCTGGGAATGTAGCTAGAAGATGTGGAGCCACATCGGAGGCAAAATGATAGCGAAATGTGAAATGAAGGGTGATTCTGTCATTGGACAGGATCCTCATTATAGAAAGGCATTAGATGGAACTCAGTCCGTGTGTGTGTGTGTGTGTGTGTGTGTGTGTGTGTGTGTATGTGTGTGTGCTCTCACGCCTGCAATCATCTTGGCTCTTGCCTAGATCAGTTTGAAATTTGGGCAGGTATTTTAACTTCTCTGAGCCTCATGAGAACACTGAAAACTAATTCTCAGAGCTAGATTTTGCCAGAACCTGGGAAGATTTTCTAATTATAGCAGTGACCTCAGAAGCACAGCTGGTTGCCAGTGCATATTTGCCATCAGAAATGGAGTAAACCTGCTGGGCGAGAAGATGGGGGAGGTATGCTATTTCTCCTCCATTTCTTTGGTCTTGTCTCAGAGACTGAATAACTGTGTGTATTATTATTATTATTATTATTTTTTTTTTTAGAAAAAATAGAGTATACTTCTTTCCACCCATGCTCTTGTTCTAAGAATATTTAGTGATTTCCATATTAATAATTCAGGATAGGATGAAAGAGACAAACTGCTTAGCTTATTGCATCCTTAAAATGTGCATTTACAGAAAAAAATTAGTGAAGCAAAAAATGAAAGCATTCTGGAAGGAGTGTAAGCTGTTGAGTATAATTTAGGCGGAATTTATGTTTTCTCTGTGTACAAAATTTGGGAGTGCAGATGGAAATGGTTCCACATTTACTCAGAAAGACTCCTTTAAATAAATTTATTTCCCCCCAGTTTTATTGAACTATAAGGACATGTGACATTGTGTAAAGTGTGATGAATTGAAACATATATATTGAGAAATGTCTACTGCACTAAGGTTAGTTAACACGTCCTACACCTCACATAATTACCACTTTGTTGCTGCTATGGTAAGAACATTTAAGATCGCCTATCCTAGCAACTTCCAAGTGTACTGTAGTCAGCATGTTGTACATTAGATCCTCCGAGCTTATCCCTCTTAAATGGGATGTTTTCACACTTTCTCCCACCTCCCAGCTGCTGGCAGCCAAAATCTAAGCTCTGCTTCCATGAGTTTGGCTGTTGTAGGTTCCACATGCACGTCAGATCATACAGTTTTCTGTATGATGGTACAATTTCCACTTAAAATATTGCCTCATTTTATTCATGTTACAAATATCAGGATTTTCTTATTTTCAAAAAATACTTTTGTTGATTTTAAAGAGGAAGGGAGAGGGAGAGAAAGAGAGAAACATCAATGATGAGAGAGAATCTTTGATTGGCTACATCTTGCACACCCCATACTGGGGATCACCACCCAGGCTTCTGCCCTGATCAGAAATCAAACCATGACCTCATGGTTTATAGGTTGATGCTCAACCACTGAGCAACACCTGACTAGGGGGGGGGGATTTTTTATTTTTATTTTTTATTGCTGAATAGCATCCTATTGTGTGTGTGTCTGTGTGTATCATTTTTATTTTTCTGTCCCCATCCCCTGTTGGTGAACATTTAGGTTGCTTCCAAGTCTTACTTATTGTGAGTGATGCTCCAGGGAGCATGGGGGCACAGACACCCTCTCAATGGCTTGCCTTCATTTCCCACAGAGAAATACCCAGAAGAGGGATTGCTGACTCTTGTTGTTCTACTTCTTAACGTGTCTGGGGAACCTCCACACTCTTTTCCATAGTGACTAATATATATTCCCATCAATATTACACAAGGGTTCCCTTTCCTCCATAGCCTTGTCAATATTTAATGTCATTGTCTTTTCTAACAGGTACAAGGTAGTATTTCTTTGTGTTTTCCATTTGCACTTCCCTGAGATTAGTGATGCTGAGCACTTTTTGTGTGTATTTTTTGGATACTTGTATGTCTTCTTTGGAAAAATGTCTATTCAAGTATTTTACCCATTTTTTATTCAAATTATTTGCTATTCTGCTATTGAATTAAATAAGTTTCTTATATTTTGTAGGTATTAACCCCTTATCAGGTATAACATGGGGTTATCTGATATGGGATTATATCAGATATAATATACAAATATTTTTCACATGGTATAGTCTGCCTTATCATTTTGGTGATTACTTATTTTGCACTGCTTATTAGTTTGATGCAGTCCCACTTATTTTAGCTTTTGTGGCTTATGCCTTTGCTGTCAAGGAGATTTTGCCCTATATTTTCTTATAGGAATTTTGTGATTTCAGGTATTATTTTTGAGTCCCTAATCCATTTTAAGTTAAGTTTTGGGAATCGTGTAAGATATAGGACTTTTGTATTTAATTCATTTTTTTGCATGTGAATAGTCAGTTTTCCCAACATGACTTGTTACAAAGCTAACCTTTCCCCATTGGATATTCTTGATGCCTTTGTCAAATATTAGTTGCCTAGCAATGCACGGATTTATTTCTAGGTTCTCAATTCTGTTTCATTAGTCAATGTGTCTGTTTTTTTTATGCTAGTACCATGTGTGATTTGTGTGTGTGTGTGTGTCTGTGTGTTTTTAATTGCAGCTTCATAATGTACTAGTTTAAAATTAAGAAGTGTGATGCCTCTAATTTTGTTCTTTTAAAAAATTTTTTAAATGTTCATTTGCATATTATAATGATTTTTTTTTCTTTATTGATTAAGGTATTACATATGTGTCCTTATCCCCCCATTGCCCTCTACTCCCCACTCATGGCCCCTCCCCCCCCCCCCCCCCCGTGTCTGTGTCCATTGGTTAGGCTTATATGCAGTATACAAGCCCTTTGGTTAATCTCTTCCCCTTACCCCCACCCAATTTTGTTATTTCTCAGGATTGCTTTGGCCATTTGCAGTCTTTTTGGTTCCAAATGAATTTTAGGATACTTTTTAATTTCTATTTCAAAATTATTTTATTGCTTTTGATGCTATTATAAATTAAATGTTATTTCTCTTTCATATAGTTATTTATTAGAGTGTAGACCTTCATCTAATTTTTGTGTTGATTTTGTATCCTGCCACTGTACTACATTCATTAGTTCTAAAAGTTATTTGGAAAAATCTTTAGGCTTTTCTATATAAAAAGTTGTGTAATTATTCTCAGGTTTTTGTTGACTTGGGTTGCTGAAAGCAGACATTTAAGCTGCCCTAGAATTATTTTTGTTTGTTAATAGCTAGTTATTGATCTTTGTGGGGGGCAGAGGCTGAATCTCCTACTCTGCTATATTGGTAAATTTCTTCATGATAATGACCATAGGACTATCTTTTCAATGGAACCCTCCTGGGATTATAAATCTGAAAAAAGAGATTGTACCTAAAATCCCAGCAGATAGCAAGACTAATAAGTCCTAACTCATGTCCCCTACTATTTCAGGGAAGTGTTTAGCAGACTATGTGTCAATGGATTACCTATCCATTTAGCAAAACTATAGGTCTTGAGGCAGAGCCTAGGGTCCTTTTGATAAGCTTCCACACTCTTGTTGCTGGAGACCATACTTTGGTGTGAAGAGCCACACAAACTTAGATGGACTGTCTTAGAATGAATAAACATAAAAAATACAAGAGGAAGAAGAAGAAGAAGAAGAAGAAGAAGAAGAAGAAGAAGAAGAAGAAGAAGAAGAAGAAGAAGAGGAGGAGGAGGAGGAAGGGGATATGACACAAAATACTGTTGGACAAAGGACATAATACATGGAAAATACCTAATTTATTTTAGAAAAAATGTAGAAAGTTTAAAAAGTTAAGAGTCAGAAAAAGGAAGGAAAGAAGAAGGAGAAGAAAAAAAGAGAGGATTTGAGGGAGATGATAAAAAAAAAAGGCCAAGGGAAAATATAGTTTGAAAGGAATAAAAGAAAACCCATGGAAAATTGTAGCTTCCTAAGGAGTGTTTCAAAAAGATTAGAATTTGTTAAGATTCTAATCTAAAATGAGTGAATCAGTACTTCACAGTAAGATGCTAAAATAAGAAAATGGGTTGAAAATACTGACTGCAAAACAGAAGAAATTAACAGAAAATACTATTACCAAACAAAGGTGTAGATGAGGCACTTCAAAGAATAGAATGGACACAACTGTAAATGGAGAAAGAAGCAGATGTGAAGCTGAACCAGCCTGGATTTGAAACCTAACTTAACCACTTCCTAGCCATGTGGCCTTGGTGAATTACTTAATGTCTCCAAGTCTCCATTACCTTGTCTGGAAAATGGTAATAAGAACAGCAACTTTTGCTAAAACCGGTTTGGCTCAGTGGATAGAGCATCGGCCTGCTGACTGAAAGGTCCAGGTTCGATTCTGGTCAAGGGCATGTACCTTTGTTGCAGGCACATCCCCAGTAGGGGTGGTGCAGGAGGCAGCTGATCGATGATTCTCTCTCATTGATGTTTCTAACTCTCTATCCCTCTCGGTAAAAAATCAATAAAATATATTAAAAAAAGAAAAAAAGAAAAAAAGAGGAACAGCAAGTTTTGCTGATACTGGTTTGGCTCAGTAGATAGAGCATCGGCCTTCAGACTGAAAGATCCCGGGTTTGATTCTGTTAAAGGGCATATACCTTGGTTGCAGGCACATCCCCAGTGGGGGTATGCAGGAGGCAGCTGATCGATGTCTCTCTCTCATCGATGTTTCTAACTCTCTATCCCTCTATCTTCCACTCTGTAAAAAATCAACAAAATAATTTTAAAAAAGAATAGCAACTTCTTCATTCGTTATTGAAATTAATTTTAAATCAAGATTCTTGAGGATATGTCTGAAAGGGTAACTATAATGTTAAGTCAATTCCTGCCACTGATTTGCTTGTAATGTTCAATAGTTTGCCATCTCCCTTTCCCATTCTATAGTTCACTTGCTCATTCTGCTTCAGCCACACTCTTCCCATTGTGGTCCCAACTCAGAGCCTTTCCAGGGATTCTTCCCTCTGACTGAAATGTGCTTCTCCTGTTGCACTCATGGCTCCCTCACTCATTGTTCTCTCTTTATACACAGCTTATGCTTTCACTGATGGCCATTCCCTCTAAAATTGCAATGGAAAAAAAAATTCTAATGCTACTGCTCTTCCATCTTTGCTCTGAGGACACTCTGCATCTCATGTACTTTGATATATTAGCATACACTTTAGCATATTGTATATTTGTTTATCATCTGTCTCCCTCTCACTAGTTCTATGAGGTTGGGACTTTGGCTATTTGGGTCACTGCTGTATTTGTGGCACCTCGACAATACCTGAGAGTTGATAGATATTTGTTGAAATATCAATAATAAAGTTATCCATGCATAAAGTCAGCATGAGGATTTAAAATGAGATAAGGCCAAATTTTATGACTTACATATATACATCTATACATACACAAACTTAGATGGACTGTTTTAGGATTAACATGTATTTATTGATGACTAATCACATATTTATTGATAACCAATCACAATTTACTTGATACTCTATATCCATCATTTAGTTTAATTATAACAGCAAATCTGATATCAGGTTTATTGTTCATATTTTTCAGGTCTAGAAACTATGCCTCAGAAAAATTAAGTGACATAGACTGAGGTGCACAGCTAATAATGCTTAGATCTGGGTCTATGTGGTTCCTGGCCATTTGGCTCATCATAATGCCTTACCAGATACATGTATTGGCACTTGATCTAAAAATGAGTTAATACAGCCACTCAAAGACTTTATAAATTAACTCAGGCCAATTCACACAAACAATAGGTACCCATTTGCTGAATACCTGGTCAGAAAAGCTCTTGACCCGAGATTGAATTCTCTGGTCATAACTTTCCTTACATGCTTACTTTCATCGTACATATCTAAATAATTATAAAATAAAGCAAAAGTTGTCTTATTTATGTTTTTTAAAAAAGAAATGTGTTATACACCAGCAGTTGGCATTTTCATGTAAATCGTGTAAAGGTAATAGTTCTGCAGAAAAATTTAATTTTTATCCATCTTTTTCAGCATATTAAGACTCCTGGAATCTTCATTGTGATTTGATTTGGGCCCTGGCTCAGTGACAGGGCAGGTTTAACGATCATGTGTCAGTATTCCAAGAGCCTCCTGTTTAACAGAAGAGCACTGTTCCCTGGAATACTCCAGTCACCTCTCATCCATTGACCTTTCCCCTGGAAACATTCATCACTGGTGACACTGACTGATGAGCAGCATGATCCCCTGACCTCCAATTTATTCATGTTGATGGTCTTGACACTCCTCAGTCTCCCAGGCTCCACACAGCTGCCTAATATCATCAGTGGACTTTACTTCCCAGAAATACTTTCTATTTCCTCACCATCTGACAGTATTACTTTCTCCTCCATCCAGCAGGGACTGTCACTTTTTATTTTTCTTCACTTATTGCTTTTCAAAACCTTTAGATTCCCCTCCACCCCTACTGACATTTCTAGGTCTCTCATTTAGTTACCTACAGCTTATCTGTTTTAGGGATTATTTTCTGAGCAAGGGGCTACTCTTGCTGGTAGAAATCCTCATCAGTTGTGATAAAGGGACAACTCAATCTAATTAGACCCCTTTCATCTTTATATTACAATGACCATTTTCATGACCCCCCTTACTAATGGCTACTGTTATTAAACCTATTTCCCTTTCTTAAGAATATTCAGCAATTCATGCTGATAATAAATATATTACTATTAGTAGTAATAACTGCAATTAATTTCTTTGTTACTTTTCAAAAGAGAATGAATAAACAAATTTAATATTAATAGTAATCAAATGCCTTTTTAAACACTTACCATGTGTTAGAAACTGTGGTCGGTAATAAATACTATCTCTTTTAACCTGTGAGGTAAATCTTATCATCTTCCTTATTTTGTAAACAAGGAAACTGAGACAGTTTAAGTTGCCCAAAGTCACATGGCTAGTCACTGACAGAACCATGATTTTGTTAGATGATTCAGTAATTATTTCAGATTAATAATTAATTTCATCAAGCAAATCTTGTTCAAAGAGGAAAGAATGATAATAATGATAATGATGATAAATACCAATAATGAAAGCTACTTATTGCTTGTGCCAGACAATATTTTATGTGCTTTATATATAGACTAGTGGCCTGGTGCATGAAATTCATGCACGTGGGAGGAGTTGTATATCCCTCAGCCAAGCCTAAACCCTTGCCAATCTGGGACCCCTCAGGAGATGTCCAACTGCCTGGTTAGGCCTGATCTTGGTAGGATCAGGCCTAAACAGACAGTTGGACATTCCTCTCACAATCCAGGACTGCTGGCTCCCAACCGCTCATTTGCCTGCCTGCCTGATTGCCCCTAATCACTTTTGCCTGCCAGCCTGATCACTTTCTAACCACTCCCCTGCCAGCCTGATTGATGCCTAACTTCTCCCTGCCAGCATGATTGCACAGGCCTGGATCCCCCGCAATTGCCCTCCCTTTCCGACTTGGTCCCTCCAATTTTCCCTCCCCTGCTGGCCATCCTGTGGTGGCCATCTTGTGTCCACCTGGGGGCAGCCATCTTTGACCACATGGGGCAGCCATCTTGTTTGTTGGAATGATGGTCAATTTGCATATTACCTTTTTCTTAGATAGGATTTTTGCTTGTTTTAGCCTATATAAAAAGATAATCAAATAGTTATCATTTTGCCTATTATTATAGATAAGGCAATTAAAAATTGGAGAGTTGATGTATTTTTTCTGAGTCAATGGAAGTAATTCCAAGAAATTCTGTTTGCCATCTGAGTTCTTGCTTTGGAGGTATGTGAGTGTCTAGGAATCAATGAGTAAGGCTTTATCAGCAGTAGTAGCTAGTGGGCAATTTGATCAAAATCTCATTGCAGTTAGGCATATAATTGCTTCATCTTTCCTTTACATAGATGGAAGATTTCTAAGCAGCAGGTGCTCTGTGTTATCTGAGCATACACTCTCAAGAAAAACTTGTTTGAATAAGCTGGACGTAAGGAAGGGAAACTTAGAGAGGTTTTTGAGGCTTGACCAGGCTCCCAGATCTGGTTGGTGGATGAGCCAAGACCAGTGCCCTGATTTGTGTTCTGAAGCTCCTCCCACAATGATGAATTTACAGGTAAAGGATTAAAGTAGGAAGTGAAAAATATGTTTGTGTGGTAGCTTTTCAATCATCCACACAAGTCAGTATATGGTTTCCTAATTCCACTCCAATCTTTATTTCTTTACTATTTATCTACCATTAATTACTAGAATATGACATTTGTTCCTTATTCATAGAATACATATCATATTCCATCTATATGTTGTTTTCTCCTTCAAAGTAATTTATCATAGCTTATTAACCATGAAAAATATAAAAATGCATTAATATATTTGAAAAAAATATGATTCATTTAAGTGTGGATTTTGAAGGACAATAAATCTTAGGAGTCTTCCATAATTTTGAAAAAATTCTTCCTCCTTAAATATTTTTTTCTATTTGTAATGGGTGAAAAATATGAGTTTGTCATTTATGCCAAACATGCCTATACTCTCTTGTGTGATTACTGCTGATCACACTGTGAAACAGACATTGGTTGCTTTGTAGTCCCCACAAGAATTTAATTATATCAATGACTGCTCTACAGCTCTGAGGTGGAAGAAAGGTAATTAAATCCTGGGTATTTCACATTGTTTTTATCCATTGTAAAGCACAAATGCTTTATCTTAAAACATATCTTTAAATATTTAACTATTAGAATATAGCAAAAATTCCCATTTATCAAACTTCATTTTTCATAACTTTTTATTAAGCCCTATTATATTCATGTTCTTAAGATGTATGTTGCTTATCTTGATCCAGTCAATTAATAGTTCTCACATCAATTACATTGCTAACAGCAATAGCTTTGTGTCCTGATAATGTTTCATTTTTTTCCCTTTAAGAATTTCCTGAAGAGCCATCAGCAAAATGGCAACATAGAAATTTCTAGCACCTGTCTACACTCCTTCCCCAACATCAATTTAACACATGAAAATCCATTCACAAGAGCTAAGGATTCCAGTGTGGGATTAAAGCACCAAGGTAAAGCACAGAAATAAGAAAATATGCATTTAGGAAGTCAAAAAAATATAGATTCATATTACCCTGGTTTCCCCCCAATAGCAAGCTCTGGCAGACCAGTGCAGAGATAGGCAGCTGTCTCTTGGGTGAAGGAGAGTGAAGTAAGCACCCGACTTTAGTTTAGACCCCAAAGCTGGCCCACCCATTTTTCATGACTCCATACCAATTCCCATGGCCCTAGTAATTCCTATGGGCTCTCATAAACCCAGGCTTCCAGCTCCTGTCAGCTCCCTGAGTCTCAGGAAATACTAATGATACTAAGACCTTAGAGGACTCTAGCAATCCAAGACTTCCATTCTACTATGGTGCCAGCCAACTCCTTTGGCCTGGGTGACAGCTGGGGATGCAGGCTCCCAACAAGCTTCCACAAATCTATTGTCCCTGACCATACTAGCACTGATTGGCTTCCAAAGCACTAGGCTCCCAGCAGGCTCCTGCCCCTCAGGATCCCAGCTCTCCCCAGTACTTACTGGCTACTATGGCTCTGGGAACCTGGCACCAGATGGCCTGGGAAACTCCTGTGGCCCTAAGGTCCCAATCAGCCTATGCAAACCCTATATCCAGGCAGACATGAACCCATGTTCCAGGCTCAGACCTATATGAAGATTTCAAGCATGGAGCAAGGTTTCAACCTACCCCACCACCAGGGTGGATCACACAGACCAAGACTCTTGGCCTACCTCAGTGCAAAATAAATTCAACAGCACAATTAAAAAATGATGCACTGTGATCATTCAGTATTTATCACTAGAATACAAGGATGATTCAACACGAGACAATCAATAAAATATGATGCACCACATTAATAGAATGAATAATTAAAGTTGTACGATCATCTCAATTGATGCTGAAAAAAGCACTTGACAATATCCTTTAATGATAAAAAAAAAAACTCTCAAAAAATTGGTATAAATAACATGTAACTCAAATGCAGAAAAACAAACTGACTTAAAAAACAGGCAGAGAACAAGTGGTCAAATAACACATGAAAATTTGCTGAACATCATTAATCATCAGGAAAATGCAAATTAAAACCATAATGAGATATCATCTGATACCCTTTGAGCAATTATAAAAAAGGCAAGGGACAACAAATATTGGTGAGGATGTGGAAAAAGGGTAACCCTTCTGCACTATTGGTGAGAATGCATATTTGTATTGTCACTATGGAAAACAGTATGAGATTCTTAAAAATTTTATAAATATTTTTTTAATATATTTTTTTTATTGAATTTTTACAGAGAGAAAGGGAGAGGAATAGAGACCTAGAAACGTCGATGAGAGAGAATCATTGACCAGCTGCCTCCTGCACACCCCGTACCAGGGATATGCCCACAACCAATGTGCATGCCCCTGACCGGAATCGAACCCGGGACCTTTCAGTCCGCAGGCTGACGCTCTACCACTGAGCCAAACCGGTATAGGCAGATTCTTAAAAATTTTAAATTAGATATATTATATGATCCAGAAATTTTAATTCTGAAATGAATCATGTCTCAGGAGGCAACTGAACTCCCTTGTTCATTGCAGCATTATTCTCAGTAGCCAGGGCATGAGAACAAGCTAAGTGTCCATCAACAGATGAACAGATACAGATAAAGAAATTGTGACATATATGTATCTCTATCTACACTTTAATAAAAGAGAGAGATGCAAATTGACCATACCTTCGTGACGCCCACCAGCCAATCAGAAGTATGCAAATTAACACAACAAAGATGGTAGATTAATTTGCATACACAGGCACCAAGCGGCTGGGGGCACGATGCTGGCGATGACACAGGCTTTCTGCACCGCCCCAGTGGCTCCAGGCCTCTGGGCAGTGTGGGAAGGATTGAAGCTAAGGCAGAAATGTGTCTCCAGCTGCAGCAAAGGCAGAAAGGCTGCTCTAGCCAGAGTGAAGATGGTGCGGGCCACCAGGGGAAGGAAGGACCATTATTGCACAAATCTTTGTGCCTCGGGTCTCTAGTATATATATAATTCAGCCACTAAAAAAGAAGAAAATCCTACCTTTTCCAACAACATGGATAGGCCTTGGGGAATTATGCTATATGAAATAAGTCAGGTAGAGAAAGACAAATACTGTGTGTTTTCACTTACCAGTATATGTGGAATCTAAAAAGACAAACTCATAGAAATATAAAATACATTGTTGGTGCCAGGGGCTGGGAGATGTGGGGGATGGGAAAATATTGATCAAAGTACACACACTACTATTAGCTATAACACAATAAATTCAGGGGATTAAATGTACAACGTGGTAACTATAATTAGCAATGCTATATTACATACTTTGACATTGTTATGAGGATAGATCTTTAATATTATCATCACACATTAAAAGTGGTAATTATGTGAAGAGTGAAGGTGTTAAGTAACCTTATTATGACAACCATTTTGCAATATATATTTGTGTCAAATCATCACATGTATACTTTAAGCTTACATATGTTATACGTCAATAACAACTACCATATTTTCCAGCATATAGATGACTTTTGAAACGAAAAAAAGTCAACCGAAAATCGGGGGCAAAAGATCAAAATTGCACAAAAATTACCTGCAGATCTTGACGGCAAAGTAAGTCTTTTCTTTGAAGTGGGGGGTAGTCTTATACAGGGAATATAGGCCTAAACCTATGTTTTACCTGTAAAATTAGTGGGTCGTCTTATATGCCGGAAAATACGGGTAAATATAAAAACTGGGGGAGGGGGAAAGAATTACCTAAAGAATTGATCTATACTTTCAATTAAACAATCCAATTCAAAATCTACCTGTATATATATCAGTGTGGATTCAGCAGTATTTCATTTTTACCAATTGCATACTTAGATATTAATATTTTCTCAGTGATAGTTTAACTTCACATGTAGCCTTTACCCAGTAGAATGGCATTGATTAACAATGATTATAAATCACAGGATGAGCATTTGAATTAAGTGATAGTGTGCCTCTGGAGGTAATACAACATAGAACATCAATGTGCTCATTGTCATTTGATATTTATTGGGATTATAAATATCAGGTGCTATGCTAGGTGTCAGGAATGTAATAATGGCTAACACCCTCATTACTCATCTAGACCAACTGGGGAGAAAAACAAATATATCTAAAAGTGAAAACTAGTGTGTGCAGTATGATTGTTGGGAGTTAGAAAGTCAACTAGCTTGAGTTCTAGCTCTATACATAACTACCTACACCAAGTTGTAAATAGTACTTAGAAGTTAGCTCAGTGAGAAGGGATGGAAAAATTAATCTAGTTAAGGAGAAGATATGTCTGGGGAACATAGATAAGAGGAAATTTGATATTTTAAGGTAATATCTGCATGACTGGAACAACCCATAAGGAGTTAGTGTTTGCTGATAGCAATGGAGAAGATATTGTTATGCAGGTTCTACGGGACCATGATCCCAAAGGTAATAATGACTGCAGTGAGTGTAAGTTAGAAAGGAATTCATTGGGTTACTTTGGGACATTTTAGCATTGTTAAAAATATATATTTTATTAATTTCAAAGAGAAAGCAGAGGGAGAGAGAGATAGAAACATCAATGATGAGGAAGAATCATAGACCAGTTGCCTCTTACACACTCCCCACTGGGGACTGAGACTACAGCCAGGGCATGTGCCCGGACCAGGAATAAAACTGTGACCTTCTGATTCATAGATGGACACTCAACTATTGAGCCATGCCAGCCAGGCTCAACACATTTTTAAGCATAGCATTACTTCCACTATTTAGCATCTTATAAGAGCTTTCTGAACAATATTATGGCCAAAAAAAATCGGTTCCTAGGATCCTTTCTTCTACTTTTTATTTATACTTAGCATATGAGGATGAAAATAGGAAACATATACACATCTGTCCAGAATTTAAGAACACACACACACACATATATATATGAAATAAAGAAGAATCAGCTAAATTAATTAATTAAATTATTCAACAAATATTTATTTAGTTTTCATCATGTGATAGATATTGTACTAGAGGCCATTCAGTGATGGATAAAGCAAGTATGTCTGCCATTCTCATGAAACTTACAGTTTAGTCTGTGCACAAAAGAACCATGAGTAGGTACTGTAATGCTAAGTTTACTGACAGGAAGGTCAGAAATTCCAGTGTCTATAGGTGTCAAGCAAGATAACACAAATGCATAAAGTAACCTAGTTGCCAAGAATATTTTAGCAAATTAAGATTCATATGTATTTCATAATGTGGTTGTTTGAAATATCACACAAACCAAATCAAAAGTCAAATGAAAGGTTGCTCCTGATCTGAGGTCTAACTGCTGTGCTATATGGTCATATGAGGGAGACCCCACAGACCCCATCAGGGAGGCACTCTGACCCTGGATGATGAAGACTAGAAGATGGAAGCACATAGAGGCCCCCAAACTCACATTAGTGCAGAATAATTACATCACTCAGAGGGAAAAGGTGCAGTAGAGAAAGATGTTTATATTATACATCAGCCCAAGAGGGCAATAAGAGAAAAAGTAACCATCCATCCTAAGACAATAATCATGAAGGCAGGCAAGCAAGCCTTTATACATCAGGAGATTCATAACAATGATATTTATATTAATGAGTAAGCAGAAAAAATATAATAGTCTAAAAATAGTTACCTGGATAGCAATGTATAAAAATACCAGCATGGCATATTATGTTACAGTTGAACTGCTTTGTTTCAATTGCCTTTAGAATAGCTGTTAGCAAAATTTGTACTCTTATCCTCATTTTCTAACTTGCACCAACTAACTCTTCTCTTGAGACCATTGGATTTTATTTGTTTGTTTTATCTTATTTCTATTTTTAGTAGCATTTGGGTGAACTTTTCTCTCATCCTCTACATCCTGTGTCTTTTGTTCTATTCTTATCTAAATCCCTCTCATGAAAGTGAAAGACTCATTTATCAGTGACTAAAAATGACTTCATTTATTGGCAGAGAAGGACATCCTAATGGGTATTAAAGTCTTAAGCTTAATGTGGAAACATTCTAGGCAGCAAGGAGCAAAATGACATAGATTTCTGGAGATACCATTGAACTTGAAAGCACCATAGCATGCAGGTGGTTTTACATAAACTCACTCCTGTTTTTGACTATCATTCTGTCCTCATTTTACAGATGAAGGAAGTGAGACAGACAGAGTCAGAACAGCTGAGAAACAAACTTACAGTCCATACTCTTATCCCCTATACTGTGGGGCCTCCCAATCCTTCTTCTACAATCGTTTCTGACTGCATCTTACTCTCCAAATGTGGTACTTCATATAGCTGGCCACAACCCTGTCCACCATATTTCAGATTTTCTTTCTTGCTCTGCTGCTTTGTGATGACAAAGGGACTGTATCTCCCTAGACATTTCCAACACTAACATTCAGTCTCTGAAGTCAAATGTCTTACATTTATATTTGTTGCTAATAAGATACTCAAAAGGAAATGCTGATCTCTTGAAGAGACAAATCATACAGTTCACATATTGCTTGCGGTGAGTCTGATTCAGTTTGTGTTAAAATTCTTTACTATCCATCTCAATAGTTTTAATTTCCAGAAAATGACTAATAGCACAATAGAACCATGGCCATCAAGAATCCCAACATTTTTGCATTTTCAGCACCCAATTATAACTTATTGATTCCCCAATATTTGTTTCATCCAAAAGCTACTGATTGAAATAGTCATTCTACATGAGAATTGTGCATCATTTTTGATAAAGTAAAATATACCACTGATGCCAGGAAAGGAAAAGACCAACTTTTAAGCAAAAGAGGTTCTGTGACATAGCAGAGTGTTTTCCTTAGAAAGGAAAAAAGATACCTCTCCCGGACAACAATAAGACCATGAACATTCAAGCAATCCTTGTCTCCACCTGGAATGTGTATTTTCACCTCAAGCTTACCTTTTCTAGCAAAATTGTTATCTCTTGTGAGGGTTAAGCTCCATGTGAACTGTCTCCCTGTACCTTTTACTAGCATTAAAAAGTGCATCCTCACATGAATGACTTAGTGATTGCTTCCATGTCCATGTTTGCCTGTATCGATTAACCTTCAGGATGGAGGCGATTGATTCTGTGTGTCTGGCAGATGTTCCCAGTGCTCACTGGTGTTTTTCTCCTTCTCAGTTCATCAGAAGATTGAATGGCCCCTGTTCCTATTAAGTTAGGAGTGGCCATGGGATTATTTTAGCCAGTGAGTTTTAGGTGGAAATGACATATGTCATTTCTGGGCCAGAGTATTTAATCACAAGTATGAGACACTTCAGCCCTCTCTCTCCCAGCTGTCATGGACGGTTATATGGGGCTGGAATAGCAATCAGAAATCCCTGACTGGGTCTGACACATAGAATCCCCCTGGAAATCTACCTGAGACAAAAGAAAGAGCAAGATAAAAACCTGTATTTTACTGCGTTTTTTTTTTTTTGTTTTTTTTTTTTTACTTTTGTGTTTTTATCAAACCCCATCATTTCCATTGTTTAAGCTATTCTGACATATTGGGTAACCTTTGATTTCACTCTGATACAACATTTCATCAGTTGTATCAGAGTGAAATCAAAGATTACCCAATATGCTAATTATTCAAGGTATATTTTGAGTTGAATTTTGTCACATTTTATAATTGCTATTTATTAGTTAGGTCATGCATGTAGTAAATTTTAGGGCAATTGTTTTGTACACTTTATGAATACTATCAGCATTAAAAGGATTCCTTTTGAATAACATAGACTATATATTAACTTCTTTGATGTAGGCACATACATGGAAGTCATAGCAGGTAGAAGAATGTTACCCAGGCATTTTTTTGGTTACTACCTCCTTGCCATGTTAACTAAAAAGCTCATCTGAAGCTTGCGGTTTTGTATTAGAATCCAGAATGGTGATTTTTTTTTTTTTTTTAAGAAATAAGAAAAAGAAAGCTACAACTTTATTTCAAATGAAAATACTCTTAAATGTTCCCAGCATTTATTAGATGTTAAAATATTCCACAGTGAAGTTGAGCCTCAATTCATGAAACAGCAAAGGCCATATTCCAATTTTTTTTTCAACCATGACTATCTTTAAGAGTTAATCATATTGAGGGTAAGAAAAAACCCATCCACAAGCACAGAAATGCAGGGCGAATATGTGTAGTTAAAAATAATCTTGATACATTTAAGTAATCAAACACTCTCACAAGACCTTCATCTAGTGTATGTGGGCGGTCAGATCTCTAACTGGAGCACTATGTCTGATCACCAAATTCACAACCCCAAAGGGACAATATTTATTATCATAAAAAGTACTATAGCGTTTGAAATCTGAGGTTAACATTTACTACCAGGTTTACGAGGAGACGATGAATCTCCAGTGAATTGACTTCATGAGAAAAGTGAATTTATTATCAAGGGCATGAAAGGAATCAGTCTTCTGAATGCTTAATAACTCTGTTAAAACCTCATAATACACTGTTCACCTCACTGCATGCTATTCCAAAGTCTACAATGCAAGACATGTCTAACCTCAAAATTATAGTCTTTTTCAGGCCCTGCCAATAAGGTAACTAATTCACATATATGCATTATGGAAAGACCTGCCAGAGAATAGGCATATTATGCCACTGACATTTCTAAGTTATTTGGTGGTAACTTCTATTGTACAGGGTTTGCCTTGCAAATATGCAGTGTACATCACATGCAAAGTGTTTCAAATCACAAAGGATTTTGAAATAGCAAGGCTAGATTGATAAGTGGAGTTGATAACTTTTTAAAGCCTCTTGGGAGGAGACAAAATCCATTCAGGATGGTTCACAAAAATCAAGCTCCTTATCACATGATGTGCTGGGTTTGAAAAGATAAAACTGCCTCCAAACCTCATCCCAGGAGAGGTCAATGAAACTGAACTGGCAATATCCTGCAGTCTCTGCTAGCATCTCATTAGCACCAAGTTCGCATTCTGAAAACATGTTTGTTAGACTGACAAGAGGGTAGAAAAGAAACAGACGATAGCAGGGAAAGTTCTCTCCCCCTACTATATATGTGCATCATTTCCATTATGTATAATTAGAACTTCATACAAGGAACAGGGGAAGAATAAAGCAGAACATATTTTCTTCCTTGAAAAGCCCTGCTTCAGCAGCGACGGAACAGACTGCTGAGGTCAGAAGGGTCTGGGAGCTAGACAGTGTATGCGAAGCCAGAGAACAGGCTTCAGCGTGAAAGAAATCCCCCGTGGCCACATGATGGAAACATAAGGAAATTATGCCGATGAATATGAAACATGGTAAGCATTGTTTACTTCTTATCATGAAAGATATAATGGGCTTTCATTTTACGACATGTGGCTTGTGGGACATCCATTGCCTGAGCAAATAACACATGGAAA
Source organism: Pipistrellus hanaki (assembly GCF_964339955.1). Lineage (NCBI taxonomy): Eukaryota > Metazoa > Chordata > Mammalia > Chiroptera > Vespertilionidae > Pipistrellus > Pipistrellus hanaki. The sequence continues at coordinate 201,685,814 of NC_140503.1, read as the reverse complement.
AGCGCCTTGAAATCAGGCAGGCCTTGGGGGTGGCAGAAGGCAACACGTCCACCCAAGCTGTGAGCTTGCCGTTGCATTGACGCTGCTGTCCAGGAAATGAAAATGAGGAGGAGAGGGGAACAAAAGCAGTCAGAGCACATTTGTGAATGGGTTGCGATGTCACTGTTTGGATCGCTGAGTGAGAGGCAGAACTCCTTTTTCTTCTGAAACTCTGATCTTTCAACAAAAAGGCAAAATGGAAGGAGAGCAGGTGGCAGTCCATTCAGAAAGAATAGGAGACATTCATCTTCTGGTTCAGATGACCCTCCAATACCAGACTTACCTGCTAATTGTTCTCACCACTGCAAGACAGTCACGCTGTCTATGGCAATAATTGTCCCTCACACCTTCTTTCCCTTCTGCACAGTGATCTTCCTTCAGAGGAAGTTTTCTCTTTGAATTCCCAGAACCTAGAGTGATAACTCCTGCACAATAGATCTTCAACTCTTGTTTATTAGTCAAAGGGGAATAAATATATGCAATCATTTGATTCTAGTGCTTTTGGAGACAACAATGACAAATAGGGAAGGTTTGTATCTTGTATCCTACATACTTTTACACTTTGTACCATTTTGGTGTAAATAAGAAGAAAAAATGATTAATTTAACGAGGAATAGGTTTAAACAAAAAAAGGCCTTTCTTTTTTTTTGAAAACCAATCTAATACATTTTCATGAACAAAGGGGAACAAAGGGCAATATGTTTTTACAAGGGCTATTTTTTCTAAAAATTATGCCCCAAAGCTGCATGCCATACAAAAACTGTAGACCAAAAAAACAAAAAACAAAAACAAACAAAACAACAATCACAAAACACATGAGTGTGAAACTAGTGGGGGGGAGGGGGAAGGATAAAACACACCAAACAAAATTAAAGGAATAAAATGGCCAGACTTAACTAGTACTGAAAGTTGGACAGAATAATCAGCATGGTACCTATGTAGAGTGTTCAAGGTGATCAATAAAGAAATAAAAGATAATCAGTAACCAATATTGGTAGTACTTGAAGAACTGAAGACTGAAGGCTTGTCTTTAAGCCACACAACAGAAAAAAAGTTGAAAGTCTAAGAAAAGAGAACTACAGGATATTACGAGAGAAATTCTAGAGCATAAAACAGCCTGGTTACATACTAGAACTTCAGAGAAATTAAGTTTACAAAATGTGATTTTCCACAGAAAGCTTATGTAAAAAAATGTATATCTTTGGCTACAGAGTTAAAAATGGGTATAAAAAATATTTGAGAATAAAGAATAAAGAGTCTCTTGATAAAGAATGCCGAATCAGAAACATGTAGAAGTCAGCCATGCTGAAAACAAGAGTAAATACTCCCTCAAGTATATAAAGTAACACATACCAGAGTGGCAGAAGTAGGCATGTGAATAGATGTGGACCATGTTGGCATCCAGTTACATTATTCTAGAGATGTGAGTTTTGCCTTCATATGGCTATATATTATTGTTTTCTTTTGTCCTATTGCTTTTGCTCCCAAACTCACAGAACTGGAAAGGTACACTGTGGGGAGTAAAGTATAAGAAAATATGATACAAGAACCCATTAATCAAGGGAGTAATAACACGTTTTCTTAACATGTCAAAAGAAGGCAAGGGAGGGTAGGGTTGGGGGGTAAGAGATCAACTGAAGGACTTGTATGCATGCATATAAGCATAACAAATGGACACAGATACTAGGGGGTTAGGGGTATGTGCTGGGGGGTGGAGGAGGCCAATGGTAGAAAAGGAGACATATGTAATACTATATGTAATTTAAACAATAAAGAATAAAAGAAGATAGTTATGTGAGAGAAAATTAAAGTATGGAAGATAAAGCATCTAATTTTGCTTTCCTGAAACTTTACCGATGATCAGAAAAATCATAAAATGATAAAATCATGGGAATTGGGAGACCAGAGAGTAGACTCAATAACAATAGTTAGAAGCATATGTATATCTGGTAAATTACTTGTTAATGAGTGGCAACTGCAGTGCCCCATTCCTCTGGCTTTGGGGTAGATAGGAAAGGGCATGGAGGGAGTGGTGAAGGAAGACTGAATTTAGTATTAGAGAAGATATTAGAGTATGTGCTTATCAAATTTAGAAAAAGCTAGAAATCAGAAGTAGCCTGATCAAAGAAAGGCATAAACACGAGTGTAGATTATTTTAAAACATTTTGCACATTACTCTTATCTGTCTCCTTATTCATGGTAGCCAAGACATGGAAAAAAACTTAAATGTTCATCAACTTATAGATGGATAAAGAAACTATAGTGTTCATACACATACAAAGGAATATTATTCAGCCTTAAAAAATAAAGTCCTATCACTGTGATAACATGGATGAACCTGGAGGATATTATGCTAAGTGCAATAACTCAGACACAGAAGAAGAAATGCTGCATGATATAACTTACATGAGGATTATAAAATAGTTAAACTCAGAGGATTTGAGAGTAAAACTGGGGATTGCCAAAGCTTGTGTGAGCAGTGTTTTTCAACCTTTTTTGGGCAAAAGCACACTTGTTTCATGAAAAAAATCACGAGGCACACCACCATTAGAAAATGTTAAAAAATTTAACTCTGTGCCTATATTGACTATATATAAAGTAATTCTCTTGAATAGGAATCAAATAAACACAAAGAAAGTATTTTATAATTACTTTATTATAAATATTAAGTAAACAAAATAGTGAAAAATTATAAAATTCTTGTCTTGTCTGCACCTACAGCACACCAGGCAACATCTCGTGGCACACTAGTGTGCCACGGAACAGAGGTTGAAAAACGCTGTGTGTGAGGACAGAAAATGGGGAAATATTAGTAAAAGGATAAAGTTTGGTTATGCAAAATGAATGTCCTAGATATCTATATCAGAGGTCCATAATTAACTATATTATAGTGGATACTTAGTGCTCAGAGAATAGAATGTTAAATGTTTTTATACCAAAAAATGATAAAAATTATAAGTAAGACGGAAGCTTTTAGAGGAGGTGATATGTTTATGGCTTTACATTTGTATATGTATCTCCAAACTTGTTCAGTTGCACACATTAAATATACACAGCTTCTTGTATGTCAAAATACATTGATTAAATTTAAAAAAATAGACATGCATTTGATCAGAAAACATATAAAATAGGAGCATTAAGGAGTGTAAGACTAGGTAGACAGCCTTGGGATGGCTTCAGTTTGAGCAAATAGTCTGAAAATCCTGACTATTATTAACCTTCTAAATGTTACACTCTAGACTAGAGAGAGAGAAAGTCCAAATGCTTTTTAGAGTTGTTTTCATCTAAGATGATTTCACAAATTTTCACACTTGAAAATATGCCTTTGGAAATTTGGATAATACATGACATGAAACTGTCATTCCCTGGAAGTGCTAGAAGTGAAGTATGGTAGCAATCATCTCAGGTAGAAAGTACTGTTTGGGTTCTGTACCTACTTATTTGCTAAAAAAATAGAAAGTTATTTTGATTTTCTGATTATGTATGCTATCCCAATACTCCATTGATGATGGTTTGAATGTCCCATTAATTGTGATCTCACTGGTCATTGAAGCATATTCTTCTGGGCCCAGGACAGAACAATTATCCTAAATTGTCTCAGTAGCTACAGATACCATGTTTCGGTTGACTCAGTGGTCCCAGAATCAGAACAGACCCTAAATTGCCTCAGGAGTTACAGATAGTGCATTACTATTGACTCAATGATCCCAGAATCTAGACAGCACAATTATTCTAAATTGTTCAGGTGGTCCCAGATAATGGGTTTCTGTTGATTCAGTGATTCATAGATACTTTAGATAACTAACTTGCTCTGTTTCACTTCTGTAAAACTGTGAAACAGGATCCTCATTCCAGACCCAAAGATGTAATCAATACTTGTGTGATATTCTGCCAATATAAGCCAGACATTGCAAGCTGTTTGGGGCTGGGAGGTCTGAAACACTTTTGCTCCCTCATATGCCACCAGCCGTTAAGAGGCGTCCTCTGTAAGATGGGGGTATATCACAACAGAAGCATGAGGTATCGCTGACTTTTGCACTTCCTCCTGGTAAGATACATCATGAGTGCTGCATTACCCAAACCGGAGAATTTACATGCAGAAATCATCCCAAAGTCCTGAACAAGTAAATGAAAGGGAATCATAAAAACCTACTCAGGTTTCTCCAGGGTAACAATCTTTGGGTATGAAGGGAAAATGTCGTGATTGCTGAAATGTTACTACTATCCTTCATAATTAATACATGATTGGGGAAAATGTTAAGTGAAATGATCAAAACTTGTCTTAGCTATGGCTCTTGGTGAGCTTAAGGCTATGAGGAACATGGCTGAACACATTTACATTCTGTTATTTTGATTCTCATACACTCCTGAAAGTCACTAATTACCACAGAAGTTTCATGACGAAAAGTCATATCTCAGACCTTGATCCCCTTGAGGTCAATGTAGCCGAGTAAAGGAGTAGAAAGGCTAAGGTTTTGAAATATCATCCAAAGTACTTTTAACTTAAAAACATTCATGTTTTCTCCCTGAAATGATCTTGCAATTAAATATGGGCCGGGGGATTAGGTTTATTGCCATATATGGCAGGTACTTCCTACCAAAATAAAAAATCAGTGCTCAGCTTTGAACTTCAAACTAAATGCCCCAGGTTGAGTTCTCTGGAAGATGTTGAGAGAGCGAGTTTAGCATGTGAGAAATTTATTAGGGATTCACACCTTTGGAAAAGAGAGAGCAGAAGCAGGATCAGGAGAGGGAGAATGGGCTTGCTATGAAGGTCAGAGAAAGCCTAGGATAAGTCAACCACCAGGGAGCTGTGGCTATAAAGCCCTCACAATGGTTTTGACACAGGCCGACCCATGATGGTGAGGCAGCTGCTGACAGCTGTGGTGATAAGTCTGTTCTTGAAGAGGAATCTGACAGCACACCTGAATCACACACATGACTTTTAGGACACCTCAACTGCCAAGTTTTCAGCCATGTTTTCAAATCCAAAAAGAGGGATTTCTTGGATATCCTAGAGATAGGTTTTTACATATCAATAACCATAATTTAGAGGATTAACCTAAGAGTAAGACAAGAGTTTGGGGGAAATACCAGCTTTTAAAGTGGAGGAATTTACCACAACACTGACCAGGTCTCCTTGCCATGGCTGGAGAAAGGCTTAGAGTTGGGACCCCCAAGCTTCTGCACAGGGAAGAGTGCACACCATCCCCTGCAGTAATGAATCAGATATTTCTTTATTCCTGAGAGTGCCGAGTCAGATATTCTTTGAGAAACAATGACTGGGAAGAGGTCTGGGGTCAGGAAGAAAGCTGCTCACACAGCAGAGGCAAGATCCACAGTCAAGCTTAGGTATTAGCACAATTGCTAAATGATCAGGGGGATGACCATGCCTCAGCCAATACCGCTCCCAGGCCTCTAGAGGACCAGAAGGACTAGTTACAAAACATAGACTGGACCTACTTACAAAACAGAGGCTGAGTCCAGAGACAAAGGCTAGGGACACACCTTAGAAAAGAACCAGATGACATGCCTACATTAATATGAGGATGCACCACCACTACATTCCAACTCTCAGATCAGAAGGGATATTAGTCAGGAGCAGTCTTGAGAACAAATTTAAAAGACTTAAGATGGGTTTAAATGTAACAGAGTCAAATTTTTATTATTATTGACTTAGTTAAGGATCAACTTATCAAGCAAATAATAACATTTTGACATTTTCATGATAATCAGTAAATATTTACTGTGTTTTGGAGATAGCATAACTTTCTCATAGTTAATCTAGTTCCCCAATTTAATACATACGGATTGTATTTCTCAAGTTTGTAATCCCACCACTAACACTGCCTTGTGCTTCAGATTGCTATATCCCAAACCCAACATTTATACTTAAGTACTTCAAATTGAAACCTTCCCCAAGTAGAATTTCTGAATCCATCCTCAAAAAGGCTTATTCCTTCAGAAGTAATATTCATTGTATTATTTTTTTAAATATATTTTATTGATTTTTTACACAGAGAGGAAGGGAGAAGGATAGAGAGCTAGAAACACCAATGAGAAAGAAACATTGACCAGCTGCCTCCTGCACACCCTCCACCGGGGATATGCCCACAACCAATGTACATGCCCTTGACCGAAATGAACCTGGGACCTTTCAGACTGCAGACCGACGCTCAATCCACTGAGCTAAACCAGCTTTGGCTCATTGTATTATTGGCAGAATCACCCAACTAATAACTCAGGTCAAACGTTTAAGGCTCATTTTTAATCCTACCTTTCCCTCATCCACTACATCACCCAGTTCAGTAAAGCCATTATTGGGTATACTTATAAAATAGCTCCTGAATTTAACATTCTTTCCCATTTTATTGATATCCCTCTAGTCCAAACCACCATGCTATATCCCTAAGCTTTGGCAATTGGACCTTCATTGTTCTCCTGTTTTCATTCATCACATTTTCGTATTTCCAAGTAGCAGTCGGAGTGATCCCTCAGGAAGGTCAATCTGATCATCTTTTTCAAATGCTTAAATGCTTCCATTGCCTTCTTACTTCAACTGGAATGAATTTAAACTCTTTCAGAGTCTTCAAGGACCTATTTCTCTATTATTCTCTAAGCACCTCATTGATATCTTTTAGTAGCACTTCAATTCTTGTGATATCTTAAAAATACCAAGATTTTTCCTGCTATAAGCAATTTTTTACTATCTTTTTTATTATCTGGCCTCAATATCATTCTTGCCACATATATTTGAGTGGCTGGCTCTTTATTATCACTTTTTAAGAAAGTGCTTAAAGAGGTATCATTAGGATAAAGGAGGCAGCTTGAATGGATAAGTCTAGGATAATTTGAGAACCAAAAATAATGGAGAAATACATTACAAAATTAGTGTGTGCATATTTTTTATCTATATAATTTTTTTAATCTATATATATTTACAGAGGGGAAGGGAGAGGGTTAGAGAGTTAGAAACATCAATGAGAGAAAAAATTGATCAGCTGCCTCCTGCATGCCCCCTATTAGGGATCCAGCCAGAAACCAAGGTATATGCCCTTGACTGAAATTGAAACCAGGACCATTCTGTCTGCAGACCAACACTCTATTCACTGAGCCAAACCAGTTAGGGTTCATTGTGTGCATATTAAAAGACAGAAACAAAGCCCTACTCAGTTTGACACAGTGGATAGTATCATCCTCTGAACTGAATTCTGGTCAACGGCTTGATTCCTAGTGTGGGCGTCAGGAAGCAGCTGATTAATGATTCTCTCTCACCATTGATGTTTCTATCTCTCTTCTTCTCCCTTCCTCTCTCTGAAATCAATAAAAATAAAGATAGAAATAAAAAGAAATGGAAAGAAATAGAGAACTAAAGTAGAAAGAAAGAAAAAAAAAGGAAAACAATGAGAAAGAAAGAAAAAATAAAGAGAAAAGGTTATCTCTTTTTTTATATATTGAAATGCCAACCAATAAATACAGAAGAAATTGTGGAGTTCATATATTGATTATTTTTAAACTATTCAGAATAAATAATCAGAGATGGATACTAAAGCCTGTAGTCAAAGATTGAAAAGGAACAAGATCCTATCTAATAAAAGAGTAATATGCAAATGGACTGTACCTCACCTGCATCAATAAGTCACGCCCACCAGCCAATCAGGAGTGAGTATGCAAATTATCCCAACCAAGATGGCTGAGGCCATGGAGAAAGCAAGAGGCTTGAGTGTTCCTGGCAATGGAGGAAGCCAAGCTTTCCGCCTGCCCTGGTGGGTCCAGGCCTCCACTAAAGACTACAAAGTTTCTTTTGATGTAGTCCCATTTGTTTATTTTCTCCTTAGCTTCCATTGCCCTAGGGGCAGTATCAGTGAAGAAGTTCTTTTGGCATATGTCTGAGATTTTGCTGCCTGTGGATGCTTCTAGTATTTTTATGGTTTCCCGTCTTATGTTTAAGTCCTGTATCCATTTTGAGTTTATTTTTGTGTATGGTGTAAGTTGGTGATCTAGTTTCATTCTTTTGCATGTATCTGTCCAATTTTCCCAACACCATTTATTAAAGAGACTGTCTTGACTCCATTGTATATTTGTGCCTCCTTTGTCAAATATTAATTGAGCATAGTGAATTGGGTTGATATCTGGGTTCTCAATTCGATTCCATTGATCTATATGTCTGTTCTTGTGATAGTACCAGGCTGTTTTGAGAACCATGGCTTTGAAATAAGCCAGTCAATGAAAGAGAAACACCAAATGACCTCACTCATTTATGGATAAAAAAGAAAACATTATAGACTGATGAACCAAAAGATAGATATAGAGACAGTAAAACAACAAGCAGACTGTTGAATTACAGCAGGGATGGTAGGGAGATCTGGGGGAGATAATAGATCAACCAAAGGACTTGTATGCATACATATAAATACAACCAATGGACACAAAACTCTGGGGAGGGAGGGTATGTATGGGATAGGGGGCAATGTTAAAATATGTACACAGATAATAATTTAATTAAAAAAATGTAAGAAAAAAAAAAAGACTACAAAGTTTCAATCTTTGAAGATAAATAAATCCCAGCTACTAAAGCCTGTGCTTGGGTTGCCGAGGGGTGTGTGTGTGTGGAGGGCATGACCAGCCTGCAAACCACCATAGGCCCCTTGCCCAAGGCTGCCCCACACTCCAAGGCAACCCCCACCCTAATTCAGGACACCCTTCAGGGCAAGCCAGCCAGCCCCACCCATGCACCAGGCCTCTATCCTATCTAATCCTATCTAATAAAAGAGTAATATACAAATTGACCATCACTGCAACACACAAGATGACTGTCTCCATGTGGTCAAAGATGACTGCCCCCATGTGGACACAAAATGGATGCTACAAGATGGGCCACAGGGGAGGGCAGTTGGGAGGGAGCAGGCCTGCAAGGGAGGGCAGTTGGGAGAGGTCAAGCCTGCAGGGAGGGCAGTTAGGGATGACCAGGCCAGCAGATGAGGGAAGTTGGGGATAACCCAGGCTTGCAGAGGATAGCAGTTTTGAGAGACCAGGCTTGCAGAGGAGGGCAGTTAGGGGCAAACATTCTGGTAGGGGAGCAGTTAGGCATCAATCAGGCTAGCAGGGGAATGGTTAGAGGGTGATCAGGCTGGCAGGCAGAGTGACTAAGGGCAATCAGGAAGGCAGGCAGATGAGCAGTTAGGAGCCAGCAGTCCTGGATTTTGAGAGAGATGTCCAACTGCCCATTTAGGCCCAATCCAGATGATTCGGGCCTAAACGTGCAGTTGGACATCCCTTGAGAGGTCCCAGTTTGGAGAGGGTGCAGGCTGGGCTGAAGGGCACACACCCCTGTGCATGAATTTCATGCACTGGGCCTCTAGTACTTAAATAATTTCCATATGTTTTTCCATAAATGTTTTGACTATTGCAAATGGTAAAATGATACTAGAGTGAAGAAACCTGAAAAACACCATCTATATTAGGCAATCAAGGTCAACTTTACCAATAATGGGTGAAACCTATATTGTGCTTTTTATATTTATTTATAAGATGCACTAAGAAGGAAAACAGTAAAACACTTACACATGACTGGTCCAGTAGGCACAACCTGGATGTTATCACAAGGAAGCATCAGACAAACTCAAACTAAGAAATATTCTACAAAATGAAGCAAAGCAAAACAAAACAAAACAAAAATATTGCTTGCATTCTTCAAGTGTTAAATTTCATGTCATAAACAGAAGTCTGAGAAATAGTTACAAATTAAAGATCAAATACACAGGACCCTAAATTGTTTTGTTTATACAGTTTACTCTGAAATGGACCAGATATGTGTTTATTAGACTAATTGTGAATTTCAAAACAGTTTACTTTGGACCTGACTCCTTAAATTTTGCCTTGATTCGTTTGAACCACATTACCCATTTCCATGTAGTATCTCACATTTTGGGGCATATATTTTTGATCATTGAATGGACCTAATGTATGTTCTAAGATAAATTTTTCTATCACAAAACAGTTAATATGCCAGAGTAGTAAATAAAACAAAATGCCTATGTATCTAAGCCAAACATATGGTAACCATCTGAAAAACAGATCAAGAGAGTAATAACAAGTGTGACTACTGCTACAAGAACTTTAAAACTATCTATATTACTTTCTGCCCTATAAAAATAATGAAAGTTTAGAAAACTCTACAGTAAATATTTTGTTGATTTTGCATACAACTTTATAACCCTCTTCTGTTTATAACTTCAAAGAAACTTCTGTATTTTGCAATGCTTTTAATAATTTTCCAGTTGTGAGTGAAATTCAGCTTTATATAGAAATTGCTAAAAGGCTGGACTATAGATATTTGTACGTTGTATTAACTACACTGAATATTATGCAATGTTAAAGGTTTGATTTAAAATTTAACATAGAAATATATTTTAAAGACCTACTCATTTAAAAATCAGATTTTTATTGTTAAATAGCTATGGAAAATATACGAAGGTTAAGAAAAATAAATGCCTAGTCAATATCAGGTTGATTTCTTTATTAAAATGTATGTTATAAAACAATATTGTGTTTACTTAACAAAAAATGTTAATAAATCACCAACTGTGATAAGCTCTGAGCTATATTCTGAGAGTTGTGGTCTGGCTTCAATGGGGCTTTCAAAGCTGAAGACAGAATTACTTTCCAAGGTGTGGAGGAGAAGTTGAAATGCTTTATCCTTATCCTTAAATGACATTTCCCTTTTCCATTACAGAATTCAGAATTATAAGGAAATTAGGCACATTGGAAAAAGCCGGTAGAACACCATTTCTTTGTTTTTATAAAAATGTTGATGTAATAAGAGTGGAAAAAAAATGTAGCCATGTTTCTGTTTATATCATGCGATTTTTCAAATCTTTCAGGTTTGGCAAGATATAGCACATGGTCCTCTCAGCTCTTTTCCTTCCTTATTTTGAAACCCAGACATTTTTCAGGGAAATTCAATCCTTATGCTCTTCATTCCTTTCCACTTAACACATCAATGAGTGGCTCTACATAAGATATTTGACATTCAGTATAAATTACTTCCCCTTCTCCCCCTTAAACATAGGAATCTGTGTTTTTTGCTAAGAGTAAACAAATCAAAGTATTTAACTTCAGGTTGATTTCATCAAGTTGTGTACATCTCTGTGTACCTGTGTGTGTGTATGCTGCTTTTGACAAAGCAGATTTCTTCCTCTATTCTAAAAACTGTATAGTCGTGATAACAAGAGCATGGAAGATCAAGGATAGAGAGAATACTATACATGTTCAGCATCGACAAAAATAATCATCCTTGAAGAAAATGTCAAGAGAATAATGAGTATACAACGTACATAAATAATAGGTTCATTCCATAATATATTTCCTCCACTACTTATGTTGCACTCATTAGTACTAAATAAATGTTACAGGGAAAATAACATCTAATACTTAATGAAAACCACCCATGGTATTTTTAATATACATATTTCTAATTTTCACATACTTTTAAATATATGTAGTTTATTGATCTGAGGGGAAGGGAGAGGAAGAGAGACAGAAACATCAATGATGAAAGAGAATCATTGATTGGCTGCCTCCTGTATGCCCCTACTGGGGATGGAGCCAGCAACCCTGGCATATGTCCTGACCTGGAATCAAATTGTGACTTCCTCATTCATAGGTCAATGCTCAACCACTGAGCCACACCAGTCAGGCAATTTTCACACAATTTTGAGAATTAAGAATAATTGTTTATAGTATACAAATGAGAAATTTAAGGCATTGAGAGGTTATGTGTTTTCCTTGTTTAATTAGGTGCTGGAGACAGAATTCTCCTGAATTGCAAAGTCAGGGATTTTAGAATATTTGATATTTTTTTTATTCTTGCTGGCATATGGACACTATTATTCTCTAATTTATTTTAAAAATAAGTTAGTTTGATTTGGTTCAATCTGCATTGTACTTTAGTTCACTTATATTAGAAACATGTAAAAGATCACCTATTAGTAAAATTGTATGCTTCTTTACATGATTTTAAGTCCTTTGTGATAGCATCAAAATGCGATCAATTCAGTGTCCTGACTGTCACATTAAAACATGAATCTTCTTTATAAAAGATTAATATCTTAATGTTGAAAAAAAATCCATTATTAAATTTATCAGTAAGACATACCAGATCATAAATCTGGAATGGAGATTACTGGTAAGGAGCCAAAGGAATTCAATTGGTAAAATTATTTACCTAGAACTTTTCTTTTCTTCTTTTTTTTAAATATATTTTTATTGATTTTGTACAGAGAGGAAGGGAGAGAGATAGAGAGTTAGAAACATGGATGAGAGAGAGTCATCGATCAGCTGCCTCTTGCACACCCCCTACTGGGGATATGCCCGCAACCAAGGTACATGCCCTTGACTGGAATCGAACCCTGGACCCTTCAGTCCCCAAGCCGACGCTCTACCCATTGAGCCAAACCGGTCTCGGCTACCTAGAACTTTTCATAGCAAATTCTATGAAATGTATTTTAACATGATATTCTATTTAAATGTGGTGAAGCAACTGTATATATTATAGAAGTCACCCTGCTATTAAAACTCATCTTAGGGCCTAAAAGCTACTTTTGATTTTCATTGCAGAAACTTAAAGAATTATATACATTCATTGACTGTAGAAAAGCTGAGAAAATGTGTTCCTTATATAATCATTTAGTTGGGTAAATTTATAGAGAATTCTTTTGGCCATTTTCTTATAAGATCATGGATATATTTTTCCAAAAATAAGATGTGAGCCTTGTTATTATATTAGAAAATCAGAAAGTGGTTCTGGTGATGGTGATGTAATAATGGATATGCATGCATGTGCTCTGAGTCTGCCATAGAGTTTACCACTTAAAGAAGGTGAAGTTTAAGGTAGTCATCTGAGTGAAACAGATAGATGCATAAACAGGTGAAGCAAATATAGTATTTACTGCTTCATTTTAACCCCAACATTGGCATCTTCTACTAGGTTCAATTTTTTTCTTTGTGACTGAATAATGTATTGGATAAAAGTTACAAAGAACTACTTTTCAGTTAAACTCTGAAAAGATTATTTAAGGAAACAGAGCTACCCCCTAAATAAAAATGGGCCACAGGTGGCATATATCCTGCCTCCCAGAATAGCTGTATTTTTTATTACTTCCACATCCCTCTCCTAACACCCACTGCAGGGTATTTTTTTTTTTTTTTTTGCAATTGTTATTCTACCTGCTGAATCTGTCTATTTTTGAAAGATTGTGTTGCTGTGTCAAACTATAAGAGTGGACTCCTCTGTTTCTCCTTGCAGTTTTATCAGTTTCTCTCTCATGTATTCTGATGCTCCATTGTTAAGCACATACACATTAAGCATACTATCCTATATAATAAAGAGCTAATATGCAAATGGTCATCACACCCTAACACATTCATGCCATAATTGCTCAGGAGCTTAACACTGGGAGAGAAGAATGAGGACTAGCCAGGATGAGACCCAGGAGAGGGACAAGCCGCCTAATCCATGGTCTCAGACACCAGTGCCTGCAGCTGCTGCCTGAGAAACAAGCCACCCATTCTCGGTCACCTGTAGCTGTGGCCAGCCTGCTCAAGCCAGCCCAGATCCTGGGTGCCTGCAGCTGGCTAGAGGGAGGGAAGCTCAGGTCCTGGGTGCCTGTGACCAGTCATAGGAGGAAATCTTGGGTCCTGGGTATGTGGTGAGACAGAGGCAGTTAGGGGTGATCAGGCCAGCAGGGGAGCAATTAGGGGCAATCAGGGAGGCAGAGGTAGTTAGGGGTGATCAGGCAGGCAGAGTTGGTTAGAGGCAATCAGGCAGGCAGGCAGAGGGGTTAGGGGTGATTAGGAAGGCCAGCAGGTGAGCAGTTAGGAGCCAGCTGTCCCAGATTGCAAGAGGCAGTTGGACATCTCCTGAGGAGCCCCAGATTGGAGAGGATGCAGGCTGGGCTGAGGGGAACGCCCCCACCCCTGTGCTCAATTTTGTGCATCAGGCTTCTAGTTATTGTATAAAGGTAATTGACTCCTTTACCCTTATACAGTGCCCTTCTTAACCCCACTGGAGTTGTCAACTCTCTGAGTTGCCCATGCTCAGTCTCTTGCAATTTATCAATTACATTCAGACCTTCCTATCCCATCATTGTTTCCCATGGAGGCTTCTGCTCAGGGGTCTCTGCTCCAGTAAGCGTCAACTCCTCATATTTACATGTCCATCTTTCCGGTTGTTGATTTTTCAGTTCAGTTTTTTTTTTTTTTATTTGCTGTTAGGATGGAGTGGCAACTTGCAAGCTTCTTATATGAAGAACCAGTAACCAGAAGTCTATTTGTTCTTTCTAAATATCTTTAATAAGACTATAATGTTCCACAGGACAATCTCCCTCTTTTATTTATTTATGTATATATGTATTTATTTATTAAAAAATATATATTATTTCAGAGAGTTATGGAGAGGGAGAGAGAGATAGAAACATCAATGATGATAGAGAATCATTGATCAGTTGCCTCCTGCATTCCCCACACTGGGGATCAAGCCCACAATCTGGTTCATAGGATAATGCTCAACCACCGTGCCATAACTGGCAGGGCACAATCACCCTCTTATATTTAACTCTGTATTCTTCAGTGATTTGAGTCTCAGGTAAGGCCACCACCTTAGAAAATCTTTGTGAATTAAATAATTACATTTAATTATCATTAACTAATTCATGTTGCTAAACTATACTTATGCCTTCTTCCTTCTGCTTGTCCTACATTCTGGTCAGTTTCAACAAGTCCTGTCTGGGGGGGGGGGAGGGAAGGCAGGTGTAACTTTCCTTTTTAAATGGAATGCAAGATTGGATGGACAAGAAGTACTCTGACAAATCATTGTAAGGACTTCAAATATTTACTCCAGAAAAGCAACAAGAACACTGGCAAAAAAAAAAAAAAGTGAAAATTATGGTTCACTTCTCAAACAGAATTTGTTTCAGAAGAGAATGGAATGACATCTTTAAAGTTATGGAAAAATATTATCAACATTAAGTTCTATATAAGTCCTTTTAAAGTGATGGTGGAAAAAAAGACTTCTCCAGATAAGTGAATATTGAATGAATTTGTCACTAGGAGCTAAGTGAAGCATTGTCATAATAAATATAACTCATTGTATAAAAACAAAATCTATAAGCCTATCTTTACATGAGAAATAAATGAATATAAAAATGAAATTGAGGAAATTGAATAGTTTCTTATAGTGCAATGCTATTAATAGAGAGGGCATGATGAATTAGAAAATAATCACTTGATGCTAAAATTTGTTGGCAAAAGATTAATGAGAACGAGGATAATTACATAGTTGTGTGATCTTTATGCATTACATATTAATACAATGAGAAAATCAGTATCTATACAGTGGAGAAAATTTGCAGACACCTTATTAACTACATTATCAAAATTATCATCACCACCATGGGAACGAAACAATCTTATTCCTCCTGCTATTATGCACTGAGAAGAAAGTATAACTTTTGTGGCATTTCTTCCAAAAATGCATTTCTTGAATTTCATCTTGAGAAAACATTAGGCAAGTTTAAAATATGAAACATTCTATAAAATAACCAACCAGTAATCTCAAGGAATATCAAGCTGATGAAAAATAAAACATGAAGAAGTGATCCATAATAGAGACTAATGAGATATTATAGCTAAACAAAAGGCATGATCTTAGATAACATCCTGAACCAGAGGGAAGGAAATAGCTATACATCGGCAAAGAATGAATTGTAATATCAACTCTAGTTATTCAAGAGTATTTTTTGCCGAAGCCGGTTTGGCTCAGTGGTAGAGCGTCTGTCTGCGGACTGAAAGGTCCCAGGTTCCATTCAGGTCAAGGGCATGTACATTGGTTGCAGGCACATCCCCGGTAGGGGGTGTGCAAGAGGCAGCTGGTCGATGTTTCTCTCTCACTGACCTTTCTAGCTCTCTATCTCTCTCCCTTCCTCTCTGTAAAAAAATCAATAAAATATATTAAAAAAAGAGTATTTTTCAATGTCAAATTTTACATTTTAATAAATTAATTATTGTTTTGAAAGAGTTCTGTTCTCAGAAGAATAAACAATTTCTCTAATTTATTCTCAACTATTTATATACACACATACAAGATTTTTAAGCTATCAAATAATATCATACCATTTCATATATCAATATAATATAAAACCTAACAACAGTATATATTGACTTCCCTCTCCTATTCTTTGTTTTAATGCTTGTATTTAATGCTTGTATACATTTAACTTGTAGATATCTTATAAACTGTGCAAGTCATCACCATTATTATTGTTTTAATCAATTATTTTATTGGAATTAGAATTCAAAAGAAAATATAGCTACCATCACATTTAACATTTTGCTGCTCTTCTCTTATTTCTGAAGCTCTGAGTTTCCATCATGAAGAATTTTTCTCTGTCTGAAGATTTTCCTTTACTTTTTCTATATTCAGGTTAGCTACCAGTGATAAAATCTTTTTTGCTTTTGTTTGCCTGAAAAGGCCTTCATTGTACTTTAGAGTATAAAATATATTTTTGTTGGCTATAAAGATTTTAGGTTGATTTTTATATTCATTCAGTACTTTAAATGTTTCTGGCTTCCATTTATTTCAATGAAAGGTTTACCATCATTTTTATTGTTGGTGTTCTTTATAATGTTCCCCCACACCTGATTGCTTTTCAGATTTTTGTTTTGATTACTAGTTTTCAGCAACTTATAACATGCCTTATTGTGGTATTTTTGTATTTATACTGCATAGGCTTTACTAAACTTCTGAGACCTGTTAGTTTATAGTTTTCTTCAAACTTGGAAATAAATCCAGCCATTGTTTCTTCAAATTATTATTATACACTTCCTATCACTTGCAATTTTACTTTGGGACTCCAATTCCATGTATATTTGACCGCTCAATATTTTCCCACAAGAATCTGATTTCCATTCACTAGACTCCATTGTTTTCCTTCTATCTCCCTTAAAAAGTAGTTTCTAATTCTTTGTACTCATGTTAATTTATTTTCTTCTCAGTATTGTTTTATTTGCTTTTAAGCCCATTTCCCAAATTTTCTTATAAATCTCAGATATTATATTCTTTCTTCTAGAACTATAATTTGCTTCTTTTTATAGTTTCCATTTTTCTTCTTGCAATATGTTTTCTAGTCTTCCTTAAACATACAATATTTATAACAGTTTAAAGCCTTTTCCTGGTAGTTCCATTGTCTCTGTCAATTCCAATTTCCAGTTTTGTTTCTGTAACTGTTTTTTTTCTTTTCTTTTCTTTCTTTTCTTTTTTTCTTTTTTTTTTTTTTTTTTTTTTTTTTTACTATGGTCACATTTTCTTGTTTTGTTGCTGATTTAATACATGTTGGTGAATGACAGACATTGTGTTTATGTTGATGAATATAAGAACTATGTTGTTCCTTCAAAGCATGTTGAAAGGTTCTTTTTTCTTTTTCTTTTTTTTGTAGATTCTCAAATTACTTACAGATCACCTTGATTCTTATGAAGTTTGATTTTAAACTCTATTAAATACTTCTAGTATAGCTTTTACTCTCCTGCTCCTTTAGACTTACCACCAACATGAGACCTCTGGGATCTCTCTTGAATTATCTAAATGTTAGCTGTAGTCTCTCTGCTATGGTTAGCTGGAATTCAAATGTCTTCCAGCCCTAGCTATGTTCTGGAGATTTTTCAGAACATAGGTTGGTTGGCTAGTTTTGCCCAGTCCCATGGATTTTCTTTAAGCATGTGCAGTTTAGTATTCAGAAATAGACCCTGCAGTTCTAGGGAACTCTTTCTCTGAGTAGCTAGCTCCTTTATCTTCAGTATGTTGGCCCACAAATTCCAAGGCTGTTGTTTTCTCTGAACACTTTGCTTCTCCGCTCAGTGAGACTTCTTTCCATGATATTTGTGTTTTTATTCTTCCACGAATAGTATGGAACAAGTGTCTCTGGGGAAAAAATAAGCTTACTTATCTGTTCCCCTTCCAAAGAAGTCAGTTTTGTGTTGATTATTATCGTTTATCTGAAAGCAGGTTCTCAAATAATTTTTTTCAGTCTTCTAGTTTCCCAGTTCTAGTAACTTCAACATAATTTAAAACAGAAACTGCCATATAGATTCATACTAAATTAAAACTGTATGTACTTGGTTAGTATATTTGGCACCCTGAACATGAAAACCATGGTCCCTCATCTGTAGACAATGACTCTAAATATTTGCCTGAAGACCACCCAGTCTTTGTTGCCTAATGTTTGGTCCTGTTTGATATTTAAAACTCAATATGATTTTTAATGCCTTAGAAATAAGCTTCTGCTTTCAACACCTTCAAATTTTGGTTAAAGCCAAATGTATTTATGAATATAGGGCATGTTTTTAAAATAGAAGTTAGTTTTATTTGTTTAAGATAAATTATTTTATAACAAAAACCACTTTTTACCCCAGTAAAAGGAAAATATAGTATTCTCAGCTAAGAAAAACATATGGACTTTTGAAGATTGTCTGTTTTTTGGACTACCATTGGGATTGTCCATGTTGTATTAATTTTCTTGGTATTTCTTGGCTTTATGTGTGTCATGACTAGCTATGACATTTTTGGACTCATAACAATCTAATAAATGTTCTTCTCTTCAGTTTAAATTTATTTAGTGAAGTCCTTAGGTTAACGGAGGAGAGGAGAAAAGATGGTTAGGTTTCTAAATTCTCCAAATTCTCCAATGCAACCTCAATCATTGCAATAATAATTCTCCTCCTCCTCCTTCTTCTGCTCTCCCCCTTCTCCTCCTCCTTCTCTTCCTCCCCTTCTTCTCCCTCCTTCTTCTTCTCATCTTTCTCTGCTCCTCCTCCTCTTTCTTCCTCTTTTTCATCTTCTGGCTCATTATTGTACTTTTTGAAATGTTAGTGTCTCTAAATGTCAAGTTGTTATCAAGATAATCTCACTTTACTGCATATAACTGTAATGTTGTATATGTATATTACATTTAGAACATAATAAAATTATCTGGAAGTATTATAAAATTATCCCTGAAGTTATCAAGTTTTAGCTCCATTTGTAACAGCATGGATGGACCTTGAGAATATTATACTAAGTGAAATAAATCAGTCAGAAAAAGCTAAGATCCATATGATTTCACTCATATGTGGGATATAAAGCTGAAACTTATGAACACAGTGTGGTGGTTGACAGAGGAAAGGGGGTGGGGAGAGAAAGATGTCCTTATATATGTTGACAGGAGATTATTTGATTTTGGGTGGTGGGCACACAGGGCAATATACAGATATTGTAACATAGAAATCCATACCTGGAACCTATATGATCACATTGACCAATGTCACTCCAATACATTTAATTAAAAATAATAATGAGCATATTATTATTACTATGGGGGTGTGTGTGTTTATGTTCATCCTGAAGACATTCCAGCCCTTCCTGGAGGGAAGTGGAATGAGTGACATTGAAAAATAAATCCTGAATCTCCTTTGATCAGCTGATATTAAGTTTTTTCTGTTCTGGTTTAATCAAAAGAAGCTCCTGACCTTTCAGAGGCAATGAGTGTCACCGTCCGAATCTGACTGAGGGGGAACCCTTTTCCACATGGGGATGTGGATGTGATGAGACACAACAAACCTGGTTTTATACAACTAGATTGAAGGACAAGTACATGAGTACTTTTAGTGTCTTTATTGTGAGGCAGTGTTTGAAGGACTCTTATATCCCAAGAATATGACTATATATTAATAAAACTTTTGTTAAAATTAAATAAAAATAAAAATCAGTTATTAACTCACAAGCCAAAGAATAACTAGGAACACAAGGAGCTGGTAGAGACAAGGAATAATTCTTTTTAAAGCTTTTGATCATAAGGCCTAGCCACCTGAACCTTGAAATAATAAATTTCTATTGTTACAAGCCACCAAGGTGTGGTCATCTGTTGAGTAAGCCCTTGGAAACTAGCATAGATAAGTTTTAAACAATTTTTTCATAAACTTGTATATTAACAAATCTTTATGAATCATTTACAAAATCTATTTCTTATGACAAAACGTAAAGCAAGTATAAATATCTCTAACTAAAGAATAAACAATAGAACATTCTGACCACGTATTTTGATGTTGAGTTTTGATAAATATCTGATGTTTGGCTGATTCTATAGCTGAAGTGCCTATAGTGAACTTATGAAAATGTCCAGATTGCCATTCAATTACCTTTGACTCTTGGTTCTTCCCTCAAATAACATATGATCAGAACCTTAATTACAGGCAACTTCAAAATGGAATTGTTACGTGTGGGCATTTTCTGTGTGAGAAAAGCTGCTCTACTTTTCCCAGCTTTCTAAGAATAAAGAACTCTTTAAGTTGATCCACTAAACTTAAAATTACTATATCAAATACTATAGCTAAGTGCATCCTTATATGATACTAATTGAAGAAGAAACTGGACTTTCGTACCATCTCATTATCTGCAGTGAAGTAACCACCATCCAGTAGAATAACATTACTTACATTGTAAACTCCACAAGAAAGTATATAGTTAAATAAATTTAAATGTTTCTGTAGGGAATCCTATTTTTAAGACACTAGTATGTATCATGAATCTTTATTTAGAAAAAAAATGTGCACTATTTCTCGAACTTATTTGCCCTTTTACACAATTTTCACAGAATATAGCAACTCTGAGCATGAGTGCTCTGCAGCAGTAATATTCAACCAGGATGATACAATTTTTAAAACATGCAATACCTGACTATTTAGTCAGGTGCACTGTACCTCTTTTCCTTAGATTGGTCAAATAAAAAAATGACGACAGCCGATCAACAATAACATCCAGTGTGAATGAATAAAAATTATACCTATTTTTTTGTCAGCTCGAAAATAAATACATTTTTGGCAGAATTTTAGTAATTAGTTTACATGTGCCATGAGATGAAAATAACTCTAGGAAGCATAGTTTGGAAGTAGCATTCTAATGATTGGTGTTATCATGGGCTTTCACAGTAACAATGACATAATACTTTCTCTAACATAATTCTTTCTCCTCTTTTATAATACATACACTAACTCTTACATTAATTCATGCTTTATTCTAGGCATAGTTCTAGTCATTTTACTCTCATCATATCGTTTAATCTTTTCAATGATCTTGTGAGATAAATAATATTAATACATCCATCTAATATACTTAATAACATACCCACAGTTGGTACCATACGCTATATCACAGTTAATGTTAGAATAGGAATTGGCATCCCAAGCAGTCTGGCTGCAGAGTTTATGGATTTAATCTGTAGCGAGAACTCAAATTGAAGTTTCATAAAGGCAAGAATAAACTAAGAAAGCAAATTGATGTTTCTTAAATATTTTTGTTAACGGGCTCACTTAGGAATCCAAAGAAAGCTACAAAATCTATATATACTCATGAGAATGTATACACACATATCCATAAATCCAGAGCATTGCCAATCCCGTAAAGCATCCAGTGGACACTAGATTAAGAATTACTGATTTAGCTGAAACCGGTTTGGCTCAGTGGATAGAGCATCGGCCTGTGGACTGAAGGGTCCCGGGTTCGATTCTGGTCAAGGGCATGTACCTTGGTTGCAGGCACATCCTCATTGGGGGGTGTGCAAGAGGCAGCTGGTCGATGTCTCTCTCTCATTGATGTTTCTGACTCTTTATCTCTCTCTCGTCCTCTCTGTAAAAAATCAATAAAAATATATTTTTTAAAAAAAGAATCACTGATTTAACTTTTTTAAAGCATGATTAAATAAATGGTGTCAGATAAAAAAATCACACCACAAAATTGAAGTAGATTAGTATGTAGCAGAAGCATAAAAGCTTTGGAGGTATGTCTAGGGAAAGACACTTGAATTACTCAATACTCTTCAATGGGCTAGGGAGATATTCAGACTGGTTTTGTTGTTTGTTTGCTCTATAATTTCTCCTCCTTTTTCAATTCATTTTCTCAAATATTCTTTGTATAACTGATTATTCTTAATTTGAGTCAATATAATAGTTAGTGATCTGATGGGATAGGACAGAACTCTGATTTACTCTTTTACGATGATTTGATTACTATTTGATTTATGTTATTTTTTATTTGATGTGATTCATCAATTTATTCTTACATAGAAAATATGTAAGCTAAATTCTGGTATACTTTCAGGAACAAATTAAAACAGTTAAATAACATTCAAATACTTTTGAACGGGTTTATATACAAATACAGGACTCTAAAAAGAAGATTTTTAATTTAAATGGATATATTAATAGAATAGAACTTAAACATGCCAAAATATATAATTCATCTATGGTAGGTTACTTAATATTAACAGAATAATGACTAAAATGCGAATTACTAGAATGTAGCCTAGCATAGTGAAACAACATAGAAATTGAAGGAACATGGCCCTGGGTTCCAAATCATTTATATTTTCAACAAATATCCATCAAGTATGTGTTAAGTACCGTAATATAAATCTATGCTACAAGGAAAAAGATTACATATTGTTTTCCATTGTATCCTTCTAATATCCTGCATTCAAATACTTTACTATTTATGGCCTGTATTAGCTAAGGCAAAGGTTTCCACTTTTCTTTAGGTGAGTAGAAATATGTTTTACCTTCCTAAAGATCTCTTATAATTACTTGTTTATGAAAATCACATAAAAACTTAAAAATACCAACTCATCAGCATCTAGCACAATGCCTATGGCTCAATAAGAGTATGTCAAATAGTTGTATAAATGAAGAAATAAACAAATGTTCTGAGAGTTAATAAATGTAAATATGTATGGTATCAGTGTCCAGTACATTGCAATTGCTGAAAATGTATTTTATATTTAACCTCTTTTTCTTTCTGTATAGTTTTACAATGCCCAGAAAAGTCTCAATTTGAAAATAGGATTTCATGTGCATCCTAGTTAATAATTTGAAATTAATAAACACTTCTGGGCACTGTGTATATTTTTTCTGAATGTCTGTTCAGTGCTTGCTTTACCCTTAAACTCAGAGTTCTCACATTATATGTTTACATGTGAAAGGAACAGTGATTTATCAAGTCTCCAGTCTATAAAGAACACTGTTTTGAGTGCCATGAGCAGTTACAGCACAGGGAAGACCAAGTTCCTCTCAAAAAGAATAATATTTTAGAGAAGGAAAAACAAACTTAGTCCTCAAAAATACTAGCTAAGAAAAAATACAACCAAATATGGCTTTGTAGTACAAAAAAGGAATGCCAGAAAACCAAAGTATCTGGAACCAGATGAACTTACTTTGAAGAGATTAATGGAGATGAAATTGCTTCTTTCCCCATTAAATATGATAGCCATTTATTGTGCAACTTGTGTAGTGCAAGTGACTTTACACATGGTAGTTTGTTTAATTCCCACAATAACCAGAGTAAGCATTCCTTTATAGGTAATCAAAGTAAAACTCAGGGAAGTTAAGTCACTTTTTCAAGATCATACATCTTGAAATAAGAGAGCTAAGATTTTAGCTTAAATTCTATAACCATCTACAGCCATCACTTTGGTAGAAGTACAAATTAGATGTTTTCATTTGAATCTGAGTGAAGACCTACCTCAAACTAACATATACATTAGGGAGTTTATTGATTCTACAAACTAGGGCTCTTGAGGTAGGTATCTACATGATTAGTAGATACTACAGACTTAGGGATATCATCAAGGATCCAGTGTCTTTCTCCCTCTTTGTTCAATTGCCACAAATCTATTTTTCTCTCCTTGTGTTTGTAGAATGATTGACAGCCGTAATCAACACTAAGGGTTTTCAAAGATAGAGAGGCAGAGATAGAGAGACTATGTTTCTACCACCACTCCATAAAAGTCTTCAGTTGTCTGTTGCTTGAATAGGCTTAACACATTTTTATAGCAAAGAACATACAGGTTACTGATTATCTTAGTTCAAGAAACCTGAACAGCCCTACCTGGTTTGGCTCAGTCAATAGAGTGTCAGCATGCAGACTGAAGGGTCCTAGACTCAATCCCCAGTAGGGGGCATGCAGGAGGCAGCCAATCAATTATTATCTGTCATTATCTGTCATCATTGATGCTTCTCTCTCTCTCCCTCTCCCTATCTCCCTTCCTCTTGGAAATTAATAAAAAAAAAAAACATGCAAAAAAAAACAACAACACACACACAAAAAAACCCACACACAAAACAACAAAAAACCTGAATGAATCACTGGAAAGACAGGTGGGTTATCCTGATTGTTTTAGACCAGGAAGTGTCCATCTCTTGATTTGGGAGTACAGTCAATACTACCCCACTTCAGGGCAGCTACACAATATGAACAAAATGAAATGAATGATGAGGAAATAGCTACTGAACCACCAAACAAATAGCAGTGAACACACAATTACTTTTTATTTGATTAATTTTAAAATTACAAATAAAAAATGAGAAATTATATCTGCTTTAATGAATAATTATTTTAAAACTAGAGGCCCAATGCATGAAAAATTCATGCACTGGAGAGGTGGGCCCTCAGCCTGGGCTGCCCCCTCTCACAGTCTGGGAGCCCTCAGGAGTGGGAGGCGACCCAGAGATCAGGGGAAGCTTATGCCTCATCAAACCTCTGCTGCTGCCCCTGCCTACAGCACAAACCTTGGCCAGCCCTGGTTACCTGAGCCTCTGGCAGCCTTGGGCAGCTGGGGGGCTGAGGGGACTTGGAGACTCTGGAGGCAGGCATGTGTAGCGGCTGGGCCTGCCTGGGGGTGGGCCCAGCCTTGCCAGGCATCTGCCACTTTGGAGGGGCTGAGGGGACTGGTTGACACCATCTTGTGGCTGTGGGTGCCGCCATCTTTGAGGGTGTGACAATTAATTAGCATATTCCCTCCTTATTGCCTGTGGGTGCCTTCATCTTTGTGATGGCATGATGGTCAATTAGCATCCCCCTCTTTATTAGATAGGATACTTGACTATTTCTTTTTTTTTTTTTTTAATATATTTTGTTGATTTTGTACAGAGAGGAAGGGAGAGAGATAGAAAGCTAGAAACATCGATGAGAGAGAGTCATCGATCAGCTGCCTCTTGCACACCCCCTACTGGGGATATGCCCGCAACCAAGGTACATGACCTTGACCGGAATCGAACCTGGGTCCCTTCAGTCCCCAAGCCGATGCTCTATCCATTGAGCCAAACGGGTCTCGGCGGATACTTGACTATTTCATATGAGGAAGACTTTGAATTTCGATTTTCACATCAAGGATCTAAAGAAATTTGAATCTCTGGATGTATACCTGCATGTTTATCAAAGAACTGATAAATGTAATGATGTGTTTGTTTGTTTTTTGGTGGGGGGGAACAAAAGAATGATAGATTTATTATGGTATGGAGAAACAAGGTAAATCTGAACAGTCTAGGAATATTAAAAATTTGAAACAAAATATGACAAAGTAGAGGTAGGTAATAAGCACATTATTTAATTCACTGCATCTTGCGACAATAATATTTCCCCTTGGTAATGCACAGGAGTACCAATAAGGTATTTTCCAAAAATACTAATGAATTGGATATCACAATAATATAGATTCAGGTATGTCTATGCTTGAGTTCTGATGATGCCATATCCTAGCAGCATTATTTTACACAGGTAACAATTTACTCTCCCTTTGTTTTCTCATTTATAAGATGTTCATAATAGTAGTAGCTGTTTTATACTGTTATAAAAAAAAGAATGAAGTGGAATATATATATATATATATATATATATATATATATATATATATATATATATATGTGTGTGTGTAATTTTACTCAGTTAAATGACTGACATCCATAACCTTAGTGAATGCTTGCTATTAATTTGGTTTAAATTAATCAAGTGTTAGACTCCCTAAGATTTATGCATGTTTATTCTGCAGAGCCATCTATCTGCTTGTTATTTCTAATACTCAGATTAAATTACTCCTATTCAGTGCCATTTTGAAGAATTAAGGGGAGTGATAGGAACAAAGATAAACACGTTGTTTTGGCATTCTTATAAACAGACTTTCATCTTTGACTTGCTTTTCTGTTCCAGTCATTTGTTTATTTGCATAAAGGCAAAAATGAAAAGCTACTAAGAGCTGAATGCCATGCAATGAGAGAGAAAGTTGGCATGGCTTTGAAATTTAGTGATCAAAGCCCTGGGAATGCATGATAGCAGTGCCCAAGAAGCTTTGGTTTTTGTGAAGAGCTAATGATGGGTTGCATGTGATGTTAAAAGGCTTTCATTTAAAGACACAATATGGCATGGACTGCAAAGAAATCCAACAAAACATGCTGAAAGGTACCTCATCATTGTAATTTATAATAATATGAGGTTATGACTACTACTGACCTTCAGATATAATGAACCTCACATAATGGTAAAGAGTTGGCCAATTTAGAATTCGCACAATGAGAGAGACCTTTTGGCATGCACCCAGCAGAATCTTCTGCCTCCTTGAACAAGCTGCTTAACACCTATGAGGACCCATATCCTCATTTGATAAAATAGAAAATAATATAGATCTCAAGATTTTCTTAAAAAACACACAACAACACATGAAGTAAATATAAAGCATGTATAACATTTGGTAGGTACTTATTACTTACCTACTTTAATTTGCATATCACTTGTAAAAAGAGAGATTTAAAAGCTTTGTCTATATTAGACAAATATATATATATAATACATTATAAAAAGAAAAGTAAATAAAGAGCTGAGACACAAAATAGAGACAGGAATGATACTAATAGAAAAATGCAAAGCCTGAGTTTCTTGCATACATTTTAAAAGTAGGTGAACTTGTCTCTGAGGATTTAATGCTAAAGGCATAAAAGGAATCATGGTTTATGTAATAATTCACAGAGACCGTAACACTAATAAAAACAACTAGTCAGTAAAACAAAAGTCTTCAGGAGCTCATTCTGTCTGTGAGGGACTTCATTTCATTTTTAATAAAGGGTTAGCCACATTTCTTAATACCATTTATCAAATTTTATTTTTACTAATTTAAATGTTATATTTACTATATAATTTATTCTCTCGTACTTTAGTGTTTTCCCTGTTATGTCCCATTAAGCTGAGTGCATATTTTTCTACTAATATATTATTAAATTTTGGTAGCTTTAATTCATGCTTTTGTAACAGGAAAATCTCTTTTTGTTGCTTGACTTTTTACACAAATATATTTTTATTTATTTCAGAGAGGAAGGGAGAGGGAGAGAAAGAAAGAAACATTAATGATGAGAATCACTGATAGGCTGCCTCTTGCTTGCCCCCTACTGGGAATCAAGCCTATAACCTGGGCACATGCTCTGACTGGCAATTGAACCATAACCTCCCTGTTAAGAGGTCAATGCTCAACCACTGAGCCACATTGGCCAAGCTGCTGCTTGTCTTTAACAATTTCCTAAATTCCTTCCATATTTATAGGTCCAAATGTGATTTAAAATCAATTTATCAAAATTCATTAAAATACAAACTATTTTTCAATTTTATTGTATGTATAAATTATTGTGAAGGAATATGACAACTTTATTATATTGTCTGCCTGCCCATTTGTTGTCTAATATTTGTTGTCAATGGTAGTATAATTGTTCATATTGTCCACATTTTATAAAGTTACATCTTAATTTTATTTTCCCTTTTTATTATGCATTTGATTTGTTTTTATTATATTTAAAATTAATTTTAAATTGATTTTTAATTCTTAGGGCAAAAGTTCAGTGAAAGAGAAAATATTTTTAACTGTCACTGTTGAGATAATTGCTATGTAAATTATATCAATTAGAAGTGAATGAGTTTGGGGTTCTTTCAACTTATCTCTTAATGATAAGAAAACTTAATTTTTATTTTTTGTTTGGTGAACATAACCACTTTTGTTTATTTGAATAATTTTAATTAACTTAGGCACATCGAACATGTGCAACCTGCATTCTGTTATTGTTAGGGCATCTATTCCTTGAGTTAAATAAGTCTAGTCTGTTTCTATAATTTACTTCTATGCACGTAGAAGAGACAGTTAGAAAGAGAGAGACATAGTCATGGACAGACAATCAAAGGAAAAGCATGAAGGAGGTAAAAGAGAGAGAGATGACAGACACACATACACAGAGAGGACAATTTAAATAATTAAGTGATTTTCCTCTTCTTTCTAATAAGTGAAGCCTTGGAGTGATAGATACAAAAGGGTGTGTGTATTTTATCCCTTCCTTCATCCTCACTTCTTTTGTGTTTGTCATGGTACGCACATGTGACCATGATGAATTTGATGTCCCCAGCATTGTTGAGTAGAAGTATAGATTTCATAGAACTAGATGTATTTAAAAAGAAAAGTGAGGTGCTCTAGGCAATGCTCAGAAACATATGAAGTGGGATACTAGAGCTTCCAAAACATTCCAGGGCTTGATGGGAAACATACAGTAACTGGCTCTGCTCAGCGTAACCTACACTCTCCTAGTCAATCTTAAGAGCTGTTAATAAAAATATTATTGCATTTATTTTAAGTGTTAACTTCTGTTCCTCAGTATCTTGCATATATTACACCACAGTGTCTATGTTTTGTGGTTTCTTATATACAGGCTTTCTTCTCTAGGGGTTTCTGCGAGTGTTTATCCCACAGAAGTTCATTTTGGTTCCATAATCTATTTCATCTCTCCTCTAATGTTTCATTCACTTTTTTTCCAGGGTACCTCTGAAATCTTACATATGGTTCAGCCATTTTACACTTCCTAAAACATTTAAACCCTTGATTAAATAAATAATCTGCTCAAAAGAACATAAAATACTTTGATTAAGTACATAAACACTCAGAAACACATACAGTTCTTATAAACACTTCATGCGCTGTATTAAGTTTAAAATTGGTGACATGTTTAATGTCTACATTTGAAGAAATTCAAAGCTTCATGTAAAAAAGATTAAGTAAATACACGTCAGAAACACACTTTTCATAATGGAATACGACTTGTCACCTGCTAGCAAGAGTATTTATGTTATTGGGTAAGGTTTGCATAACTACTCACTAGCTATTATTTAGACATTTTGTAAAGTTTATCACTACTTAATCATGAAAATTTAGCAAACTGTCCTGGCCGGGTGGCTCAGTTACTTGGAATGTTGTACACCAAAAGATTTCTGGTTCCATTCCCTGTCAGGGCACATAGCTGGTTGCAGGTTTGACAGCTGGTTTGAGCATGCATGGCAGGCAACCAACCAATGTTTCTCTATCACATCAATGTGTTTCTCTCTCTCTTTCTCGCTCTCTTGAAATCAATGAAAACTTGCTAAGATGAAGATTAAAAAATAAAAATTTAGCAAACTGAAAATTAAAAAGAAAGTCTTTACCTTGGTAAAAGTGTTTAATGAAGCTTTAAAAATATCATGTTTAAATAGGGCATAATAGTAATCTAATTAAAACTGTGCTGAAAGTAAGCATGATGACCACCTTACAACTAAATATATAATCAGAGCCTCCTGACCATGAAATAATTTATATAACAATTGAAAAAAAGGGACACAATTACAGCTTATTTTCAAGAAATAGAATTTAATTCATAAAAAATAAAAGAGCAGGTATAAAGTATTAAAAGTAATAAGATAATAAAAATGCTGGGAAGAAATAAGTATAAAAATTCAGTGTTCTCATAAACTATTAAAAGCCAATGAAAACAGGAATAAATCATAACACATAATAGCAAGACCTATAATATATTACATGAGAAAATCTAAACAATTAAGTGTATGAAATTTTATAAATAAATTTTAAATTCTATTAACCCAAATTTTAAAAAAAGAATACACTACAGTAATGCTTCTGAGTAATAAGATTTAATACCATAAAGATGTCAGATAGCTCAGTTGGCATGGCTCAGTGGTTGAACGTAGACTTATGAACCAGGTCATGGTTCAATTTCCAGTCTGGGCATATATCCAAGTTGCAGACTTGATTCCCAATGTGGGTCATGCAAGAGGCATCCAATCAATGATTATCTCTCATCATTGATGTTTCTATTTCTCTCTCCCACTCCTTTCCTCTCTGAAATTAGTAAAAGTATATTTAAAAATATGTC
This sequence comes from Pipistrellus hanaki, assembly GCF_964339955.1. Taxonomy (NCBI): domain Eukaryota; kingdom Metazoa; phylum Chordata; class Mammalia; order Chiroptera; family Vespertilionidae; genus Pipistrellus; species Pipistrellus hanaki. Next base: position 201,655,694 of record NC_140503.1, on the reverse strand, counting down.
TGATAATAGCAAATTAATTTGTAAAATCAATACAATTTAAATTAAAATCCTTCTAAGGTTTATTGTGGTACTTGACAAGTTGATCCTAAAATTCCTATAGAACTATAAAGTACTAAAAATATCTAAGATACTAGAGGCCTGGTGCATGGATTCGTGCACCATTGAGGTTTCAGCCCAATCCTTACAAGCCAGGACAAGGGACCCTATTTTCACTGTAGCATTATTCATGCTAGCCAAGACATATAAACAACTTAAGTGTTCTTCAATGATGATTGGATAAAGATGTAAAACACACACACACATATATATTGGAATACTATATACCTACTAACAATAACTGTAAATATTGGAAGTAATCAGGTCATTTGGAATTCTCAGACTTTGTTGATAAGAGTGTAAAATGGTGCAGCCACTTTATAAATAGATTTGGTAATTTAAAATTTCTATTGGTCCAGAATGTATTCTCTATTTGAGAAAAATAAAAAAGAAGGCTGCTCAGTTCTACAACACCATGAATATTTTATGTAAAGCAGAGACTTTCCACAGCCTTTTGTTACGTACATTTTATTTTTGTGCCTAAAGTTATGTAAATCTATATATATATATATAGAGAGAGAGCCAGGGTCCATAATGACCAAGGCTCAATGGAACACCAGAAGTTGCCATGGCAACCCAGCACTGACTGCTGAGGGGCTGCAGATCAGGCCCAGAAAGAGGCCTAGAGAGAGGAAGGGTCTAATCCCCAGCATCCATGGCAGCTGTTAGTCAGCCATTGCCTCCCTCTCTCTCTCCTGGCTTCGCCAGCAGCCATGCCTCTGTTTCTCTCCAGGCCTTCTTAGGGGCTGCTGATCAGACCTGCTTCTTTGATCTGGCCCAGAGACACTGACTGGCATAGAAACCAACCAATAGAACCAAATCTGGGTGAAGTGCGAATTGCCAATGGCTGCATAGGAGGCAGAGCTTTTGACTCTGACTGGCATAGAAACTGACCAGTTAAAACCTAATCTGGCTGAACTGTAAAGGCAGAACCTAAGGTGGGGGCTGAGGAGGAGTTTTAAGGACAACAGCTGTTTGGTATAAGGTGTAAGAAAGCAATTCAATTTTTTCTTTACCGTTTTGTTTTGGTAGTATAGTGCATATGGCTGGCTATCAGTCCAAATATAGGGATTATGTGATTTTGTCTGCCAAGAGCTTTTCCTCCTGCCGAAAAAGGCGTTTCCCCCTAATTTAAGCAATATTATCCTATATAATCTATCTATACTGCTAAAAGGGTGATATGCTAATTAGACTGGGTGAACCAGTCATCTTCTGGACATCTGACTTCCTTCCAGACAAAGCCATGGTGGTTAGGGCCAAGGCAGAGGCAGTTAGGGGAAATCAGGCAGGCAGGCAGGCAGGTGAGTGGTTAGAAGCCAGCAGTCCCTGATTGGAGAGGGTGCAGGCTAGGCTGAGGGAACCCGCACCCCATGCATGAATTTCGTGCACCAGGTCTCTAGTCTATATAATAAAACCCTAAGCGATCATTATGGTAGAATGACCAGAATGACTGGTCACTATGATGCGCACTGACCACCAGGGGGGCAGATGCTCAACAAAGGAGCCACCCTTTGGTGGTCAGTGTGCTCCCACAAGGGGAACGCCACACAGCCAGAAGCCGGGCTCACTGCTATTGAGCAAAGCGGAATTGGCAGGAGTCTCTCCCGCCTCTGGGCAGTGTTAAGGAGCAGCAAGCTGAGCAGTAAGAAGCAGCAAGCAGGCAGGCAGTAAGGGGCGAGGGCTCCAGATTGCAAGAGGACACAGGCCGGGCTGAGAGACAATCCCCTCTCCCCCAGGGCATGAATTCCATGTATCAGGCCTCTAGTTATAAAATAATGTACAAGACTTTGGTGCATATTTGAATTTTCATATGTTCTGAAGAGTGTTCCAAGATCAGCACAAATAGAATTAGAATTACAATATTTTTTTCCAGGTAAACAGTCATATTTGCATTATTACTTTAACCTATATACTTTATAGAATTATTCTTACATGCAGTACATATGGCCTCAATTATATTTTGATAAGTAAAGCATGATAACTCCTCATTAATGATGCATGTCTTTCAGTAAAATTCCATGAGGACAAAAATGTCTCATGTAGCATTATTCCTCCAGTGCCTAGAATAATTCCTAGCACATGATAAAAACTCAATGAATATTTGTTGAATGAAGGACTATGACTGCCACACTATAATATTTGCAAGACTATAAATGTTTATGGCTGTATTTCTGTGTGTCTTCATAGAAATCAACATTTTATGAGGCTATGTTAATTGCTAAATATCTATCGTTAATATATATTACTTTGCTGGAAATTAAAGACTTTTTAATCTGAGTGTATTTGTTTATGTGCTTTAGAATTTTACTTCAAATATTCTGTAAAGCATAACTGTGTATTTATATTGTTTACTACCACATTGTGAATTACAATGTGAGGTTGCAAAGGCTAATGTAAATGCTTGGTGAATTTTATGTTTACACATTTCTTAGTCAAATGTTTTTCACAGCTTAGGGGGCCTCCAGCTATATGCAATCACTCTTTATGTTTCATAGCTAAAATTTTATGCAGGGAGTAAGATCTAAGAGAGATCATTTTTATCCCACCAATTAATTTCTTCTCTATATAGGTTAGCAGTATGTTTTTAATAGGCTAAGTATTACTTTTATCATTATTGTTTTTTATTTTTATTTTATTTTACTATTTCTGTTATTTTCCATTGTATTATTAGGAATCAAAAGCTTCTATTTTTAGCCTAAACCGGTTTGGCTCAGTGGTAGAGCGTCGGTCTGCGGACTGAAAGGTCCCAGGTTTGATTCCGGTCAGGGGCATGTACCTTGGTTGCGGGCACATCCCCAGTGGGAGGTGTGCAGGAGGCAGCTGGTCGATGGTTTTCTCTCTCATCGACATTTCTAGCTCTCTATCCCTCTCTCTTCCTCTCTGTAAAAAATCAATAACATATATTAAAAAAAAAAGCTTCTATTTTTATATTAGGCATTTTATATAGTTTGGGGGGGGCAATTGAAGTGATTTTTATGTTAGTTTTTCTTTGGCAATTTTTACTATTGTATTTTGGACTAGGAATATGTGGTGATTGTAGCATTTTCTACAATTAGATAGTCACATATTAGGAAGTATGTTTTTCCTTTACCGCTTTTTAACAATTATGTATTCACAGGGTTTGAATCTCATTTTTAAAAGTCATATTCTAATTCTACAAGTGTGTTTTACCTCCCTTGACCTATCATGGAATTCATGCACTGGGGGAGAGAGGGTTGTCCCTCAGCCGGGCCTATGTCCTCTTGCAATCCAGGAGCCTGCTCGCTGCTTTTTACTGCTCAACTTGCTGCTCCTTAGCACTGCCCAGAGTCAGGAGAGGTTCCTGCCAATGCCACTGTGCTCACAATTTTAACCTACACACTATTCTATACTTTTGACTTTTATCCTTGCAGAGATGGCTCTTATTACTTCCATCTTCAGGGGTATAAATGAAGGTGAACAAGATAAAATTTGTAAACAGCCTAAGTGCCCATCAGCAAATTAGTAGATTAAAAAACTGTGGTATATCTACACCAGCGTTTTTCAACCGCTGTTCCGCGGCACACTAGTGTGCCGCAAGATGTTGCCTGGTGTGCTGTAGGTGCAGACAAGACAAGAATTTTATAATTTTTCACTATTTTGTTTACTTAATATTTCATAATAAAGTAATTATAAAATACTTTCTTTGTGTTTATTTGATTCCTATTCAAGAGAATTATTTTATATATAGTCAATACAGGCACAGAGTTAAATTTTTTAACATTTTCTAATGGTGGTGTGCCTCGTGATTTTTTTCATGAAACAAGTGTGCCTTTGCCCAAAAAAGGTTGAAAAACACTGATCTACACAATGGAATACTACACTGCAATAAAAAGGAAGTCACTCTTACCATTTGCAACAGCATGGATGGAACTGGAGAGCATTATGCTAAGTGAAATAAGCTAGTCAGAGAAAAATAAATATCACATGATCTCACTCATTTGTAGAATATAATAAACAACATAAACTGATGAACAAAAACGGATCCAGAGACAGAGAAGCATCAATCAGACCATCAAACCTCAGAGGGAAGGTGGGGGGGGGGGGGCATAATGGGGAGAGATCAACCAAAAGACTTGTATATACACATATAAGCCTAATCAAAGGATATAGACACCAGGGGGTGAGGGTATGAGTGGGTGATGGAGGGTACTGGGGGGATAAGGACACATATGTAATATCTTAATCAATAAAGAAAAAAATTTAAAAAAGAGGATTATGACAACATATTATAAATTGACTGAAAATAAACTTGTAATCTCCTCATGGAGAAGATATGATATTTGCTCCTACAAATGGATATTCAAGATGATCCCTTTCCTTGTTTTTAGATAAAACCTGGATATAGGATATTTGTTAATTTTTAAATTTTCTAAAGACATGCTCTTTTGAAAATAGCAAGATCAAACTCCTGAGATGCAACTCTGAATGTATAATAAATTTAATTCGATAATGAAGTAAAACTGGATTGGATTCATAATAATTAAGAAAAGTTTGCTTAGATATCCAAATAAATAATTAAATACTTAAAAGAATAACAAGATAAATGCATTATTCTATTCCGATCCATACTGGATCCATAGTGGGTTACTAACGATGAGGACTCCAACTCTTCAAAAAGAGGTATCTCATTTCTTAATTAGAATAGTGTGTAGGTTAAAGCAAGACTAGACTAAATATATTCTTAGTCTTTGAAGATTTGTTTGGCATTATTTTTCTCACTCTTGCTTTCCACTTAGTTTTTTATTAAATATACTAGAGGCCCACCCAGTGCACAAAATTCATGCTGGGGTGGGGTGGGGGAGGGCATTCCTTAGCCCAGCCTGCACCCTCTCTTATCTGGGACCCCTCAGGGAATGTCCGACTACTGGTTTAGTAGATTTAGGATCCTACTAAATCAGCAGTCGGACATCTCTCTTATAATCTGGAACTGCTGGCTCCTAAACACTCATCTGTCTGCCTGCCTGATGCCCCTAACTGCTCCCCTACCTGCCTGATCACCCCTAACCACCTCTGCCTGCCTGCCTGCCTGCCTGATCGCCCTAACTGTTCCCCTGCCAACCTGATAGCCCCTAACCGCCTCTGCCTCAGCCTCCGCCACTGAGGCTTTGTCCAGAAGGACGTCCAGAATGACATCAGGAAGGTCCTTTGACTTTTCAGTCTAATTAGCATATTATGCTTTTATTAGTATAAATTACTGACTGTATTCCCTATGCCGTACTTTACTTCCCATAACTATTTTGTAACTAGCAATCTCTACTTCTCGATCTCTTCACCATTTTTTAAATCCTCACCCAAGGTTATGTTTTTATTGATGAGAGAGAGAGAGAGAGAGAGAGAGATTGAGATCGAGATTTATCAATGTGATAGAGAAACATATTGCCTTCTGTACATGTTCTGACTGGGCATCAAACCCACAATCTATGTATGTGCCCTAACCAGGATCAAATCCACAACTTTTCTGACATACAGGAGAATACTCTAAATCAGGGGCCACCAAACTTTTGGATCTCACAGACCACCAGGGGTCTGCAGACCACCAATTGGCAACTGCTACTCTAACCAACTGAGCCACTCAGCCAGGGCTCAGTGGTTCAGCTGCGCTTGCTGCTTCTGGGGCCAGGCTGGCTAGGGGTGGGGCCTAGGGAGGTTGAGGCACCACAGGTTGCACCACCCCGCCCCTGTCCCACCCCACTCCAGAGGCAGGATATAGGGAACCAGACCCATGCCTCTGCCTCTGTGGCTGCCTCTGTGGAACGGGAAGCACTGGGACCATATACCATCGTCTCCCACTGCCTCTATGGAAGAGGCCATGGTGCTGGACTAGCCCTCACTGAGGCCCCCCTGGAGCCACCTCTGTGTAAGGGGCCTCACCACTGGATTGGCCCACAGCTGCCTCTCCTGCACCACTGCCTCTCTCGCCCTGCTGCCTCTCCCACACTGCCATCTTTGTCCAGAAGGACATCTGGAAGATGTCTGGTCTATCTGGTCTAATTAGCACATTACCATTTTATTAGTGTAAATTTTTATTCATTCCAGGGAGGAAGGGAGAAGGGGAGGGAGATAGAAACATCAATGATGAGAGAGAATCATTGGTTGGCTGCCCCCTACATGCACCCATACTGAGGATGGAGCCTGAAACTTAGGCATGTCCCCTGACTGAGAATTGAATCATGACCTTCTGGTTTATAGGTCGATGCTCAATTACTGAGCCACACCAGCCAGGGAAACTTTCCACTTATTTTGAATCTAAGTTTTACTTTACAGTGGCCAGAAAGAGACAAAGTACAAAAGTAATATATTTATTTACAATCAGACAAAAATAAGTATAATTTTGATTGTTTTACAATATTAATAATAGTAATTACATTAATATTAATAATAGTAATTACATACCCCTTTTGGTCCAAGTGACCTTTTTTTAAAAGTCAAGTGCCTATATTTGTATATAAGGATTTCTGGTACCAGTAATTTAACCAATCACATGCAACCGTATTATATGATGAGAAGAATTAGAGTAACTCTATTATATGACCTATATATTTGTGGTTCAAGATAGGACATTCACACCAGACTCCTATTGTGATGTTGACTGTTGTCATTTTTTTAATTTGACAATCAAATTGAAAAGAGGTCAGTGCCTTATCTAAATAATCAAGTATAGCATGTTTTAAAAATTCTTTTGCACACCAGTTGAAAATCAGTGACCTATATTCTAGAATGTGGGCTAGTTGGAAATTAGTATCAGGCTTTCCATAAATTTTTCATATGATTGGTTATGAGAAACTCGAAAACACTCATATTATTACATTCAATATTTTTTATCTCTGTCTCTTGTTGGGGGGAGCGAGATGATTGATTGTGTTTTGGTCATCATTCTTATTTCTATTAATTTCAGGAAGATATCTGTTAAGCTTCCTGGCTTCCTTGGCTAAAATTTTCATCTTCCTTCCGGTCCTAATTCAATTTTATGACAAGTTAGACATGATTTGTCTTATTATTTACATTCCCCTAACAAGACCAGTGCAGTCTGCTCAAACATATGGTCTCTTTTGGAAAATATATTAACTTTAATTTATTCTGCACACCCATATGATCTGGCAAACTCTGGGGATCTTGAATGCCTGGATTGGAGGCTGATCTGATGAAGGCCTTCTTGGACTCAATGACTAATGGTTGACTTGCTTACTAGCATTTATGGTTTTGAAAAGTAGCATATGGTGTTAATCTGAGGAGAGTTACCTTTACTACTATCTGTAGGTCAGTGACCTATATATTACTAAAGTGAAATAACCTCACTTGCAACTATTAATCTTACAGTGGCTCTTCTGGGCTCTTTTGATATACTAGAACATTTCTATTGCAATTTAACTATTGAAAGAGTAATAATGAGAAGTCTAAAATAGAGATACTTTCAAACTCTATTATTGTTTAAAAAATATTTTTATTGACTTTTTACAGAGAGGAAGGGAGAGGGATAAAGAGTCAGAAACATCCATGAGAGAGAAACATCGATTAGCTGCATCCTGCATGCCCCCTACTGGGTATCGAGCCTGCAACCGAGGTTCATGCTCTCGATGGAATTAGAACCCAGGACCTTTCATTCCAAGGCCTGATGCTCTATCCACTGAGTCAAACCAGTCAGGGCTCAAACTCTATTATTGACTCATAGTTGTCCTTTTCTCTCCCCAGATGATGCTATTTTCTAAAATAAATTTAATGAAGATATTTAACAAACTCATTTCTCAAAATTACCTGTAGACATATTTGGAAATATGATCATCCTATATCTTATAGATACATTTGAATTTAGAAAACAATCAAAGATATTTTTTATTGTATTTGGTGAATCAGTGAGTGCTCAATCTAGTTAATGAATAGAAACAAACAGGAACATTTATATACTTTTCTGAATGACTCTATAAATTGAATTAAGCTATGAAATAATCATCACAATAAATAAATATTTTACTAATTAACCCAGCTTGAAGAAATGCATTCTTACAAATTTTCACATTCTGTCATGTTTAATAATTTCACAATAATATATAGTCATTCCTGAATGTTTTAGAAAATAACATTCAAAGATGTCTTTGGATCAATAAATACACTGCAGTAATAAGAGATAATAATTGTTAGTACTTTTTATATGCCAGGCAATATGCTAACATTTTGGGAAACATAACTAATTTTTTTCTCTCAATAAAAATGTATTAAATGCTTATCCAATATCAAGTACTGTTCTAGGGACAAGGGATGCATCAATAATAAACAAACATGAAGTATTAGAATGAAGAAGGATTATAAGAAACAGTAGACATAAACTGTAATAGACTAAATACATTATAATATTTGTATGCATTTAATCGTATCCACCTGAAATGTATATGTTGAAACTTAAGCCCCACTACCTCTGAATGTGACACTATTTAGAGATAGGATTTTACAAGGCAATCAAGTTAAAATGAGCTCACTGGGATAGACTCAAATCCAACATCGCAGATCTTCTTATAAAAAGGGAAAATTTGGAGATAGACATACAAATAGAAAGAATGCCAGGTGAAGATGAAAGCAAAGATCGTGGGTAGTTTTCACAAGCTAAGGAATATCAACGGATGCTCCAAACCACCAGAAGCTAAGGGAGAGGCATGAAACAAATTCTTTCTCATAGCCCTCAGAAGAAGCCAACCCTAGCAAACACAGTGCTATTTTATTAGGGCATCCTTAGCAACTAATATCAGTGTGTAAGATGCTATGAGGGAATGTCACTAGATGGCCTTTAGTAATTCCTGTTCTCTCCATTGGTACATGGTAATATTTCCTTCATGAGGTGGAGTCTATTTACCTTTGTATCTGAACTAATCACGTGACTCGCTTTGAACAACAGCATGAGCTGACAGTGAGGTGGTGCCTGTACCACAATGAGTCTATGTTCTACCTTTGCTCTCTAGGAACCCAGCTGTCAGGCTTTAAACATGAAACAAATCTAAACTTCTAGAGGAAGAATGGTAACATGAAGGAAATTGAAGTATCACCAGTGTAGCTACTAACAACTGACAGGCCAGTGAGTTGGTCCTTCATGTTTCAATCCCTAGAAAACCCCCACTTAAATGCAGGAACCTGAAATGAAACCATATGGAGCAGAACTAACTATGCAACTAAGCCTCAGTTAATCCTCTAAACCAGTGGTCAGCAAACTCATCAGGAAACAGAGCCAAATATCAACAGTACAATGATTGAAATTTCTTTTGAGACTCAATTTTTTTGAACTTAAACTTCTTCTAACACCACTTCTTCAAAATAGACTCTCCCAAACCATGCTATTTTGTGGAAGAGCCACACTCAAGAGGCCAAAGAGCTGCATGTGGCTCGCGAGCAGCAGTTTGCCGACCACCGCTCTAAACCATGAGAAGAGATACTCAATTGCTGTTGTAAGTTCCCCAGTTTTAAGGTGATTTGTTAAACAGCCATCTATAATAGAAAAAAGATTGATAAATTCTAATAAAAATATTTTTAAAAGTAAGGTGAAGAGAGAGAGAGAGAGAGAGAGAGAGAGAGAGAGAGAGAGAGAGAGAGAGAGAGAGAGAGAGAGGGATTTTTGTGTGGTGGTGATGATGATGGATGGAAGAGAGGATGCTACAATCCTTGCTAAATCCTCACAACAATTCATGAGATAGATATAATCACTATCCCACTTCCCAGACAAGCAAATGAGGCTTACAAAGGTTGAGCAATGTGTCTGTGTTTACCTAGTGAAGTCTATATTAAAATTCAGAATATCTGTCTAAACCACTCTGGCAGATAAACTATTGGGTGGGGAAGGATAATAGGAGATCTTTGCTGGAGGTAAAGTGCCATCAATGAACTTTGCTCTTCCAGATAACAGCCTAGAAAATATTTTTAAGATGATTTCAAGGAAAATGTGATAGTTAATTTTATGTATCATCTTGACGAGGACAATATTATTCTAGGTCTATAGACTGAGTAGAACATATTGCCCTCCCTAACATGGGTAGGCTTCATTAATCAGTTGAAAAACAGAATGGAATAAAAAGGTTGACCTGCAATTCAGAGAAAATTTGTCCTGGAAGACTGTCTTCAAGCTGGGACATTATTTTTTATGTCTCACTTTGGACTTGAACTGACACATCAGCCCTTCCTGGATCTCCAGCCTACCTGCCTTGAGACCAGAACTGCACCATCACCTCTCCTAATCTGCAGCTTGCTGACTACATATCTTGGAGCCTGTCAGCCTCCATAATTGTATAAACCAATTCCTTATAATGAACCTATAACTATATATCCTATTGAGTATGTTTCTCTGGAAAACCTTGACTAATAGCAAATGTATTTTCCATTTCTTCTTCTTATTTAAAAATTCCTATTGAAGTTGAATAAAGTGCCAATGCTTCCCTTCTAAAGATAAAATATAGTTGTTTTGTGTTTGAGAAAGAATCATTCATGGATATATATGACATGTGGGGTTTGGAGAGCAATTTTAGAAACTCGGTCTATAGCAACTTTTTAAAAAGATATTAAAAAGCAAACGAGAAGTAAACCTATGGGAAATGGCTTACCAATATAGATATGGTAGAGTGCTCTGAAGGCTTCATGAGACCCATAACCACACTGAGTTTTCAATAATTATGTTTTAAAATATTTTAAAATAATACATTCATGAAAAATTGAAGAAAAAGCAACATAAGATAAATGAACTCTATATAAGCATTCACATTAGACATTTTACATTTTTGTCATGATGTTTGTTCTTTCATAACATGTTAGCTTTACTTCTAAACAAAATTGAAGAGAGAATTATCTAGACCTCACGTTTTTTATTGTTGCATTGTTCATAATCACCTCTGTGTTTTTATGTTTCCCTCATGTGAAAATAAAATTACAATTTCTATGTTCCCTGGGTACAGATCTTAATTATAGAGTAACTAGTAGTCATCTGTGTAATGCAACCAAAAAAATGTTTTCTTATTAATCAAATTCCAATTATCCTATTTTCTCTTTGAAAACTCACTATACGAAAACTGCTTCTACTTAATTTTGTGTAGCATTTCTCTTGTAAAGACAGCAGTTTTCCTCCATACTTTTTAAAAGTAGAATTAGAAAATATATAATTTGTGGTTTTCAGCCAGTACCTTTTCTATAAATTTTGTCTTATAGAGAAAAGCAAGCAAACAAACAAAAAACAACACTTCATAGTAGATATTTCTCTTTGATGAAAAATTTAGTTAATTTTTATCATAGGAGGAAGGTGTGTGGGTAATAAAATAAGACTGATTCAGGTAGCTTAATTTGCTGTATGACCTTAGGTATATTAGATATGGTAGGGTGCACTGAAGGCTTGCATGAGACTCATTTACCTTATAGACTAAGCCATGCATGCAAAGACTGTGACCCTTTATCAGTAGAACAATCTTGACACTGTAAGAGCAGTAATAGCTCCTAAAAATGACACTGCTATGACATTGTTACTGGCTAGATAGTAATCCTTACCACGTGGAAAGTTTCAACCTGACCAAAGATTTAATCACTAGTTACTGTTTTCCTAGAAAAAGCCAGATTTGAGAAAAGTATATAAAATTTTTGACACCCATCTAAATAAATTATACATACATGAGCAAATGTGGAAGCCATTTAGTCTAGCACAAAAATCATCATAACTGCATCCAGATAGAATTCTAAAAACTCACACCAAAAACCTGCCATGTATTTTACCTGGGTCATAGTGATGTTTCTAGGCTTGTTAGCAAGGATAATTTTGTATTTACATATAACTTACCAGTCCAAGCAAGTGTGTATCCCCATCTTTGAAAGTCCCTTTTGAATCATGTTTTCTTGGCAATTTAGTTTGATCTAAGTAACTATGAAGTTGCTGTGAGGATTAAACTAGTAAGCTTGTAAAGTACATAGATTTGTGCCTGGCACAGAGTAAAAACACAATAAATTATAATATATTGTTATTAACAAACCAAATTATACTGCAAATGCTAGTGGAACAAAATTTCCTCACTTCTGAAAGACTTGCTATTGGTGTTTTTTAATCCACCCAATGATGTATTTTTATTGATTTTAGAGAGAGGAAGGAAGAGGGAGAGGAAGAGAGAGAAAGAGAGAGAGAGAGAGAGAGAGAGAGACAGAGAGAGACAGAGAGAGACAGAGACAGAGAGACAGAGAGAGAGACAGAGAGAGAGAGGTGAATGAGAAATATCCATTGACTGCCTCCTATACACACTCCATCCAGGATCAAACCCACAAACCAAGCATGTTCCCTGACTGGGCATGGAACCCAAGACCCTTCAGTGTAAGGGATGAAGCTCAACTAACTCAGTCACACTGGCCAGGAGAGACCTTGGTGGTTTTATGATATCAAAATACTTAATATAAACTATAAAAGTGAAGCTCAGTTTCCTTGTCTACAAAATAGTGATCACAGTATCATCATCAAGGTGACTCTAGGAAATAGGTAAACAGCATTAAAAACAAACAAACAAAAATGAAGTCCAGAGATTTTAAAGACATTTCCTAAGATCACAAAGCAGGAGAGAATAGAAATAAAATTAGGCCAACACTTTTTTCTCTTTTGTCCTGTAACACATTTCCTTTTTTGCAAGTTAATTCTGTACCCTCTTTCTTCAATGGACAAAACTGAGTAATAACTAGCTCACACCAAGCACTATGTTGTTATTTTCTGGCCTCTATAATTAGGACATTACCTGTATTTACCAACCAGGCTTGTTGTGAAGACAATGGCACAAAATAATGATCTCAAATTTTACTATTACTCCTCATGTCATTTGATCTGTCCTCCAGATTCCTCTCTGAATTATTTCTTGGGACCTAGAATTTACCCTTAACACCAGCAATTTTCAACCTCTTTCATCTCATGGTACGCATATACTAATTACTGAAATTCTGTGGCAAGCCAAAAGATATAACATGGCTGATCTGACAAAAATAATAGGTATAGTTTTGATTTTATTTATTCACACTGGATGGCTATTGTTGTGTTGGCTGTTGTCATTTTTTTTTTATCTGACAATTGAAGGGGAAGATGTCAGTGTCCCAGAATAAACAGTCAGGTTTCACATTTTTACATTTTCTTGCAGCACACGATTGAAAATCGCTGCCTTAGACAGTGACTTCTGCTTGCTGTCACTTCACTTCAGTCCTCATCCTGTTGGAAGGCAGAGTGAGCCAGAGTGAGAATGAAAAAAACAAAAACAACAGGAAATGTGGAAGGTGCTCAATGGGCTATGAGAACGAAAAGGCTTTTTGGCATCTAATGATTGTGAAAGGGAGTGCATTTAAATCCACATTAGGCTTTATAAAATGTCTGAGGACATTTTGGCCTTCACAGGTTCTGAGGTCACAGGTATTTTTGCCCAGATGCTAGGAGTACTAAATGCCTGGCACTGAACAGGACATTTTACCATAAATGTCACAATGCTCATATGACCTTAATGAACTGAGCTACGCAGCAGGAGAACCAGCATGCTAATTCGAAGGAGATATGAAAAAACAGAAAAGAATAAGCACTTTGCTCTACTCATAAACTGTATCTAATCAATTTATGGACATTTGAAATATAATCTTATAATGTATGATTTTTATATGTGATGCTCCCAAATTGTCAAAATTCTTCAAGAATCCCCATTTCCAAGCTTACAATCTAAGTGAATAGTACACTGTGCTTTTACACTCTTGTAAGGCCAGGCAGTGCTAACTGCACAGAAGTTGCTTTTAAAAAAATAACAATCCTTATCGATATTGTTTGGCCAATACAATTATTTATCCGTGTTGGAACTTCTACAAATGCTTGGGTAACTCCGGTTCTGCATTTACATTTTTCACTGTTATTCTAATTTAAAATATTTTAAAATATCAGATAACAGTGGCATGAAAAGCGAGGGATGATGCAGTAAAACACACTGAGAAATCAATAACCAGGAAAGGAAGTTAAATGAGAAAAAAATGCCACAAAGAAGCCCAAACAAGCTCCATAATGTGCAGCACATTTAATTTAAAAGTGAGTATTCTAAGAAATATTAGCAATAATTCCAAGGAAACATAAAAGTATCCTTAAAGCAACTAAACCCTTCATTTTTCAGTCATACAAATAAGCAAGAATAATGAAAAGATGGCTGCAAGATCAATGCTACTGAAATATACTTCTAAGCTTAGTTATTATCTGTTCTAAGATAGAAAATATTCTTGATGGTTTTAAAGGAGATGGTGTATTTAAATATATTTTTGCAAACATTTATTGTGCAGAGGAAGTATGTGTATATGTAAGTATACATTACAATGCATGTGGATGTATGTGCTTTAGAAGATATTTCCCCTTATTTATGTTTCTTCAATGAGAAAAGTTGCCTTAAATCTTTTCATTCTACTCTTGTATTATGAATTTAGGAGTCATTTTAGCACTGTAAATTCTGAGCTATAAAACACTAGGCTGGCATCTGTTTTCTCAAATACACAGCTTTCCAGAGCTGAGTGGAGAGTGAAATAGACAATGTGTGCTAAGTACTTAATAGAACATAGGCCCTCAACCATTGGCACATATTATTAAATAATAATAGAAGATACTACTATAGCACTAGCTATAGGCCTGCCTCTACTGTCAAAGCAGAATATATGCTAATATGTATAGTCCTCAAAGTACTTATCTAGCTTAGATACCGTATCATCACTTCCATTTTATAGGTGAGAATACTAAGCAACAGAAAAGTTAAGTAACTTTTGTCACTTCCCATAACTAGAAAGTGGCTAAATTGGGAGTTGAACCTAAGCATCCCAGTACTTACGCCTGCCATTGATACACACCAAGGATATAGACCCAAGGAACTTGATAGAATAGGCTCAAACAAGAGGTACATAAAAGGAGAATGATATTCTCCTAATGGTGGTTGTGGTTGGGGATGGGGTGAAGTTGTAGTAGACATGCCCAAAATACATCATGGTCCCCCCAAAGATGTAAGATAGCTAAATAAAAATTAAGGCATTGGCAATATTATGCTTGCAAAGTGCCTAGCATTTTACTGGAGAGATTTTTCTACAGTTAGTGAACATTGAAGCATGTAACAGCTGGCTCAGAGCCAAAGGCACATGACCACCCCATGCTGTCAGCAGGGGTAGGGTTGTTATTTCTACCTGGGGTAGAGCTGACCAGAAAAATGAAATCTTTTAACCACTTTGCTCTTTAAATAGTGTTTTGGGGTTTAGACTCAGAGTGAACTCACTAAACCACCTGTGTTTTTATTTTACTTAAACAAAAATGCTCTTTCCAAACTCTAATTAAAATCTGGTGTTTATACCAGCCTTTAATGTGGTGAGTACGCCATGGAGTATGTGATCCTTTAATGTCTTGGTGAGCCACTGCTATTGAGGAGGTAAACAGAAAGGGGAAAAAAACAAAGTTATTTTGTTTTGGCCTGGTGGTAAATATTTGAAATCATGAAACTTTCATTTCAGAAAGTCATTAAATATGGAATAAGTTGATATGAGTTTGACATAGTTCAGACTTGGAGTTGTTGTGGGCACCATGCAGTATGATATTATATAAGGCAGATGCTTGTTTTCCCAAACCTACTAGTATCTCTTGGCACATCGCTATACAAGTTCTAGAAACTGGTTTATTTTCTTATTAGCTTTAGGACCACACAATGCAGAAGTTAAGGGCAACATCCCTGAGATTGTCCTGCATATGAATGAGATGGATTGACCTGGAGGGGCTATAGAACATCTGATGCCCACAAAGCAATAATCTCAACTCCTCACTCCCCAGCCATTCAGACTCAGAGAGCTAACAGCAAAGGAATGAGAAGTGCCTGCGTGGAAATCTTGGCTTACCTCCATTTCCCGCTAGTTCTGGGACCCTAAAAAAATGTATTTACTTCTCTGTGGTTATGAAACTACAAAGAAGTGTTGGAGGATAGAATAGTATAACATATAGAGAGCTCTTGGTGACTCTAAGTATGTAGAAGTCTTTATGGCTTAACTCAATTCTGCCTCCTCTATGAAGTCTTCACTGACTAGCCTGTCACCTATGGACATTCCTTCCTCTAAATCTGCTTCTTGAATTGGATCTGCTGTGTAATGAACAAGAGAGCCAACACAATGCTTTGGTGTAAGAATCCTAAGGAGAGCAGCACCCTGTGCTCATTTATCTTCTGTAAATAAAAAAGAAAATATGCTTTCCCACGAGACAGAGAGAGAGAGACAGAGAGAGAGAGAGAGAGAGAGAGAGAGAGAGAGAGAGAGAGAGAGAGAGACAGAGAGAGAGAGACAGAGAGAGAGAGACAGAGAGAGACAGAGAGAAAGAGAAATATTAAAGTAACAGTTCAGAAAGGGTTTAGCTAGCTAGGGCACGTGGACCAAATTCAGCTGCCTGCCACCTGCTTTTGTCAATAAAGTTTTATTAAGAAACAGCCATGGTCATCAATTACATATCATCTACGTCTACCATAGTTCATTAACAGCAGAGTTGAATAGTTACAACAGAGCCCAAGCAACCCACAAAGTCTAAAATTGTTACCAGCAGGCCCTTTACAGAGAAAATTTGCAGAGTGTTGGGCAAACCACTCCACTTATCATTCTACTTTATGTGCTTATGTCCCAGGGTGAGCCTAATAGCTTATGTGGATCTGCAGTTGTTTGCTGGAGGCAAAGACCAACAGTAGTTAACATATAAAGGCGAGAAGTCCACTGGAAGGCTAATGGACTTTGATATTCAGCAAGGGCTGAAAATCACCATTATATTTCCCTGCTGTTGGTTAAATGGCTGAAGGCAATCCCCTAACCTGATAATCCTTTTATTGTTTACCAAACTTTACCATTGATATGCCTATTTCCTTTGCTAAAGGGGCAAATGTGAATTCAAGTAAATAAAAACTGATGGGTCCTGGGTTTCAGGGAGCTTCTCTGCCAGAGGGAAGTTATCTGCCTGGCTCCCCCATGCCTTCTAAAGGTATATTTCTTGTCTAGTGTATCTTTGTGCGGCCAGACCTTGAACCCTAGCTGCAAATGGATGTGGTGTTCACAGTTGTTGATTTCAGTTCTATTCTGTGGCTCTAAAGGCGATACTAATGTTTAGAAGTACATAAAGCAAGAGTTTTTCACACAGCCTGACCATTAAAGACAAGGCAGCTTCTGCATCTGGTGTCAATAAACATCCCACAACGTGGTTATAGCATAGGACTGTGGAATGTATTGATAGGTGGTGTTATAGTTATATTAGTGTGATGTTTGATTTATATTTTAAGGATTTAAAAACAGTGTGAGAATAATTATTTGTGTGATTTAAAATAGGAATGAAAGCATTTACTTTTATGAGTGATTTATAGTTTAAGTGTGAGTTGTATTTCTGATCTTATTCTGATTTTATTTTAAGTAAAAGAAATTATTTGAAATGTGTTTTTAGGCTTAGTATAAGTAACTCCATTTAGTGTGACTTGAATCCATTTTGTAAAACTTGAGTTTTAAGACTGACAATTCGCACTAATTGTGTGAATGCCCTAACATGTGCTTATCTGGAAAGTTGTAACTGTGTGGACGCCCTAACAAGTGTTTATCTGGAAAGTTGGAAACCAAAGCAAAAAGTAACTGGAGAGTGCCTGATTAGACACACTGAAGATCCATTGGTTGCACCCAGAAGGAACAAAGAAACACCCAGAAATGGCCATAAAAGAAGAGACCTAGAGGCACTGAGCAGAGACCACGAAGGGCTCCTCCACCCGATGTGCTCTCCCACTCTCTTCTCCCTGTTTAAATACTGCATGAGACTCTGCCTGAGTGAAACTGTCACTCTGCCTGTGAGCCAAACTTCTGAGGCCTTGTTCCTGACCGAGACGTTGCAGCAACGTGTTCCTGTCCAGTGTGTGTGTCTGTCGGCGCAGATCTCCAGGTGACCTGCCTAGGCTTCTGGAAACCACCAGGACTCTGGTAAATAAACCTTGGGATTCATGAATTCTAACTCTTGTTTCTGTGTTTAGTTTATGCTCGGTCAATTTTATAATAATTAAGTACTGTGGGCAACCCATATAAGTCCAGTTTTGGGGCTGAAGGACCCAGTCACCTGTGCATACATTCCCACCTGAGGGTGAGTTGAAACAGGTGGCTTGCAGAATTTTGATTTTTGTTGTTGCTGTTGTTTTTTATTTGCTTGTTTTTGCCTTTAAGGTTTTGTTCTGTCACCAACCACGGCACAAAATGCAGCTGGTCAAAGTAGGTTACTTGCTCTAGT
Source organism: Pipistrellus hanaki (assembly GCF_964339955.1). Taxonomy (NCBI): domain Eukaryota; kingdom Metazoa; phylum Chordata; class Mammalia; order Chiroptera; family Vespertilionidae; genus Pipistrellus; species Pipistrellus hanaki. Next base: position 201,637,321 of record NC_140503.1, on the reverse strand, counting down.
AAGTCACTTAATTCTGTGCTCTACAAGCATGCTGGCTCTCCTATGTATCCCTGGGCCTCCGCTGTCCCTGTTTCTCTTGCTTGGTGTAACAGAAACCTCTGAGTATGTCCCAATACCAACTTACACCTCTCTTCTTTTATTAAAACAGCCATGCCTGGCCAACCTCCCTTTCTAGTTTATTGTGGTCATGTGATTAGGTTGCCTAATGGAATGTGTGCAGCTTCTGGGTCATGACCTTATAGGAAGGAGCCAAGTTTGCCTGTTTCTCTTGTCCTCTTCTCCACTTGGATTGTGAATGTAGGGATAAAATATCTTGGACAGTACCAAATATATTGGACAGTCACTGTCCTCATAGAGTTATCTGCTTATCAACTTATACCAATTAATACATAATTTAAATTTGAACTTATGCAGAAAAAGTTATCTTATAAATGCATATTTTTAAAAAGGACTTGATCGATACAGGGTGAAAGGAAAATATTAAATGCTCTTCTGACATATGGCATGGAAAGTTCTAGAATGTTATACTTATTCCTCCAGGACTATGCATTTGCTGTTTCCTCTGCCTGGTAAGCTCTTGCCCTACACACTGCATTTGCAGCTGGAGCAGAGGAGGTACTCCTTTACTTCCTTTATGACTCTGTTAAAATATCACATGATTAGAGAGCATTTCCTGGGGATGTGACATAAGAGCGTTCTTCACAACACTCTGAACCACCTTAAATACTCTGTATTCATGTCTTGTCTAAGTGCCTGCCTGTTCACACTCATACACTAAATAACATACCCCAGGTGAGTATATACTGCATCTGTTTTATTAGCTCTTTCTCTGGAGTAAAGAAGGATGCTTGGAGGAAAGTGGACCCTTGATGAAATTTTGCTGAAGGATTGAATGAATCAATGCACAGATGTCAAGAAGACCTGAACCACTCACTGTAGCACAGACAGTGATGGAGTGAACAGAAAATGTGATGAGCCTGGAGAGGGAGCCCCACAAATTCATGAAGAGCTTTGTGGGTCATTGAAGAGTTTTGTCTTTCTGCCAAGAGCCATGGAGACATGAAAGGGTTTTAAAGGGACCGGAGTGTTCCATGATCAGATGTGGGGATATGAAGACATCATGCTCTCTGCAGTACTGCACATCGGTTAGGAGGAGGTCAGAGTTTAATAAGAGAGAACAGTAGTAGACCTCTGCAGTCACTTAGGGGAAGAGTTATCTGTGGAAGAGCAAGGCTAGGCTGTGGAAACAGTACTGGTCATTTTCCAAACTGCTCTCACTTCCATTCCTCACCCTTCTCCTGCTCTGCTCAGTCCTGGAACAGGCCTTATGTCTATATGCTCTGTGTCCCAGGATCCCAGGTTAGTCTGCTTCTGGCTGGGTTCACCCATGGGAAGCACTGGCAGGAGACGTGAAGGTAAGGTATTTCTCCCACTTCTTCCTATGAACAGTTTTTAATGCAGTGACTATGTCTTCTCTGTGGTCCCAGCTGTTGCTTACCTTAGCTCCTTTTTCCATGGACTCATCTCCATGGGGCAGCCATCCATCATAGATCTGCCACCCCAAAGGCAAACCATGTCCCCAGGGGTAGCAGGTCTCCCAGCCCCTCCCACTATCAGGGTGGCAGCTGCTTCCTGAATTAGTTAATTTCTGGGTGGCCTCTTAGTCCCCTGTTTATTTCTCACCATCATCTGACTAATTATCCCTCATATATTACCTATGAGGGGAAAAACTTAGTCTTCCTATTTTACTAAGTGAACACTGACTGATGCGATTCTATATATTCTGCCAAATCAATACACTTGTCCAAAAAACTATTATAGAAATGGCTCTTATATAGTTTTCATGTAAACCAGTTTGATCAAGAAATGAAATGCTAGTTTTAATATGATGACTACCTTTAGAAGCTTCTTGAAAATAAGGTTTCCATCCCTTTATCTTCTTATTTTCCAGGTGCCAGGTCTGAGTTTGCTTAAAGTCCAGATTAATGTTAGAGATTGTGCATATGGATGCTTGCAAGTCATTAACTGTCTTTTATTGTCATCTCTCTGAATAAAATGGACAACATCGTCTACTTATGATTTTCTATTTCCCATTAAAATGATAGATTTTATTACATTATTTTGTGCTGCAAATTAGCGCAATAGCAGTTATCACAGTATATCACTGGAGTGGCCCAGCTGCTATTGTTTTTTATTGCACTATTCCAGTGCCTCCGGGTAATTACCTTTGAGACCCCCAATGCATTTCCCTAAGTAAAACCCATTCTTTCTGGTCTGGTATTTTGAGGCCTCTGTGTTTGCTTTCTTTTCTCCTTTTTTATTCATCCACAATGGCCATTTCATAATCAGCTCTAGATGTTCTAATATCATCTTCAAGGAGCAACGTCAAAGGACACACAAAATGAACTCCGTGTCTTTGAGAGCCAGGGAGGAATTTAGTACTTTGGCAGGAGTTTGGGGCTGTGTGGGAGCCGTGAGTGATGATTCGAGCTCCTGCCTTTGCATGCATTAACTGCTGGTCGCCTCTGAATAATTGGCTGAAAATATTGGTTAACACGTCAAGTGAAAATGTATGTGGCGGTGCCTGTCTCCATCATCCCAGGAGAACATCTGTCCACTTCCCAAATCCACTGAACAATTTGGCTCTCGTCTGTGTGACTGGCAGCCAGTCCCAGAGAGGCCCTTTGCTACAAAGCAGGCATGGGGGAAGTCTGGGCTTGAGTTGTGTTGGCAGGTTTTGTTGAAGCACTTTGGAGACTAATTTTACAAAATTTACCCGCTGGTGATATTAGCCCTTTATTTTTATGAAAGTCAGAGGGAAGAAAAGAAAAGAAACACAACACTTACTGTGAATAAAAAATTGCTTTGGGAAGCAGATCTTTGGTTCTATTCAGGTTACTCTGTGTGGATTGAACCCTGCCAAGCTAGAGGCATGACCCATGCGCTAGAAGAATTCAGCTGTGCACGGGGACCAAAACTTTAAAAACAAACAAATAAACAATAAAACAGATATATATGCTCTTATAGTAAAGCTACAGAAAAACAACAATAAATTTAAAAATATTAGAACACAATTTTATTGCAAGAAAATGGAATAAAGGATGAGTTATTTGACTTCCTTTGATGCTGCAAATCAATGGTAACACTTAGAATTTGTAGCCCAGAGAGCCCATTTTTGCCTTGTTTTTGTTTTATTCTATCTATATATGAAGCAATACATGGACATGCAATAGTAACCTCACTGCTGGAGTTGACTTAGGAACTTTTTAAATAATTCAGCCCTGAGCTCACCCACCTACATTTCCTTCCTTGCTTTTTTCTTTTCTTTTCTTTTCTTTTCTTTTCTTTTCTTTTCTTTTCTTTTCTTTTCTTTTCTTTTCTTTTCTTTTCTTTTCTTTTCTTTCCTTTTCTTTTCTTTTCTTTTCTCTTTCTTTCTCTCTCTCTTTTTCTCTTTCTTTCTTTCTTTTTTGTTTTTTGTTAATTCTCACTGGAGGATGTTTTTCCACTGATTTTCAAGAAAGTGGAAGGGAGGAGGAGAGACAGAGAGAGAGAAACATGGATGTGAGAGAGACACATTGATTGGTTGCCTCCTGCATGCACCCTTACCAGGGCCAGTGATAGAGCCTGCAACCTAGGTATATGCCCTTAACTGGAATTGAACCCAGATCCTTCAGTCACAGACCAATGCTTTATCCACTGAGCCAAACTGGCTAGAGAATCTACCTGCATTTTCTCCATTTTCTCCTAATATTGAGAGCTTCTTCTATATCATACATTTTCCTGCCTATTTTTTTCATTCATGAATAATGTCGCCTCTGCATAAAATGAACATCTTTTTATGCTTTTCCATTTCCCATTACAAATAATAGATCTTATTACTCTATATTTCTGCTGAAAATTAGTTTAATAGCAGTTATCACAGTGTACCCCTGGCATGGCCCAGATGCTGCTGTTGCATTGCACTATTTCAGTAGCTTTATTTTGAACTTTGAAGTAACTTTATAGGTCAGGTTCTCTAAAAGGAGCTAGGATGACACATAAGACCAACTAGGCTTTTGTGTCATCCTTGCCTGAAATTTTAGGGTCTTCAACTCAAATTTCTGTGGTTTTTCCAGCTATGAGGCTCTCTGATTCCTTAGGTGATTTTGTCCATCCCTTCTGCCTCCATCCTGGTTCAGGCACTTACTCTTAAGGATGATCCCAACAGATGTCAAACAGTGCTCCTTATCCATCAACTCTTCATCATCTCCCTACTGTGTCATCTAGCACAACTGATTAATTAAGGGAAGCTCCAAATGTTGGGATGGCTTCTCATCATTCTCTAAATTACCTTCTAGTTTCTGGCCATCAAGTAATCTCTAGTCAGATCTTAAGGGCTTTTCCTACATATATTCTACATTTGTGCTAACTTAGACTACTCACTGAATCACAAAATGCACTATGCCTGTGCCTGTCTTACTCAAGCTATTCTCCCCACTTAGTAAGCCACACCCCTTATCCTGCCTGTCAGATATTACCATCCTTCAAGGACTAACTCACATGCCACCTCCTTTATGAAGACTTTTAAATGTTCACAAAATAGCCCTTCTTTGAAGTGGCCTGAGATCCAATCACAATCTACCACATTCCACAATTATTTGTACAATTAACTTATTTACTCAATGACGTTTTGCATTCCTCCAGTTTGAAACTTCATATGGCTCATGTTTGTACAATTAGTGGTGCCTGGCACACATCCCATTGAGTAAATGAAATGAAAAAGAAAAATTCTTGATATGATAAGTCCAATGACTACAGTTTCGACAATATTACTTTTAAGTTTCACATTCAGTTATATACATAATAACTATATGATTTAAAAATATATTTAATTCATCTAAACACCAAGGGAATTAAAAAAATCTGATGAACAGTATTAACTGGTGAATATAATAGAATCAGAGGTATGGAAGGGGAGTGAACTGACGATTCTCAGGGAAAAGGGGAGGGGGGTGTGGGAAGAGACTGAACATAAACTGTGCATCTATGGATGAGGACAATGAGGGGTGGGGAAAGGGCAGAGGGTGGGATGGGAACCTGGTGGAGGGGAGCAATGGAGGGGGGGGGAATGAGGAACATTTGTAATATTAGGTCTAGTAATAATTAATGTCGTTTTCTAATACTTTTTTAAATCGAATTTATTTAAACAATACAACAAAATTTAATCAACAATATAGTTGCCGTTGTTTTCTACTACTTGTGCCCAATGCTCAGGAAGCATTTTAATCCCTCTGTTGTAAAATTCTAGTGATTTTGATGCAAAAAATTCGGTCAATGCATTTTTGAGGCATTCTTCATTATTAAATTTTTTTCCAAGAAGAAAGTTTGCAAAGAACGAAACAAATGGTAATCGGAAGGGGCAATATCAGGAGAATATGCAGGTTGAGGGAGAACTTCCCATTCCAACTGGCGCAGTTTTTCAGCAGTGATTCTTGCAGTATGCGGTCGTGCGTTATCGTGGTGAAGAATTACGCCCTTCCGATTAATCAGCGCGGGTTCTTTTTCTCTTAAAGCTTGGGCTAACCTTTCCAATTGGGCATTATACACTGCACTTGTAATGGTTTGGTTAGATGGTAAAAGTTCATAATGAAGAATTCCTTTAAAATTCCACCAAACACACATCACTTTTTTTGCATGCAAGTCAGGTTTTGGCGTGGGCTGCGGAGCCTCATTTTTGTCCAACCATTGAGGCCGCCTTTTCAAATTAACATACAGCACCCATTCTTCATTTACCATAACAATTTGCTCTAAAAACGGCAAACGGTTTTGACGAGAGAGGAGCGAACTGCAAATTGTGACTCTGATTACGGTTGTTGTCGGTCAACTCATGAGGAACCCATTTTCCAAACTTTTGGACTTTGCCAAGTGCACGCAATTGATTGGAAATTGTTTTTTGTAAACAATTTAAAGTTGTTGCAAGCTCTTGTTGGGTAATTTGAGGATTTTGCACCAAAAGAGCTTGAAGAGCTTCTTGATCAAAATTGGACACACGGCCTCGACCATTCTTGTCATCTAACGAAAAATTTCCCTCGCGAAATTTCTCAAACCAACGCTGGCATTTTCTGGCGCTAACTGCATCTTGACCAAGAGCACTACAGATGTTTTTTGCAGCCTCACTTGCTTTTCTTCCTAATTGGAACTCGTAAAGCATGCAGTGCCGAATATGCTCTTCATCCGCCATCTTCTTAGCCCTAGTTCTGCAACAAAAACCAAACCAAACACAAACTTTTTCAAGCAAAACTTGTTAATTGCACTTCACACGTTCTGTAGATACCACGTGTTTGAAGGTTATGTCAATACAAGTCAATGCCAAGCAAGATTTTAAACGAATGTTTAAAAACGACATTAATTATTACTAGACCCGATAATATGAACAATAAAGATTTATTTTAAAAATATATATTTAATTCATTTTTTAATTAAAAAACAAAATGATAATTTCATGTTACAAGGAGATAAATGTCTTAGAATATAAGTTATTTAATTTAGCCATTTAATTATCTTACATTTCTTGACAAAAAAAAAAAAATGTTTACCAGCTATTCATGTGTAAGAAATATCAGAAGAGAGAGATAAATAGAAATGTTAACACTGGACAATAGTCATCATCAAGACTTAGAAAAATTATTTAACTCATTCTTGAGCCAAGTGGCTACAATTCTCACATCAGAAGATGGAATGGTGTTGAATTGAATGAAATTTGGGATTTATTCTAAGCTGTGGTGTTCCATAGAAAAGAACTGGCTGGGTAAGACACATAACATTTTGAAAAAATATATTTTATTGATTTTTTACAGAGAGGAAGAGAGAGAAAGAGGGACAGAGAGCTAGAAACATCGATGAGAGAGAATCATCGACCAGCTGCCTCCTGCACACCCTCTACTGGGGATGTGCCTGCAACCAATGTACGTGCCCTTGACCGGAATCGAACCTGGGACCTTTCAGTCTGCAGACCGATGCTCTATTCACTGAGCCAAACCGGTTTGGGCCACATTCTCTTTTAATTGGGAACTGAAATTACTTTAAATAGTAAAATTTGATTTGTTATGGAGCACATAGAAATTAATACCTAAATAATACAGTTGAATGGCTGACTTGCGGCCTGCTGATATGACTGGCCTAATCTTTATAATAAATTAAACAGTAGTTGGAGATACTAGACAAAAAAATAAGTATATAATTGTATGTTTTGCTATCAATGAATTGCCTTGGTTTTACCCAAATATAATCAAAGACTGCAATGTGTCATCAGTATTCCATCATGGACAGGCTACATGTTGCTGGGTATTATCAAAGAGAAGCAGAGCCAGATGCTAGCTAAAGCTGTAAAGACAGCCTTAGCTGATTTGGCTCAGTGGATAGAGAATTGGCCTGCAGACTAAAGGGTCTCAGGTTCAATTCTGGCCAAAGGCACATGCCTGGGTTGAGGGCTCGATCCCTACTAGGGGGCATGTAGGAGGCAGACTATCAATGATTCTCTTTCATCATTATCTCTCTCTCTCCCTCTCCTTTCTTCTTTGAAATCAGTAAAAATATATTTTTAAAAATTGAAATCATTTTAAAAAAGCTGTAAAGACAGATTTTATTCAGTGACTATTGAGGTAGGGGGAAGAGACCACTGCAGAACCAAACTCTATTGCAAATACAAGAACACTCTTAGAGCAAAGGACCAGGGTGAGGATAATTACTAAAAGGTAACATTAAGAGGGATTCTTGCTAAACAAATTGAATAGGATTCTTGCTAGAGGCTGGTCAGGGTGATCAGATATAAGGGTGGGGATGAGAGGAGGATTCTTGCTACAACTATTAATAGATTAGTTTTACTGAAAATAGGGCACAATCATGGGACCTAGACAAAAAGGGGGCCCTTGAAGAGAGTCTGTTAATATCCTACCATGTTTCCCCAAAAATAAGACATCCTCCGAAAATAAGACCTACTTACAGGTTTCCTTCTGAGTGAAATATAAGACATCCCCCCCTAAATTAAGCCCCCCCCCCTCCCGGCTAAACATGAGAGATTTGGTCCACTGATTCTGAAAAAAATGGAATCACAAGAAATTCACCAGGAAATTCAGGAATTGGATTGTTATGATGATGCTCCAGAAGATGATGACATGATTGTCATTGAATAAATAAGTAAATTCTTGATACTGTAGGATTCACAGTTTGTCTGGTTTGTGTTGACAACTACCGTACTACCGTATCATATACAGGTAATAAATTTCCTTTATTTTCATTTAACAATAAATGTGTACCATATTCCTCTTCATGGAAAAATAAGACATCCCCTGAAAATAAGACCTAGCGCATCTTTTGGAGCAAAAATTAATATAAGACACTGTCTTATTTTCAGGGAAACAGGGTAGTTTTGTCTAACCTTCAGAAGAGAGACAATAGTGTCACATAGTGTGTTCAGGTGGTATTACCTCCAGAGAAGTGGTGAACTTCAATTAGAGGATAAAAGTAATTTCTCAGAATTTGAAATGCCAGACCATGATTTTTATGAAGAAAAGTAAAAGAAGAAATATCTTTCAAAAATTCTAACTTCTATTAATTCTCTTTTGCTACTGCAACAAACTACCCCAAATTCATCAGCATAAAACAACACACATTCATTATCTCAATGTTTTGCAGTTAAAAGTCTGACACAGGTGTCACTGGGTCAAAATCAAGGGGTCATCAGGCCACATTTCTTTCTGGAGGCTCTTGAGAAGAATCTATCTTCTTCCTTGTTCTAACTTTAAAGGCAGCCGGCATTTCTTGGCTCTTGGTCCTTTCTTCTATATTCAAATACAGCAAGTGGGATACTTTGTCCTCACATAGTGGCATCTTTCTTTGTTTCTACCATCTCATACCTTTTTCTGACTCTTCTCTTCTCCTACTCTCACTCTCTTAAGAACCCTGTGACTATATTGGGCACACACAGAAAATCCAGAATAATCTCCCTATGTTATTGTCATCTGATTAGTGACCTCAATTCCTCTTTGTCAAGTGAAATGACATATTCATGAGTTCCAGGAATCAGAACATGGACATCTTTAGCGGCAATCATTCTGCCTACCAACCAAAAATTTGTGCAGAGTCGAAATATAACAATATAGACCGAACACAATATATAAAATTAAAAATATTGCCCTAACCAGTTTGGCTCACTGGATAGAGCATTGGCCTGTGGACTGAAAGGTCCCAGGTTCAATTCCTTGGTTGTGGGCACATTCCCAATAGGAGATGTGCAGGAGGCAGCTGATCTATGTTTCTCTCTCATTGATGTTTCTAACACCTTATCTCTCTCCCTGCCTCTCTGTAAAATATCAATAAAATATATTTTAAAAAATTAAAAACATTAAATTATGTAAAATAAACAAGAGGCACAAATTCTCCTCTAGAGCATTATAACTCTCATTTACTGAATTCCATTATACAGAGGGTGTAAAGAAAACTAAAATGTAGATCATCTTTAAGAGCTGATAAGCTCATGGCAAAAGCATTCCAGGAAACAAGGTTCTTAAAAATAAATAAATAAAAAGCTACCATTCCATTTATAATAGCCTAGCATTCATATTTTGTACTTTCTGTCCCTGGAGTTGGACGGACCTTGTCTGATTACATTTTATTATCTCAATCTAGACCCTAAAGTTAGTTTCAGAGATCCACTCACTGTGCTTTCCATCCACAAGGAAGTTTGCTCTTGGCAATTTCCTGCTGCTCCTTTCCCAGGTTTCAGGTTCATCCTCAGACTAACCTTAAATCACCCTGAGCACAGATTCCTGGGTCCACACCTTGTTTTATGGGCAGTGGATCCTATGACTTGGTGTGAGGCTTCCTGTAAGCAGCTCTCTGCCTCACTTCCTTAATGGAAACCTCAAACACATCACAGCATGTGCTGCTTCATTGGTGATGGACGATGACAGTGGACACAGTAGCTTGCATGGAGCTATTAATAAAAAAATGCTTATGGCAGAACATGTCACATAGTAAAAATGTGCTATATATGATGCTTATATTTAATATATAATAAAAGGCTAATACGCAAATTGACTGAACAGCAGAATGATCCATCGCTATGCTATGCACTGACCCACAGGGGGAGCACCACTCAGCCAGAAGCTGGGCACTGGTGGGAGCAGTGGTGGTGGTGGTGGGAGCCTCTCCTGTCTCCCAGCAATGCTAAGGATGTCTGACTGTAAGCCTTCAGTCAGACATCTCTCAAGGGCTCCCGAACTGTGAGGGGGCAGAGTCCAGCCTGAGGGACACCCCCCCCCCCCCCCCACACACACACACACACCCTGAGTGCACAAATTTTATGCACCTGACCTCTAGTATTTAATAGTTTTCTTTTCTTCTTCCTTGTTGAACCTATGGTGTGCTATTATCTCTGGCATTTCACTCTCATTGCCCTCTGCTCAGCTTTATCTTGAACTCACCTCTGCCTTTTACAGCTCTGAACCGCCTTGGCTGTCCAGGTCCCTGGGAACCCCAACTTTAGCATGGGGTACATGCCTATTATCCTCGCTGGTTTACTCCCTCCCTCCCGTTCTTCACAAGGAATTGGAGGATTAAGGACCACATGGAGTTGAACTGCTTCGTAAATCACATTGCATTTCACCTCATTCAATCTTTTGATGAATAATTATGGAGACAAAGGGGAGACGGGCATTTGTATTACTCGGGCTGCTTAGAGTTGCCAGAGATATTGGCAGTTACACCACATTCAGGGAGAGTAAACTCCGCTCTCATGTGTCTGCCAAATCAGGACAAAAGAAGTCTGTCATTCCCATCCAGACACAAGAACGTCAATATCAACGCTGTGTGCAAACTTGGAGTTATCTGAAGCCAGGGCATTCTGTCTTTTCAGCCAACTTCGAGAGAGCAGGGGGTGTCTGCTATGCCGAACATGCGGGGCACACAAACATTCTCCCCAAGTCCATCTCCAACCTGCTGCAATCTGCCCGCGGCCTGAACTCTAGACCAGAGCTATGCAGTGTTCCTGCACCAGATCCTGTTACGTCTCCTGGCACCGGCCTTGCTAACCCAAACATGAGCTTGGAGCAGTGGCCACATTATTTAGACACTTCCTGAGCTCCACTTGGGGAGGCTTGAGGTCTGAAGCACCTGCCTCTCTCCAATCCTGATTCTTCTATTGAAACAGAGGAATGGCCTTTGGAAAATTTCCCTCTGCCTGTTTCCTCATCTGAAAGACACATTTCAAGGTTGCTATGCTTTACAGTTATTGTGGAGAATAAATCGGTTATTCATGTACAATGCCTAGAACAGAGGTCAGGACATAGTGAGAGCTTTATAAGTGGGAGCTGGACTATTTCTTACACATAGGAGCCTCTGCAATCCCACTTAATGCAATTCAGAGTGGAGTTTTCTAGGGATAAAAGGAGTCAGTGAGTGTTGCTGGTAACTTCCACTCTCTCAATGATGGTTGCTTTCTCTAATTTACTACTCAGTCTTCAGTAATCCCTGTGCACAATGACTCTCTGGAAGTTATCTGAAATCCATTTGCACTAATATTAAAAGATTAGCAGAAACTCAAAGTGAGACCTCTTGCAGCAAGAATATATCCTTGTTTAGTGAATTAATATGAACTTTGATTAAAAACAACAAAAAGTCTAGTTGAAATTCCATTCATTCACTCATCAAATCTTTCTTAGCATCTACCACAGTCAAGCACTCTGCTAAGATTAAGACAGGCTCTTTCAAAGCCTGGTAGGGACCTTCTATCTATAAACACACAGATATGTTATGATACAAGGAGGACTGCTCCAATAGCTTAAGCATAAAAACTTCAAGATCATAGAGACAGAAGGAGTTCCTTTATTTCCAGTGAAGGAAAGGAATTGGGTTGGAGGAAATAACTTATATATGCTAAGGAATATAAAATCAAATCACGCGAGGAGCAATCTACTTCTGCTAATGCAAAAACTGCCAAAGAGATCTGAGTGCTGGCTGGAGCACTGGTATACCTTAGTCCAAATGCCTGCAGTCAATTTCTGTAAAGTGGGTTTAAGGCATGACATCATGTTGGAAAAGTAGGCTGAGGGCTTGACCTAAAGCCCCATTTGTTTGGTGACACATTTGGTTTAGATTGCAGGTTTATTAGGGCAATTTGTGATGCTGCTGAAGGTGCCACAATTCTTTTACACCTCATGATAGCTTTGCACATGTCCATCTCATTATGCAGAGTGGGAGTTAGCTACCAAAACTAGATATTCCAGCTTTAAGCAGCAGGTTAGATAAAATGCTGAGGAAATGGCTTCCAGTTGGCAGATTTTTGTTTCTTGGTAATTAATAATTCTATTTTATATTTTTTCTTTAAAACTAATTTATTTCTTGTGTTTTTTCTTAAAGACTACTAATGATGCTGGTTATTGGGATGGAAAGCTTGTTATAAAGCACTTTGTTACTTAATAAATATATTTCTATATATTATGTCCTTGTATCTTTCAAACACAATTGAGATATTGATATGATCATTTTTTTCATTTTACAGATGGGGAAATTGAGGTTCTGAGCAGTTTAACCTTTGTATACAGAGATGTACAACTGACCGACTGGGAAATAGGTTTCAAACCTAGGCTTTGTGAGTCTACATTTTTATCCTGTCCCTTAGAATGATTTCGTTGTAATTCATCAAGGAACAAAACTCAAAATTTCAAGTTATTAAAGATTATGGAATCTAATATATACATTTTACATATAAGGAAACATAGTTTATTTAAGTGACCAATGTCATAAAACTGCTTAGTTTCAGAGGCAAAATGAGAACTCGTATCTCCTGCCTTTTCCATTATGCTGAGCTGACCACCTCTTTCTGGCCATGAACTTCAGACACAATCAAGACAGATTTCCTTTCCCATGTATTTTATTCCACTTGATTTCCTCTCTGACTTAGGAACAGCTTAGGTAAGAGAAAATTCCGGAGCCAATTCAAGTCTGCTATTAATGATTTCTCTGAATTTATAAGAAAATTAAGATTAGTGTGTAGAGCTAGGTGATAGGGGAGTTATTTTCTGCGTTTAAATCATAAACACTCTCATAGAATCATCTGCATTTAAAAGGGGGAATTTACACTAGAAACTACATCTGGGAACCTGTGGCCCAGGAGGTCTTTCCCTATTTATTTAAGATATCTGTGTATATTCAGAGTCACAAAACCGTGTTCTAAGGAGGCCTGCTCTCCCGCAGCTGGGAGGGGAAGGGCAAGAGGTGAATTGTATTTTTTAAGCCTGTCACTTTGAAAACTCCCTGCTTCAAACTGCATTTCCAGGATTGTCAACTTCACAGCAGCAGTGAAGCGGGAGAAGCAAGGCATCTTTGGAAGGAATTGCGCATTGCAGTACTTAATCTCTCCCCAGGCTTGTGAGAACTTGCTTATCTGGCAGGTTTTCCAAGCAGGCTGGGCTCTGTGGACAATAGAGTTGGCAATCTGGAGACTGTCGCTTCATAATAGAGAGGCTTTGGGGAGATACGCTTCCTTTAAAAGGGATCTAAATGGATAAGTATTAAATGACTTCCCTGCAAAAAAAAGTTCAAATAGTTATTGAATATATTCAAGTTCCATTCTGATCTCCTTCTTTGAACACTTGGACCCTTTTTCACTGGGTATTAGGCTGCAATTTTATGGTAGGTTAAATCATGCCGCCACGTGCATTGAAGTTATTCTTAAAAATGGTTATTATAGCATTTCTTATGTAGCATTGAATAGTTCATCAAGGAATGACATCTCTGTTTCCCTACCATTTTTGGATTAGCATGTGGTAGATGCCAGAGAAGCCCACATGGGTAACCTGTATTCAGGTTGAACTGGCACCACAAGTGAACTCTGTTCAAATGTCAGTCTAAGCTCTAAACTTCAGAAATCTATCAATAGAGCCTAAGTCAAGGACAATGCTATTTGCAAGGAATAGAAACATATATGAAGAAATTTTGTTTTGCTTTGTTTTTTAAGAGGCTGGTTTTGTGAGAATGCAAGAAAAATATATCACAGAAAACATATGTTAGGTTCTGTTGAACTACATGGAGACCAATTCACTTGAGATATAAAAGTGAGGAAAGAAGATGACTGATGAATTAAGAAGCTCATCACTATTAAGATATTGTATGTCCAAGTACTATGGGTTGAACAAAAGGGTATCTTTTATCAAACATATCAAGAAATCTAAAAATACCTCAGTAGTAGATAGATAATTTTAAAACTTAACAAAATCATGTCACCAACTTCAGTGTGGAGTCTGTGGTTCTGTGGTTTGTCACCTCATGGGTACAAGATGGTAGCTCTAGTTCTAGTCATGACATCTTTACCTAACACCACACAAGAACAGCAGTCGCTCTTCTTATATCCTTCATAGATGAGAATGAAATTTTTCCAGGAAGCTCCCATATCTTCTCTTGGAGTTTGTTGGCTATTATTGGGCCACATGCCCATTTTCCAGCAACAAAGGAAGTGAGTGTTTGGCTGCAATAGCCATTGCAGTAAGAAACTGCTCTGCCAGAATGGGAAAACTGAGTGGAGATAAAGCTTGAGAATTCAATCAGCAAAGGCTGCCATTGCTTTCCTTTTTCTCAGAGGCCACCTTCATGTTTCCATAGTTCCTGTTTACATGGACTTTTGATCAGTATGTGTCATAACTGTGCACATGGCTGTAATCTGATTCTTCAGAACTGTTCATACTTAACTTTTGTCTCTTAGTGCTCTGACTTCAAATTTCTGAAATTTTTGATGGAAGGAACTTCATGACCCAACTCAGCTACTCAAGCTAGCTGATAAGTGATATGTGAATGTCTCGGTTCAGTCAAATTGGTTGACAATGAACAGAGAGTAGCGTCACATGGTTCAGTTCAGATTCAGCAGAATTATAGATAGTGATGGTGGGTAACTTTAGTGATCTCTGAAATTAGATTCGCAAGGCATACAGACCCACTTCCTCTTTCAGTATCTGGTCATTTTCTGTATATTATTCTGATTCTCAGCTACTTTATATCCTTACTAGAGGCCCAGTGCATGAAATACATGCACAGGGGAAGAGGGATGGTGTCCCTAAGCCTGGCCTGCACCCTCTTCTAATCTGAGACCCCTTGGATAAGGTCCCGAGGCCTGGCTGGTGATCAGGGCCTATAGGGGCTTTGCTTCCCCCAGTTGTCTTCAGCTGTTCTTCCCCCCTCCCCTCATTGCCACTGCTTGCCATCTGTGGGGTGCTGACACCCCCCCCCCCCCCCCACACACACACACACTGGTTGCTTCACTCTGCAGATGACAAGCATGGGGTGAGATTGCTTGGCTGACCTGGGCCTCCCTCTGCACAGTGATTGTTGGCTAGCCCCACATATCCGCCACAGTGTTACTGGCTGGTGGTCTGGGCCTCCCTCTGTGGGGCGATCAATCACAAGGCCCCCAGATCAATCGCACCACAGAGGGAAGCCCTGCCCACTCACTGCAGTGCCACCAGCCAGGTTGCCTAAACCTTCCTCTTTGGGGTCATCGATTTCCCACCCAGCTGGGGCTCCATGATCAATCGCTGTGCAGAGGGTGGACTAGACCTTCCCTTAATTGATCATAGAGCACGTTCCCCCTTCCCCCGCCCCCGCCCCAACAATCACACCACAGAGGGTATCCTGGGCTCCCCTCTGCAGGACAATATTGGGGCAATGGCAAAGCCCCCAACCGATTGCGATTGCATCACACCTGCCTTGGCTGGCCTGGCACCAGTGAGTGTTATAGAGTGGTCATCAAGAAGGTCATCTGGATGGCTGTTCTATTGTTTAGTCGTTTGGTCAATTTGCATACTATGCTTTTATTATTATAGCTTTATTAATATCAGCATCAGACAGTCAAAAAAACCCTTATCCTACTTAACAAATAGCATTTTTGATAGGTATCAGTAACCTTACAAATAACATTAAAATTGACATGAGTGTACTTTGAACAGTTATCAAGAAAAGTACAATTGTAAATCATTATAATATATCATCCTTAAAATTTTTTATACAAAAATACAAGCTCAGTCATATTTTCCTCAATATATGGTATGATTATACAAAATATACAGAATCTACTGTTTTTGCAAGCTTTATAATAAAGATGTTAGTTATTAATGAATAAGAATCCATATCTATTATATTTACTTGCACATCTCCCAGAGTTCAATCTGAACTACATTAGTAATATATTTAAAAAGACCAGAGTGGCCGAAACCAGTTTGGCTCAGCAGTAGAGCATCGGTCTGGGGACTGAAGGGTCCCAGGTTCGATTCCTGCCAAGGGCATGTACATTGGTTGTGGGCACATCCCCGGAGGGGGGTGTGCAAGAGGCAGCTGGTCGATGTTTCTCTCTCATCGATGTTTCTAGCTCTCTATCTCTCTCCCTTTCTCTCTGTAAGAAAATCAATAAAATATTAAAAAATAAGTTAAAAAAATAAATAAAATAAAAAATAAAATAAAATAAAATAAAATAAAAAGACCAGAGTGGTGGGCCCATTATATTGTATACTTAACAGTTAGAATTTCACTTTAAGGTATTAGGAAGAGATAATGTAATAACTTTGAAATGTATAGATATTTTATGATTTTTTGCTAAACATTAATAGTTTCACTCTGCTATGGATATTATTGTGTATGCCTTTCTCTTGAGGAAACCATGGCACCCCACCCCACCCCATGGAGAAAAAAAAGAATTTCTAGAGAATGTTAAATAGTGGGAATGTCAAAGTTAAGTCCTGGGATCTATTAAAGCTGCTCTTAAATGAAACCAGCAAGCACCGCAAGTTCTAAAGTGTACTCTAGCCGTATTATAGCACCAATCCAGCAAAGGTTATGCATATTGATGAACTAAAGTGAAAACAGTTCATGATTTACACATTAATCTACTAGTCACTACATCTGGCAAGAGCCAGTGGTAAGCTGTGTTTGGGCTTTAAAGGGTAAGAGAGTATTTCTGCTCTCAATGGTCTTTCAACTTGGGTGAAGAGATATATTACGGATGAATGGAAATATAACCATAATTAAGGCTGCCTATGAGAAGAAACAAATCTGTGATGCCTAAAATAAACATTAAAATTCCCAGAGAAATTATTTCCTGTTCTCTGAAGGATTTAGAGAGGTAGAAGAATTTAGTTTTTCTCTTTTCTCAGCCAAAAAGAAATTGTAGTAGGACATTTTAAAATTAAAAGAATTATGCAAGGCACATGAAAAAGAACAAAAACCACAAGTTGGTACTATATTTCTGAACTTCCCCCTCACTCATTCCCTCTACCCTCTATCCAGCTAGCCATCCATCTTTTATCATTTATCTTTTTTTTTTATATCTAATTACTAGAGGCCATGCATGGATTCATGCACCTGTAGGGTCTCTAGGCCTGGTCTGCAGGGATCAGGCAGGAACTGGTTCTTTCAATATCTCCTGAGTGGTCCCAGATTGCGAGAGGGTACCCCGGAGAGGTCCCTCATCTATGGTTCTGGGTACGTCACCTGGAAACCACAGCTGCCAAGTTACTGCAGCTCCACAACTCTTGGTCCCTGTTGGTCAAACAGTCTGCTGGTTGGCCGGTCATTTAAGCTGTTATATATAT
Organism: Pipistrellus hanaki; assembly: GCF_964339955.1. NCBI lineage: Eukaryota > Metazoa > Chordata > Mammalia > Chiroptera > Vespertilionidae > Pipistrellus > Pipistrellus hanaki. The sequence continues at coordinate 201,619,709 of NC_140503.1, read as the reverse complement.
AGATTATCAGTCTATTCTTTCATTTTTTGTCACTGACTACTTAGATATGTAATGGTTTTAATAAACCTTGCAACCAGAAAAATGTGCATAATTATGTACACAAAACTTGCATTGTTATGGAGTTAAGAAAAATTCTGAATCCTAGCATATACCTATATTAATTATGTTCATTCCCTCCACACAGAGTAACCTGGGTAGAGTAGTATTTTGTATGGAACCATTGGTTCTAATAGCTCTCAGCCTTTTCTTATATATTCTTTAAATTATAGAAAGTGATAATAATGTAATAGGATTTAACCTAATTTAGCCTACTGAAACTCTGATTTTTTTTCTATTTTCTGTTTTTTTTTCTTTTTTTTTTTTTTTTTTTTTTTCTGATCAAGCCTCGAATTTTATTGTTGCAGCTGCAATATATATATACAGGCGGTAGGGGGAGGTTGCCGCGGACATTCCAGGGCGGGGCAAATTATGGGAGGGAGGATCAGGGAGGGGACGTTGTAGGGATCTTCTAGAGCAGGATAAGTTATCTTTAGCTTCTGGCCAAACGGCAGGGCACCACGTGATCTCTGGTGACTGTGAGTTGTAAGAGGAGTTGGAAACTTAACTCCCAAGATGGAGTTGTGTTTTCTAAGATGGAGTTGCTTGTATCAACTCTGATGGCTCCAACATGAGGGTCCAGAAATAAACCCTCATATTTATAATTAACTTTATACCTTCATGGTGCAGATGTAGCAATAACCAACCCAAATTTTGGTTATTGTCTATTTTGCTTTTGAAGAGTAACTACAACAAAGTTCTTAGCACAATTATTCGTAAGAGGTAAAAATAAAAACAATCCAAATGTCCATCAACTGATAAATGGATAAGTAAAACATGACGTGTCCTGGGTTTACCCCCTGAACCTGTCTCCAAGGTTCCCTTTGCTCTGACTTCTCAGTGAACTAACAGCAGCCCTGTCACATATTTTCTATAATATTTCTAGAGAGCCAAAGCAGTACCACCTAGCTCTCCTGTTGCTTCTTCTATCTTAAGCCCTTCCTTGTTTCACTGTCCCCAGCTTTAATAAACATACTCTCCATCACCTGGAGTCACATTGTGAAATCTTTCCTGCAGGAAATAAAAAACCCACATACTACCCGCCAGCCAAGGCAGATCCACTCTCAGCCTGGTCCCGCTCCAGGGACACTTTTACTGCTGAATAATTTCCCATTATATGTACATGTCATGTTTTATTTTGTTTTTTTAAAGAAATTTGAATGAATTTTATTATACACTAGAGGCCTAGTGCACCAAATTTGTGCACATAAGGGAGGGCAGTCCCTCAGCCTGGCCTGTGCCCTTGCAGTCAAAGAGCCCTCGGGAGATTTCAATTGATGGGGGCGTGGGCCTAAGCCATCAGTTGGACATCATTAGCACTGCTGCAGACACAGGAGAGGCTCCGGCCACCATCCTTGCACTCCAGCCATGAGCCCAGCTTCCGGCTGAGTGGTGCTCTCCCTGTGGTATTGCACTTATCACCAGGGGGAAGCTCCTGTGTTGAATATATTGGGTTGAAAATGGCTCTCGGACATCCCCTGAGGGTTCCATGATTGGGAGAGGGTGCAGGACAGGCTGAGGAACCCAACTGGTGTACAATTGGGGCCAGGGAGGGTCTCAGGTGGTTGGCCAGCTAGGGAGGAACCCTGGAGGGCTCCAGGGCCTGTCTGGCCTGTCTCAGTCCTCCCATCTGCGGGAACCCAGCAGCAAGCTAACCTACCAGTCGGAGGTCTTCCCCCTGGTGATCAGTGCACGTCATAGTGAGTCGTTGAGCAGCCTTAGCATATCATTAGCATATTATACTTTGATTGTTTGAATGGATGACTAGACACTTAGCATATTAGGATTTTATTATATAGGATACCACCTATATCTATTTAGTGCAACATAAAAATCACATAAATTATTTACTATCTTCAAAATGTCATGTTTGTCTTATGGCTTTACATATAATCTTCACATTAGTAAATATCACCATATTACCCTTTTGCCATTTCCATCTTGTGGATAGAACTAAATTGAGAACTGTTTGATAAAGGCTAGCTTTAGGTTATGCTAAAATTATCCTCCTTAGCCCCACAGAAGATATAAAACCAGAAATGATCTGACTCTTTCTGGTTATATGTTTTGCCCATACATGCCTAGCACTGAAATATCTACTTCAGCCTCAAGCTAGTTCTTAAATTTTGTCTACTCTCCTCCATGTCTTTGTTTACACTATACCCATTACTCAAATGTCCTCATTCTCTTCACTGTGTCATCTCATATTCATTCTTTCAGACACATCTCAGTGTCTCTTCTTCTGTAAGCCTTTCCCAAATCTCAGGGTCTATTCCTGCCTTATATTCGTCCACCGCAATTAATGATCTTTATGAGTCTGTTTCTTCTGCTGGCTCCATAATCCATCTGAATATTTCTCAGTGTCCCAGAATAGTGTCAAGAATGTGATGGATACTTTGTAAATGTTGCTTGAAGTCAGTGAAGCATAGCAGAATTCACCCAAACTTTTCCAAAGATGGAGATGGTATTAACAAGAGAAAAATTATATATTTTTTAAAAAGTGTAATATTTGTCTTTCTCTGACTGGCTTATTTCACTTAGTATGATACTCTCCAGGTCCATCCATGCTATCTCGAAGAACAAGATACCCTTCTTTTTTATAGTTCATAGACAAGTATCACATGATCTCACTTATATATGGAATCTAATGAACAAAATAAAACAACAAACAAAATAGATTCAGAGGCATGAAAACAGACTGACGGATCTCAGAAGGAAGGAGGAGGACATAGGTGGAAATTAACCAGATAATGTGTATGCATATATGTATAGCCCATGGACATAGACAATAGTGTGGTAAAGACCTGGGGTGAGGTGGAAACCCAGTGGAGGGGATCAATGGGGAAAAAATGGGAAACGTCTGTAATACTCTCAGCAATAAAGATACATTAAAAATAAAATAAAAAGTGTATTCTGGAATTGGGGGATGAAATATACAACTATGGAAGAAGTCAAGCAAACAAACTAGGAAGTTACTATAATTGTTTAATATTCAGAAATGGGGCAATACAGGTCAGCACTAAAGTGGAAATAGTGGGAATGAAATGGAGGAAACAACTTGAAGAGTCAAGCCTTGATCAAGGAGAATGAGGCAAAAAGAGGATCAAAGATACCCAAGAACTTTCCAGACATAATGATAATGACAGTGGAGGTGTCCTTAGTTTTGTTCAAAAGGTCTCTATGTGTAACATTGGAGGAAGGATTAATGGACAAAAATCATGTCAAAAAGGAAGGATAAACGCTAATCTCCAAGGTCAACAGCAAAGAAACCAATTGCCTTCAACAATGGCAGAAAAAACTAAAGGCCACTTCTAAATCCCACAACCTTCCACTGGCTGGGAGAGCCAGGTTGAAGATGAAACTCAGTGACAGCAGGAGAGACAGCAGGTATTCTCTTGGATCAAGTCCTATTAGGCACTGCAACACAACCATGAACAACCAGTGACAATGAGTCCAAGACTGCTTGGGGATGGAACCACAGAAGTTTCTAGTCACACCCACACTCTCAAGGCAGAGCTCAAGTATCATTTGTAAGTACAAAGGTCCTAGGATCACCACATTTTTTATGCCATAACATCTGTTCAATGTAAGTATTAACTTCTCTTTGTTTCAATGCCAACGTTTTTAAGACCAACTTAGTTGTACACTCATTAGTATTATTGCTGTGTTCTGTTTCCATGCCATGATTCCAGGTCACTCCAGTTAACAAGAAGCTCACCCAACTAGCCTCACCATTTGCATTGAACCAGTACAACCCAGAAAATAGAAGCTTTTATGGCCAGTTACTTTCCTAACTCTAAATTAAATTGGCTGAGGCAAAAAACAAGCTGTCTCCCACGGGCTCATTCTGAATGGCAGCTATTTTCTATTATGAGTTAGGATATCAACCTCTGTAGGCCCCTCTCCTGCCCATTTTCTGACCATTTCTTCTCCCCTCTTCACTTATTCATAAAAGTTTCTGTTAGGGTTTTTCTTCAGCAAGCTTGTGCCAGAGCTGGCCTGTACCTGAGGCTGTCCTTAAATAAGTGGAGTGATAGAAAACAAATGTTAAGTTCTTCTCTGAGAGACTTCTATATGTTTGTTCATTCATGCATCAATTTTATTCTTAAATTTATTAATTATCTAACTCATCCATTCCTCCTTTCTCAGCAATATATCTTGAGTGTTATTTAAGTCCCAGCTATTGCATTCACAATGTTTGATAGACTTGAAGGATAGGAGATAATAAGAGATAAATAAATAGAAGGTAATAATTAAGGAAATGAAGTGGTACTCAAGGTATGGTCTCTGACAGACAACCTGAATCAATATCATCTAGAATGGCTATTGAAAATTCAAATTCCTGGGCTCAACTTATGATCAACTAATTCAGAATCATTAGGATCAAATTCCCAAGATCTTTGTACACAAAATTTTTTCACCACATTGAAATGTGTGAACCACTGCAATAGTAAGAAGAAGTGTTTATTTTATTTTTATTTTTATTTTTTTAAAAACATACTTTATTGATTTTTTACAGAGAGGAAGGGAGAAGGATAGAGAGTTAGAAACATCGATGAGAGAGAAATATTGACCAGCTGCCTTCTGCACACACCCCACTGGGGATGTGCCCGCAACCAAGGTACCTGCCCTTGACTGGAATCGAACCTGGGACCTTTTGGTCCGCAGGCTGAAGCTCTATCCACTGAGCCAAACCGGTAGGGCAGGAGTGTTTATTTTAATTATTTCTTTGGAAAGCTCTAGTGTGATTAAGGAACAAATTTTGAAATATGCTATGTAATGTTTAATCTTTAATATATATGTATATAAATATGTAATATAATATAACATAATATAATATAATCTATATGTATATGAAAATAATCATGATCATGTGATTCATGGACATATAAAGCAGGAATAGATCCTCTTATATGAGGTGAGGTGATTTGTTTAATGTCATAGAACTATAACTTTTCAAAATTTGCTTGCAAATAAGAATAAAATCACATCTGGAAAATTATTTTACCATCTCATCTAGAGTAGAACTACCAAATATAAAAAGGATGATTTAAATGTTGATACATCCTTTGCATTTAGGCACTAATTTTACTTTTTTAAGTCTCCCATAAATAATATAAATTCACATATAAAATATATTGGAATATTTGCTGAAGATGCCAAGAATATAGCATCTTGGAAAGCTAGGAAAATAATGGCATTGTACTTTTATTCAGTTATTTCACAAATGGTATTACTGCTTGAGGTGAACTCAGCTTAAACTTGATAATTTATTTAAAAACAAAAAACAAAAAACAAAGTTGAATAAGCACTATTCTAGATCCTAGGGATTTTGTGGTGATTTACTCATGGTACCTGGCTTCTGGAAGCAGAAAGATGAACAGGTAAATAAAGTAAAATTAGTAAATAATATCCTGGAAGGATGCCATAGGAACTCATAATTATATAGGGTTAGCCATAGAAGCTTTCTTTGAGGATGTGATATTTCAGTTGAGTTTTGAAGAACAAGCTAATATTAACCAGGGTGGGGAATGGGTGTGTGAGATTCTGATGTGAAGGGATCAATGACAGTGAAAGTAGACTATTTTTACAATATTCCATCTCTATTGTTCACCCCTCTCTAATGCAGCTCCTCTGCTCCCATGTCACAGTCTGATCCAACTTGTGAGCATGGCACCAACACAAAAACAACCACAAAACATGTGTTTTCCTGGGCCTCGAATAGCCTCATTTTGAAATACTCATTGGTGAAGTCTTCTGCCCTCCATTTATGTATTCGATTCTTGCACCTGTGTGTGCCGCCTGGACAACCCATTGTTTATTTCTGGATCCTCTCTTGCTTCTTGTCTACTTCTGTTTTCTGTTTAGGTTTTTAGTACTCTCTAGTTTTTACCTTCTGAATTCTGCTTCACCTTCGTTGTTTATAGTCCCAACTTGTATACCTGTTGTAAAATATAAAGTAGCACCATTCAAATGCTGGCTCTTCCTGCATTAGCAATAAAAGTAAAAAGATAATCCGTTTCCCCCTCCGGCACATTGTTGGATGAGTTCACTCATATTTGTTCTACTTCAAGCCAGTCTGTACCAGGAGTCATCTGATTACTTCATTCTACAAGTGAGCCAAATCCATAATTGAGTAGGTGTAACCACGGTGTTGCTAAGACTCCAGGGATTGTCAGATATTCCTTTGTGGAAATGCACTATTGAAATACAATGCACGGGATTAACAGCACAAACAATGGTCCTTCAAATCTGCTTCTTCCTCCCAGAAACAAAACCAAACACATCGAACTGGCTGCCTCAGCTTCTTGAATGAGGTTAGATAGAAAGAAAAATAATTAAGAAGTATAAATTTATCATTGAAATTTTCAAACCATTGGAGGGAAACACGTTCCTACAGGCTCCTTTGCCTAATTCTACCACCAAATTGCTACTTCAAACTAAATATCTTCCTGTGCCCAACAGGATATTTGCTGTTTTAGGGGCAGGTGCCCACTTCCCCTCATCTGGTAAGCTCATCTGCCCCACTCTTACCTGACCAGATCTCATTTTAGTGATCAAATCATGGGTGAATATTTTATCACATTTAGCTAAAGAGAGTCAGATGCAGTTCTTTTATTTGAATTGTTAAGAAAGAACTCCTGTTTAGAAACTTGGAGTTGTGATCCAGTACATTGCTGGGAACCTTTCTGCCTGAGAATGAATGCGGCTAACAAACAGAGAAGAGAGCTGAGAGGTAGGGAGGGAATCCTGATAACAACACTGAGGCTATGGACCAGGCTACATTTTCAAATCAAATCTATCCTATATTTTTTAGCCATGTGAAACACTAATTTTGTTCTGTTTCTTTCTTTTTATTGTTTCAAGTATTACAAATAGTAGTACATGTTTTTTTTTTTCCCACGTTGACCTTCCCCTGGCCTCCCCCACTCCCTATGCCCTTACCCCCTAGTGTCTGTGTTCATTGGTTATGCTTATATGCATGCATATAAGTCCTTTGGTTGATCTCTTACCCCCCTTCCTAACCCTCCCCTGCCTTCCCACTGAAGTTAGACAGTCTGTTCGATGCTTCTTTGTCTCTGTATCTATTTTTGTTCATCACTTTATGATGTCCATTATATTCCACAAATGAGTGAGATCATGTGATGTATATCTTTCTCTAACTGGCTTATTTCACTTAGCATAATGCTCTCCAGCTAGTTTGATTTAGATATTTTTATTAAAAAAATGAACCTTAAAGACTTTTGTTTAACATGCTTGAGAAACCTACTCAATTCTGTCTTTACCATGGTATGGTCTGTTATCTTAGTCTTAATGTCCACTCCTGTTTTATTACTCTGTTGGAGCATATTTAATTTGTTTTATAAGATAGTTATATTTCCATAACCATGATCCAGTAACTTCTGACACTTGGTGGGTAAGAACTATGCCCATTCATTCACTTTTATGCACAGCAACAAACATGTATAACTTGAATAAAATAGAAGACTCTCTATAAAGTTGATAAGTTAATTTATTGGACTTGAACATTAAAGATTGAGTTTCGGTATCTGACTCCATGAGAACCACTGCTGTTTAACTCTGTCATTTATTATTAATTTTATTTCCAGAGGAATAGGGCTTTTTCTCTAAGCTTCTATGATATAAATTAACTTATCAAAGAGGGGTGAAGGACTCTACCATCATTTTGAGCGACAGTAAAGCTAACTCATCAGAATCAAGAACTCTGAGGAGTGGAGATAAGTTTTCAGGAATAGGAAAATAAAATCAGAACTCAATTGGTGTTAATATTAAGGGACTCAGATTGATAACAGCAAATAACACAGATCTCATTTATGGGAAACTTTTGTGATTCTGTCAGTAGTACATATTCTCACAGTAAAACTGTAAGATATATATTATTAATACTATTTTGTTTGGGCCAATTAACTTTTGCTGTATAGCAAACCATTACAAAAAATTAATGGCTTAACACAACAAGCATCTCTTATATCTCAGAAATTTGTGGGTGTAAAAATTCAGCCGATCTTTGGAGTGAACTAATAGTTGGTACTAGATGGTCTTTAATAGCTTCACTCACATATCTAGTCCTTTGTAGGCTTGTGGTCAGAGCCCTTAGCTCTCCTCCATGTAACTGCTTGTGTTAAAATTTCTAATGACCTACTGGTCAAAGTGAATCACATAGCGATGCCAAGATGTTAGAGGTAGAGAACTAGAGCCAAGTCATGATAGGAGAAATGGCAAAGTTGCATTTCAAATGGATGTGCATATGGTGATAAGAGAAATTATTGTGTATGTTTGTGCCATTGGCTTTTTTGGGGGGGAGAGGGGGAGAGAAAGAAAATCTACCATAAGGGAGAAAAATCATCTAAAGGTAGAGTTTAAACAAAGGCAAAGAAAGGCTGACTTAGAAAACTTGGTATTCTACATTCTAGGAAACTTACTAACAAACTGAAACAACTGAGGAAGGGTTGCAATTCATCCCACAGAGATGATCCTCACATATTTGCTATTCCTAGGGGGTTCCTTCTTCCATGGCACCCATGTTTATGCCTTCCCTGGTCAAATAAGAAGTTCTACATCAAAATCACTTAGTTTCCACAATCTTTGATTAATAAACACATTATCTATGATGTTGTTCAATACCAAAAGTTTCATGTAAGAGAGATCCAAACTCAAATACCTGAAGGAGCCAGGCAGGCAATATAATGGTATAAGCCTAACTGGATATAAGATAAGCGAGGGATATCTTCTAGTCTGGAATAACATGGCATGGCAATATAAAATATCAGGCCCATCCAAGTTATTGACATTAAGATAAAAAATATATATTCTATATAATAAAAGGGTAATATGCAAATTGACCCTAATGGTGGAACAACTGGGAATGACTGGTTGCTATGATGCCCACTGATCACCAAGGGGCAGATGCTCCATGCAGGAGCTGCCCCTTGGTGGTCAGTGCACTCCCACAGGGGGAGCTCCACTCAGTCACAAGTTGGGCTGCCAGCTTCCAGTGCAATGGCGGTAGCAGAAGCCTCTCCCACCTCCTCCACAATGCTAAGGATGTCCGACTGCCATCTTAGGACATCCCCCAAGGGCTCCCAGGCTGCCAGAGGGATATCTGACTCCCTGGGGATTGGGCCTAAGCAGGCAGGAGGACATCCCCCCAGGGGTCCTGGATTGCAGGAGGGTGCAGGCCAGGCTGAGAGATACCCCTCCCCCCCCACCAAGTACATGGATTTTTGTGTGTGTGTATATATATATATATATATATATATATATATATATATATATATATTACACACTATACTGCCAAAACAAAAAAACAAAATAAATTCTTTTTAAAAAAAATATATTTTATTGATTTTTTACAAAGAGGAAGGGAGAGAGATAGAGAACTAGAAATGTCGATGAGAGAGTAACATCGACCAGCTGCCTCTTGCACACCCCCTACCGAGGATGTGCCCGCAACCAAGGAACATGCCCTTGACCGGAATCGAACCCGGGACCCTTCAGTCCACAGACCAACGCTCTACCACTGAGCCAAACCGGTTTCGGCAACAAAATAAATTCTATCTCAGGGCCAGAGATAGCCAAGAACTACACTGTTGGCGAATCTCTGCCATGTAAGCACCTACCCATCTTTAGCAGGGATTATCAATATTGTAAAGAGAACAATTCCCTCAGACTCCTGTCCTTCTACAGCTGAGTCAGGTAGGTACTATAATCTTTCCATGTCTTCAAAAGGAACCCATGTGTTTTTGATAGTGAGGCAGGGCATATCTACCTCTTCCCAGGGTCAGATGGTTTCCTCTTCCCAGGGTCAGAATGTTTGGTGCTTCCTATAGAGAGAGGAACTGCCTGACCGGGGCTCAGGCTGCCTAACATCATCATTGTCAGCCCTGGAGACGACGGGTGGGCAACCCTGACAGATGGAGGAAATGCCAACAACAACAAAATAATAATAATAAAATAAAACACACACAAAAGAAACACACAAAAAAACCCAACAAACACAACTAGAGGTGCCCAACTGGTGTGGCTCTGCATTTGAGTGTTGACCCAGGAACCAAGAGGTCATTGGTTTCCAGTCAGGGCACGTGCCTGGGTTTCAGGCTCAGTCCCCAGTAGGGGATATGCAAGAGGCAGCAAAATGATGATGTTTCTCTCTCATTGATGTTTCTCTCTCTATATATCCCTCTCCCTTCCCATCTCTTTATAAATCAATACAAACATATACATATACAACTAGAGTTTCAGGTTGTCAGCAAAGGGCAATGGAAAGCTGTGTATTTTCTCTCTAAACTTATGTGAAAATCAGGCATTTAATATCACCATTCCAACTTCAAACCAGTCAAACATTGGCACTCTTGGGTTGATTTATTTTGAGCTTTTAGCTTATCTCCATGGAATAAAACCCTTTCCAAACTGGCTTTAACTAAAAATGTCATCATTCCCAGCTGCTCGCTGGGTAGCAGAAATCATGGTAACAGAAGGCCCCCTCTGATAGCCCTCATCCACAATATCATCCAAATTAGCATGGCAAAGATGTGGGAGCTATTTATATGTTGATTATTACAGTGCTGCAGTTTATATTTTTTCTTAGCACAGTTGAAAATTATATTTAGAAAGGCTGACATCATCTTTAACTATATATGATAGCTCTCATTTGGTGAAGATGAGCTGTTGAAATACATGCCACCTACTCAACTTCTCAGAAAAAAAAAAGGCCTAGATGTTTCACACATGGTTATATATAAATGCATACACTGGCAGAAAATTGCATCAGAACGTATAAGACTTGGAGGGAGTTCTGTGGGCTCTTGTTTTTTCCGTCTCAGTTTGGTCTTTATTTTAAAAAAATAGTAAATGCAATTTAATTGTAAAAACAGGATTTTGTAGTCAGAAAATTCTTTTTTTTTTTTTTAATATATTTTATTGATTTTGTACAGAGAGGAAGTGAGAGAGAGAGAGAGTTAGAAACATCTCATCAATCAGCTGCCTCTTGCACACCCCCTACTGGGGATATGCCCGCAACTAAGGTACATGCCCTTGACCGGAATCGAACCCGGGTACCTTCAGTCCCCAAGCCGACGCTCTATCCATTGAGCCAAACCGGTCTCGGCATGTTAGAAAATTCTTAATCCTCAATTCTAGCTCTGTAACGTGGTAGCTGTTCAATGTTTGAAAAAATTACCTATCTCCTGAAACATTTGTATTTCTCAAGTACAGAATGTGAGCATGATCATTCACTTGAAAAATACTAAAGATAAAATGTGTGGCACCTTTAATAGTTAATGAAAAAGAATGATTATCTTTATTATGCATGTTCTCAGCAGCAGACTGTACGCCTGGTTTGGGCTGTAATGATTCATTTTATGTCGTCTTGGCCACAGGGTGCCCAGACGTTTGGTTCAGCATTATTTTGGATGTTTCTGTGTGGTTATTTCTAGATGAGATTCAAATTTAAATCAATAGAGTAAAGCAGATTGTTCTCCCTAATGTGGGTGGGTCTCATCTAATCAGTAGAAGATTTGAATAGAATAAAAAGATTGAGAAATAAAGAATTCTTCCTGCCTGACTGGCTTTGAACTGACCCATCAGCATGTTACTCTGTTTTTGGACTCAAATTGAAACATGAGCTCTTCCTAGGTCATGAGCCTGCTGACCTGTGTGCAGGGACTTCCACCATAGGTTCTCCTGGTTCTCAGGCGCTCAGACTCCAACTAGAAATATACCATTGGCTCTCTTGGATCTCAGTTTTCTCACTCACCCTGCAGATCTTAGGTCTTGTCAGTTTCCATATTCATGTGATCCAGTTCTTTATATTAAATCTCTTTCTATACTTACATGTCCTATTGGTTCTGTTCCCCTGGAGAATTCTGACTAAGATGTAGATTTTTCCAGTCATGTATTAAAATCTCAGGAATAGGTTGTTAAAGTAGAATGTAGATATTGCTCCATTTTACTTACCCCAGTCAACAGATGAGGCCTCAAGAAGCGAATTAATCTGCTTTCACGTCATAGAGGTATTACACGGTGGAAGCAAGATTCAAAATCTAGTCATCAAATGAATTAGTTTACCCCTTGTAATATATCCTTTATTGTCTATAGATTACATGTTAGGTAAAAGTCAGCTGCAGTTTTTTTGGAAACCTTATGATCGTGGTGAAAGAGTATCAAGCATACTCTAAGATCCCAGCATACCCCAGGGAGCCCTGTAGGCAGCATCACACTGCACTATAGGGTGCAGAGGAAGCCATGAAACCTGAGGGCTTAAGTATGTATGCCTTGGAACTGGGTTTTGGCTTCCCTGGCCAGACACCCTCCACCATGATCTAACTTGAATTTGGAACCTGACTGCTGATATCAACTAGATTTGTGTTTGAAATTCTGTGGCATATCTGAGTGACCATGGCCCTACAGGGATATCCATGACTGAAATGGCATCTAAAATGGTCTACTATTATAATAAAGCAAATTTATAGCAATATTTTCCTTATTAGCTATTAAATGTCAGTGTTCAACATTGGAATGATCAAAAATTCACATTGTTTAGTATAATAATCCAACTTTCACAAGTCAGATGAGAAGAGCCAAATATTCAAGATAAATGTAACTTTTTGAAGGATTATGTGACCACCATGTTTAATAACTTGAGTCCTCTAAATGACACTTTGGTATTGTATTTTGCCAAATTTAACTATTATGAAATGTTCTTCTAAAATCATTTCCCCATGAATGGAAATAAAAATACAGCTGCAAGTGCTAAGAGTAGTGAGATGACATTTTATTTTTTATAAGCTACTTGGCAAAAATTCAACTTTCGTAAGCACATATGCCTATGTCAAACTTTTAAGGAGTCAGGTTTATGTTTCGTACCATTCTTTCTTTTTGCCCATTAAGCAAGTCCCAGTTTGAGCCAAGATCAGTTTTTATATGAAGCTCAAAGGTAAGTCATTTTATATAATATTTGCATAGGCATAATTGTTTCCACACACTATCCCTGATTCCCCCGCCCTCCTCTGGACTGCATAGCTATAAAACTAATTGGTTTGAAACCTCACTCTCAACATGTCACACCCTTGTTCAAGGAAAAGGTTCTGTTTCATTAAATGAAAATGCTTCAGGCTGGTGTTCACAGTCCTGAGCCCACTTTCTTTGATAGTTATCATGAGAATAATATTTTTTAAAGACTTTTTTTTCTCTTTGCCTTTCTGTTTTACTTTCCCAAAACAATACCTCAATAAACAATTCTGGCTTGCCCTCTCTTAGTTAAAAAACAATCAAGAATTAAAAAGTAGCAGCCATAAAGATTCTGATCAAAGTATCAACTTCACTCTAAAAAAAAGTAATTATGGAGAAAACTTGTCTTGTTACTTCTGTCATGTACAAATTTTCTCTCTCCCTCATTCTGACTTAACCACCATAACTGTAGACACTCCCTTGCCACACCAAGGGCAAATAAATAAACAAACAAACAAACATAATTTGCCCTCATAAAAAAAAAAAACAAAAACAACAACAACAACAACAATAAAAACTTACCCAAAAGAGTAAGAAATGAGCAAAATCAAGCTTACCTGCTTCCTCTCTCACATTCACCAAAGCAAGAAGTCCACTTATGGTTTGTGTGTGTAGAAAGAAAATGGGTGTGTTTCTTATTCTATCTCTGTTTAGTTTTTTTTGTTGATGCCTATCACATAACCACAAATTTTGAAGTTAGAGACAACAGCTATTATTAACTCAAAATTATATATGTCAGTCCTAGTCATGGTCATCAAGCTGAAATCAAGGTGTTGAGCAAGACTGAGTTCTTATTTGGAGATTCTGGGGGGTGAAATCCACTTGTAAGCTCCTTATTAGAATTCAGTTCCTTGTGGTTGTAAGACTGAGGTCCCTATTTTCTTGATGGCTGTCAGTCAGGGCTACACTCGGTTCCTAGGAGTCACTCTCATTCCAGGCTGAACATGTCCTTCATTTTCAAGTCAAAAAGAGTATATTACCTATAGCTTGTGCTTTGAATCTGTGACTTCTCTGTCTCTGACTTCTAGACTTAGGTCTTAAATAAGCTTTTTATTTAACATCAATTTTAGGTTTATAAAATTATTGTGACGATAATATGGAGAGTTCCCATATACCCCAAACCCAGGTTCCCCAATTATTAACAACTTTTGCAAGTATGGTATACTTGTCATAATTAATGGACCAAATTGATATATTGTTATGAACTAAACTCGTTTTAATCAGATTTCTTCAGATTTTTTGGGTCCTTTTTCTATCCCAAAATCCCCTTCAGTATACCACATTCCATTTAACCTTCTAAGGTTCCCTTTGGCTAGAACAGTTTCTCAAATTTCCACATTTGTGATGACTTCACAGTTTTGAGGATTACTGGTCAGGTATTTTGTACAATGTCCCTCAGGATTTGGCTGATGTTTTTCTCATTAGATTGGGGTAATGTGGTTACATGCAAAAGATCACAAAGCTAGAGCCATTCTCTTTGCATTCTATCAAGGACACACACTATCAATATGATTAACCACTACTGAGGTTAATTTTGCCCACCTTGCTTGAGGTACCTATTGTCAGTAAAGTTACTCTCCTACACACCTTTCCATACTGTGCTCTTTGGAAGTAAGTCATACTATGCAGTGTACAATTAAAGGGTGGTGAGTTATTCTCTGCCTCCTTAAATATAGAGCATTGACATAAGTTATTTGAAAAATGTATGCACAGACTATATTTGTTTCTTTCCCCCATTTATTTATTTGTTTAATCATTTATTTATACCAGCATGGACTCATCAATATTTATTTAACAATGTAGGTTATGATCCAATATCTATTTATTTAAGTACTCAATTGTTCTAGTTTTAGCCACTAAGCACTACTTCAATTGGCTCCTACATTCCTATGACATCTATCCAGAATATCTCATTCATATAGTCAGTTTTTCTTTAGAACATGACCTACTCATCAGAGTGAGCTCCCTCATATTTTTAGTCTCAAAGATTATGCAGAGTACAACACCAAGGAGCAAGAACTATTGGTGCCTCCTTTATAATTTTGCCTACCACAATCTTCAGCCTAGGAAGTGAGGTAGAAAGTTACTAAATCCTAAAAATCATGTTAAATGGGAAATTTCTCTGCTCAACTCCCATATTATACACACACATTATGGAGAAAAGAGGGTTTCCCTATCTCTATGCATACACTGTTCCTGATTTTACTTTTATGTCCCTTTCCCTCTCTTTCACTCATATCCCATGTTTAGTCTAGCAGTAATACTAGTATTAGGTCTGTGTTCAAACATATCTTAACCCTTCCCTACTATTTTCATAGTCTAAGATACCTTCTTCTTTACCTCTAGAGTATCATAGCCCCCTATTGTTCTCTCCAGAACAGTTGCATGAACTAGAAGAATTAAATCAACAAAGCAAATTATATTACATATCTCCTCTGCTCAAAACCTCAACCTTTTTGTTTTTAAATCATAGCCTGTAATGCTACAAGTCAGTACTTTGAATCCTACTTATATAGAAGGACCAATCCTCCTCAGCAGCCCTTTGTAGGTCAACATCATATCTCTATAATATGGAACTAAGCAGGCAAATTCAACAACACTTGTGCTTGACCATATTCTGTTTAATGTGGTGAAACCTACCAATCACTGTTCAAATGTTATGTAATGTCAAGTTGCTATAAATGTTTCTTAATGCTTTCAATTTTATAAAATGGAAGGCAGTTGGGGCGACCAGGTTGGCAGGTCAGAGATGGGAGTAGCCAGAAGACCACACTTTGATTAGTAGTGCTCTCATAATCTGATTCCTAGCCATCTCCTTCCTCCTGCTCCTCCCATTGGCACTTTCTCAACAGCAAATCTTTCCTTGCTGCTCTCTCTATAATACATTGAGTTGGTTGATTTTTCTATTGCTATGTAACAAGCTACCACTATTTTCACAGCTTAATACAACACACATTCATTATCTCTGGAGTCAAGAGTCCAGGCAAGGCTTATCTAGGTCCTCTGCTTAGGATCACCTGAGGCTGAAATCAGGTTCTCATCTGGATGTTGAGATCTTCTTCCAAACTCATGTGGTTATTGGCAGAAATCAGCTCTGTGAAATCTGTAACTCTTACAGGCACCCCACAGTCCCTTGTTAAATGGCTCTCCATAAAAAGATACAATATAGAAGCTTGCTTCTCCAAAACCAGCAAGGAACAGTCTCTCACTCTAGTTAGTCTGTTAAAATGAAGTCTTATGTAATAGTACAAATATGGGAATTAGATCTATCATATAACTTTGTCATAAACTGTAACTTAACCAAGAAAGTGCACCCCACAACGTTTGTCATATTCATCAGTTAGAAGCTAGTCACAGGTCCAATGTACATTCTACAGGTGGGGATTACACAGTTATGGACATGAAATGTGGGAAATCACAGGGTCACTTTAGGATTTGTCTGATGCACACTGAGGTAGTTTCAATGTCTTTATACTTGCCTTTTCCCTCCTTAAAGACTATGTGCCTCATTTCATTCAGATCTCAGCTCAGATATTGCATTCTCAGAGTCCTTCCAGAACCCTGTTTCCTAAAACAGCCACCCGCTTCACAGTCTTTTCCAGTCCCTTACTCTATTTTTCTTCAGATCATGAGTCTGTCTCTGACATTAAATGAAAATGTGTTCAAAATATATCTTCCAATTAGACCATAAGTTGTTATCTAATCTCTAAAAAAATGAAGCAATTGTATAGTACAAGCTCAAATTTATTTGTTAAATAGTAAGTCAGTGAAAAGTTTTCATTTGTAGCAATGGTCACGAAAGCCTTTCTAATTTGAGCCACACATTTCACACTACATTATAAATAATGCAAGAGGCTATTAATGTTTAATATTGTCTCTGTTGCAAGGTTGCAAATAGAAACATGATAGAATAGATAGAGCACAGACTTTGGAATAGTACAGACTGAAATCAGATTGAGACTATTACTAACTTTGTGATCTAAGAGGTTAATTTCTCTGAATTTCAATTACAAAGCCAGAGACTCCCCTACTCACTGGGGAGGCTTTTGACTAGTTTCTCAGGCTTCTGGAGGCAGAGTGGCCTCATTTATTAAATGGGGATAATAATATTGAATTATCACAAGTAGGTGACTGCGAGGTTAAATGAGTAAATGCATAAAAAGCATCTAGCTTGGGAAGGGCACCTTTTTGCACTCAGTACAAGTTAGCTTTTATTAGTATTCTTTTATACAGATCCACTAATACAAATTATATCTATCTAATAAAAGAATAGTATGCAAATTGATCATCACTCCAACACATAAGATGCCCACCCTCATGTGGTCAAAGATGGTGCCCCCATGTGGATATAAGATGGCCACCACAAGATGGCTGACAGAGGAGGGCAGTTGTGGGCAATCAGGTCAGCAGGGGAGGGCAGTTGGGCATGACCAGGCCTGTAGGGGAGGGTAGCTGGGACAGCCAGGTCTTCAGGAGAGGTCAATTGGGAGTGACCAGGCCAGCAGAGGAGGGCAGTTGGGGAGACAGGCCTGTTGGGGAGAGCAGTTAGGGGGAAATAGGCTGGTAGGGGAGGGCAGTTAGGAGTGACCGGGCCAGCAGGGGATGGCAGTTAGGGGCTACCAGGGAGGAAAGTTAGGGTTTACCAGGCCAGCAGGGGAGGGCAGTTGGGGGTGACCAGGCCTGCAGGGGAGAACAGTTTCATACTATGGGGAGTTGCTATTCAATGGCATGAGTTTCAGTCATGAAAGATGAAAAATGTCCTAAAGTTCTGCTGTATAGCGATTTGCTTATAGTTAGCAATACTGTACAGTGCATTTAAAAACTAAAGAGGATAGATCTCATATGTTTTTTAGCATAAATTTTTAAATGCATGCAAATGTATTTTTTAAGATTTCACTCATTGCATCATCCCACAAATGATGCATTTCTGTATAAGGATGGGTTAAACAACAAACTAACACAGGCTTTTTTTGTTCTTAAGCTACAGGAAGTACACATAATATGATGATTAGGAAGAAATACTTTCTCATTCCTTAACATGTAATTATATATAGTGCATACAGTTTTCTATTATAACCTAAAATAAGAAGTGATTAAAATTATAATATTCTGACAAAGAAGGAATGCAAATATACTTTGTTGTAGCTCTGAATTTAGAAATATATACATGTTTTACATATTACAAAATGTAATTAAATAGGAATGTAAAAAAAAAGCAGCATTTAAAAATTGAAAATAGAACTCTAATATAAATATGGTTACTTATTTATAGAGGAAATTTTTTTAAAGTAATTTTGAATTATAATGGTTTTATTATTTACCCATAATGGAATATATTCTAAGAATATGTCTGTTAAGTAAACTTAAACAACATTCAATAGTCTACTGTTTCTATAAATATTGCTACTATTATATTGAGACTATATGTGTATATATATATATATATATTCACTAAAAATTTTTTTAAATTTTTAATAGGGCCAATGGTCTAAGTATACAAAAGAGAAATATAAATATCAAATCAAATACTATAAATAAAAGTGTCATGTTAACCCTAAATTTGAAATTATTAATGTAGACTCAGTTTTATTTTTTATTTTGTTCATTTATTTTATTTCATTTTCATTTATCCCTGTATCATCTTCCACTTCCACCAACCCTCGCTATTCCAAAAATCACCACAAAGTTATCTGTGTCCATGAATTACTTCTCATTTTTCATTTTTGCTGAGTACTTATATTTTGTTGTTTGTAAAATATATTCCTCCTAGTTCTGCCTACTGAAAAAGCCTAGCAGCCATAACAACCAAATAGCAATAAAAACCGCTAATATGCAGATTGTGTTCTCTGTATGTACTCCATTGCAAAGAACCAGTGATTTTAGTCTCAAGCAGAAAGTATCCAAGATGAGTATGAGGCTTCTTGTACAAAACTCTATCACCTCATACTTGCCATAATTCAACAAACAATAAGTGCTGGTGAGGATGTGGAGAAATGGGAACCCTAGTACACTGCTGATGAGAATGCAACCTGGTGCAGCCATTCTGGAAAACAGTATGGAGTTTCCTCAAAAAATTAAAAATTGGCCTAGTTAGCATGGATCAGTGGTTGAGAGTTAACCTATGAACCAGGAGATTACAGTTTGATTCCAAATCAGGGCATATACCTGGGTTGCAAGTTCAATCCCCAGTATGCGGCATACATCAGGAGGCAGCTGATCAATGATTCTGCCTCATAGTTGATGTTTCTCTCCTCTCTCTGATTGATGCCTAACTGATCCCCTGTGGGCCCCAATTGCCCCTAAATTCCCTCCCCTGCCAGCCTGGTCACCCCTAACTGCCCTCCTCTCTGGCCTGGTCACCCCTATCTGCCCTCCCTTGCCAGCCTAGTCGCCCCTAACTGCCCTGCCTTACCAGCCTGGTCGCCCCCAACTGCCCTCCCCTGCTGGCCTGATTGCCCAGATCTGCCTCCCCTGCTGGCCATCTTATGGCAGCCATCTTGTGTCCACATAGGGTTGGCCATCTTGTGTATTGGAGTGATGGTCAATTTGCATATTACCTCTTTATTATATAGGATTAAAAAAGAAAAAAAACATAAATCTTCTCAAGGTTTCAGTGCTAACCTGCATTCTAAGAGACAGCTCTTTTGAAGTCACCTGCAAGTCAAACTTTAAAATGAAGAATAAAATTGAAGTGTTTATTAAAGGTGCAATTGAGGGAACAATTAAAAGCAGTCGGATGTCAGGTTGGAGAAGACATTGTAAAGCAGAGGACACAGGGTAAGCATAGAGACTAGGACTGGCAGGGCAGAGTGAAAGAACAAGCAACAGTGAAGTACCAGCAGAGGTCAGGATTCAGAGGGCTGGGTAAGGAAGGCAGCTGTAGCTAGAAAGTTGGCTAGGGACCTAATGGCCATGGTTTTGCTCAGGATATCCCAACGGCCTCTTCTTTTTTTTTTTTTAAGTCAGAAGAAATGTTCAGCCAGACATGTTAGAAGAAGGTGGTGGTCCATTTACACAAAATCCTTTTGACCTACCGTATTTTCCGGCATATAAGACGACACTGTGTTCTAGTAAAAAGCCTGCTCAGATTGGCCAGAGTCAGAGAGGTGGACTATTAAAAAAAGAACGGGTGTTGCCTCTGAAGTGGGGGGTAGTCTTATACAGCGAATATAGGCCTAAACCTATGTTTTAACTGTAAAATTAGGGGGTTGTCTTATACACCAGAAAATACGGTATGCTCATTGTGGACTATAAATGCTATAGTAAATTATCAATAGACAACATTTCTTGGAAATAATTATTTTCCCAGTTGTGTTGTTAAATTCTGGGTCTATATCCTGGGTCTCTGTTTTTATCCTGGAATTTTAAGGGAACACAAAGCACTGGGTAAATTTATAAGGGGTCCCTTCACAACGCCACCTTACGCCCTTGGCAAGCACAATGCTACTTGTGTTGCCAAGTCTGGATGCAGCAGGTAAGGGACTCATAGCAAGTGCTATTGCCAAGCCTCTTGCAAGTTTTCAAGCTGTGTTTGGCACCTGTTCCATGCATGCCCCACTGGCAGTCAGGGGGTAAGAGATTTTGAAGATACTATAATATTAACGTTTTTCATCAATTAGGAAATGTGTGATTAAATAATTGTCCTAAATTATTTAAGATGGCTCACCTCAAAAAGCTGGAACAAAGCAATGGATGGATGGCTATCCTTCACCAGAACTTTACTTATGGTATGATGCTAACTGAAATATCTAAATTATGAAAGATTCCTGGTGGGTTGTTTGTCCACATGGCTTGGAAAAATCTTCTAATTTGAGCATTCTTTAACCAATATAGGATCCAGGCAAAATAAGCCATTATTTTTTCTCCACATATACCCTGGAGGCCCTACTTCAGTCCCTGTAATGTTGCTCTTTCCTCTTAGGCTGTGGTCGGCAAACTGTGGCTCAGGAGGTACATGCTGCTCTTTGGCCCCTTGAGTGTGGCTCTTCCACAAAATACTACAGCCTGGGCAAGTCTATTTTGAAGTAGTGAGATTACAAGAAGTTTAAGTTTAAAAAATTTGGCTCTCAAAAGAAATCTCAATTGTTGTACTTTGAAAATATTTGGCTCTGTTAACTAATGAGTTTGCCAACCACTGCTCTCAGGGGAAGCCTCTTCCTTCCTTCTCCATCTTTCTAAATGTTACTTGTTTCCCTCCACACCAGGATTAATTCCTGATTTTGCCATCAAGAGTTGAGTTATCTTGGGCAAATCCCTTAACCTTTTTAGAGCTCTACTTCCTCATCTGTGAAATGGAGATGATGATTGTACCTAACACGTAGGAGCATTGTAACACTTAAAAGAGATAATGCCCTTGAAGCACGTTGTACATAATAAACACTTAATCGTCAATGGACACCTAATAATCTGCCATACATTTTATGATATTAATAGCCTCCTCTATTGTATTGCCATCACTGTCATAGACTCATTCCTGATTCTCTACACAGTAGTTATCCTCTGTCTGCTTTGATTTCCCACTGCAATGTATCTGCACCCTTTAATGGAGTGCGCTATTTCTTACCTTATGTGTCTGTTAATGTACATGTGTCCTGCCCCCCCTGCAAATTCTCCAGGTAAGTATACATATGTGTTTCACCTAAAATAGTAGGGAACTAACTACTTTAAAATTTTGAACATGATAAGAGAATTACATGTCCATGTAAGTTAGAAGGTCTCAGTGGGACCACCAGATACTCTTGCTTAGAAAGTCCTCAAGGTCTCCAGACCCACCTCCTTGATTTCAAGCCTGTTCCCTCTGGCCATGCTCTCTAGGCAGAGTGATTATGATAAGGCACAAATCAGATGGGGTTACCGCCTTATTTTATTCCCATCAATGGTATTCTGTAGTCTGTCTGATCTTCAGGGTTGGCATAAAGGAAACCTCATAATTTTCCAAAGACTCCTCTCTCTCTTTCAGCCTCATTTCTTACCACTGTCTTTGCTTCATACAATATGTGGTACTCACTCTGGACCACTTGAAATATGATATTTTTCATACTATTTTTCCCCTGTCCTGTGCACTTTTTTTTTTTAATGAATGCCTTGCCACTTTGCACTGTCCTCCAGCTTACTGTGCCTCATCATTATGACTCAGTTTAAGTGTAACCATGTCATCCACATCAGAAAGCCAGTCCCTCTCTAGTTCAGTTGTGTGCTGTTCTCTATGTTGCCTTGTCACTCTGTGTGGATCTCTACCATAACACTTAAAGTAGGGAATTAAAATTTATTGTCTTACCTATAGGTTTCAAATCTCAGATTGTGAAATTCTTGAGTATAAAAGCTCATAACCATCTTATTCATACTGGGAACTCCCTTCTAAAAGTTTCTAGACCTCCAATGACCAAGAATCTACCCCACTGCCTTCCACCCTCATATCAGCCCACTCCCTGCCTCATTTTTAGTTCATACCAAATTGTACAAAGTTTCCTGTAGATTCCATCCTATGTAATGTTCCCATGCATGTTTGCATGCAGACACTCTATAAATCCCACAACTTTATTTTCTTAATAAGCACTTAAATTTTATCTCAGGGACTGCTTATTCTAGAAAGCTTTTATGAATCTTCAATTTGAGTTAAGTACCCTTCTATGTTCTCTGACACATATAATATGTAAGACTTTAGCTTCCCTCACGAGTAGATTTTTTTTTCTCCAAGAAAAAGCTACTGACTTCTTAATGTCCATCTGGTAGCCTTGTAGACCATTGTGCCTCCACCTTGGCATCATTGATGATTTAGACCAGGTAAGTCGTTGTTTGAAGACTGTCCTGTGTACTATCACACATTTAGTAGTTTCCAGGACCTCTATACACTAAATACCTGGAGCATGGGCCCTTCTCTTACAGTGACCCCAAAATAAAATGTCTCTCAACTTTAAACATTGCAAAGTATCACATATGGGGCAAAATCATCATCTGTGGTTGATATCACTACTCTAGCTAGACCTTAAGATTAAAATTTAGAGTTCTTTTATTTTCTCACAGTAAGAGATGGGTATTTAATCCATTGAAGACTATTTGTGTTTGTGTGTGCCCGCACATGTGTGACATTATTGCTGATAAAAGGCACATGATTGGAACCTAGAAAATGAACCCTATTTCCCATTAGTCTCATATTCTTTTATTTAAATAGGTTTTCTAGATTAAAAAGAAAGCAATGCTTTTCTATTTACTGACATATACACAAGGCAAGAACTAAAGACTATCATAACACAGTACTTATAGAAGTAATAGGCAGAAACCACAAAGGATTAGTTAAGTATAAGATGACCCTAAAATTTTTGCCAAAGAGTTAAGGAAGTGGCAAAAATCTATTCAATTAGTGCTATTTTACAATTATATCAATAGTGTCAATTACATCAAACTTATTTATTTTTTAATCCTAAATCACAATGCAAATTATGCCTACTTCCTGGATGATACAGGTTATAGAAACTAGATTACCATTAATTTTTCAATTTAACTCAGTATAGCTGAGTTTTATGCAATCTGTCAGACATTATGAATACTCTTCTGTGTGTTTAACTCTTATAAAATTTTAGGACCCTGCTCAAGCTACTTACATTCTAGTGCATTGTTTGAGATCTAACAATGTATTTGTGGAGCCATTTCAGGAGTGGAGCCAGTGGAAGTAATGCAGATAGTGGTTTTGAAGAATGAGTAGAAATCTTTGAAGTAGACAAAGCAATGAGAATGTGCCAAAAAATGGCACCAAAATGCAAATCAAGGCATGGCTTCTTTTCTAAAAATAACTTTTGCTCTAAGAAACTCAGCAATGTAGATGATTGAGCTTTGGCACAAGCCTCTTACTGTTTTGCAAACATTCTGTAGACCAGAAGAGGTCCATTGACTATGCTTTTAGTAAATCTGTTGTAGGCACAAAGAGCAACATACATAGACCTGAGTCAGATTATTTTAGTGATCTCATTCCATCAGAATTATTGAACATCTAAACTTGGGCATAATATTGAGTATAATGTGTCTAGGGAAGAAATTAGAGGAGAAAAAACAAAAAACAAAAAACAACAACTTTCCTTCTATAGTGAATTGGGTCTACATCCTAGTATTTTCTTAGAAGTCAGTATTTGAATGATGGTATTCTCCAAACTATCTGCACAACTTTTCTGTAAACCTAAAACTATCCTAAAATAATTATAAAAAAGGACAAGTCCTGGCTTATGTGGCTCAGTTGACTGTCACCCTGTACACCAAAAGGTTACTGGTTCGATTCCCTGTCAGGCACATACCCAGGTTGCTGGCCCAATCATCAGTAGAATTGAATGCAGGAGGGGGCTGATCAGTGTTTCTCTCTCACATCAATGTGTCTGTCTTTCTCTCTCTCTCTCTAAATAATAAAAAAAATCAATAAAAAGTACTTTAAGAAAAGACAAAAAAAAAAAAAAAGTAATGAAATTTAAAAATAGCCTGAACAATGAGAATAGATGGCAGAAGGGAATTGGAGGGCAGGAAGGGCACTGAAATATTGGAACGGGATTTAGTTCCCTCTGTTTTTGCAATTATAGATCCCTATCCTTAGCCCCTCCGTGATCCCTTTCTGACCACATGTGCCCTTGCTCTCACTTCCTCCGATTACTAATTAGGCTGTTTTATGTGAATTTCAGCATGTAATATTTTATACTTAATAACCCTGCATCAGAAGAAGTGGGAAGTCAGAGAGGCTGGAATTTATTGCCAGGTGCTCTGGAAAGCATCTGGGGCATTTATAGCAAACCCACAAAATTTCTCAATACCCTGAGGAATCTACAACCCACACTTTCAGGAATCCAATAAGTTGCAGCTGAGAATCCCATAAATACCACAGGGCAAGGTCCATGCCCTGATCAAGCTCATTCCCTGGATATTCAGGTGACAGGAAGTTGACACTGGGGGAGGGGGGCATAATTGGCCTTTGCATTTAGCACCTTGTTAACATAAATTGAGGAAATTCACACCTCTAATCTGTTGTTGTTAATGTCAACCTGCTAGAATCTGAACTCAGTAAGATGAGGTTGGTTTGCTAGAAAAGCTTTTTTCTTTTTCTTTTTTTTTTTTTTCTTTTCTCAACAAGAGGAAAGGAATCTAAATATTTCATCTGAATCACATGGGACCTGACATGGGCGGTATCTTAAATCTGTGGCAGTTTCCAAAGCTAAAAGTTAGTCATAAAATCACTAAGATTGTTACTTAGAGTCTCTGTGATTTGTCTTTTTAAAAATGATTTTTTTTTATTTTATTGTTTTTTTTAGAGAGCGAGAAAGGGAGATGGAGAGTTGGAAACACCAATGACAGAGAATAATTGATCAGCTGCCTCTTGAACACCCTATATTGGGGATCAAGCTTGCTACTCAGGAATTAAACCATGATTACCTGGCTCATAGGTAGATTCTCAACCACTGAGCAACACCAGCTGGGCTGCGCAGTTTCCTGTCTTTTTAAGACATCACTTCATACTCTTTTCTTGTACCTTATACTAAAGCCAAACTGGTTGATATGATGCATGCAAACACAGCCCCTGTGCCTTCCTCTTTTGTGGACAATGTAGCCATCACCTCAAGCACCATTTCCTCTTGTCATCAGAAGTTCAAATCCTACAATTCCTTAAAAATCCTACTCAAATTCACCCTCTTAAAAACAAAACATAACACCAAGAGGGTTAAACTCCCATTTCTCCTTAAAGCATTCTTTACTCCTTCAATTATCACTATTTTCATGTGATGGTTATTTTTAATATAACACAATTTGACACATACAGTTTTTCATTTCTTTTTAAAAAAATATATTTTATTGATTTTTTTTTTTTTTTTTTTTTTTTTACAGAGAGGAAGAGAGAGGGATAGAGAGTTAGAAACATCGATGAGAGAGAATCATCGATCAGCTGCCTCCTGCACACCCCCCACTGTGGATGTGCCTACAACCAATGTACATGATCTTGACCAGAATTGAACCTGGGACCCTTCAGTTCACAGGCCAATGCTCTATCCACTGAGCCAAACCGGTTTCGGAAAGTTTGTCATTTCTTGCAGAAAGGAACATACTTCTTGTAGACAGCTACCTCAAATTTCTCAATTCTCACTGTGCCCAGGGTAGTGCTAGTGTTGGTGACAGCATTCCCAGGAAGTTACCTTTGCCAAATTTCTTGTCAGGGGCATTAGGAGAGCAATTAGAAACGATGCTTATTTATGCCAGAAATAAGCCTGTCTTTACCAGTGCCAGAACGTGGGCCTTTCTAAAGGCAATAGAAATGTCATCTCAAAAGAAGTGAACAGGGCTTGAGGATTCACACAGCAGAGTAAGGCTGAGTAACAGAATTCCTCTCTACCAGCTTAGAATCTAATGAAATGAACACTAAGATCTAGATAGTCGAAATAAAACAAAAATTACCATCAGCAACCATACATAAAAAAGAAAACCCTCCAATGCTTTAGATATTAGAGGTCGTAATGGAATGGAATGGAAATTTCTACTGTAGCTTACATCTCTGCAGAGCTGTTAATCTTAATACAAATATAGGTCTTGAGCCTTTTCGCTATTAACCCAGCGTTTTAAAGAGAGCAAACCAAGTGGATATCCTTCAAGTCCCTTTGTTCTTATGGGTAGTGCATATGGTTAATGGGCATAGGGGATGGAACACATAAGCATTGGTAAAAGAAGGAAACTTGAGACTCCAGAGTTACTCTGAGTTGGGGGATGATACAAAGCAGAATGGTAACTGTGTCATGAGAACAGATTATACTTTACAACCAGGAGAAATGAAACTTGATAAAGGACACTCAACCAAACACTAACTGAAAAGGAAGAGCCAATAGTGTATAAATATTGCACACTTCTAATTCAGACACCCCTCCTCCCCATGGCACCCAGCTACAGAGGAATGCACAGAACTCAAATACCTATGCTTCTAACTATTCTTTTGTAAGGAAAACAAACTAGTCCTGAGTAGGTGAGGAAAATGTTCAGTATTCATGAAGTCACCAAGCTGCCAGGAGAAAGCAGCCATACAAATGTAGCTAAGAGAAAGCAAGGAGGCATAACTGCAACATAGCATTTCAAGGACAAGTAAATCGAAAAGGAAAAATAAACAGAGGGACAAAAGAGAATTATTCATAAGTATTACATTCTAGAACAAATATTATGGTATGAACTGAATAAACCAAAGTCTGAAAGACATACGGATAAACTAACAACAAAAGATGAAAAGCTATATTCAGAACTGATGAAACAAACATCATTGCTAAATTGTTACATCAATTAGGCTTAGCAAGGAACCAACAGAGCCAGCTGAAAATCAAATCACAACAGAAAACAAACAAAAACACCTTGAGAAAATCAGAAATAATGCATCTAGGAAGGCAAAAATGATTAAACCAGTTAGATCATAAAAAAATGTTATACTTGCAATAGAGAAAACATTAAAAAGCAACAAAAAAGAAAACATGTTTTCAAATATTTCACAGAAGAACATTCCACTTACATAAACATAGAACTAAACTGGCAATGACTATAGACAATATTTCAGTAAAATGTGATGGGGAACAATTAGCACCACTATTCACCTGGTTTAAGCTACTGACCTTCAAGTACAGAGAAAGCTTCCTTCGCCCATTTGAGCAGAAAAAGAAAATTACTCACAAGTTAGATGTAACCACACTGGCTTCAGACTTCTCTTCTCCACGGGAGCATTCAAGATAATGAGACAATCTGTATTCGAAGATCTTAGGAAAAGAATATATAGAAAGAATATTTTATATAAATTAATCAATGAACTCAATGGAAAACATTTTATGTGTTTTTCTTTCTAATTTAGATTATTAGCACTTATAAAATAAACACCCTAAGTGATTATCATAGGTTCATATATCATATCATACATCCAAATATTTACAGAAATTTTGGAAGAAATTATGAGATGTCGATAAGTTTTTATTACTATGTAACTTTTAATCAGGTAGGAGAGATACA
Organism: Pipistrellus hanaki; assembly: GCF_964339955.1. NCBI lineage: Eukaryota > Metazoa > Chordata > Mammalia > Chiroptera > Vespertilionidae > Pipistrellus > Pipistrellus hanaki. The sequence continues at coordinate 201,591,587 of NC_140503.1, read as the reverse complement.
TGTTAAGACAAAATGTGAGATTAAAAAAAAATGAACTCCTAATGTCATGGCAGTTTTAGAAAGAGGATATTGATATATTTTGGTGGCCTGACAGTTTTTGAGAGTAGTAGCTTTTAGGTGCAACAATGAAGGAAGAATAAACCTTGGAAATGTAATGATGGAGAGAAGGTAGTTCAAGCTATGGGACCAGCATAAGCAAAGGCGGACATGCCTTTCTAGATGGTATAGGTCATGTAAGGGAGGCTACATGACAAGGATAGGAGAAGGTAGCAACAGAAGAAAGGGTCAACACAAATTTTGAAAAGCCTGTGCACTTCTTACATCACCTACTAAAGTAGCATGAACCACAGACACTTTTAGAAATAGTGAGTGCATTTCTGGGTATCTAGTTTATAATCCACTATCAAAGATCAATAGAGCTGTAGTTATCTTTATTACAATAAATTAAATATGTTGTATACAGGTCCTTTCATTGCCTGTAGATTTATCCTTTCCTTCTTCAAAAAAACAGAGGGAAATAATTTTAAAGGGTGTCCTATAATAATTTTTAGCTTTGGAGTAGATCACTAAATACTCTGAACCATTGCTATTATTACAATCCTATATTATAACCTTTAATGTTTAACAATAGTAAAACCTTAAGTTTTATAAGTAAAAATATTAACAGGATTATTAAGATAATGGAGTCAATGCATTGGTTTAGACATATTGTCAAAATAATTGGAAATCATAAGGCTAAATCTCAGGGGGGGAAATTAATTACCTCAGCATTATATTTTTTAAGTATCCCAATTTTCTCAATTCTACTCTAGTGAGGACAGCCCTATGAAATATTGGCTCTTTCTCCCCCAACCCTCATGGTTGAGAATATCAACCATGTGAGCTATTTTCAAATTGGGACCCCGTGTGGAAATGGACAAGTTCTTTTCTTCATGACCTGAGAGTACATAGTATGTTGAAAAGAACATCGATTAAATCTCGCAAGTATTAGATGTGTACTCCAGGCCATGATAGCCGACTGGACTGTGAGTTTCCTTATCTATAAACAGAAAGAATACAAAGCAGTACCCATGGATATAATAAACATTAAATAAGCTAATGTATAGAAAGGATTTGCAATAGCATATTGTATATGCAGAATATATATCAATCCATCCCCCCCCCCTTTTTTTATCCTTTGTCACTGGTCTTAGAATCAAGAAACTGATTTTTTTATAACTCAAGTTCACAAAGTAATTTTGTCTAGTCACTTAAACAAGTATGATCCTTGTCTGTATTTCTTGTGTTTCTTCCAGCACTAAAACCCATGAAGTAAATATGTAAAGTTGTAAAGAGCAGTTATGAGATAAAGAGATTAAATCATTTAACACTACTGCCCACATGACTATGAAATCTGATCTGCATGAACATCTCAAGAATGAGGAAAACTCAAACACTATGGAGAGCATAGTGACTGTGTTTGATTTTAACTCTTATTTTGTCCACTTTACTGTGTGTGATATTCTTTATACATGGCAAATTCAAACCTCCAAATGAAACTCATGTGATCCACAGGCATATATTTATTAATGTTGATAGGATTAATCACTGGAGCTTCTGATTCCCAAATGCTGCCTTTAGGTTCTTTAAGAATTGTTTTGGAAATAACTCATCCAGAAGCAAATTAAGAAATGGTAGAACTTCGGAACCAGTTTGGCTCAGTGGATAGAGCATGGGCCTGCAGACTTAAAGGTTCCAGGTTCGATTCCAGTCAAGGGCACGTACCTTGGTTGCGGGCACATCCCAACTGGGGGATGTGCAAGAGGCAGCTGATCGATGATTCTCTTTCATCGATGTTTCTAACTCTCCATCCTTCTCTCTTCTTCTCTGTAAAAAACCAATAAAATATATTTTTAAAAAATGGTAGGACCTACATTTTCCATTTTCACCTATTTCCTCCTGCTTTCCTTAAATAGCCTGGAAAATGATGAACCACACTTGAACCAGCAAGTGGCAGTAATTGAGTTTTTAGTGCCATTTTTTTTTCAACTTCCCCCTTTTATTTTTTAGGATAATTAACGATATGTTTTTTAAAAATGTGAGAACTCTATTATACACAGGTTTAAACAATTATGAGGTTGTGGTCTACATATGTAAATATTGATTTCAAATTTTAGCAAAGCTATATTTTGTAGGCCAGTTAAAAAAACAGTCATTCTTGAATAATAATAATGATAGTATAGAAGACTAAATTGTACATTTTAGTATTTAACTAGGTTTTGTGGCATTCATGTCAAGTTTGATTCTCATAAAAGATGATTTATTTCTTCGTTCGGTGGTATTGGAATCTATTTAGGCAACTGTGATCTGGATTTATAGTTCACAGAACTGTCACTATGATTTAAATGTCTTGGTTTTATATGGCGACTGCTCAAAATAAAGATTGGATGTGAAATATTCTAGATAGAGACACCACGATATTAAGAGTACTATAAATTGTCTTGATACATATTCTCTAAAATTAACCTTTGGCCTAAGGAATACAAGAAGACATTCCCCCTTTATTTAGATCCATGCGTTCAGTAGGGTGATGACAGCAACTTATTTGCAATATAAAATATCATCTGCAAGATCAACTCTATTTCTTTGCCAAACAGAATTCCATTAACTAACTTAACAACAATCACATAAATCAATTAGTTTCTATTTTTCTTTTTTTTAATTCTTTCTCTTTAATAAGTATATTTGGCTCATTTTCTTTTGGTTTAATGATTTGAATAGATAACATAGTCAGTGTATGGACAAATATGCTGCAAAAAGTTACCCCAACTGGTTAGCACCTATTCCCTCCCCTCATAGGTAAGTACTTTCTAATATTGATAGCTACTTCCACAGTTTCTGATACATATACTAATTCAGACATATTCTTAGGTCACCATGTCTTTAAAACTAAATATAATATTTTATAATACTGTTTTATATCTTGCTTTTAACATTTAATACATCTGGGAGATTTTCCATGAGAGTTCACAGACAGATTTCTTGGGTGTTTTCATACTCGTGGAGTGCTCACAGTTTGGGCACAATCCCCTACTGGTAGGCAGTTGAGTTTGATGTACTTTTAATTTTTTATTGAATTTATTGACGGTGACATTGGTTAATAAAATTATATAGGTTTCAAGTGTTCAATTTTATAATACATTATTTGTATACTGTATTGTGTATTCACCACCCCATTCAAGTCTCCATCACCTCTTGTCACCCTCCTTTTACCATCTTCTACCTTCCCTCACATCCCCCTTTTCAATCTGTCAAATCACCCTAGTCTTTGTTGCCTGTGTCTATGAGGTTTTGTTGTTGTTTTTGATTAATTCCTTTAAATTTTTCACCTTGCCCCCAACTGCCCTCTTCCTGATAGCTATCAGTCTGTTCTCTGGATCTATGAGTCTGCTTCTATTTTGTTAGTCTCTTTTTTCATTATATTTCACATAAAATTGAAAATATATGGTATTTGTCTTTCTCTGACTAGTTTATTTTACTTAATATAATGCTCTCTGGGTTAATCCATGCTGATATAAAGGATAAGATTTCCTTCTTTTTTATGACCGAATAGAATTCCATTGTGTAAATGTACCCAGCATTTTTACTCACTCATCTACTGAAGAGCGCTTGTTTCAATATTTAACTACATCAGAAGCATTATTCATCATGGCATTACCAAATAGACCTGTGTTTCTTCAGACTTTCAATGGATTAGATAAATAAAACCTGCAGTGCTAACTATACAGTGATGATACAGACACTTCAAAGATTAATTTCCTTTAGATAGATAGAATTTTTGAAAAATATACATGTTTTTTTTAGAAAATGTCATTAGCCCAAACTACATTTTCTCATTTTAAGTTTTAAGTAACAGATACAGAGTAGTCACTCTATCCATGGTTTCAGCTAACCTGAGATCAAATTTTGGCCTCAAAATATGAAAGGGAAAATTTCAGAAATAAAGAATGCATATGTTTTATAATAATCTTTTTTAAAATATATTTTATTGATTTTTTTTACAGTCCACAGATCGACGCTCCATCCACTGAGCCAAACCAGTTTTTGCTTGAATGCATATGTTTTAAATCGCATGCCATTCTGAGTAGCGTGATGAAGTCCCAAGCTATCCTACCCCATCTTGTCTGGGTTGTGAATCATCCCTTTGTCCCACTTCTCCATGCTTTACTGTTCTTCACCCATTAGTCCCTTAGTAGTTATCTTGGTTATCAGATCAACTGTCACCCATATTGTGTCTAAGTAACTCATATTTTACTTAAAAATGGCCCCAAGGCACAAGAGTATTGATGTTGGCATTCCAGATATACCAAACAGAAGCCGTAAAGTGCTTCCCTTCAGTGAAAAGGTGGAGCTTCTCAACTTAATAAGGGGAAAAAAAGTGGTATGCTGATGTTGCTAATGTCTATAGTAAGAATGAGTCTTCTGTCCATGACATCATGAAGAAGGAAAGGAAATGTGTGCTAGTTTTGCTGTTGCACCTGAAACTGCAAATGTTACGACCACAGTGAGTGCTGAGTTAAGATGGAGCAGCCTGAAATTCCTGGGGTGGAAGACATAAACAGAAAACATGTTCATGTGACAACAAATCACTGAGTCTATATGAAGACTTCAGCAAGAGACCTTTGAAACAATGACTACGTATACATAACTTTCATTGCAGTGTATTATTACAGTTGTTCTATTTTATTATTATTGTTGTTAATCTCTTACTGTAGTCTAATTTATAAATTAAACTTTATCATAGGTGTGTCTGTAAAGAAGAAAAAACAATATAGTTGACCCTTCGTGTACAGTTGAAAATTCATACATTACAGTCCATCCTGCACATATGAGTACTCCCAACAGTAGAGTTGACTCTTAAACAAAACAGGATTGATTTGCACAGGTCAATTGAACTGTGTGGGTCAATTGCAGTGTCATCAATTGAAAAAAAATCTGTATGTAGGTGGACTCATGCAGTTCAAGCCCTTATTGTTCAAGGGTCAACTGTACATTCAGGACTTGGTACTATGTATGGTTTCAGGCAGCCACTGAAGTATATTGGAACATATTCCCCGTAGATAAGAGGGACTACATAATTTTATCTGAAGTAACCTGTGGGCTTCAGTGATAATCATTCCCTTCCATGAGAAACCAGTGACTCTGGCATATGCCCTGGTCCTACTGGTCCTAAGAACTCTAATAGTGTCAGTGTCCAGGGTTTGGTGCTAAACTCTTTGTTTTCTGTCTACAGTACTTCCTGTGTGATATCGTGTTCATAGTACTATCTATGAGCTTATGCCTTTCAAATCCATAACAACAGCCAGAACCTCTTCCAGAAACTCTAGATATGTGTACCTAATAGGTGACTAGCTTCTCTAATTGAATATGGTTAAATGAAACTCTCAATTCTACTCACCAAGGGGCACAGGCAATAGATCCAGATGACCTGAGTCAATAGCCCAAATCAGAAGAGTGTCTAGCACCTAATAAATTCTCAATACATGTTAATTATTAGTATTTGTTACTGTTCTGAGTAGTTGGAAATCTAATTCTTTCCCCTAAGAAACTGAGGAAAATCTATAGCCACACATAACTAAGAAGGGCTCCCTACTGCCATCTAACTATCGCTTGTTATTTTGCAAATATTCTTCAGGTTTCTTTTAAGTGCTCCCTGTTTTTACTTTCATATCATTTAGTTTGGATGCTTCTTGCTTGTTGTATAAGACATTTATTACTACTCTCAGACTTCTTTTTTTTTAATATATTTTATTGATTTTTTACAGAGAGGAAGGGAGAGAGATAGAGAGCTAGAAATGTCGATGAGAGAGAAAAATTGACCAGCTGCCTCTTGCACACCTCCTACCAGAGATGTGCCCGCAACCAATGTACATGCCCTTGCCCGGAATCGAACCTGGGACCTTTCAGTCCACAGACCGAAGCTCTACCACTGAGCCAAACCGGCTTCGGCATACTCTCAGACTTCTTATTCACTGCCTGCTATTACCTAAAGTCCAGAGAAAGCACTGATACTAGGGTATTCCCTGGTATTTAACAGAGTTCTATACTCTGACATCTGAGAAAAACTGCACCTGATGAATACCCAGATTCTGGCCCTCATGGTTGTAAACTGGCACTGGGTTTCCTGAGCCTGCTCTGGGCTTCATCTCTGCTCTACCATTATCGCAGCTATTCCAACTATTTATGATAAAAGATATGCTTTCATTTTCTCCTATTCCATCACAAACTGACACTTTAAAAACACCAATAAAATAATTACTATGAAAATGGTCACACACTTGTCACAATGTCAAATTGCTATAGCACTTTCTAAATGTGTACTCTGTACTCACTCCTTCAAAGACAATAAAAAAACAATAGGTGGGTGGTGAGCTCTCTCTCTCTTTCTCCCTCTCTCCCTTCCTTCCCCCCTCCCTCCCTCTAGCAGTCACTGGGTCCCTGGTGCTCCTGTGTCAGGAGATGTGCTCCCCTGCATCCATGTGGCTTATGGCCACATAAGACTCCACACAAGGACCAATGGCCTTTAATCAGCTTGGATACTGAACTATACTCGCTGCAGCATGGAATGGAAGCTCCAGACACTGGCCTGCCTTTGGAACCCCAGCTGCACCTCTTTCAGCACTGGCTCAAGGGGTGGGGGACTTTGGAACCTGAGGCAAAGAAGCTTCACCAGTAATCCGCTCTGGGCTCCCTTCCTGCTGCCCTGTGTGGCAGGAAATCCATCTATCCTGAAATAAACTTTGCTCTGCTATAAAAATAAATAAATAAATAAATAAATAAATAAATAAGGTGGATGAACACCGATTGAAGGACCATGGCGATATTGTCTTACAGATTACATACAAGGCATGAAGTCCCTGAAAAGAGAGGAGAAGATATTCTCCCTAAATTTGAAGAACATTTGGATTTCTAGAGATACATGAGGAATAAATAAATCCCTCCCTATGCCTTTGGGATCTCTAAGTCTCTGTTTCATAGAGTCTAGATTTAAATAATAAAGGGTTAGAAATGATTTTCAAAGTATCTACACTGACCAGCACATTAATATATTCAATCTCTCATTTAACAAATAGTTTTCTAACAAATACGATGTTCCAGGAACTCTTTTAGCTACTGGGGATATACTTTTGTCCTTAAATATTTATATCCTAGTAAAAGAAATTAGAAAATATGCACAAAATAAATAAACAAGAAATAATTTGAACAGTGATTAGTGTTGTGAAAGGAACATATGTCTGGGTAGCTAAGAAAGCCCTAAAATGTGAATTATAAAGAAGAATGAGCCATGATTAGAAGAAGAAAAAAACATTTCAGGGAAAAGTAGAAAAAGCAAGAAGTAGAAAGTTCTCAATGAAGCAATGACCTTCGGGAGTTACAATAGCAGAAAGAAAGCCTTTGTGAAGCAACTGTTATATGTAATAAAGAGGACTCAACTGTTGTAAGTAATAAGGAGAATTATTAGAACAATAAAATCAGCCTGGCCAGCATGGCTCAGTGGTTGAAGGTTAACCTATGAACAGGAGGTCACGGTTCAATTCCCATTCAGGGCACATGCCCAGGTTGTGGGCTCAGTCCTCAGTGTGGGGTGTGTAGGAAGCAGTGGATCGATGATTATCTTTATCTCTCTCCTTCTTCCTTCCTTTCTGAAATCAATAAAAGTATATTTAAAAAAAACACACAATAAAATTGTAGCAGCATTCAAGGGACAAATAACACAGGGCTCTTTATGCCAGTAAAACTGGATATTACTCAACATTCAATGGAAATACTTGAGAAGGTTTGAATGATCTCACATGTTTTCAAGATGTCACCACAGTGTCTTTGAAGGGAAAGGATGGCAGGTTAGCCAGAGTGGAAGCAGTGCATACCAAAGAAGCCTTGGTCTTGGGATATTGACAATGGAGCATCGTGAAGATATTTGGGATATGGTTTAGAGGTGGATATACATATTAATCTTGTGGGAACAAATGTGAGGAAGGTTAAATAAAATAGCCTAAATGCCTGCTTCAAGAAAAATGAAACCATTAGTATTTCCAAAGAGAAATAGGTTGGAAGATTGGCAAAAATAGTGCTTTTCAATTCATACTACTAACATATAACTCACTGAAACAACCAAATTCTCAACCATGATGTACAGTGGTAACTCATTTATACTGTCAATTTAGGAAGATAAAAATATACCCACAACAGAGGGATACTGTCCCAGTTAAAAACTACAGGCTCCACTTAACACTTTCCCTAAAGATATTCCTTGCCAAGTACCTTGATAGTTGCCATTTGCCTCCTTTCTTCTAACTCTTAATTTCTGAATTGTGTCTCCAAGATCTGGTTGTTGGAAATTAATTCATGCCCTTTCATTTTACCATGAAAATCATAACTAACCATCACAAAACTTTTATCAGATAACTCAGGTACTCATGTCACATATCCTAGGACCTGGATCTGATTTCAGCTACAGCAAAATTAGCCATTGTTCTCTAGGAACTCAGACTCTTGAGGTCCTGACAGCATTTAGCCTGGACCCTAAACCTGGCACCTCTTCCTTCTGCCTTGGAAATTCTACTTACAAAGAACTGCTCTGTCAGCTTAGCTCACTGAGCCATGACCACAAGTACAGCCAAATGTTTGAGGGGCTTTATCATGGATGCCAATGCCAATCAGTGGAAGATGACTAGATGAATGAGCTAGGCTTCTGCCCTTTAAGTCATCCATTCTGAAAAACATACTGTTTGTTCTCCATGCAGTCCCAGCTAATCCAAGTCCCTCATGTCCACATGGTAAACATCAAAAAGCCTTCTTGTATTCGATTTCCTTTCTACCATCTCTTACTCTCATTCTCCCTGGTTTCCCCATTTACCCTTTGAATTGATCTCCCAGATGAGCTACCTGTATACAAGTCTACCTGGAGGCCCTATTTTGGGGAAATCCTAAAATAAGATAAATAACTACATTTGATAAATAATCTTTAAAATAGTTTACTTATAATTTCTCTAATTCTCACCACATTCTAAAAATAATGTCTTATTTTTTCCCACTATATGTTAAAAAAAATTAGGATTCCAAGAAGTTAAGAAACTTGTCCAAAGCCCACAGCTAAGAGGCAATGAGGCCAGCTTCCAAATATATAAGCTTGACTTCAATAGGCTGGTTACTGCCCAACCTTCTAGTGATGCTATAATATAGATTTTAGTCACTCCTAGCTTGACATTTTGGCAAAAGCTTTTCTACTCTTGTCTTGCTCTTGGCTTTATCTCTGGTGTTCACTTGTCATCATTCTTTCCTAGGTTGTCTCTGGCCCCTGGTTAGGATGGCTTATATCCCCTGAGAAGTCCCCATCCACACTCCTATATGACTTAGTTTAGATTCCATTACAACCAGTGCTTAGGGATTGAAAAGAGCTTGGCCTGTCCGGCATGGCTTAGTAGTTGAGTATGGAACTATTAGCCAGGAGGCCATGGTTTGATTCCTGGTCAAAGCACATGCCTGGATTGCAGGCTTGATCCTCTCTGTGGGGCTTACAGGAGGGAGCTGATTGATAATTCTCTCTCACCATTGATGCTTCTGTCTCTCTCACTCTCCCTTCCTCTCTAAAATTAATACACTTATTATTTTTTTTAAAAGCTTGCCTTTACAAGTGGGTTATCTTGAATAAAGACTGACTACATATGCCTGGTGAGCTTTTTTTTGCTCTGGTGAGCATCAGATTAGTTCCTATAAAGATCATAAGTAATTTTTTTTCTATCTCTCCTTAGATTTTTTTTAAATTTAAGAAATGATTTTGGCCAAAACCAGTTTGGCTTAGTGGATAGAGCGTCAACCTGTGGACTAAAAGGTCCCAGGTTTGGGCACATCCCCAGTGTGGGGTGTACAAGAGGCAGCTGATCGATGTTTCTCTATCATTGATGTTTCTAACTCTCTATCCCTCTCTCTTCCTCTCTGTAAAAAATCAATAAAATGTATTAAAAAAAAGAAAGAATTTGATTTATTATCATTATAGTTATCAAATGGTTATCATTATAGTTATCAAATCATTCTCAAAAGATTTCAAGATATTATAATTTTAGAAACCTTCAATAAGTAGAACATTATAGTTATCAAATGATTACCATTATAGTTATCAAATCACTATAAAATGATTTTGAGATATAATTTTAGAAACCAATGAGTAGAACATTATCAGTTCTGTTTCTTTCTCTGGATATAATTAAAAAAAAAAATAGGCACTGTGGAATTTAAAATTCATTAAGTGCTACATGATGGTTAACTTAAATTATATATATTTTTTTTATAAATTTGAGGCTATGAAATCATATTTTGTTAATTTCCATAAACTAAGTAAATTTATCCCCTGAAATTTATAACTAGGGCATCTACAATTTATTGAGTCATTACTATGAACTAACTACTCTCCTTGCATGTCCAAGGAATTGTATTTTGGCTAAACCAGTACCCAACACCCACTCCTAAACTCATTTTCCCACTGCTGCTATAGAAGCTAGAAAGATAAACACATTCCTATCTTCCTTTGCAGGATAGTTATGTGACATAACTCTGACCAAGCCACATACATGGACAGTTATTGGTGAGGATATTTAGATAGACTTTTGCTATTCCTGATGAAAAGGATGAGGAAGGCTGGCATGACCAACCATTACCCCTTTTTCCTGTTTTGAATATAGATTTCATGCCTAAAGCTACAGCAGCTAACCTGTGCCCATGAGGAAAAGATGAAGAGGATCACATTTACTTTGATCAATAGAATAGTTGTAAAATAGTTGTACATTTAAGATAGTATGAGGCACTATAGGGAGCATCAAATCATTGTTATCATGACAACATGTGCACTGTACTTATAGAACTATAAAAAATAAGATAGGAAAGAAAGTATGTTTGAAATTTTACAACAATTGGGTACATTAGTAGCTTCCAAAGGTAGGCATATCCCCCAAAGAGATGATGCAAAGATCTTGCCAGTAAAAGCAAGTAGAGCCATTATTATGATGGTGTTGGCACTGGGACCCACTGGCAGTTGTGCATCTTTCTCATCATTACTCTCTCCTCCTCTGTAGTCCATATCTCACCATCCAAGGAACAGCCCAAACATATAGACTGTTCAATATCATGGAACCATGAAAAAAAAAAAAGAAGAAAGAAAAACACTTATTCCCTCCAATCGCTAAAGCTCAGAGAGAAACAATATTTTCATCCAAATTGTCTGGCTTCCATTGTACATGTTTGAGCCAGACATGGAGAAAACAGATGCAATTTGAGACTTCTGGAATTTATTTCTCAGCCAAGCAAGAAGCCAAATTAATAGACTTTTACTTTTGTTGAAATGAGAAAGCTGAAGATTTTCCAGCATATTCCTACCAGATGGCATGCTCTATTGCCTACACATTTGCTCCCTGCTGTGGATCACCTTCAACTTGGTCTCCTCAGAGGTGAACAGAAAAAACAAAACAAAACAAAACAAAAAATCCTATCTGCCTATTTATATGGTAATCAAAGCAGGAGAGAGAGGAAATATCAGTCTGTTTACCTCCAGCTATCCATCGCTCAACTTGACCTAACTGTGCAATTCTTTCAGACTCTGGTAAGATGTGATTTCTTGAAATATAAGTGCAGAGAGTATTATATTGAAAAGGCAAAATGAATGGATATTTGATGGTTAATGAACTAAATAGTACTTAGAAAAGGACTTAGAATGTTGATCAAAACCAACTGAACAAACTCTCCACTTTAAAAACAGTGTTGTCATTGGAGAAATCAATTTGTTGTTCTTCTTTTTATATGGGATCCCTTGCAATTTTCTTGGAGTATTGCAAAGCAAGGATATATTAAATCATATTTAGTTATTAAAATGCTTGAATTAGAAGAGAGCAGCATTAAAAATTACATTTGGGCCAGTCTAGATTAAAAATTCTTACATTTTACAGTGGCCCAGAGAAGTGAGAAATTTAACAGTAACCCAGGAAAGAGAATATTTATTCAATGAATTCAAATGCATTCTAATCTCCCTGAAATAATTGAACATTACAAGTAGCATATTTCTGATAACCTCAACAAAAATACCAGTAAGTGCCATAGGGATAATTTTCAAAATAGATGGTGATTTTTCAAGATGGCATAGCTCTGTTAACTTTAGCTTTGACCCACTTTTCATATCTATTTGCTGGAAAAACAAATGATCATTTCATTACCAGTATAGAAACCCTTTACAATTTTCTACCTGTTCTCACAGTTATTTAAATGGCTAGAGACCATGTATGATTTATTTCACATAACTTGTGAACAGACATCATCTTTCAAAGAGAACTGACTGGGGACAATAATTCTTGGAACATAATAAATATGTAGTCCAATATTTTATACATCACACCCATGTATATCCTCTCTTATGAGGGTCTTGGATGGCTTTCTCAAGTCCATAGAGGGTGTTCCTTGCTGGTCTTTGGCTTATACAACTGCCCCTGGCTGTGGTAGGGAAGGTGTTCTGATTCCCTCATAGCCCAGGCAAAGGATATCCACTTGTAACCATCTTTCCACATTAATGCATATAAGAGAAGGCAATGCTTCCACAGAAAGGTATTCAGAGATAATTCAGGATAAAGGGATACATCTGGGAAATCACAAAAAGAAACAAAATCGAACGTATCCACTGCAAGTCAAAATTAGGACTCAAACCTCTGTCTTCTCACCATTGTTCTTTGGCTATTTCAGTCTCTTCACACATTTTCCCATTTTTCTAACATAGAATATTTTCAGCTACAAGTGATGGCTTTGGGACTTCACATGAATATCTCTTTCTCTTTTTAAAAATGTATTTTATAAAGCATTCAAACCTCATTCCAGTGTCTGATTTGCTGTTAGAACTATCTCATTTATCAAGTGAGTGGTCTCTTATTGTTCTATAAAATTTGCTTGAATGTAATTTTTCTTATTAGGTTCTCCTTTTCAAAGTGCCTTATCACACCAACTAATTTTTTAGAGAATTCATTCTGCAGCAATGCCATATTATTAGTATTTAAATTGTACACGTTAAGCCTTTGTATTTGAAAAGTGATTCAAGGCATGCATTTTATTACACTAGTGATTCACTTCTTACAATAACTTTTCAATATGGACATTACATTACAGTTAATTTCTATTTCTTTCCTGGTGTGGGAGTACTGGTAATTTGCAGCTATGTTTACTGGGCAAAAGGAAATGCAAGGTGCTAAACTGCATAAGAAATTGAAACAAAATGAGTTATAGCTTGAAGGGAAGCCATTAGTGTCATCAGACACAACTCCCTTATCTATAACTAGAACCCCGGTGCATGAAAATTCCTGCACTGGGGATGGGGGTGTCCCTCAGCCTGGCCTGCACCCTCTCACAATCTGGGACCCCTCAGGGTAGGGTCCCTCAGCCTGGCCCCACCCCCGCTACTGCCACTGCTTGTCATCTGTGGAGCACTGCCCCCCTCCCCCCCCCCCCCCCCCCCCACCGGCCACTAGTGGCCTCCCTCTGCAGGCAATAGGCTGGGATGCAGTGACTTGGCTAGCCTGGGCCTCCCTCTTTCTTTGCTGGGGGTGGAGCCACCCCTGTAAGGGGCCGTCTACCTACCTGATCTCCCCTAATCACTGGCCTGCCTACCTGGCCTGCCTACCTGATCTCCACTAACCACTTGCCTGCCTACTTGATCACCCCTAATTGCTGGTCTACCTACCTGATCACTCCTAACCACTCTGCCTACCTGCCTGATTGCCCCTAATGCTTTCTTGGAGGCAGGGCTATCTGCCTACCTGATCTCCCCTAACCACTGGTCTGCCTACCTGATCACCCCTAACCCCTTTGCCTTCCTGCCTGATTGCCCCTTACCACTTGCTTGGGGGCAGGGCCAGTACTGACTTCCAGTTGGTCAGCCTATGGTTCTTACTGGTTGTTAAGACCCAGGGTTTTTATATATTAGGATAATAAAAGTGCAACATGCAAACCAACCAAATGGCCTAACAGTGGAACAACCAGCCTTCTGGATGACCTTCCTGATAAAGTTGGGGCTATGAGGGCCTACTCTTGCATGAGTTTCATGCATCAGGCCTCTACTTAAAAAAAAAAAAAAAAAAAAAAAAAAAAAGCTAAAGCATCCCATTCTACACCAGCTCTGTAACCATTTTACCTTTCGGTCTCTTTAAATAAACTATTTAGATGCACAATGGTGGACTGTTAAAACTCTTTTTTTCCTTTTTGTCAATTGATCTTAATTTTTCTGACCACCTGACTGAAGACGGACGTTACCACTGTACTCCTCAGTCAAGGTCAAGGCACCCAGCCACTTCTTTTCCCTAAGTCCTCTCACTCCCAGACCCCCACACTCAGTGTATCTTACACCCAGGCCAATGTACTTCCTGGACTCTTCATTGGCTGTTTACTTCTCTGACCACCAAAGAATAACAATTAACCTCATCTGAACAAAACTGCAACAAAAGAGAATCTTTTAAAAGAAAAAAAAAAATAAAGGAACTCTTAGTGTTCTGTAGCTATGAATGTGCCCACTATTCTGCGTATCAACTCTGATGAAAGCCGCCTTGTAAAATGTTCTGAGTCATCCACACTGGTCTAGAATTGTGCAATAGCGTTTCCTCCCTTTGGCTTTTCCAATCAACAGAAGGAAACTCTCTCACTCTCCTGCATGCTTGGCTATTAAACTTGAGGTACACTGCCAACAAAATCTTGTCAAACAAATAACCAGACAAACCACAGAAAGCGAATTCTAGAATGATGAAGTAAAATCGGACCATGCTAATAGGTATGGTGTTGGAAGGGTAATATTGAAAGGTGTTTTTTTTTTTTTTTAATGTGTGAAATATTGCATGCCTAGCAAGCCTTAAGTAGTTTAAGAGTTATTTAAATATTTTCCTGAATCTGAGTCACACCTTATAAAATTCCAGGGGCTTACATTCATTTCCCCGCATGTACACCCTCAGGAACCACTGCCTGCTAGTTGTGGGATAAATTGCTTCGATTTGATTTTCTTTCATCTCTAGTCAAGAAAGGAGAAGATTTCTACTTTTGTTTGGTTTTGGCCAAATACACATAATTCATCAAAAAAGCAGAAAAGGGGGGTGGGGTGAGGAGGAAGAAAAGAAGAAAGAAGAGGAGGAGGAGAAAAGATAGTGGAGGAGGGAGAGGTAGTGGATGAAGTGGAAAGAGAAGAAACTTCACTATATACATAACATTATTTTAATTTATAATAAACACATAAATTCACATACACCAAATGAAAATAAAAATACCATTTATAATCAATCAAACTGATGAAGTTCCTCATTGACTATTTTAAATTTCAGCTTTACTGAGGCATAATTGACATGATATTATAGGATATTTCAGGTGTAAATCATGGTGATTTGATATAGATACATAGTGTGAAAGCATTTTGCTCATGTAGTTAATTAACACATCCATTTCCTAACACATTAATTTCTTTATTAGTTAATTAATTTTTGGTGAGAACACTTATGTTCTATGTGCAAGCTAATTTCAATTGTACAATACAGTGCTACCAAAAATAATCACCATGTTTAACATTACATCTTCAGACATTATTTGTCTTATAACTGAAAGTTTGTACCTTTCTACCAATCTCTGCCTATTTCCTTGTACCCTGCCTCTTGCATATAACATGGAACTCTGTTTCTATGATTTTTACTGTGTTTTTTTTGTTGTTGTTGTTTTCTTTTTTTTCACATATATGTGATACCATGCAGTGTTTATCTCTATCTTTCTTGTCTTTTTTTCCCCTTAGAATAATGCCCTCTAGGTCCATCCATATTGTTGTAAGTGTCAGGATTTCTGTCTTTCTCATGGCTGAATAGCATTCCATCTTTCCTGGCCATTCATTCTTTGGTAGTTTCCATGCCTTGGCTATTGTGAATAATGCTGCAATGAACGTGGGAGTGCAGATACCTCTGCTACACCCTGGATTCATTTCCACTTGATATATATTATGAGGCTGCATTGCTGGAGCATAGAGCAGTTCTTAGCAGTTCTACTGTCTGAATTTTATTTCTGTGAAGTGTTTTTTGAATTTTCAGCTCATTTTCTATTGCATTGTCTGCCTTTCATGTATTTATATATAACTGCTCTTTCTATATCCCAGATATCAATTCTATTATACAAAATGCTTTTGCAAAAATAAAACCCTTAATATTTTAGTATCTTTGTATCAGAACTTTTTAACAAGTTTCTCAGATTTTAACAAAGTTTCTCAGCTCTAACATTTAAGAAATTCTTTGCTACTATAATAATCTATTTTTCCAGCCTGAAATTATTTTTCAGATGTTCCTGTAAAAATACCTATTTTTTAAATTGATTTTAGAGAGGAACGTGCAGATGGAGAGAAACATCTATATGAGAGAGAAGCATTGATTAGTTGCCTCCCACAAGCACCCTGAAGGGGAATTGAACCCACAACTTTTCTGTGTACAGGACAATGTTCCAACCACTGAGCAACACCAGTCCTTTCATCCTTTCTAGAAATCACTTAACTTGTCCTCATACGTTGAATATCAAACAATCCATCTACACATACTTGGACTAGGGGCTCCTCCAAATTCTGTTCTTGAGTTTCACCTGGAGATGAATTCTTTATTTTTCCCATTTCTTATTCATAAGCAGTAAAGAAACACTAATAATATGTATCTACCCATCACATGTCAGCCCTGATGATTGATACATATATCTTTCAATATTCATGAAACAATGTAGTAGAACATATAATAAAACATACTTCCTAGGTGACAAACTGAAACTTGGATCTAACAGGGATGCTGTCCTAGGAGAAGCAGACTGTAATTATGGGTAAAGCCAAGTCCAATATCCTTTGTGCCTAAGGCCAGGACTTGTGCTTTCTCTCCTGCTCCATCCCACTGAGAGGTATTGTCCTGAGCCCTTCAATCTGTCCATTTACACACAAAGAGTCACTGCCAAGGTGCAGCTGCAAGAATGTTTGGTGAAGTTGGTTGAGTGGTGGCCTGTTTTAACTCTGAGAGCCTATGAATGAGACCATATTTAGGAAAAGAAAGTATTTGCAGATAGAGTTAAAGTAAGGAACTTCAGATGACATCACCCTGTATTTTCTGGTGGCCCTAAGTCCAATGACAAGCATCCTTATAAGAGACAGAAGACAAGTCACACCCAGGAGAGAAGAAGGCCATGTGAAGACAAAAAGGAGAGATGGAAGTGATGAAGACACAAGGTATGCTGATAACCACCCAAAGGCACCGATAGCTGGAGGAGGCATAAAAACAACCCTCCCGAGAGCCTCCTGAGGGTACACAGCTCGGCTGACACCTGCATTTCAGACCTCTGCCTTCTTGAACTGTCAGAAAGTGCTTTCTGTTTTGTGTTTAAGTCACAAGTTTGTACTAAATTGTTACTACAGCTTTAGGAAACTATTATCCCTGGATTTGTAATCCAGTTCACTTTTTTTTTCCCCATATAACCTAGAGTAAAATATTAAAGCTCTCTGGGCATCAGTTTCATATCTATAAATTGAGGATAAAAGAAGCAATCTCATTATTTTTAAAATTAAGTGACTAAAGAAATGCTAAGTGCTTAGTCATGGAATGGTGCAAAGTAAGCCCTCAATAAATCCTAACTAACTTTATTATTAATTTGTTATCCTGCCAACTAAATTTTAAACACCTAAAACAGGAGCTAAAATGTATTTATTTATCTTTACATTCTGACAGAAGAGTCTATTCTTATTAAAAATATTTATCAACTTAAAATAGAAAACAGCTACAATTTACCAACCAATTAAACTGTTGCACAGCAATGCTAAGGAAATAGGTTGTTAAGAAAATACCCATTGTCTGAAATTAAATACTTTAGTCATTACTATACTTTTAAGAAAATGTCTCACTGGAAAATCAATAATGCAGTGCTTATAGAACACATAGGAAATTAAATGTAAAGGAGGTTTTATAATTTCACCAAATGGAAAACCTTTTTAACAGTATATTTGGAAAAATAACTGAAAATTATTTTAATTATCCCAAGATGATCAGTTTTGACAAAAGAAATGCAACATTTTTCATCAACATTGTTTCTCAGGTATTCACAAAAGTAAGTTGGGTGTGGCTATCCTTCATTGTGAGTGAACTTGAGACCAAGACTTTCTCACAAACCAGTCCAAAGCGGCCCTTGCTTGGAGGGCTGGTTATCACCGCGCACATGACATCATCTGTTCATCTTGGCGGGCCCTTCCACAGTCTAGAAGCCTTGGCTGTGTTGCTCTGGCTAGAGTTTCTTGTTTCACCTATTAAGGAACTTCATTGCCTGCAAGTCTGCCACTGGATTTCTGGCTCCCTACCTAAGGAACTTGTATGCAAAGCCTTCTTGGCCCATCCACAGAGGCAGGGGAAAGAACTGCACTTGACAGGAATCTACCAGCCTGGACAAGGGGAGCTGTAGAACTGGATTAATAACATTTCTTCTGGTAAGTTTCTCAGGGAAACCAAATTACAACGGATAACTTTTCAAAAATTTATCATTGGCCCTATTTTACATTAACATCCCTAGAAATAGAATAGTGTGTATCAGGAAAGTATCAAGGACAGTTACCTAGAATGAGATTAAGTGAGCCTGTCTGGAGACGAGAGCCTGTCTGAATTCAAAAACAGGTTCTATCATTAATTGTGAGAACGTGGGCAAGTTACTTGATCGCTTTGTTATTCTTTTGCTTTGCATGAAAAGTGGGTAAGTAAAAATACACAAAACCTAGGTTTGCCTTACAAATTCAATGACTTAGGAAACATATGATCCATAAATGGGCAGTCAATAAGTGTCAGTCATTAGTTTGATAAATGTTCATCTTGAAGGAAAGCTCAGAAGATGTGGAGTCTATGTTCTTAGGCTCCAGAACTGGTAGAGCTGCCCTTTTCAGGAATGACTGACTATACTTTTTAAAAATGGTTTGTTTGTCCTGACCTGTTTGGCTCAGTGATTAAAGTCAGCCTGTGGATTGGAGGGTCCCAGGTTTGATTCTGGTCAAGGCTATGTACCTTGGTTGCTGGGACATCACCAGTAGGGGATGTGCAGGAGGCAGCTGATCAATGTTTCTCTCTCATTGATGTTTCTAACTCTCTATCCCTCTCCCTTCCTCTCTGTAAAAATCAATAAAATATATGTAAATATTAAAAAAATGGTTTGTTTTAATATAGGAATAGTCAGGGCACATGGATGGGAGTCTCTAAGAAGGAAAATGAATCATATGCCTTTTCCTTATGAATATGATATAACACAAACCAGTTGGCCTTCTCATCCAGGCAAGAATGGTAGGCACATTTCAGGCCCTCCATTACCTACATGCCACTTTGGAATACACTCCCAAGTGAAAGACTGAATCTGCAGGACAGCCCCAAAGCCAGGTTGATACCTTGCACTGGCTTTGATGAGGAGCGCGTTGGCTCCTTCTGGCTGCTATAACAAAAATACCAAAAAACTGGGTGGCTCAGAAAGCAAACCTCCACTTTTCAGTTTTGGAGGCTGAGAAATCCAAGATCAAGGTGCTGGCCTCTGGTGAGGGTTCTCTTTCTCATTCATAGATGGCCATCTTCCTACTGTGTCCTCACAAGGTGGAAGGGGATAGGGATCTCCTTTATAAAGATATTAATCTCATTCATGAGGGCTCCACCTCATGAATTATCTTACAGAAGGATCCACTTCCCAAGACCAGCGCATTGAGAATCAGTGTCAGCATATGAATCTTAGGACACGATCATTCGGTCTACACTGCATATTCCTAATCTTTCCTAGACTTACCACAATTTAGAAATATGAACCAATGGCTGGCTCACCAATCAGGATCCTATGAGCCCCCCTCAGGAAAGACCCTGGTGTTCGATGGATTAAATTATGAGTAAGGAGCATTGTAAGAGCATTGGGCAAGGGCTTCCTAGAGTCACAAAGGGGTGGTCATATAGGAGCACTCACTCTTTCTAATGACAGCTTCACAAATGTTTGAGAGAGAAGAGAAAATTATTGCAATTAAAAATCATTAAAACAAGCAGCTTATCTCACTAATGGGCTAAAATGCATTTTAAAAATCCTAAACCATGAGCTCCTAGATGTAAGCCTTTGTTCACTGATGGGAAGAAGAGACTCTAACGTTAGGATTCTGGCTTTGCCCATCATGAGCTGTGTGACCTATGCAAGCTACAGTGACCTTGCTTAACCTCTCTGAATGTTAGCTTTCACATAGAAAGGATGATATGAGATTTAAATGAATGAATACATTGCTTGGAAGAGTATTTTCTGGAGTATAAGACGACTTTGGAAACGAATAAAAGTCAACCGAAAATCGGGGGCAAAAGACCAAAATTGCACAAAAATTACCTGTAGATCTTGATGGCAAAGTAAGTCTTTTCTTTGAAGTGGGGGGTAGTCTTATACAGCGAATATAGGTCTAAACCTATATTTTAACTGTAAAATTAGGGGGTCGTCTTATATGCCAGAAAATATGGGGTAAGTGCTCAGTGTTGATTGATAATATTGTTTTTAAAATTGTCTGCCATCTCCCGCCCCTTTGTAGCCTCCACAATGAATTGTACTAGCAAATGTTCAAGAAAATGTTTGATAGGAATATGAGCCCAAATACTTTACCAAATACTCTAGTATTATATGTCAAAGGCTTATTATTATAGAAATATAATAGAAAAAATCTATAACTGAGTAAACCTCCATAAATGTAGGCAACCAGCAACTCAAGTTTTACTTATAGGTAGAAAATAAATTGCTAAACAAAAATATTTACAAAAACACCTTGCAGTGGGCTGTTTGAAAATTTAGAATTGATGTACTAAATACTTATTGAGAAGCATTTAGTCACGCCAGTGTACCAAGAGGTGTAGCCTTACTAGTCATCTCAGATTCAGGAAGAGCCATCTCTTTACAGAAGCCTGGATTTCATTCTGGGGGACAATGCTAATGAAATCACCATTTTATACTGCAAAACCGATATATAAATGTAAGCCACTGGGAAGAAATTAGCATGGACTGCCTGCCAACCTCATGCTGGGAACTGCATAAGCACTTCAGATATTTGATCTTATTTAATCCTCAGCACCACCCTGCAAGGCAGGTGTAATTATCTTTTTATTTCCATTATTTCTCTTTCTCTTTTTTTCATCTTTACAGATGAAAAAAATAGATGACCAAGTAATTATGCACATTTTCTTTTTTTTTAATCTCTTTACATAAGGACACATATATAATTATGCACATTTTCAAGACCAAGCAACTGGTAAGTGAAGGAGCTGGAATGCACACTCTCATTTATATAAGTACAAATAGATTGTTGTTTGCAATATAGATAAAATATATGAAAAGAGATAGGGAGGGCAGAATTTTACTACAACTCAAAATGGTTTTTCTGCTTCAGTAAAACTGTGCCTATGTATGTAATGATATTTTACTAAACATGAAAATACCATATTTAATAGGAGAATAAAGGAATATAAATGAGAATTCATGTGCATGTGTTATTTTATGATTTTCATATTACTGTATAAGAAATTCCATCAGCTGGAATTTCAAATATGAAGGCAGTTGAGAATTCCCAGAAAGGCACAACAACTTGAATTCCTCTCGATGACAGGTACTCCTTTGAACCTGTCCTGCTAGAACTAAAGATGAATTCAGCATCTGGTTGCTACCTGGCACACTGCAGTGCTGGCCTGCTCTGGAGCTGCTGGGCAGGTGAGCTTATGTTGCCAAAAATGCTTTTAAAAGATGGGGTAAAAATAAAATGTGGCCGATAGATTACACCAGATACATCATTTCTAGATGCAGTTATGTAAGCTGCATACATATTTTAATAGTGGGCCCTTGTGCTGGAGAGGGGTCTGGAGTGAAAGCAGCAAACTTCTTGAGAGCAAACTTTGCCTCACAAACAGGTCCCAACCCTCAACTCAAACAGGGTGACACTCTCACCACTGAGAAACCCTGGTCAGGGAGGTTGTTATTTACTTATGTATTTACTTATTTTACTGACCTCTCTTCCAGTTCACTAATCTTTAACCTTTTCTTCAGCCGAAGAAAGGCTGCTCAGTTGTGAATTTAATTGTATTTATTTTATTTTTCACATATAGAACTTGGCTTTATTTTTTATAGATTCCAGTTTCCTGATTAAATTTTTTATCTCTTTCTAGTATCACAAGTTTATTAGTCATAATTATTATCACTTCTAGGTCTGTTCTCTGCCCTAAATCTTTTTGTATTTTCTGTTAATTTTTACACATACATTTTCTAGAAAAAGTATGTAATTTCAGATAAACACAGAAACTTTTACCAAGCTCTCCAAAGGAGCAACAGAACCATCCCTTCAGACATTTTCATGCCAGGCAGTATCTGTCTTCTAAAATCTCTCTGACAAGAGTTTAAAACTTCCTGTTACTCACATTATTAATGTGAGCTTTCTGATAAACTCTGCATGAACTTCCTTGTAGAAAGCTTGCTGGAATGCTGTAGGAAGGAAAACTGAGGTGATCCTTATAATCCCCACCTTCCAGCAGTCATCTCCCCGCATGTGCCCCTTCCCTTGGATACCTGGCCTCTGACTTGCTTCTGACCAATAGAATATACCACAGCAAAGAAGTGGGCTTGCTTGTAGGTGATTACATCATGCAGGTTGTAACCCTGATCTTCCTGATTCTCTTTTTCTGGCTTTGAAGATGCAGATAACCAGTTTTGGAAGGCCCACATGGCAAGAAACTGGTGGAGTGCTTTGGTGGGCAGAGAGGAAGACACTGAGGCCTTCAGTCCAACAACCTGCTGGCAACATGAGAGCTTGTGAGCCTGGAGAAGCCAATTGCTCCTCCGTCAAGTTGAGAGGAGACTGAAGGCCTGGCTAACACTGGTTTGCAGTTTCGTGAGAACTAAAGTAAGGGCTCAACTGAGGCAAGCAAAGGTTCCTAACTCACTGTCACTGTAAGATAATAAATATATGCTGTTTTCAGCCACTGATATTGTTGTGACATTTTTCTGCAGCAATAGGTACCAAATACTTGTATATGTATATGCCCTTGATTTAAGAGTTTTGATCAACAGTTATTTATTAAGTAAGACCATATGCCAAGATTCATCCCAGGGTAAGCATATGGTCACTGGCCTGAAGGATGTTTATTCTTTTGGAAAAGACCAGATGTGTGTACCTCAAGGAGCAAAGCACAATACCTATCTCATGAGATTATAGCAGCAAACAAATAAGACAATATGTACAAAAACACATAGCAATATGTCTGATGCATAATTCATGTCTGATTCATGAATTTAAAAGACTTTTTTCTTGAAATTAAATGCTGAAGCTACTAGTAAAAGGCCAAGGGAGGATGGGAGTGCTGAAAGTTGGGAATATATGAAAGCCTGAGTTTGCAAGGAAAAGAAAAACGGTGCCATAGCAGGTAAACCTGTGAATTAGGGAGCCATAGAAGTGCTCCATTTGAATAGCAGCAGGGGAAAGAGATGGAGTAACAATAACTGTAGGAAAGTATTTTTCATATGGTGCAGGACAAAGTGTAGATAATTGAGTTTTCATTGCCTGAAGTGCTAGATCTGAAGCCAGAAGTAACCCTGCTAATTAAAAACCCTACTTCTTGAGTCATTGAAATTGGAAGATTTTTTATTATCTCTAAAATGTTGCCAAAAAAACATTCACCCAAATTAGAAAATGTGCAGTTAAGAGATATATCATCTGACCTAAAACATCAGAGTAAAGAATCGTGTTTGAAATTTCAGCTGTGACATTCATTGGTAGCTGCTACCAGATACATTAGTGCTTAGGAAGCCCATGCCAACTTGTTAGTTATTAGCTATTCTCAATTATTATTGGGGAATAGATTTCCAATTCACAAGTTATTACTGGTTATACCTGGTTTTGCCTGGGAAGTTTATTGCCAGGTCATTGGTTATCATGAATTGTGTTTGAAATCTCAGCTGTGGCATTCAACTGTAGTTACTACCAGATACAATTCTGCTTGGGAGAATTGTTGCCAAGTAAATCTTAACATACTGCTCCTTGCTATAATATAATGGATTTTACTTTGCTTCTTAATTAGAATAGCCCATTTAGCCAATTAACAAGTGCTTGAAAGTAACACAGTATTTTACAAAACACGGGAGGGTTTACATCAATGGATTTATCATTTTAGCAGCAATTCAAATTATCATAGACCTACAAGATTTGCTGAAATTAGACCCGTCCAAGAGAAATCAGCAAGAATTCAACTTATTATCATTTAACAGTAAAGGCAAAAACACAACTCATGCCGTTAAAGTGATCATATAATTTATTATCCAAACTGGGATACTTGTGAGAGTGAACATGCCGATATCCACATAAAATCCTGAGTGAATTGGCAGAAGTCAGGACAGCCACAGGCACAATGGGAGGGCCAGTCACTTTCCCTACTGTGCACTGCTGATGGTTGTTGTTGTCAGTCACTTTGCTAGCCCTCAATGATTTCTGTGTTCGGGATAAATTGCCTCTTAAATATATGAATGGTGGTCTGTAGGATAGTATGGAAATGTGAAAGATAGAGATTTTCTAGTTTATTGATATTAACAATAATAACACTATATGTCTGTTTAGTGCTTTATATAGTCAACTTCCTATGATCACATTACATATGTTAACAGTTCTATGTATTCATGCATTCAGTAAAACTCATTATCTTACATGTGTCAGGCACTGTTGTAGTTGCTATGTATACACCAAATAACATGAGAGAGGAGGTTCCTAGACCCCAAAGTTTGTAATTCAATGAAAAAATAGAAAACTATTTCAGTAGTACAAATTTAACCAAATTAACACTGATATTGAAACATGTAGCCAAGACCTATTAATGTTCTATGCTGACCACCTGTGGGAGGCAAATGGTCCATCTGCCAGTTATCACCCCCACTTTATTGATAAAGCAGGACAGTGACAACTCTGTAAAATAATTGATAAATAAGCATGTGGTAATATTCACATTGAAAAGGTGTTTTAGTTATTGTGTAAGAGACCACTGATTACCAAATTCATAGTTTTGTTTTCTTCTTAAGCACAGAGGAACTATAAGCCCGGCCTCCCTTTCAGTTAGACGTGGCTAGTTAAATGAAACCTAGACAGCAGAAGGCGGGTAGGAGCAAAGGATGACATTTTCAGACCAGATCATAAAACCTTCCCCTTTTCTCCATCCACTTCCTCTAACTGAAATCAAGGTCACCAGGCTGGGTCCCTGAGCTTGGGAGGGCCTGACTCACCAACAGGTTCCCTTGCCTCACACTGACATGAAACTAAGAAACTTCTATTGTGTTTCAACCAGAACACATTATGGAGTCTGTTACAGCAATTCACCTACCTGAAATAAAACAGAAATCTTCCACAAATGCCTTGATCTTGTGTCTTACTATTAATCATGTCAGGATTTTTTTCCCCCTTCTAAATCTAGACAAAGCTCAAAATATTTCAAAACCAGTGGTACAGAGAGGCAATATCAAATGAATAATATTCGGATACAAAGTGAAACAAGGCGGTCATTATATTAACTGTCACTAATTTATAGTTGATGGAATTGAGGCCTGGAGAGGTTATGAAATTTGACCTACATCACCTTTGACATGAAGCTGGACGTAGGTGTCAGAACCATCCATCTACCAAAGCAGGCTGATGACTATCATCCCAAAGGGTAAATGAAATGTATTGTTTAAAAATTGGGTATAAACTTTTTAAAATCTGTTGAAATATTGTCTAAATGTATTCTGGAATCTTATTAAAATCAATTTTCTTTTTTTGAAGGGAGGGGCATCAAGGATAAGAAGTAAGTCATATACTACTAAAATTAAGGTGTCTTTTCAATAGGAAATATATCCAATATAATTTGAAATAATGGAGGAGTAACAAGATCTAAGGAGCATTTTGTTATGAGAAGTTTCTTTAAAATGATAGGCCAGCATGTCTCAGTAGTTGAGAAGTTGACCTATGAACCAGGAAGCCATGGTTCAAATTCCAGTCAGGGCACATGGCCAGGTTGTGGGCTGGATCCACAATTCAATTAATGGTAGCTTTCATGAACATAATGGACATGCAAAGGATTCATTTCTGAAAAGTTATCAGGAGTAGTGGAACATCAACTACAATTGTTGTCATATATCTTTCATCCCAGAAAAACAACCAACCAAACAGGCATGAGCAGCTCTAGGAGAAACAGTGTCATTGTGGGGTGGAGGTCACCCCATAAATATTTATTACAGTTTTACTTTGTTTATTGAGGAAAAAAAAAAAAAAGACAGATGAGCGTTAGAAAGTTTGAGGACTTGTTAAAAATTATACAATGAGTAAAAACCTGGAATCAAAATGCTGTCTTTCTGACTCTGTGAGGTACTTGCACTTGTCTCTGAGATTGCCTCTCATTAAGTAATGCTGGGACCTCCTGTCTCTTACCTTGTATGTTCCTCTCTACAGTACCTTTCATATTTTGGCTCTTAAAGTCTAGCTCTGGTGTCTATGAAGCTATTAACATTCTGAAATCGCAATGTCCATGGTCCTGCCCTTTCCAGCTCTTCTTCTTCCCTTCTTACCCACAGAACTAAAGTAGCCTACCTTCTACAATATAAGCCTCAAGAGGAAAGCAGTTTTAAGAACATTAAGTAGCAAAACTCTTGCAAACTTTGAAGATTATTTTGAGCACAGATGCCTCTGGACCTGAGCGCATAGTATTTTGATACTTTCTCTCCATTTCTAAGGATATTAATGTCTTTTTTAAAGTGGTATGAATTCCCAAGACCCTTCTCTGATAATTAAAAACCACTTAATTGGAAATCATTTTGTCAAGTAGAAACTAATATCCAAGTGAATATTTAAAGTGCTTAGTAATGAATTGATATGAACATTCATTCCTACTAGCATTGACTTGGAGTTTGCATTTTCAACTGGGCTTCCTAAGGATGACTGCAGTATTACAGTTTTTGTAAAGAAATGGATATCCTCAGATAACATATCACAGAGGTCAGTTCAAAGGCTACGATTAAAAGGAGAAATTGAAATTCAAATTTATCTTACTTTTCCTTGTGTCTTTTTATTAGGTGACTGCATGCAATTGGAAAGGAAGATATTAATCAAGAAATAATTACCATCATTTTTCAAAGATGTTGAGAAGAGAAAAAAAGTTAAAGGTTGACAACCCAGCATTTTGGAAACTTTGCTAAGTCTTTGAAATGTGAAAGTGAACTGTAGGAAGCATGCAGGAAAAGAGCAAAATAAGCAGGTTTCATTGTATTTAATTTGGCCTCTTAAATACAACATGATGGAACTTGTAACCCAGAAATATTTTCTTAGGTATATTCACCAGGGAAGGTAAGCATAATTACAGCTGCTCAGACTTCATGCAAACTAAATTGGCGTTATGGACAATTAATCTTTTGAAACATTAAGATACCTCTGTAATTTCTCACTTTTGTAAAAAGTAAAAGGAAAGCAACATAAATCAAACTTTAGTTAGGAGGCCAAAATTTTACTTAATTGACAATGTAAGACAAAGCGTCACTAAATTTTTATAACTTTGGGACAACCCATAATTCACAACAGTATACATAGTCCTGAGCATGCATAATTATGTCCTAATTCTTACCTACCTAAGAGAGTAAAAAAAATAATAAAAAATGTGGGAATTGGGCTTTTTTTGTTTGGGTTTGTTTTTCTGTTTTATTTTGTTTTGATATTTTCCCCCCAAAAGTTTGATTGAGATAAAGTGATGTTTTAACTTATTCTCTAACACCCATTCATGTAGAATATGCAAAAATAAAAAAGAAGAAAGAGAGAGAGAAAGGGGAGAGAAAGAAAGGAAGAAAGGAAGAAAGAAAGAAAGAAGGAAGGAAGGAAGGAAGGAAGGAAGGAAGGAAGGAAGGAAGGAAGGAAGGAAGGAAGAAAGGAAGGAAGAAAAGAAGACCCATGATTTCAGTGGTCTTCAGGAACTGGAAAAAGGAGGTTAGCTTCTATAGACCTAGCACTATGTTATAATAAATATTTGATCCTGGCATAACGCTCCTCAAACCTTTAGAATTTCTTCAGTGATAGGAAATTTACAGTGCTCTTTGCCATTCATTAGGTGTGTCTTTTGAGTTTATGCTAATGAGGTGACTTATGGTGGGGTTCCTAGACAGTCTCTGGATAGGGTGGTCACCAGAAAGACTAGTGATTAGAAGGTTGGGACTTTCAGGCCCCGGATGGGTTGGTCATTAAAATGGCATTCAGATACAACAATGTTTCTGGTCAGGACATCCACAAAGAATCAACCAATGAATGTATAAATAAGTGGAATGGCAAATCAATGTTTCTCTTTCTCTCCCTCCACTCCCCCATCTCTCTCTCTCTCTCATCAATAAGTTAAAATAAAACATTGGTACTTTGAGCCCAATTCACCAAGCTCCGGGAAGGACAATGAGGAGAGGGTGGCATTGAGCTCTAGAAAAACTCTTAAATATCAGTATTTGATAAGCTTCCAGGCTGGTAAACCAGATGCATCCACATGCCAAGAGAGTGGCACACCCAAACTCACCAGGACAAGAAGCTCTGGTGTTGGAACCCTTCCAACCTCATCTCAGTATGTTTTCATCTGGCTTTTCATTCGTATCACTTGATATCTTTTGTAAAAATCCAGTAATCTGGTTTCAGAGTATTGTAACTCATTCTAGGAAATTAATGAAATCCAAGGAGGGTGTCATGAGAACCTTCAATTTATAGCAAATCACCAGGACAGATAACAATCTGGACTTGCAATTGGCATCTGAGTGAGGGAAGCCTTGTGGGACTGAGGCGTTAAGTTATAGGATCTGACTGTCTCCAGGTAGACAGAGCTTGGAGTGAGTTAAATTTGTGGGACACCTTGTCAGTATCTGCTAAAATCAGAGAATTGCTTGGCGATAATGAAAACACACACACACACACACACACACACACACACACACACACACTGAATTTACTGTTAAAGAAATTAAATTTTGATTAGAATTATGCCCAATAGAATTGGGAATAGATATGTAAGTGATGGACATGATATAAAGCAAAGCTGAATAAATTGTCCAAGTTAAAGTAGGGCAGGGATAAGGACCTATAATATTTCTGACACTTTTATGGAAAGCAGGGCTAGCTATTAGGTGAGTTTCTTATGAAAGTCAAAAATATACAAATTAGTATATGCAACTCTCAATTATGTGCCTGCACTTTAACAGAGAGAAGCTAATTACCTTGACCAGATGCTTCCTCCCTTTTTCATTGCGAGTCTCTTATATTTTGCCTTTGCCCTCTTCTTGTACACTGCATTGCACTTTAATTGCCACCTTACTATCAAATGAAAGGGAAATATTGCTATAGGGATGGGTGGAAATTATAGGGTTTTCAACATTCCCCAGATGCGCTGGCTCCCAGACTTAGTGGCCTTGTTTTCCAGAATGTAAGTTTGAAGGTCATGGCCCAATTCCTAACCTGGGATCTATGTAAAATAGCACAACATGTGGCTTGGAAAACAAGATTTTATGCAAAGGTTCTGCAGCTGAGGGAGCTCTGGTTTTCTAGGCCTTTGTCTCTCTGGCCATGTCATACAGACTCTCTTAGCCTCAGCTAATCAAAATAAGTTTTGTGGTCTAGTTAATTTCTAATGCCTCTTTAGTCATGAAATGTTTTTCATTTGAAATTTAGACGAGGTTCCACCTCCTTTTTAAGACTTCCTCATAGACCTCCTCAACCACTCCCAAGACTAAGTTAGGTGTATTTTTTTCATCAAAATACATGATTATAATTCATGTTCCCCTATGGATCTTTCCCTAGGTCATAGACCTGCTTTCCACAAACAGAGACACTGTTTTATTTAAATTTAAGTCATTAGTTCTTTGTATAATGTCCAGTCTATGGTAGGCACTCAGTAAGCACTGGTTGAATCAATGAATGGCTGACTTAATGAATAAATAAAAAATAGAAATGAATGACTTAATGATATCAATCACTTAAATAATTTCAAATGGTAAATCCAATTTTCTTTTCCTGATCGCTTGAGTCTAATATTGGCATTATAGGAGCTTGGGAAGAGAAGACACCCTTCTCATTTCACTCTCATAATATGAACAATGTTAACTAAAATGACTACTTAGTATAGACCCATGGAAAAAGTTAACTTATTGATTAGACACAGAAAACCTCTGAGATAGGTGCAATGAATAACACTACTCTGATGGCAAGAAAATGGAGATTTTGTTATTTAATGTTTTCAAGGTTTCACAGCTAGTAAGCAAGAAAGCCGGAATTTGTGGTAAGTCTGACACCAAAACCATTGGTTAACCACTGTGGAATTATTCCTCAGGGCCCAATCATTGTAGTCAACCAGCAGCTGAGCTAAGACTCTAATCCTAATCCTCCATTCCCAGCATTTTCTGTCAGTCTTCATGAAAGCTGACTGTGAGCATAACTATTATTAGAAGTCCCTGCCCACAGGTTTTTGCTAGTGGACTAAACTTAATTCAGTAAAAGTTGCCCTTGGAACTTAATGAACACGAGAGGCCTTCATTACACCATTTCATCTTAGGTCTAGAAACACAGCAGACCATCACTAACTACAAACAACAAAACAAACATTCAGAAACTAGGTAGCTGATATAATCATGATAAAAAAACAATATATATAATTAGGAAGTAGGATTTGGTGAGATGTTTCTAGAGAAGTAAGTTACTTGGATAATACAATAGCGAAGCACACATCTTAAAGGGAGAAATGGGATGTCTGTCGCTTGAGAGACATAGTATCCATGTGTATGTGTTGTGTGTGTATGTGTTTGTATTATATGGAAACTGATAAACAGCATATATATTCCATATGTGTGTTGGTGGGTCTAGTGGGTGCCTGCAATTAAGTAATTGCTTATTATTTCCCTTATAAAGTGACCAGGTGTTCCGCTTTTGGCGGGACAGTCCCGATTTTGAACAATTTGTCCCGCATCCCACAGCGTTTTAAAAAAGTCCTGATTTTTGGGTCACCTTGTGTAAACACCACTATGAATATTTGTTCTTAAGTCTTGCATGCCAGATGCCTTTGATAATGTCATGATATGACTTGGCTTTTTTTTTTTTTTTTTTTGGTGGGGGGAGGCTGTTTATGTGGCACATTAGCTCCCCTCCCTTGCTGCTGGGCACTCTCCATGAAGAAGTGTTCATCACCTGGAGGCAGGGATGTATGTTCTTTTATGGTGGCCTGGCATAGATTCTTAACAACCCTCTGCACTGAGCTTGAACACAGGGGCCTGTAAGCCCTGCTGTGAACCTAACTTCCCTGCCCCATCAGGCCAATGGCGTTAGAAATTATAACATTCTGCTAAGATGTTTTCATTACTAGTCTTTGTTCAACCACGGATAGAAAAATAGAGACAGAAGGAAAAAAAAAAAAAAGAAAGAAAGAAAAGCACAAACCTCCTTTCCATTTAGACTTATTAAATATTCAAGTGATCCCTCAAATACACTCAGCCTGGCTGTGGCTTCATTAAAGTTCAGTTCCATTGTGTTTTACGATGGAACAGGGGTACAATATGCTTCCTGCGGTGGCTACCCACAAGCAAATAGATTGCTGCATTCCTCACCAGCCAGAGCTCAGAAGTAGCCCAAAGTCAAGAGTATTATAGTAATCAAGACTTCAGGTCAGGGGCCTGGATAATGATGGTAAAATCCACATTAGTAAAAAAGGAGGCCACAACTTCCTGGTCAAGTGCAGATGGAAAGAGCACATAGCTATTTCCAGTCAAGGGTTACTGCCCCTTATTCAAGAAGTCACTTCTAAAGACCTGTTTCAGAAAGTCTGCATGTCCATTAAGGGGTCATGTTTGCTAGAGATAATATTGGAAATGCGTAAAAATGATCAGCTGTAAGACTATGTCAAAAGGAAATGATTTACTAGCTACACTATCTACTGATAAATGATAAATGAAAGATAACAAATAAAGACATCAAGGACACATATAAACCATGATTTCTTAAAATATATATTTTATTGATTTTTTTTTTTTACAGAGAAGAAGAGAGAGGGATAGAGAATTAGAAACATCAATGAGAGAGAATCATCGATCAGCTGTCTCCTTCACACCCCCTACTGGGGATGTGCTTGCAACCAAGGTACATGCCCTTGTCTGGAATCAAACCTGGGACCTATCAGTCCATAGGCAGTCGCTCTATCCACTGAGCCAAACCGGTTTCGGCTAAACCATGATTTCAATGATTAAATTTATGTGGGCATGGGAAAAAATAAGAAAAAAAAAAAGTCAGAGCAAAGTACAAAACCTATAACAATGAGCTTCACTGACTAATTATTATATGCCTGGCCTTTTCCAAAGTTTTAATTTATATTATTTTATATGATTCTTTTTTTAAAAAATCCAGAAGTGTAGATATTTGTAAACATCTATGGATCAGAAAATTTTTAGACAGATACTAAAAAGTGTGAGTGATGTACCCAAACAGTGAAACAACCAGTGGAAGGACCGGTTGCTATGATGCGCACTGACCATGAGGGGGCAGACTCTTAACACAGGAGCTGCCCCCAGCCTGCAGTCCCTAGGCCAGCCAAGGCAGGTGCCAGCAAGGGAGAGAGGGGGTGGGGGTGAGATCGCCCTGCTGGTTGCCCCAAAGATCAGCCCTGATTGCTAGGGACCCTACTTGTGATCATATTTGTGCATCAGGCCTCTAGTAGCCCCATAAGAATATAAAACTGTCTTCTGTTGAACTCTAGGTGCTTTAAAAACTTAATGTCAGTATTAGAAAAGTAGGAATATAAAAGAGATAGTTATGTGTATATTTTCATCATTCAACCAAACATTTATCATGAGAAAGCAATGTACAAAGTGCCTATTTTTGCTTCAGTGAGAGCAAAAATAGGTACTTTGTACATTGCTTTCTCCTGGTAAATGTTTGGTTGAATGATGAAAATATACACATAACTATCTCCTTTATATTCCTATTTTTCTAATACTGACATTAAGTTTTTAAAACCTGCTTTGGACTATATTCCATGTTCCTCCTTACATGCAAGATTTTCGCCTTAGTTTTCAAAGCTTTCTCTTATTGGAATGCACATTCTGAGTCATGCTGGAGTTTGTTTTTATCTGCTTTAGCTCAGATTTTCACCCTGTCTTCAAGAGTATAAGAATTAGCCCAGAAGATTCAGTTTTTAAGGGGAATGTACACTATACTTCTTGAGATGGGACTTTGAATCTACACAGGGACATGCAATATTCTTTTTCACAATTTTTTAAAAACTGGTGATAAATGAGGATCTTAGCTCCTTAAGGTTTCAGGAGTCAACTTACCTATGTGAGCAGGATTTATTTGTACAGAGAATCTAATAAAACAATCATTAAAGACATTAGTAATGAACTCACTTGAATTAAACTTAGCTTCTTCATTGCTCCCATACATACACAAATTCCAAATTCTCTAGAAGGAAAAAAATGAAACTACTTTTTTTTTTTTTTTTTTTTTTTTTAAGAGAGAGGGAGGGAGGGGTGAAGGGATAGAGAGAAAAAAAAATCAATTAGCTGCCTCCCAAATGCACCTTTACCAGGAATCAAACCCACAACCTATTGGTGTACGGGAAGACTCTCTAAACAACGGAGCCACACCAGGGAGTATTGAAAGAACTACCTTTAATTTTAGACTGTAGTAAGTCTTTTATTCATTCATGTATTTCAGAAATATTTCTTGTGTGCCTATGTATTGTTGGGATAAGACCCTAGGAAAGGAAGTTATGATCATCAATAAACTGATAGAATGGGGTCAAGTAAACATGACCCGATTATAGTCATGTGACCCTCAAAAGAATAGTCTGTTGGCAAATATTAATAATACTAGAAGCACGATGCACAAAGATTTGTGCTAGGATGGGCCTTCCTTTCTCTGGCTGCTGACACTACCTTTCCACTCCAGCCCAGTCCCGGAGCCACCTCTTTCTGCTCTGGCCCTGCCTTCCTACTCTGCCCAGAGACCCTGAGAGATCAGGGGTGGGGTAGAATGCCTGTGTCCTATCCCTGTCACTCATTGCCTGTGTATGCAAATTAACTGCCATCTTTGTTTGGTTAATTTGCATATCACTCCTGATTGGCTGGTGAGCACAGCAGAGGTTTAGTCAATTTATATGTTTGTCTATTATTAGGTAAGATGGGTATGAAAAAACAGAGAAGGAAACTTACAAAGGACAGTCTTGGGCTTTCCAGACCACTGTCTAATAGCACAAGGGTGCTTAGAAATGTTGTTTCTCATGTTATCCTGAAAATTCAGGAAATTAGTGTTAGTGTAGTCCATAAAGCAAGCAAGTCAACTGAAAATGCCAGGTAGTATAGCTAGATGATATGAGTATAGGTACAGGTGTAGAACAGCTATGTCTAATACATAGAGACAGAACAGGAGATCCCACAGACCTTTGCTTTGTGCTAAATGCAGGGCCTTATTCTGCATGCATTATATAAGTCAACTCTTCATCCTCTTAACAAGTCTACAAAATAAATGTTATTTACAGTTTGAAGAAATCAAAGTGAAAACAAGTATGTTTGTTTTCTTTGGCTGTAACAACCAGCCACAAACTAAGTGCTTTAAAACAACTGAATTTTATTCTCTCATCATTCTGCCTCTATCTTCACATGGCCTTCTTTATTTTGTGTGTATGCTGTATATGTGTCCTCTCTCTGTATCAAATCTCTCTCTGCATCTCTCATCACTGTTGAACAAGGAACATGCAGGACAATCCCATCTCTTCATATCCTTAAGCACATCTGTAGAGACCCCTTTTTTTCCTTATTAGGTAATAATTACAGTTTCCAAGAATTAGGACTTGATATATGGAGGTACCATTTATTCAACCAAATACAAATGATTAGGTTTATGAAAAGATCTCACAGTTTATAATTTATGGGACCTCTCAGATGGTCAGTGTATAAATTCCATAGATCAATGATTCTTTTGCACGCCATTGTCAACCACTGATTTTTAGGATGTGCTGATTGTAAACTCATTCTAAGGGAATGGAAGGTTTTAGTTTTATAACATACTAGAGGCCTGGTGCATGAAATACATGCAATGGGAGAGGTGGGTCCCTCAGCATGGCCTGTGCCCTCTTGTAGTCTAGGACCTCCCGGGGTATGTCCAATAGGACATCCCTTCCACAATCTGGGATCCCTCCTTCTTACCGCCTACCTGCTTGCTCCTTACTGCTTGCCTCATTGATCCTTAGTGCTGCTGCAGAGGCAGGAGAGGCTCCCATCATCCCCACTGCGCTCTCCAGCATGAGCCTGGCTTCTGGCTGAATGGTGACTCTCCTGTGGGAGAGCACTGACCACCAGGGGGCAGCTCCTGTGTTGAGCATCTGCCCCCTGATGGTCAGGGCACATCATAATGACTGGTCGTTACGGTCATTCCGCCATACCCGTTGCTTAGGCTTTTATTATATAGGATTAGATTTCAACTTGATCCACTTCATTAAAATTTGGAATTTTTCAAGACCCACTTTTACCTCAGTGTAGTTTGTTTTTTATTATATATGTTTAAACCTTCTTTCAAGGTTTATAACTGGTATGAAAAGTGTGCTGACAGTGACTGTGAAAAAGAAGGTCCCGCTGCCTGTCTGCCCAGCTTGAAAATCAGTGTGTGAGTCCCACTATGGCACCACAACAAAAGTCCTACCACAGTACCACTACGGAATAATAATAAAATAAAAATAAATAAAAAACAAAATAAAAAAAACACACACAAAAAAAAACAGGGTTTATTTTAATTTTAAAAACTTTTTCTCAAAGGCACATTTTGATTCTAACAGCAAGCCCTTTTCTGGCTTGCTTTTTGAATAATTCACGTAGTTTAAGAGTATTTTCATAAATCTTTACCCATCTTGTAATAAAGTGAGGAAAGCTTACAAAATAATGTGTTTGTTAAAACCATTCAGTAAATTCCACAAAAATTCTGTTATTGTCATTAGTAGCACTTAAAATATTATGCTGTGATATTTTAATATTGATCTTCCCCAAGTCCAGTGAAACTCCCTGAAAGATCAGATGCTTCCATGAACCCCATGCCATAGATAATGTGACAGAACCTATTGCTGACGTGATTTAAGTTCTTTGTGATAGCACTGCAAGGGAAATTAGAGGACTAGCTTAATTTTATTCTGGGTAGGCAGTCTGATATTAATTATAAAGATGGTATAACTACCACTTTCTGGATAGATTCCACAATCAGCTGAATAATAATTTGCATATGTTTAAGAATCTAGCTATCTGTTATGTTCTGTGAATACTGATTACATATATATACACACATGATTACATATAATATACATATATAATCTTACACTTTCTTATAAAAATCAGTGGAGATTTGAGTACTTAGAGAAAATTAGTGAATACGATATGAGCTGAGTGACAGCATGAAGTCATGGAAACAGGGTGAACTGAGCTCTGAGGGAAGGACTTCTTTTCTGGATCTCCATCAATTACTGGCTACAGAATCTTGGCAACTTGGGTGATTGCTCTGAGATTCCATTTCTTCATCTATAAAATAGTGAGAACATTGACACCTATCTCATAGTATTGTTAATGAAACTATACTGTATAAAAATGGTATAGTCTCCCTAAATGATAAAGGAGAAGTTTGAGGTTAAGTAAGTTGCCCAGATATATTTAAGCCAAAAATTGTGAGACCATCCGCTTGCCTTAAAGGACTAAGGTCTTCCTTCCTGCTCAGCTTAGAGTTGCCTGAGGCAAAGAAGAAAGAATTCATTGCACACAGAATTGAGTTTTCCACTAATTCTTTAAATTAACTCTAGCAAAGGCATCCCCTGCATTCACAGTGCCTAGAAATTTGTATAATAAAGAATATTTTTGGGGGGGAAATTTAAGGTCATGTTTATGTTTTAACCATGTGACTCCACGGAGTGACATTTCTCATAAAGGGTTTGATCCTGCTGCCTTTTGTTTCTTTTTCTTTCC
Organism: Pipistrellus hanaki; assembly: GCF_964339955.1. Lineage (NCBI taxonomy): Eukaryota > Metazoa > Chordata > Mammalia > Chiroptera > Vespertilionidae > Pipistrellus > Pipistrellus hanaki. Next base: position 201,554,516 of record NC_140503.1, on the reverse strand, counting down.
ACCAATTTCTGATATGACATGCTCCTTGCTGAAAATGTGAAGGCTTCCCAGAATGCCATCAGGAAACCTGAAGTTCCAACAAAGGCAATCACTATAATTAACAAATGAGGAAACCCTGAATGAAAGAAATAGATGAGTGAGAATATTAATTAATTAATTAATTAATTAATTTTCTTTATTTTATTTTCTTTATTTTTTTTTTAACTTCCCATCTCAATATCCCTTCGTTGCTGGTCAATAAGATAAAAGGTTCAATTTCTCTCTGCTCTTCAAAGTGATTTTCCTGTTTGGAAGCTCCTCGAAGAGCCAAGAACGGGCTGTAGGAGGCATTGCTTGCTGAGTCTCTGGCTCCCTTCATGGCTTAGAGGAGTTGTACTGGCTGTGCTAGACTTACCACTGGGCCTGGGGTTTTGTAGCGGGCTCCTGTTCTGATTTGTCTAGAATATATTCTTCCTGGAAGCTATTTTTCTTTGACTAACTTCCACTTTTATTTGTGACCTAGGAAATATGGAAGTAAAAATTCCTTTGGGCTATTTTCATAGCCTAGAAACATAAAGCAAGTCAAAGATGATAAAAATGTAATGTACTATTCTGTAGTTAAAAATATGGGATTATAAGTAATAATTTACTGTTATAACATTCTACCTTTACATATACAGATTTAACAATAGAACTAATACACATTTTGGGGGTTTAAAATTATGATCATATCACTACATATAAACCAATGTTTTATAAATGTTATTATTACTTAGCACTATGTCATTGGAAACTGTCCACCTCTGCTTTTTTTTTTTTTTAAACAAATTATGTTCCTTATTTTTCCTGCTTTTATAATACGTGATCATCAAGATAATTTTTAAAGAAAAGAATAAGATATCTGAGCAACCTCTGGATGTTAGGAACAGTAGAAAGTTGAATTTAGCTAATAGTGAGAATTATATTGACTAGATCCAACATGGACATGCTTCAGACTTTTAGAGTAAGCTAAATTACCTTAATGAATAGACTTTTTAAATTTTGTTAAGTAGACCACTTACAATTTTTATGTAGAAGATGGGGAGGTGGGTTGAGCATGCAGAATGTAGAAATCAAAAATAGAGTGGGACATAGTACAGAAATAAGGGTGTCAGAGTACCAGTTGTTAAACCTGTATTTATGGCATGCATAACAGAATGTATTGGTCATTTTGTGAAGAGATTTTTTTAAGGCCTAATAAAAGAAAAATATTCAAATGGGATTGAATTGGGTTGTAAGAAGCCCCAAGCTTAGACCAAGCTATGCCTAGACCAAGGCAGACTGCACTATCCATTATTCCCTACCCTTATTTTGCTTGGTGGTGATTCCACTCCCTTACCCCAACACTTTGAATTCCATTTGTCTGAGACCCTCTTTGCATTTGTGGCAGAGTTAGAAAGCTGAAGTAGTGGTTGGGTAGTTTGGGGATGTCATAAAAGACTCCCAAAAACTTCTTTAGAAAAAAAAATAACTTGTGACCCTTAAAGTTTGGGTAATTGTATATGTCTGAAGGAAATGGTTATGTTCCAGAGGGAAGGCCCTCTCTAAGTAGCCACAGGTTCACATTTTTTTTCCTTCTGAATGGTCATTGGTTATTTGCAATTTGATAATTTATGACAAAGGCAATGATTTGATGTAGGAGGCCAGTGAGAACTATGTTGAATATGTGTGAGCTGGGGAGGGCTGATGTCAAAACCAACAAGCTCATGTATGTGGTCCCTTTTCACACACACACAACACTCACACACACATAACACTCACATGCACATGCTCTACGAAAAAGTATAGAATATAGGTTTTGCTATCAGGTAGACCTGGATTCATGACCCAGACCACTTCAAAGTTGTTTGAACTCTAAAAGACTTAACTTTGTCACCTGTGAAAGAGGATACAAGTCCTTATTCCTGAGGAATGTCTTAAAAACTAAATTAAAAAGTAAATGTTGCCGAAATCAGTTTGGCTCAGTGGATAGAGCATCAGTCTGCAGACTGAAAGGTCCCAGGTTGGATTCCGGTCAAGGGCATGTACATTGGTTGGGGGGACATCCCTGGTAGGGGGTGTGCAGGAGACAGCTGATTGATGATTCTCTTTCATCGATGTTTCTAGCTCTCTATCCCTCTCCCTTTCTCTCTGTGGAAAATCAATAAAATATATATATTTTTTAAAAAAGTAAAAGTTTCCAGTGGCATTCCTATCACAAAGGAAGTGACCAATAAATGATACCTACAAATACAGAATACAATAGTTGTAGTTTTATGTTAACGAATGCAAGCTCTACCTGAAACAGTATATCATATATTCCCAGGGCTATTCATGGAACAATGAATCCCTGAATTCGTCTAAGATTCTATGCCAAATCAGTCTCTGAGCTCACTAGGTTTCCGCAGGAACTGAAAATTATTTAGCTATAGGCAGTTAGGGAAGAAGTGGCGTGGCAGCTTGTGTTTTCCAAAGATGATCTGAATATTGTCCATTGCCCACTGCATATTCTCTCCTGAAATGTGACCTGCAATTCCCCATTAGGAGCAGATGCACCTTTGAATGAGAAGGGAGTGTAAAATGGTCCTGTAAGCACTTTGAAAAATAGAATGAGCCAGAAGTGGGACTCTTCTAGGAGTTCCAAGTGTGACAATGGGTCTGGATACGTTTGCTCCTGACTAATGAATTCTGGCCTTTATGGAAAAAGTGAGACGATACTGAGCCCACCAGGATGTAAGAAAGCCTAGAGGATGATCTGCTATGTGGAAAAAGAGATCGAGGAGGATAGGGACCAGATGTGAGTAAGGAAGACATCTTTGCATTTGAGCCTCTAGCCAATCCCAGATGCCCCAGTTGACAGAACATGGCTCAGAGATTAACTGCCCAGCTGAGTCCTTTCAATGTTCCTGACCCACACATTTGTGAACAAATAGATGGATATGATCAATTACCAAGATTGGACGTGGTTTGTCATCAGCAATAGATCAGCAGATGAATATTATCCATTATGACTATGGATAGTACTTCTAATTTTCTACCATTAGAGCCAATTATATCAGCTTATCTCTTCTTTATTCTGTGATTTAAAAATAGTTATGTTAGCCCTGGCTGGTGGCTTATTTGGTTGGAACATCATCCTATGTGCCAATAGGTTGGGTTCAATCTCTGGTCAGACAAATAAGGAAGGAAACTAATCAATGTTTCTCTCTCACATCCTCACATTGAAGTTTCTCTTTCTTTCTCTGTCTTTCAAGTCAATAAAATTGTATCCTTGTTTTAAATAAAATAAAATAATAATAAAATAAATAAAATAAGTTGTGTTAGTAAAACCTCCAGGTCTTTACACTAGTGGTTGAGCCAATATACTTTTAGGATCTATGTGATTGGGAAAAAGATTCTCAAAACTGCAAGGATGAAGTTGTCTTTAGTCATAGCAGCTGAACTAAATCCTTGCCAAGTATTAGTACCTATCTGAATAACCCTATGTGTGTTTTTGAAGATGATAGGCAACAGACAAAGATTCCTTATGAAAAATTGTGTAACAGGGTTACTTCTAAATTAAAGCCTCAGCTTTGGGTTCAATATTGTCATACTCTGAAACTGTATGCTACTAGATTCCAAGTAGGTTTTGAGGTTGGAGTATGGATTTAAATATAATATCTATCTACCAGTAACTAACTTTTAAAATTTAAGTCACTTACTTAAATACTCCAATCCTTAGTAAGCTTTCTTACTTAGTAAAATTGGCTGTTATGAGGATCACTGTGTAAAATATGCAAGGTGTTACAGAATATGTGTCATCCTTTCCCTCTTCTGAGATCCTTGACTGATCTCAGAAGAGGGAAAGGATTACACATATTTGCTCCTCATTAATATACTTAGGGCAGTAACTATCATTCCCACTCATGATTCAACAAATGAATTAAATTAATTATTTCTCATAATCAAACCAATGAGTCTACTCAATGAATCCAGAGATAAGACCTTAACCTAAAACAGCCCAATCATAATACATCCTCAAAATTTAAGAAGGAAAAAGATTTTTAAAAATCAGCTCAAAACATATGTTCACACAAAAACCTGCCATACATGTTTAGTAGTTTTATTCATAATTGCCAAAACTTGGAAAAAACAAAATGCCCTTCAATAGGTGAATGGGGAAACACCCCCCCCCCCCCACACACACACACTGTGGTACATAATACAATGGAATGTTATTCAGTGATAAGAAGAAATGAGCTATCAAACAATGAAAAGACATGCAGAAACCTGAAATGCATAGTAAGTGAAATAAGCCAGTCTAAAAAGGCTATACAACTAGATAATATTCTGGAAAAGGCAAGCCTGAAAACAGTGAAAAGATAGTGATTGCCTGAAGTTTCCTGGGAAGGGCAAGAACAGAGGGATGAATAGATAGAGCACCAGGATTTCTAGGGCAATGAAACTATTCAATGCAATACTTAATGGCAGATAAATTTGTGAAAACCCAGAGAATGTACAACTCAATGAGAAAACCTTAATTTAAACTATACATGTTAGTTAACTGTAATATATCAACATTGGCTGATGGATTATAACAAATAAATTCATGTAAATTAATATGTACCACATTAATACCAGGTAATAGTAGGAGAAATGGAGAGAGTGGGCTGGTGAGGGAGTACATGGGGACACTATCCTTTCTGCTTAAATTTTTTTTTGTGTAAACTTAATCTGGCTCTGAAAAAATAGTCTATTAAATAAAAAATAAAATCAGCTCCTCTGGTAGGCGAAGTCAAAGAACATGATGTTGGCAGTCATCTGTCCCTCATGAGGAGGAGCCAGGCTGAAAGAGCATGAAGATGACTGACTTCCCCAAAAAGCAGGGGTGAGAGATAGAGAGGGAGCTCAATTAGGAGCATTCTAGCCCCTGGTTGCAGTAGTTCCTGAAGTCTAGATTTATCCCGGACCTCCTTGTACGGTCCTTTGTGATCAACACTTACTTGAGTTCAGGGAGTCAGATACCACTATCCCTTATTGTCCCACTACAATGATTATCATCCAGTGTCTTTTACCAACATCTAAGAGTGCTAGAACTGCTGAGGTCCTTCAGAGTGTCTTGTATCCAGTTAGCACTCAACAGTAGAGTTCCCAAACCAACCAATGAGGAGAAAAGTGGCATTTCATAAGGCTTGTGCATTTGTAAGAAATTATCGTTATTATTCATCTTCTTATGTAGTTTTCAAACTGCATTATTATGTAGATTTTCCCCAGCTTATTTACCTAATTAATGTAACCTCAACTCTAATGTTCAGGAAATTTTGTAATCTAAAAACAATATTTTGATTTCTTAAGAATACTTTGAAGTGCTTAAATGTATAAGTAAATAGAATCAGGATTCATTGTTTAAAAATAAAAAAATTAATTTTAAAATACACTTCACAAAAATAACGTGTAAGGAATGTCAAACCACAATACATGTGTGCATGTTTTTTTTAATGCTAAAACAACTGTTTTCAGATCCATACTGTTAAACATGTACTGCACTATCACAGCTTCTTCAGAGCGGTTCAGCTTGCCTTCACACAAATTTACTTGTTTGCTTCTCAGAACAGGGTCTTCCTTCCCTTCCCTTTTACACATGAACAAGGAGTTAAGTGGCTCAGAGGCCCTGAACACAAATCATAGGGCTGACTTGTGTGATTGTTTAAACTTGAACCTCCATATTCTATCCTTACACCCAATACACAGTTTGCTGGCCCATAATGACACAGGTTTATTCAGCAAGTATTTATGGAACACAGAGCATAGGTCAGGTGCTCATCTCCACTGTAAAGTGGAAAACATTATCATCTTCATTATGGTCTTTTCAACCTAATGAATAAAAGACTGGCACTTATAAATAATAATTTAAAATATGATAATAACAGTTTCTCAAAAAAATAATAAACATAGACTTATCATGTGATCTAGCAATTCTGCTCCTGGATATACACCCCAACTAGTTCAAAGCATGGACTCACATATATGTTTATTCCCAGTGCTCATATCAGCATTATTCACATTAGCCAAAAGGTGAAAACAACCCAAATGTTCATTGATGGATAAATAGATTAACAAAAAATGCTCATAAATAGAATGGAATATTAAATGGAATATTATTCAGCTTTAAAAGGAAGAAAATTCTGACACATGCTACGACATGGATGGATCTTACGGACATTATAGTAACAAACAAGACAAATATTGTGTGATGTTATATACGAGTTCCTCAATAGTTAAATTCATAGAGACAAAAAGTAGAATGGTAGTTGCCAAGGGCTGGGAGAGAGGGTAAGGAGAATTAGTCTTTAGAATATAAAGTTTCAATTTTATATTAGTGTATTCTAGACCTAAAAATGATCAGAATGGCAAATTTTATGCTATGTATATTTTATTACAATAACTATATAGAATAACACACATGTCATGAACTGTACTAAACATGTTCTAGATATTGTTATCTTATTTAGTTACAATAACAACCCTAGAAGGAATATATCATTATTTCCCCCTTGCTATACATGTATAACCATAGTTTCAGAGGCTAAAACCTATGTTGTTGGTCATTCAACTACAGAGCACACAGGTTGTGAACAGAGTACTCTTTAACTCAAAAACCTGGCACATAAATTACCCTCATCCTGCTCAACTTCAAAGTTATCATATAATTGCTTTGTGGCTACCAACATTTTGGTTGAGAGGCCCTCTGTTGGGGAGCACACAGAATTTAGTTGGAAAGTATGTAAGGAGGACATTCTGAGAAAAGGGAAGTGTGCTGAAGGTGACCTGCCCTGTTTATCAGAATTCCCCAAAGGTGGCACACCTTATTATTCCCTGACCTTTTCAAACAAGTCTGTGCATGTGCAGACCCCGAGTGTTTACTATAATAATTATGCTTAATATTTGGGTGTCCTTGCTTAAAGGGTACTGAAAACATATGTACTCTCCCAAATTTACTTATCCTACTGATTGTGTCTAAAAGATAAACTTTATCTCAAACTGCTGTTACAATAAAAGCCTAAGGAGGCAGGTGATGAAGGCTATCTGGTTCTTTTAGCCAGGCAGTCCCCTAGCCCTCTGTCACTCAGGGGCTGCTGGTCAGAGCCCCAGCAGCCATCTGACAGGGGTGTGTGTGTGTGTGTGTATGTGATGTTCCTTTGAAAGAAAGTGTCTTTTTTTTATTGCTCCCCAAATTTACTATAATGTATCTGGGTGTGGTTTACCTTTGATAGATGCTAGAAGGAGATTGTAGAACTTTGTCAATCAATGGCTTTATGTTCTTTGTAACTTTTGCAAAATTATTGGCCATTTTTTAAAAATTGCTTCTGATCCATAGTCTCTCTCTTTTTATTTTATAAATATTTGTAAATTACTTTATTTGTCAGATTTTTTTCATCATGTTCTACAAATCAGCATTTCTTTCTCTATCATATTTTTCTTCCATGCTCCAGTCTATCTTGTGTTTTGTTGTGTTGGTTATTGTTTTATGTTTGATTTTTGTTTTGTTTTGCTTTGCCTTAATCCTACCTGAGGATATTTTTTCCATTGATTTTTAGACAATTGAAGGAAGGGGAGAAAAACATTGATGTGGAGAGACACATTGATTGGTTGCCTCCTGTACACACCCTCAACTGTAGCCAGGGATAGAACCCACAACCAAGATATGAAATCTTGACCAGGAATCAAACCCATAACTCTTTGGTCCATGGGGTGACACTCTAACCATTGAGAAACACTGGCCAAGACTATTGTTTTTTTATTTGCCTTTTTTACTGACCTATCTTCCAGTTCACTAATCTTTAGCCTTTTCTTCAGCAAAATAAAAATAAAAATAAAAATAAAAATAAAATATAAAAAAGCTTCTCAATCACAAATTGAATTGTAGTTATTTTATTTTTCATATCTAGAATCCAGCTTTATTTTATTTTTATAGATTCCAGTTTTCTGATTAAATTTTTAATTTTTTTCTATTTCCACAAACTTATTAGTCACAATTATTATCAGCTCTAGGTCTGTTATCTGCCCTAAATCTTTTTCCATTTTCTGTTCATTTTTAACACATATGTTTTCTAGAAAAGAAATATAATTTAAATATATTTAAATTATAAAGAAATATAAAATGTGCATATAATTTTATAATTTTAGATAAAAACAGGAACTTTTACAAAGCTCTCCAAAGGAGCTATCAAACCATCACTGCAGACATTTTCAGGCCAGGCAGCATCTGCCTTCTAAGTTCTCTCAGGTGAAAAATAATTTTCATGTTTTAGTTAAAGAATGATAGCTGTTAAAGTTTAGGCTTTCAAGGATTATTCACTAAGGTTAGTTTAGTATGAATACTTTATGACTAGAAGCTCACATTTGAGGATTCTATATATTTTTCATGAGGTAAACTTTTGGATGCCAATTTCTTTTATGGATGGTCTATATCCCCTTGTAGCAGGAAAGAACCACAGAGGTATGTAAATGAATTGATGATAAATCCAGGGATTGTTTCTCCTAGTGGAGAGTCAGGAGGAAAGTATTTCCTTGGGTTCTGACAGATAATCTCAAAAAAACAAAATAATAAATTAAAAAGACCCTGCAACAAACACAAGGACATGAGGCATATTTTCCTGCTACTTATAATTTTAGTTTGGTCATGAGTCAGATGTCAAGAAGTAACCTTAGAAGAAAATTTCTTTAATTGACAAGGATACTATTTTAAAATGTAACAATCACGTGGATGCGTATACACACTATCTTTGAAAATAAAGATTCAGCTGAGACCGGTTTGGCTCAATGGATAGAGCACTGGCTTGGGGACTGAAGGGACCCGGGTTTGATTCCGGTCAAGGGCATGTACCTTAGTTGCGGGCATATCCCCAGTGGAGGATGTGCAAGAGGCAGCTGATCGATGACTCCCTCTCATTGATGTTTCTAACTCTCTATCTCTCTCACTTCCTCTCTGTACAAAATCAATAAAATATATTTAAAAAAAAGAAAAGAAAATAAAGATTCAATTGCAGTACTTTTGTTTTTGGTGCTCAGCTTATTAAGAAAATGGCTTAACTCACTACTTAGTGAGTCATGTATGTGGGGTAAAAGAGGTGAATGCAAGCTTGTGGTTAAAAACCAACAATTTTTATAGTGATGAAACTGATATTTCCTGAGCTGTAGTGAGTAATTGGTGGTGGCACAATCATAAGAGAAAAACATACTGTGTCTATGATACCTTGGCTTGTGAAGTGCATATACATTGTTAACTGAATAGTATTTTGTTTTTCACACCTGACCTCTCAGAGCAGGTAGGACAAACCTGGAAACAAAGACACAAAAACTTGTCTGAGATCCTAACATTAAAATAGAAAATAGAAATCATCCAATTTGAGATCTGAAACAAGCCTTCTATTTGTCTTCAAGAAATTTGCAAGTTGTGTTCATTGAGCATTTACTACAGATAAAATAGTGAAGTTGGTACTTGGGAAATAATAATAGCCAATATGCAAAATCTCAGCATTTAAGGGCTTCAAAGTCTAGTGAAAGAGACCAAAATTTAAAAAAATATTAAAAAAAAACATGATGCTACAGTTGAATGAGATCTTTCACAGTGGAATGAATGTACAGCATTTCACAAATGCTACGTGAAAGATACCAAAACTAACAGGTGTCTTTCCTACGATTGTTGCAGGATTATCTACAGGTAGTCTTGTAGAGCAAAATAGAAAATGACATTTCAGATGGAAAGTATAGCACACTCAAAGGCGCAAAGAGGAAGCAGGGCCTGCCTCTTCAGGAGTAAAGGGAAATTGACATGGCCAGATTATAAAATGTGCATTTTGAGATGCCAAGTTGGTGAGAGGAGGTCAGCATGGCTAAAATCATAAAGGGACCTTCCATTTCCATGTCTATAAAATGGTGATCATAGTGGCTACACCGGTAGATACATGGATCCGATATTCTGTCCTCAGGGTTACAGTACAGATTTGCCCAATTGCTGGAGATTCGGTGGCTTACAGCTCTCAGCAGACTTGGTTGGGAAACTGTACTGTGCTGCATGTAGCCTCTTCACCAATGGCCAACGCTCCAGACAATTCTTGCCAACATGGGCAGATGCAGCCAGGCCCCCTTGCCTTTGATTGGGACGACTCTGAGTGGCCATCTCCGCTCAAAAACTCCCTGTAGAATAAATAGGCTATGACTTTGCTGTGACTGCCTTGCAGTTGGCCATACTTTCCTGCCTGACCCTGCCTCCTTATTCCCACATGGCACTGATCCCTAGTGTTCTCCAACAAATTTCCAAAATAGAAATCTCCCCCAAGGTCTATTTTCCAAGGGCTCCAACCAAACTTCCCAGTGTTGTTAACAATATATAGAAATTATAAATGGGAAAAAGCATGTTCCCTATATGAAACACTGCATAAACACTAAGTGTGAAATCAGCTATTAGGTAAAACAAGTAGTAATTGTGAATAGCTGTGGAGACTATTTAAGTTGGTTGGCATATCCAAGATAGCTGATACAATATTATGTCCAAAGTTTTTTATCTTTTCAGCTAAATTTATAAAATTTCTATTAATTCTTTAATGAAAAAGAGCAAAATGACACTTGAACATGCTAAAAAAAAATAATTGTATGGAAGGACCTAGGATGAAAAGCAATAACCTCCTATCTAACCCCCTATCACCATCACAGCACCATACACACACACACACTTGTCCTGGACAGGTCCTACACTGGGTTTCTCTTTTGGAAGATTGACAGGCAGATCTACATAATTACCAACAACACTAGCAGGATGCTGAATATGTTTTGGTGACTGTGAAAACATCCATAAGGCTAAACAATTTTCAAGACCTGCTTCCCCACAGAAAAGCCTTGACATTGATGTGATTCTAGTTGTGGTTCCATGATTTCACCTTGGGGATCTTCTCAACATGAATCATAATGCTGATTAGAAGCATGGACTACAATCAAAGAAGAGTGTGAAAGATCCTAGTGGTGCTAAAAGCCCCAGCTCTAGCTCCTCACCCTGCCCATCCCCCAAACAGCTTTTCAGGAATTATAAAGGCAAATCTGGATTTCATTTAAGAATAGGAAATCCAACTTAATATCCTTAAATTCAAACCAGTAGTCACAGTGAGCACATTTTCACAGCCTTTAATACTTCACTGGAGAGAAAACAGCATACTGGAAATTTGTACAAGGCAAGTGACACTTTTTTTTTCTCTTTTTTTCTTCCCCGCCCCCTCAGTCTAGATACTCAGAGAGAAATTTTAACCTATTTAATTTTAATACTTACAATGTTTATTGTTGCCCTTCTCCCACATGCACACTCCCTCAGGAAAGTTAGATAATTAACTCAAGGTCTTACAGCCTAGGGGCAAACAGCTCTGTAATTCAAGTCCATGTCTTCAGTTATTAGAACCCATTCTGCTATTCTGTATTTTAGTGAGGATGGATGATCACTTTCCTTGGAAAGAGATGACCTTTTATATGCATTTGGGTGTAGCCCAGAATATCTCATGTGGAGTAAGTAGCTGTTTCTCTTTGCGTATCTACAAAGAGGTGTACTGTATGTACTTCTGCAGGGAGGATTAGGACAAAAAGGTTTCTAACACTAATAAACTGCTACTGGATTGATTACTGAGTCTTAACAAGTCCATTTAAGAACATTATCTCCAATAAGGGTTTAATCTCCAAAACTTACAGGGAACTCATACAACAAAAAGAAGATAAACAATCCAAACAAAAAATGGGCAAAGGACCTAAATAGACACTTCTCAAACAGGACATATAAAAGGCCAAGATACATATGAAAAAATGCTCAAAGTCACTAATCATCCAAGTCACTGCATCCAAAATGACAATGTGGTACCATCTCACAAATGTCAGAATGGCTATCATCAACAAATCAACAAACAACAAGTGCTGGTGAGGATGCAGAGAAAAAGGAACCCTCTTGCACTGCTGGTGGGAATGCAGACTGGTGCAGCCACCATGGAAAACAGTATGGCATTTCCTCAAAAAATTAAAAATGGAACTTCAATTTGATCCAGTAATCCCACTTCTAGGAATATATCCCAGGAAACACCAATCAGAAAGAATATATGCACACCTATGTTCAATAGCAGCACAATTTACAATAGGTAAGATTTAGAAACACCCTAAGTGCCCATCAGCAGATGAGGGGATTAAAAAACTGTGGTACATCTACACAATGGAATACTACACTACTGTAAAAAAGAAAGAATTCTTACCAGTTGCAACAGCATGGATGGAACTGGAGAGCATATGCTAAGTGAAATAAACTAGTCGGAGAAAGATAAATATCACATGATCTCATTCATTTGTAGAATATAATGAACAGCATAAACTGGTGAATAAGAATACAACCAGAGTCACAGAAGCATTGAACAGACTGTCCAACCTATGAGAGAAGACTGGGGGTTGGGAGGCTGCGGTGAGGAGGTAAAAGATCAACCAAAGGACTTGTATGCATGCATATAAGCATAACGCATGGATACAAACAGTAGGAGGGTGAGGGCATGTGCTGGGGCGTGGGGCCGGTCAGGGAGAGGCCAATGGGGGAAAAGGGAGACTTATGTCATAATTTTAAACAATAAAAAATTTAAATTAAAAAAAAACACATTATTTCTGAGAAATGGATTCTCATTTCACTACAGTGCAGAAATGTGAAAGGAAACTCTTAAAGAGTGACAGTGTATACTTTTGATTTCAAAGGATTAACATCTATTTCCTACCTGCCACCTACAAGCCATCTTTGTGTCAAGTTTATATAAGCATAGTCTCTGTATTAGTTTCCTTAGGCTTTTGGACCAAATCACCAAAAAGGAGGTAACTTAAAAGTATAGGACATTTTATTTCACAGTTTGCAAAACTGGTGCCAGCAGCACGAAGCTCTCACTAAAGGGTATAGCGAAGGATCTCACCTTGCACCTTCTACCTCCTGGTGGCTCCAAGCTTTCCTTGGCTTGTGGCTGCATCTCTCTAATCTCTAATTCTGTCTTCACATGACCTTCCCCTGTCTGCCTCCTTTCCTCTCTGTCTCTTAACAGGACATGTGGCATTGAATTTAGGGTATACCTAGATAATCCATGAGAATCTCACCTGGAGATCCTTCATTTAATTACATCTACAAAGAACCTTTTTCCAAATAAGGTCACATAGGATCTAGGGTTTAGGGCATGAAGATAATTTTTGAAGGGCACTTTGAGCAATTTGATCCTATATATCCCTATTAAATTTTTTTCTTATGCTTTCCGGTTCAAAAATCCAATCTTCCAAGACATAACCTAACTTTCTAAGAGTTATTCAACCCACTACAGTATATTGCCTAGAGTAGCTTACAGCTTAATAGAAAAATTAAATAAGTTAAAAATGTATAGATGATATAGTATAATTCTAAATAGAGGGTAATGAAGATACAAAGGAGTAAAACACACCGCTTGCAGGGATTTAAGAAAGGCTTCACAAAGAAGGTATTCCTTCAGCCTGGTCTGGAAATGCCAAAAAATGAAAATATAGAAGCGTAAAAGTAGTGTGGGCTTCTGAAGCAGAAGTAGTACACTATACTCCATCAGCTACAGATGTGTTTTGTTTGGCTCACACAATATTTGCCTACACAATATTTAATGAACACTTGAATGAATTGCCAACATTTAAATCCTGGGACATCTGACACAATAATCTTGGTGTCCTGTTTCTTTTGAAAAAGTGAAGTATCTGGCAATGTTGGACTTGTATTAGTGCAAGACACAAACCAGCTGAAGCTGAGAGCAAGTACTGCCTTTGGATGGGACCTGTGTTTTAGTTTCAAAATATCCCCACAACTGCCTCTCATTTACATTATAATTATGTCAAGTGTCATTTGTTGTTGTTAATGAACTTGTGCTATTTTATAATGATAATTAGGAGTAAAGACATTTAATTTTATCTGTCTTTGTTAAAAGTAGGAACATAAATAATAGAGATTTATGATTTTAAAAATAGTGAGAAAGCATACTTGCATATGGAAGGGGAGATTTTATTTTTTCTTCAAAATTCAAAGTGTGTCTGAGGAGAAAGTAGAAAATTTTTACTCTTGAACACTTCATTCATTTATGTTTCCTGTGCATTTTGCTTCTGGGCCATTTAAGCTTTCAACTTTTGCCTTTACTTCTTAAATCTGGGAGGATATGTTGATAAGTAGAGGGGTTTCTACTATAGAAAATATGATCAACTACAGTTTTTGTTGCTCTGATGATTTGTCAGCAATCTGCAGCCAATTAAGTATCATAATTTTTACCCATCAATTTTTCCCCAATCAACTCGTGCTATTGACATTTTTAATATTGGGCAATTTGATTCTGTTGATCCCTATTAAATTTTTTCTTATGCTTTCCAGTTCAAAAATCCAAACTGTTGAGATCTTTTATGATTCTTCCAAAACATATCCTAACTTTCTAAGAGTTATATAACAGCAAATTTATCTTCATACAAAGCATTGATAAAGATGTTGCAGAGTGATATACAGCACACTGTAGACCCAAGTCCCCTCTTTTAGATAAATATGGATGAACATTTTGCATTCTTCTCTAGTATTGTGATACAACCCTATCCTTCTTCTTTCCAAGGTTAACATGATAAACTTTGTTGAATTCTAGGCTGAAAAAAAGAGTGAGATTAAAACTGAAGAGAGGGGAGAGAGAGAGAGAGAGAGAGAGAGAGAGAGAGAGAGAGAGAGAGAGAGAGAGAGAGAGAGAGAGAGAGAAGCAATGAAACGGAAATTGGGAGATTTTGAAAAAGATTAAGAATCACCAATATTAATGAGGATCATTTGATATTGTTTGTTTGTTTATTGTTAATCCTCACCTTCAACTTAGAATATTTTTCCATTGATTTTTAGAGTGGAAGGGAGAGAAGGGGGGGTGGGTGGGGAGAGAGAGAGAGAGAGAGAGAGAGAGAGAGAGAGAGAGAGAGAGAGAAAGAGAAAGAAACATTCATGTGAGAAAAACACATGGATTGGTTGCCTGCTACACCAGCCTTGACTGGGGTCAGGATTGGAACCTGCAATCCAGGTGCATGCCCTTGATTAGGAATTGAACATACTAGTATGACCCTTCTCTGCATGGGATGATGCTCTAACCACTGAGAACAATGTCCAGGGTGTGATATTGTTTATTTTTAATGAAGGCATTTGACTTCCAGTGATCTCTCTTTTATTTATGAATGCTCACAAACAATATACTTTTTTTTTTTCTGAAAATGAGTTGAAATCATAAATCCTTTGTCTGGTTTACAGTTTCTGAAATGGATACTTTCTTTTTTGAAAAGAAACTTTAGAAAATATTTATAACAGCAACTTTAACAAGTATGTAAAATCCTGCCTTATGAATTACAATACCCTTTGTAGTAAAACAATAAATCTAGTTCATAACTAATATTTATTAGTTGTTCATTTTATCAAAGTATTAGAAAGTTAATCCTGACCTAGTAGATATTTTATTTAACAGCTGCACTTATTTATTAAAACAATAATTTTAGAATTCCACTTATTGTAGGATATGATATACTTAATTCATTTAAATAACTCATATATTTTTTTCTCCCAAAATATTATTTATTGGCAAAATAGTCAATTTACAGAAGATTGGTGAGTGGAACAGAGTTTCATAAGTAAAAATACTGATATTGGCTCTATAATCCTATACAATAAAGAGCTAATATGCAAATTGACTAGGCGGGGGGGGGGGTGCAGGCTGGCAGGGGGGGGGGGTTCAGTTGGGGGTAACCAGGCTAGCAGGGGGTGGGCAGTTGGGGGCGATTAGGCTGGCAGAGGGGGCAGTAAAGGGTGACCAGGCCAGCGGGGGGGCAGTTAGGAGTGACCAGGCAGGCAAGCACTTAGGAGCCAGTGGTCCAGGATTGTGAGAGGGATGTCCAAATGCCATTTTAGGCCTGATCCTCAGGACCAGGCATAAAAAGGCATTTGGACATTCCCTGTGGGGTCCTGTATTGGAGAGGGTGCATGCTGGACTGAGGGGACCTGGCCTCTAGTCTATACTAATAAAAGGGTAATATGCTAATTAGACTGGGTTTACCAGACATATTCCAGACATCACACTTCCTTCCAGACAGTTAGGGGGTGACCAAGCTGGCAGGGGACCAGTTCAGGGGTGACCAGGCCAGCAAGGAGGGACCAGTTAGGAGGCATTCAGGCTGGCAAGCAGAGGGAGTTAGGTGTAATCAGGCAGGCAGGAAGAGTGGTTAGGAGTGATCAGGCAGGCTGGAAGGGGGGCAGTTAGGGGACAATCAGGCCAGCAGGGGTAAAGTTAGGGGGCGACCTGACCAGCAGGGGACCAGTTGGGGGCAACCAGGCCATTAGAGGAGCAGTTAGGGGGCAATCAGGCCAGCAAACAGAGGCAGTTAGGGGTGATCAGACAGGCAGTTAGAGTGGTTAGGGGTGATCAGGCAGGCATACAGGTGAGTGATAGATTATAAGAGAGTGCAGGCCAGACTGAGGGACTCCTTCCCCCTCCCCCCAATGCACAAATTTCATGCACTGGGCCTCTAGTACTAATAGAAAAGATTATTACAAACATCAGAAACATTTTTCATCAATTCTGATAGCTGAGACTTTGGATTCTTTAACTTCATTTCTACCCATAAAACTGACACTTACTAGGTATGTATACTTTGGCACATTTCTTAAAACCTTGTTGGGCTTTACCCCTCATTTTCATTAATGAGATAACACTTTATATAACACATTCCTGTAAGATTAAAGGGAAAGTGGTAGATTTAAGGCACCTTTCATAGTGCTTACCCTACAAAAATAGCTCAATAAATGTTTCCTCTCCATAATAGCTAACCTAATGAATGAACAAGACTTCAATTACTCACTATTTTGCATTTGAATAATTACTGTTACTTGTAAATGAGGTAGAATGTAATATAAAATCATAACATTTATTTTTCTGTGTGCATATATGTAATACTCCTTAGACAATTTTGGACCCCCCAGTCTAATTCAATCCAGATTTGACCTAGGCAGAGACCAATTAGATTGGGGGGGAGAGAGGGCTTATAAATTTCACAACAGTGGGGGTGGAGCTGTTTCTAGAGTAAGATTTCTTTTAGCAAAAAAAAAAAAAAAAAAAAAAAAAAAAAAGAAGAAAGAAAAAAGAAAAAAAATGTTTTGAAAGAACAATGGGATATGTGCTAAGACTTGGCCCCCAAAACACCAAGCTTCATTAATTCATTCCCTTGACCAAAAACTCATTGAACTATGTTTTTGTTACCTCTTTTCGATAGAACTCAGAATAGTCTGTGACTGTGCTTATCGGAAATGAAAAGGAGATTAAGATTCAAATGAGAAGATATCAGAAGTAAAAGACCTGAACTAGTTGTGGTTTACCTACATTTTATAATAAAGAGGTTGAAATCATTGAGACTTCTGGCTGTTAGACTTCTGGCCTTTAGGCCTAACTAACTGGAAGAAATATTTTCATTAAAAATTAAACAAATGGTGGCCATATTAGAAATGAGCAAGTCTAGTGTTCTCATTCCTTAGGAAAGTACATCATGAGGCTGAATTTTGCCTCTCAATTCTAGATAATGGAATAGAAAAAATAAACACTCATAAAAGAAACTATACTTAGGTTTATTTTGCTTTGAATTTATCTTTCCATTGTGTTTTTTGTTGTTTTTGTTTGTTTGTTTGTTTTGGGGGGGATCAAGAAAAATACCACATTGTTTTAAAATTAGAAATCCAGAATTCCCTGAGAAACTTCTATATTTCTAGTTATATTCTGAAGAATACTTATAAACTTTCTCATTTAGATGACAGTTTAGCTTTGCTATGATCAGAATAAGTGGGTTTGAATCCAGCTATAAGACTTTCTAACTGTGGATTAATTTCTTAATTATTTTTAGGGCTTAATGCTTTTATCTGTAGAAAGATGATAAAAATTGTTATTGTGAATATTAAACATGATAAACAATGTGAAGTACTTAGCACATGCTTGCTACACATCCTATCATATTGATATTATTATGTTTTATATATATATATATATAGATAGATAGATAGATAGATAGATATAGATATATGTATGCATGGACCATTAGAGTCTTAAGAAATGGACATATTTTGATATGTAAGAATCTACTCTAATAAGAAAGAAATATGCAAATTGACCATACATCTGTGACATCCCACTAGCCAATTAGGAGTGAGTATTCAAATCAACCCAACAAAGATGGTGGGTTAATTTGCATACACAGGCGCAAAGCAAAGACTGAAGGCTCCCGCCCTCCCGAGCAAAGACTGAAGATTGAAGACTGAAGACCATGAAGATGTCTGAAGACTAAAGGCTGAAGAGTCTTGGCTTCTCTGTTGTGGCCTGTACAAAGGCCTGGGTCTTGGGTGCCAGAGGAAAACCAGTGCTGGAAGCCAGGGGAAGGAAGGCTTATTACATGAATCTTCATGCTACGGGCCTCTAGTATACAATATTCATGCTATCACAGATGAAGGATTTGGCCAGTTAGCCAATTTCTTTGCTCTTATCCAAACACTGCAGTGTTAAGCCTTCCATGAAGTCAAAAGCAGCATTCATCTCAGACCTCAGAAGCAGGACAATCTCAACTATTTAAAGAATTTAGATTCGGTTCCTTACAATGATACAGGAACAAAGGAGTGGGGACATATTTTTCAGGGGCATGGGCAGTATCAGACATGAGAGCAGATATTTAGGGTTTCTGGGTTGGGTTGCAATAGTGCTGAGCACTGCACCCTGAATCTCAGAGGCATCCAGGAAAAAGCCCTTCTTGCCCACATCTAAGGGCAATTATTTTTCATCATTTTTAATCAAGCAATTAGCACAGTGCCTGGTACAAGATCATACTTATTACAAATTTTGAAATGAATGTATAAATGAGTAGATTAATGCCATTGTAGTAAATCCCTTCCAACTTCTACAGAGACTTAAAAAGGATGGGCTAGGCTAGCTTTCTTCTGGGACATTAGAAGTCTACTAGTAATACAACCTTCCTCACCTCCTCATTTCCCATCCGGAATATTATAATTGACATTCATATAATTGACAGCATACATGTAGAGTAAAATTTTCATTTTTCAATGCATTTTTTACTCATTACATATAGGAAAAAAAATTTTCTCTCTCTAGGGTTTGGACTACTACATTCATTCACATTCTATTTCAATCTTAAAACATTAAACATTCACCATAATCTATACATATCATATTATAGTACATGAAAGTATGTGTATTATTTTATAGAGGACATTCTTGTATATTTTTCATGTTTACTTCTCAAATATACACAAAATTACTAGATGGCTTGTAATTGTAAACTCTTTTAAGGAAGGAACTACTGCATATCTGACAAAACCATACGTCAGACTTATTTTCTGAAATGCCAGTAACTTTCTGTTTATAAGTATATGAAACACACACACACACACACACACACACACACACACACAATCCCCTAGGATGTAGTCACATCAGTGATGTTCATCATGAAAAGCTTTTGTATGTGTTTGTGTATTACCTGTATTATTAACACAGCTTTCCTAAGAAAAATGAAGCATAACCAGATAACTGTTTTTTTTTCTAGAACAGTTTTCCTCTTATAAGATATTCAAAGAGAATAGCTGTCAAAGGTTCTTTCAAGTTCACCTAATGAATTGTTTCCACATGTGTTGAACTTCCAGCTCACTGATGACTTGAAGCAAGAGGGTATCCAGTTGCCAAAGCTTTCGCTGAAAGGCAGTTTTATTCCGTTTCACTGTGGAGTTATAGGGGGACATTCTTATTGAAGAAGTTCTAAAAGGCTTCTTCATATAAACTGTAGTTTAACTTTAGAGAATCTTTCCACTAATAAAACCTCAATGTTTCCTGAATGTGTCTGTTCTGGGACTTTAGAGCATATTCCTTCCTTATCTGCATTCTGTAGGAAAATGCATAGACTCCTACATCTTTAAGTGTGATCACAGCAACAAAACTAAGCCAATATGCAGCATGGAAGTGTTTTAAATGCTCTGCCTCCTCATGGAAAATACTTTAATTTTTAGATCATTACCCCTAATATTTTTTTAGTTTTTAATCCTTATCCAATGATATGTTTTGATTGATTTTTTGAGAGGGAGGGAGGGAGGGAGGGAGGGAGAGAGAGAGAGAGAGAGAGAGAGAGAGAGAGAGAGAGAGAGAGAGATCAATGGGAGACAGAAACAGCAACAGATTGCCTTACCCATGAGCCCTGATGAGGATTTGAACCTGCAATCTTTTGGCGTACAGGACAATGCTCCAACCAACTGAGCACCCAGCCAGAACTACCCCTAATATTTTATATCTGATTGTGCAAACATAATTATGACATTTTAAATAATAATTCAGGTATATTATACTCTTGTGAATATGGTACTCTACCTGACATTTTTGAAAAATTGGTCTATAGTTATTATGGATAACATTTGTTATGTACATTCTTTAGTTCCTCTCTCTCATCTTTCTCTTCTTCAATTCAACAGTAATTGCATGCTAAATATGTGTTATGCACTATTTTAGATTTTAGTTGGCAGAGATAGAATAACACATAAGACAACCATAGTCCATGACACAAGAAAGGTGATATTTGAAAGGCAGGATAGAGAGGTAATAAAAAGTAAGAAAATTAACAGACAGCATACATGTAGATAATGATGGCTTTAAGAAGAAAATAAAAGACACAAGAGGGACAGAGAGTTACTTGGGGATTCAGGGGTGCCAGGGGAGATAGAGAGGGACAGCATCTCTAAAGTGACAATGTGCTTCCTCCTGTCTAAAGCTGAGTGAGGTGTTCTTCTACTTATTAGTATCCTCTGACCTGTGTCTTTGACTCCTCATCTGCCCCGGACATCTCTGTTTTTACTGCGAAGCTTCTCTTTTTCCATCCTCCTCAGAATACTAGCCATTATACTGAGTACAATTCCTTCACTGACACTAATTATCTCCATAGGGTTCTAAGTCATAGCCCCAACCTCTGGCCCCAGGATGGTACATGAGGCAGTCCTGGTCAGTTATATTTCACAGCCTCTTCCAGCCATAACTGGTGGCTCAGTGATAGGCAGGTGAGCCCAGTCTTGTCAAAGTCCTCCTCTAAGATGGTATATGCTAGTACTGAGAGAATAGTTCTAGTATTTCTTTATAATGTAATACAGTATCAGTTGGATCCCCACACTCTCTAAGTCGGCTTCACTGCACAGTTTGATACTTATTTTTAAATCATCTTTCTTAAATAATTTGATATGGATTGATGTCACACCCAGAAGTATCCTGAATATATATGTCCACACTGCTGGCTCCTGCTTTCCATTATGTAAATATGTTCAAGCCTTTTCTGTTAAACACAAAACAAATTACCCATTCCAATACCATGTCACGTCCAGGTACCTGTATTTACTTTCTTATTTCCTTCCCCAAATCTATGTCTTCTTTTTCAATAATTTCTTATCAAAATTGCATATCCTCAATGTCTCTATTTCCCTACTCTTCAATAGCTAGCTATACTTTAGTCTGCCTTCTGTTCTTATTACACATTTTTAAAAAAAATATACTTTATTGGTTTTTTTTTTTTTTTTTACAGAGAGAAAGGGAGAGAGATAGAGAGCTAGAAACGTCGATGAGAGAGAAACATCAACCAGCTGCCTCTTGCACACCCCCTACCGGGAATGTGCCCACAACCAAGGTACATGCCCTTGACCGAAATCGAACCTGGGACCTTTCAGTCCACAGACCGACGCTCTACCACTGAGCCAAACCAGTTTCGGCTTATTACATTTTTAACAAGTTATTATAAATGGCATTGTGGCAAAATCCAATAGGCATTGTTCAGATGCTGTTGGGTTTTTTTTAATAAATATATTTTATTGATTTTTTTACAGAAAGGAAGAGAGAGGGATAGAGAGTTAGAAACATCTATGAGAGAGACATCGATCAGCTACCTCTTGTACACCCCCTACTGGGGATGTGCCCACAACCAAGGTACATGCCCCTGACGGAATCAATCCTGCGACCTTTCAGTCCACCTGCTGACACTCTATCTGTTGAGCCAAACTGGTTTCGACATGCTGCTGTTTTTGAATAAAAATACAAAATTGTTTTGCCATTACAGGCCAAACTACCACTCTGACTTGGTT
This sequence comes from Pipistrellus hanaki, assembly GCF_964339955.1. Taxonomy (NCBI): domain Eukaryota; kingdom Metazoa; phylum Chordata; class Mammalia; order Chiroptera; family Vespertilionidae; genus Pipistrellus; species Pipistrellus hanaki. Next base: position 201,532,318 of record NC_140503.1, on the reverse strand, counting down.
ATCTACCTACCTTTCTGAAAACTCCTCCTCTCTATTTTTGTTCATGTTTAATACCCATGTCTTTCATAAAAATTATTGTTCCCCTTTGGTGTTATCTTTGGATCTCTTTTTAAAAAATATATTTTATTGATTTTTTTACAGAGAGGAAGGGAGAGAGATAGTCAGAAACATCAATGAGAGAAAATCATCAACCAGCCTCCTGCACACCCCCTACTAGGGATGTGCCTGCAACCAAGGTACATGCCCCTGACTGGAATCAAACCCAGGACCCTTCAGTCCACAGGCTGACGCTCTGTTTACTGAGCCAAACTGGTTTAGGCTATCTTTGGATCTCTTAATGTTCCTTCTCTCTAGACCATCCTAAACATACCCTAGGCTTCAATTGCCACATATTCCAAATCAATATTTCCTGCCCATACTTGACTTCAAAGATACACAAATACACACACACACACACACACACACACACACATACACACGTACACATGCACACACACAATGTAGCCTTTTTAGACACTGATGAACATGATCTCAATTTCAACATTTGCTAAATGCCATCATGGTAGTCTTCATGAATCTCACTCCACTCCATGTTCCTCATTTCAGTAAAGAGAGCCATAAGCCACACTCTGTTCCAAGGCAGATAAAGCATCTAGTATTAGGTGATTAAACTAATAGGATTGTTCCAAGAAGGAAATGACATGAAAATTACTTAACATACTGTCTGGCTCACAATGCTCAGAAAAGAGAAGGCATAAAAAATATGGTCTGAAGGAGTCAATAGAATTAAACCCATTTTAAGAAATCATGATATACATAATATACATATTCAACTTGCAAACCAGATTTATAGGCTAAAACTACACTAACTCAGTTTTTTATTTTCAGTGAAAGACTACATAAATAACTAAAAAACTAAAGATAATAATAAAAAAACCTAAAGATAATAATCTCCTCTTCTTCCACACAAAACCTTTCTACCTCCTTACACAGGCTACAGGAGTGGCTCGGAACACTTTCTCATCCTTCACCTGGCACATCAAGCACTTTGCTCTCATGGACGCCTCTGGATATTGATCCCGGCTCCAGAGGGCACCCCCCTTACTGAACATTCCTCTCAGTAAGAGCAGTTATCACCTTGAATCATTAGTATTTATTTATGAGCCTACCTCTGCTGTAGACTTTCAAATCTTGAGTTTGAGGTCTTTGTCTAACCACCATGCATCTCCTAAGTTTGATCTGTTATGAAATCTCTGTGAAACATATACATTTTAAATGGAAAATGACATCCTCCATCCCCTAATGACAAACTTGTGATCTGTGAGGCATTCCCAGAAAAGCAAAATGACTACAGTAGTGGTCTAGCTGCGGTTTGCCACTCTGTTGACTAATGAGTTTGCCGACCACGGACTATAGCATTCACGTAGTCTCCCTTGTATTTCAGAGCTGTGATAAAGCAACATTTACCAGCTTATCTTCCCCATAACAATAAGTATGTGCAAATGTGGTGCATTTAACAATTTGGTCTTCATACTGAACACCTGCAAAGGTGTACTGGGGATTGACCCCCACCATCAATGCAGACTGAGAAAGTTTGTTGTGAAGAACATTTGCTTGTCTCAGCTGTCTTTGATTTACTCTGTAGCTTGGCTCCCAAGTAGAATCCTATAAGTTGACTTCATTTCATGACTAATGCTCCAAGATGCTGATTGTTTGAATTAAAGTCTCTCTACTCCTCATGCCATTCACACGCAATCACTAATGCCAGCTCTCCAAGATTTAAATGACTCTGTGTGGTGCTCCCTGGTAGGCTCAATAAGAAATGACAAAGAGTGGCAGTAGGAAGGTGACTCCGTCCAGGAAGCTTCCAGAAAGTGTGTTTTCTAGGTCTTGGTTCAGATTATTTTACCCTCTTTTACTAGTATAATATCATCATAATACAAGAATCATGGGACCCAGCCTACCTTTTTAGCTCAGTGACCAACAATATCTTCATGAAAACATTTGCATTACTTTACCATCAATGCCATTAAAAAAAAAAATGAAAAACACCCTCGCCATTTTTCTCAGTGGTTAGAGCATTGGCCTGCATATTTGAAGGGTTACAGGTTTGATTCCGGTCAAGGGCATATATTTTGGTTGCAAGCTGGATCCCTGACTCTAGTCAGGGTGTGTGCAGGAGGCAACCAGGTAATGTGTCTCTCTTACCTTGATGTTTCTCTATCTCTCTGTCTTTCCCCCTCCCTTTCATTCTCTCTAAAAAATAAATGAGGGAAAATATCCTCAAGTGAGGGTTAACAACAAAAAACAATAAAAACGTAAAAATCACAAGTTTGATTTCTTAAAAGCAATACACATTTGTTATCTTATTGTTCTGGAGGTCAGAAGTCCAACAATGGTTACACTGGGCTAAAATCAGCTAAAGGAAAAGTTGAATTTCCTACCAGAGTTTCTGAGGGAGAATGCATTTTCTTGAATTTTCCAGCTTCTGGAGGCCACTCACTCCCTTTGGCTCAGGGCTACTTCCCTAATCTTCATCTGCAAGCCAGCAATGTTGGGCTGAGTACTTCTCAGACTTGCTTTTTTGTGGTTCTCTTTTCTGCCTATGCCCCCATTTCTCAGGACGTCTGTGATTACCCGTGCCCACCTACGTCCTCCAGGATAATCTCCTCATATTGACATCAGCTGATTAGCAACCTTGATTCCAGCTGCAACAATATAACCTCAGGTTCTGAGAATCAGCACACGGACATTGGCAGGCCATTACTCTGCCTATTACAATATGTAAGAAACATTGCTGTGGAAAGTTGCCAGGGAAAACACAGGATGCACCATGTATTTGAATTTCAGATAAACAGTACATGTTCGGGGGAATATAAGTATTTCCTATACATTAATAATATACCTAAAACATTCCATGGGATATATATTTTTAAAAATCCATTATTTATGTAAAATTCAAGTTTAAATGGGTGTCTTATATTTTTTAGTGACTTTATTCTATTTATTTACATTTTATTTTATTTTTTCCCCATCACATTTATCCCCTCTATGCATTCTTCCATCTCCATCCACTTCTCTCCCCTTCCCATAACTAATAGAAAGAGAGAACTCATGGACATGACTGGTATTTTTATTTGATAAATCTGGAAACCCTACCAGGAACACAAGTGAGTAATCCTGGTTTGAGATCCAGACACAAAAAGTACCAAAAGACCTAAGACAGTCACTTCCCTGACTTTGATACTTATTACAGTATTGTATATTAAAGTGAAATTCATGGTCCCGATCTTATGAGATTGTTAAGCAAAATGTAAAATACCTTTTCTATGAAATAATATATATCAATTATAATGTTATTTTATTAATTCTCTCATTTAACAGAAACTTCATGTGGTAATGTTATGAGGAATCAGGAAATAAAATTACATACCAAGTATAATTGTAACATAATTATAACATACTGGAAGCAAAGATTCTAAAATGTCAAGAGAGATTTCTCTTTCTTGGTAAGGTGATTGCTTTAAACTTCCACTGTGTGCCCTAACCGGTTTGGTTCAGTGGATAGAGCATTGACCTGCGGATAATTTGCATCTATGAAATTTATTTACCATTATTAATAGAAAGCATTATACATTGTGTATCATGACCATTTTAAATTTTTTAATACGTATTTCATTCAGTTCAAAAGTCAACAGTGAAAATATGGAGTCTGTGTCTTTTAAATTAAATCCATTCAAATACCTATTGTTTTAATAACACTTGAGAGAACACATCACGGAGTGAGTATATAAAGCTGTGATACAGTCACTCAGATAACAGCATCAGGAATCACTGTCACACAACTTCAATGGCTTCGCTAATTATCAACATTTGTGAGAACCTGGTCATTTCCAGCAACTTGCTCTTTTGATTAATGTCTTGAAAGTAAAGCCAGCTGTTAATTATGTTAACAACCAATTCCTTGGGAATCATCATAATCCATTTTAATGGGCTGACAATTATTATTAATCAAACTCAGAGAACCGAACAAGTACTACAGATTTGAAAATTCAGCTTTCCTAAGGATCAGAGGATAAGATATGTATGATAGCAAAGAATGACAGCAAGCATCTTTTTAATGGAGAAAGTAGTATTTTTTCCTAATTATGTGTAGGCCTTTGATTGTACTATTCAGCTGAGCCTACTCCCATGATGCAAAGCAGCCAGCCACAGAGTGGAAAATGTAATTTAGAATTAGTTGTTTGGTATATTGTAAGAAAGAAAAAAGATGCTACATATAACTTAGTAAGAAACATAAAAACAAATAAAACCTGACATTGTGGGCATAGATTTAAGAAAAAGATCATTGGAAGAAGAAAGACACTGAAAAGAAGACCCAAAGGAACTTTGAGTTTTTTCTCTTGCACTTGCTCTCTATCATTAAGTACTTCTAGTCATTTGTCTTTTGTAAGTGGCATTCAAAACCATTCATATCATAGAGAATGTCACATGGATTAATTCCTAGCCCTGGAGCCACAGGCTTTAATGATGATAAATATTTGGTACATTTGATAAAGACTCAAGTGAAAGACTAAATACATTCCATTTTGTATTTCTAGTTAACAGATCTATGTCAATGGCATTTTTTCCCTCCTTCCTTCCTTCCTTCCTTCCTTCCTTCCTTCCTTCCTTCCTTCCTTCCTTCCTTCCTTCCTTCCTTCCTTTCCTCCAACACTAGCTATCCAGTTCCTACTTTGTAGAAGGCTCTGTGTAAGTGCTATAGGTACATAGATGGGCAAGAAAGATATGGCCTTCTCTGGAAATGCTTATGGTGTGTTGAGAGAGTAAGGATAGCAGGAGAATAAGTACATAGTTCAAGTAACTCTAAGTGGATAATAAGAGTTGTAGAGAACATTAAAAAGAGTGATGTGATAGAGTGGACAGGAAGGTAGTGTTACTTTAGGACAAGGGAAGAGTCCCTAAGAATGTGACATCTGCACACAGGCCTGAAAGTCTAGAAGACAAAGACCTGGGAAATAGCCTTCTGGGCAGAGGATGCTACGACAAGGTCTCCAATCTGGAAGAGGGTTTGGGTGTTTGAGGACTAAGATACCTGTGGGCTTGGAACACAGTGCACAGTAAGGGGGAGAGTATAAAATTAGTGCTGTAGACAGGCAAAGCCCAGATTTCAGAGAGCCTCCCTGGATATAGGAAGGGTTTGTTAGATTGCACTGGGAAGCAATTGGCAGAGTGTTTAGTAGGTCAGTAACATTATCTGAAATTAGCATATTCTTAAGAACAAAGGTTTTTCAGTGGATAATGGCTAAGATAATGAGTGACAGAGATACAGGAGTAGATTTTAAAATCTAACCATATGTTTTCATTACCTTCCTTTTTTAACAAAATGCACTTTAAAGTTTAACAAAAAAAGAGCTTGAATTCAAATTGATGCACATTTATTTATCTAATACTAATTTTTCTGTGAAACATTATATAAAAATCTCTCCTCAATTACTAGTAGAAAACTCCCAGTTATGTATCAGAATAATCATCTATCCTAATCTGCTTATCTCTGAAGCAAAAAGAAAATTTTCTGGTTGCATATGCAGGGCTCTCAGCAAAGACAGGGTGTTAGGATATAAAAGGATATAAGCAAAGATCAGGCACCACTAGATATTAGGCCGGAATTTGCCCACTCCCGGGTGATAATTCATCTCTATTGCCTCCTTAATGCCTTTGGACTGCAGCCTTACTATCTTTGCATCACTTGTTATATCCACAGGCTTTTAATAAGCATCTGACTTCCTGTTAGAAAGAGGTCTCTCCTATGGAAGATTTGGGGAATATTACCAGGGATTTTAAAAAATGATAAATTGCCATGAATTCTTTTATTGAATTATGAAGAAATTGACATCAGGAATCTTAGAAGGAAGATTGATTTTCTGAACTTATGTATGCTATCCCAATACTCCATTGATGATGGTTTGAATATCCCATTGATTGTGATCTCACTGGTCATGGAAGCACATTCCTGGGAACCAAGACAGTTCAATTATCCTAAATTGTCTCAGTAGCTACAGATAACTGAGTTTTGGTTGACAGAAGAGCACAAATTATCCTAAGTTGCCTCAGTAGCTACAGAGAGTGCATTCCTGTAGACTCAGTGATCCCAGAATCTGGACAGCACAATTATTTTAAATTGTCCAGGTGGTCCCAGATAATGTGTTTCTGTCAATTCAGTGATACTTTAGGTAACTAACTTGCTCAGTTTCACTTCTGTAAAACCGTGAAGCAGGTTCCTCATTCCAGACCCAAAGATGTAATTGATACTTTTTGATATTCTGCCAATATAAGCCAGACATGGCAAGCTGTTCGGGGTTGCAAGGTCTGGAGAGCTTTTGCTCCCTCGTATTCCACCAACTTTTAATAAATGACTCCATAATTTGACTTTTTTTAGGTGTCCTTTGTAAGATGGGGGATACACTACAGCACTGTCAGAGCTTCTTCCAGCTACTTTCCCCCCCCTCCTTGTTAATGTGAAGAATAAGTTAAGTGGTGATTTTAGCCTATATTTATCAATCAAAATTTAAAACAGATAAAAATACCTTTGTAGATGTAAAGATCTTAGGAAAGTACCTTCTGTAAGATATACGCATACACATATACTCAATGCTATATATGAATTAGAAGCTCTACATTTTCCATGGGATTTGTCATAGATCATTGTTTCATAGGAAAATAAATTATATGAACTAGAATTTCAGAGAAACTTTGAAGAAAGATACTGACCCCAATTAAGAAATGGTGTACTGTTTTGATATATAATTGTGCTTCCCTGGTTAGAACAATATTAGACTTTGACTGATGCTCAAATAATATGTAAGTACTGGGTCAAGCTCTTCTTTAATACCTCTATTAAACTCCTTGCTCTTACAGAAGAGAACAAAATGACCAATATACCAGAGACCTGATTGCTAATTCTAACCATATTTTAGAAAGTTATGTCATCTGGGGGAAAATAGTGAATCACTATAAGTCCTCAGTTTTCCATCTGTAAAATGAGAGGGTTGTAGGAAAAACTTCCTAAAACTTCCTAAAGTTCCTCTTTATTTCTATGATATTGCATAAGTACAAAGAGTCATGGACTGTCAAGTTAGTGCTAACCGTGTCATTAAGCAGCTGTGTGACTTTGCATACATCTCCTTCACTCTCTGAGCACTGACCTGTTTATCTATATACATAACAGACTAAAGCTTGCTCTGTCCCTAATAGATTTCAAATTCAATTTAATAACTACCAGCAAATGTTTATACCTCATGCCTATTAAATATATGTTTATAGATTTAGCAGTTGGGTATGCATCACACATTGTGATATGAGAAGATACCATAGACAGGCTAATGGATAGCCAGTATTAAAGAGATATATGTATTTTTCTAGGTTTGAAAAATAGTAACCTGAAAAAATATTGAGCCTTTAATTATTTACATGATGTTTTAACCAATTGGAAATCCCTGAATATAGTACTTTATAAGGTACTCATATATTTCTAATTGTAGAACATTATCTCTGAATAAAAAGGTACATGGGTCTTCTCTACCTAAATAATAATACATGAATTTGGTACAGATTTTGGAACTACAAAAATATAAAAAGTAACTCATTTCTAATTCTATCACTGTAGGCCATCTGTATTATCATATTGGGGTACTTCTGAATTTTCATATAATTTGGATTATTATATAAATGCTTAGTGTAATCATAAGTGATAGATTAAATAGAGAAGGTAGACCGGAGACCGGGATGGCAGGACACACACAGGCTTTATTGGAGGGAAGAGTACCCCTGCTGGCTGCTTCCACAGAGAGGAGCAGAAGAGAGCAAGCGAGGGGCGTACAAGCATCTTTAAGGATAGGGGGAGGGGCTTAGGGCACTCAGCACATGCTGATTGATTAGGGACCTAGGGACTTAAGGTATTTGGCAGGTGCTGATTGGTGGTTCAGAATGTCTGGCCGCAGGTGGGGTGTATGTCTGTCCATCAACTGAGGGAAGGGAGGATCTATCATTCCAGGCTTCTGGTAATATTTTTTTAAAAATTGAGAGTCCGGGCAAGGTCAGGGGGTGAAGGTCAGTCTTCCATAGCAACTTCCAGCTGTGAGGGGGCGTTGTCTTTTAGGGGCTTCTACCCAGGGTCTCAAAAGATTCTGGTGTTCAGTTCTGAATTCAGTGCCAGATAGATCTCTCCCACCTTCTGGATGGCGAACGCCTGTATTCTGTACTGCAAGAAACTAGTGAAACAACGTATGAGACATGGGCCAAAGAGCAAGATTAAGAGTATAGATACCAGTGGGCCTATTATAGGAGGAGCCATGGAGAAAGTGAGCAAAAAACAGGTAGTTTTTCCATGCTGGTACAGGGGTGCAGCAATATGATTTTCCTTAAGAGACTGGTTTGTGATGAGAGCGATCCTGTTGAGAACGATCCTGTTGAGTCACTTGGGAGGTAAAAGCTGGTCCTGGGGCTGCCATGGCATCACTTGTCTAGAAACCGGGGGCTTAGGGTATTTGGCAGGTGCTGATTGATGGTTCAGAGCTTAGGAATGTCTGGCCACAGGTGGGGTTTAGGTCTGTCCATCAACTGAAGTAAGGGAGGATCTATCAATAAGTAAAAAAAAAAAAAAAAAAAGTAATTGTTTTAAGTGTGTCCATGTGATTTTTAATACCTTTTCTTATAGAGCTTTCTTGGCATTAATAAAAAAGGTAATTCTATGTCATTAAAATTTTTTCTTTTAAAAATGTTTTTATTGACTTTAGAGAAAGAGAGAAAGGGATAAGGAGAGAGAGAGAGAGAGAGAGAAAGAGAGAGAGAGAGAGAAATATCAATAAGAGAGAAACATCAATTGGCCGCTTCCTGCATGCGGTATGGAGCCTATAACCCAGACATATGCCCTGATCAGGAATCTAACTAGTGACCTCTTGGTACAGAGGACAATACCCAACCAACTGAGCCACACTAACAAGGGCTCATTGAAACTTTTTCTATTTTGTATTCTTTGGTCCTAAATATTCATTTGATTTTCTATTTTTTCTAACATTTTATATTAAGTTTTGAGCATTGCTATATCATATAATATACAATTCATTCATGTATCAAATACTTAGAGTGCTTTCCATGTGACTAGTAGTGTGCTAGGTTCTGGGAGACCCAATGATGAATAAATGTCACTTAGTCCCTGTCTTCAAAGAGTTTCATTTAAAAGAGGGGTAAAGAATATAACAGGTATCATTGTGCAAATGATGATGATGACGACAATGATGATGATGATGAAGAATTGAGGGAATAAAAACCAGAAAGAACTTAAATCTATGAGGTAGTGTTTGAGGAAAGAAAGAAGTTAGAACTGCATCTGAAATAAATTGGGCATTTATCAAACCAAATATGTGGGAAAAGCATGTATATGCAAACACATAATGAAAAATCCACCATAATCAGGGAAATGTCTAGAATTTCCCAGTCTACCTCAAGCAAGAGTCAGAGCGAGTGACTGGGAATGAGCTAATAAAATAAATGAGAGCCAACCAGAGAACCATATGGAAATGGATTTTGAAAAACAGTCTAATAAAAAAATCTGGCAACGAAGATAACACTTACTGCATATTTGCTCTAGGCTAAGGACAGTGCTTACCACTGACTGTTCTGGGATTCCTACTATTCCTATGCTCATTTTAGAGAGGAAAAGCCTGAGTAACGGAGACAATAAGTAACTCAATGGCACATGGCTAATGGCAAAGCTGGGGCTTGTGTCCCCAGGCAGTGTTCTCACCAATCTCTCCACCAGAGCTCCACAAGGCCTGTCTGTCACCACAGTGTGCCTCCCCGTAGGCATCAAAGAAATGTAAGAATAGAAGTGAGAAGCCCATGCATCACAAAGAGCTCTCTATTGGGAAGAAATATTTGTTTCTTCCTGTGGCAAGCTCCCTTGCCTCCTATACTGTGGCATTCTTGAATTACAATCAGGAACGCTCCTTTGATTTATATTTAGCTGAATTTGCTTCCCAGCACACGTCTAGAGTAAGTTCCCTTCAATTGTTTAAAGCTTTGTTTCTTGACCACAGGCCAAGAAAAATGCTTTTCTCACCAACTTCCCTCATTTATCATTTTTGTTCTGGGTCCTCAAGCAAATCCCCATATTTCTTCTGTGATATTAACTTATTTATAGTAATGACAATATTTGCATAGCAGCCTCACCCATGGATGCCATAGAATGTTCAAATAATATTAATCAAATGTTGAATGTCATATTCTCAGGACCGAGCCTATTGCTTACACGTGAACCTTGACTAGTAAATAAAGGAGCTAGTGGCAAGCTCATTAGCATTTTAGTGACATGTGCAGGGAAAGCGTTCTGGGTTGTGGGTTGCAAGCTTTGACTATGATCTACTTATGAGACCAGGATATGTGGCTAAAGCTTTGTCTCCAAAGCTAACCTCAACCCAGAGTCTTCTTACTCTTTGTCTAACTACTTAAACCAACTGGATTTTTTCAAAAGCACTTGAAGTATTTGTTCCACTTTGTGTTTCTATACCTTATTGCAGATATAGAAATATGAATAACTTGGAAAATGCCTAAGAGAAGGTAATGAAGTGATTAAAAGGTTGAGAGGTAGGTAAAAAAAACAACAAACAAAAACAAAACAAAACAAAAAAAAAACACATCCCAAAACAAACAAACAACCAAGGGGAGCCTGAGATAACCAAAAAGGAAGAGGTACTTAGTAAATGTTTATGTTCTGGAAGTGATGGTATAAAGATGGAGGCAGTGAATATGTGTCCTCTTTTCTTATTTAGACAAGGGTAAAGAAGTTGTGCTAATGGTGAAGTACGAGGCATTAAGGTCAGACTTAAATATAAATAAGATATATATAATATTATATATATATATATATATATATATTAAGGCAATATATATAAAATACTATAGTATCTTCTCTCAGATATATTCTTTTAACATGACAATTTATTTGATTTAATACAACATACATGAATGCCTCAAGAACACAAATACTATGGAAATAGAGATAAGTAAGCCAACAGTTTATGGGTAAAAAAGGACAACATGGAATTATTGTTACCTGGATAAGTGCTAATACAGAGATAACTAGGAGGGATGATAGCACTGATGTGTCCAAAATATCATTACAAACTGGAGGCTAGAGTCAGAAGGTAGAAGTAAGTGTGTAGGAGTCATCAGGTTATAGGTTTCATCTGTGTGGTGTGTGTTTTTTCCTAGCTCACAATCTTTTCTTTTTTTAAAAATTTTATCTTTACTTTATTTTCCCCATCAACATTTATGCCTTCTATACCTTCTTCTATCTCCACCGCTCTACCCCCCACAATCACCACGATGTTGTCTGCGTTCATGAGTTCTTTGATGTTTTGAGGAAATAAGAATGAGTGAAATCTCCAAAGAATATTCAATAAATACCGAGTCTTTGTTTTGCTGAAGTTAATCATATCAGACCCCACGTGTTCTGTTTGGTGATTATAGAAAGACGTTCTCTCTGAGAAAACTATTTATAGTTTTATAACTGTTGCAGATATGCGTTTTACTTTTAATGTATGCTTCTTAGTTTTTCTGTGCAATAATAGGTATTATGAGGGAAACCATAGTGTTGGTATTTCTTAGGGTTGATGCAAGCATATTCATTGGAGAGCCAGGAAGCTTATGCAGAGATGCTTCTAGGGCTGAGCCCCTGTAGCAGATGAGATTGTGATAAAGAACTGAAGGCTTTATTTCTTCCTTCCTAGAGCTAATAATCTATCTGGGAGAGAAAATAAACCTGTAATGTGCACAGCGGTGAAAAATAGATTATTTTAACACATAGCACCAGAATTCATATAGTAGAAGGGAGCTCTTAGTTATATGGTTTAAAACATGAGACAACTACCTTTCATATACAAGGGAAAAACTTTCTAGTAATAGAGTGTTTGACATCTTCTGAAAGAGAAGATGGGGAGAGCTTTGCTTTTACTTTTAGGGGCGGGGGGGGTGACTGAAAATAGATGTCCAAAAATAGGATAGAAAAGTGAAAATTTTAAGGATCTATTAACATCTATCTATTATCTATGTTAATAAAAAGAAAAACCAAGAAATTTGATGCTCTCTGTTAATATTGGAATGCTTACGTCAATTTAAAATTGTTTCTGCTGATACATTCTTTCTTCCAACTAGACAGCATAAATTACAGGGCATATGCAGGAGGCAGCCAATATACTAGTATGTTTCTCTCTCACATTGATATTTTTCTCTGTGTGTCTCTCTCCCTTCCTCTCTCTCTCTCAAAATCAATTAAACATCTTTAAAAAATTGCTCCAACAGGGAATTGCAAATACTCTTGGAAAAAATAAAGTAAGAAACCCTCAGTAAAGAGACAGACAATATAGAATAGAATCAAATGAAAACTTTGAACTAAAAAAAGTATAGTAATAACAACCACAGCAAGAAACATCACTAGATGGACTCAAATACGAATGGAGATGACAGAAGAAACATCAGTAAACTGGAAAACCTATCCAATGGAACCATCTAAAATGTAAACCAGAAAGAACACAGGTAGAAAAAACACTGAAAGACCTCAAAGACCACAGACATCTTGGGAACTACAAGAAACCTAACATTCATGTGAACAGAGCTCCAGAAGAAAAGGAGAAGATTAAGTCTGAAGAGAACACAATAAGAGAACGATGTGTGTTTCAGAAATAGAATACTTGATTTTTGTTGAAAGTACTGGACTAATTTAATTTTAAAGAAATAAAAATGTTTTCAATATATGGTGCTGGAACTAGATATCCATATATTTAAAAAATAATAATAACCTTATCTCTTACTATCTATCTATCTATCTATCTATCTATTTATCTATCTATCATCTATCTATCTACCTATCTATCCAAATTGGTTTTGTAATGAAACATAACCTAAACATAATATCTAAAATTCTAGAAGAAAACATAAAAAGAAACCCTGAGATGTGGAAAGTAAGGTGTTTTTAAACCTAGACCCAAAAGAAATAAATTAATAATTACATTTAATAACAAATTTTTAAATTCTGTTGTTTTGAAAGACACTATACAGAGGATAAAAAGATAAGCTGACAAGCCACATACTGGGAGAAAATATTTGTCAAGCATATGTATAACAAGAGACTTTATATAGGTTATATAAATAGTTCATAATAAGAAAACAATCTGATTTAAAAAATGGGCAAAAATTTAAACAACACTCTACTGAATAAAATACTCAAACAGCTAATCAGCACATGAAAAAGTACTCAGCAATATTATTTTTGGGGAAATTAAAAATAAAGCCACAAGAAACAACAATATTTTTACTAAAATGGCTTAAAGTAAAAAGACTGAAAATAGCAAGTTTTAGTAAAGAAGTGGAGCAACTGCAATTATTACACATTTCAAGGGTGTAAAATGTGCAAACTGCTTTGGAGTATCTAAGGACTACTTTGGGAGGGACTTTGAAATTTAAATAAACAGCACTGACCAGTTTGGCTCAGTGGATAGAGCGTCAGCCTGTGGACTCAAGGGTCCTGGGTTCAATTATGGTCAAGGGCATGTACATTGGTTGCGGGCACATACCCAGTAGGGAGTGTGTGGGAGGCAGCTGATCAATGCTTCTCTTTCATTGATGTTTCTAGCTCTCTGTCCCTCTCCCTTCCTCTCTGTAGAAAATCAATAAAATATATTTTAAAAAAATTAAATGAACAGTTCTGAATGAAATAATTTCCACTCCTAGGTATGTACAAATAGAAATGAAAACACATGTCCACACAAATTTGTTTACTAGAATGTTCATATGAGATTTATTAATCATCTCACTTCCAAATTAGAAACAACCTAGTTATCTATCAATAGGTGAATAAATTGTGCTATTCATTCAATCGACCATTGAACAACAAAAAAGAAAAAGTGTACAAATCTCAAAAACTTTATGATGGGTGAATGAAGAAATAGCCAAATAATACATACTTACAAAATTCTAGAACAGGCAAATCAAGTCAATATTGACAGCAAGTAGATCCGTGTTTACTTCATCTGGAATGTGATTTGACAATTGATATTAAGGAGAACAAGGGTATTTTTAGTTTGTTGGAATGTTGTATATCTCAACTATTGTGAGGGATAAAACAATCTTTTATATATTTTTCAAAATTTACTAACTTATATAATTAAATTAATGTATTTTATCGAGTATAAATTATACCTCAATCAAAGTATATATATATTTATACACACACATATACACACCCATACAATTTGATATAAATGTGTGTATACATGTGTGTACATAGGAAAAAATAGAGTGAAAATTTTCTAAGTTTGCCCTAAGGAAATATATTCATAGCAACATAATTCTAGAAAATCTACTAATATAATGCACTAAGCAAAATAAGAAAACTGATGGCTGCATTATTAGATACTTTGAAAACCATAAAAATAATAATTGCATTTCATTATCATCAGTTATACATTCAGTGGCCTCAATTATTTTTTTTTATTTCAAAATCAACCATTAAATGCAGTAAGGACTATATTGTTTAGAGATGCTTACCATAGCAACTGATGGAATGAATACTGCTTTTCTAAGGCAAACAATCTTCTCCTGATGTGACAATTTTTATAAAACTCAATTATTATTCTAAAATGCCCTTACATTAAAATATTTTAGGTGTTATAGACACATATGGAAATAATAATTTTCATTTTCTTCTGTAGACAGAAAGATGGTTATTAATGCTAATTTCCTTTGTAAGCAAATTTGGAATGATTTCCTAGATTAGCCTTTTATAAAGTCTTTGTTTCACTATTAACATGAGTGTGATATTACTTAATAGGCACGTTTTTACATCTTAATTGACTATTAAATATAGAAAAAAACACATTTGATGTAAATGATATTTGATAAGGGTGTCTTTTAGTGACAATTAATTATTTCAGTCCTTGTTAATATCCCCGGGTCTCTAGAGATAGATGGGGAAAAGGCAATTTTCTTTCTTTCTTTTTTTTTTTTTAAACATCTGTGTTTGGGTTAATGTTGCTTTTAAAGTAAAATTGTGTTGCTTATTTCCCAATCCATAGTTTTAAGTTTTTAAAAAAGGTAACTTTCATTTCAAAGAAAATTTGAGGTTTCTAAGTCATATAATTTCCTGTCTTCTTTTTGTATAAAGGTATAAAACATGCTGAAAAAAATAACAAAACAAAAATATAGACAAAATTGGGCACGGCTTTTATTTTGTAGATAGTAATAATACATACTCTTCAACTCACATTTTTACTTCAAATAGAAAAATTGAAGGACTTAATAATTTTCAAAGACAAATGTTGCCTCCAAGAGTCAAGGGCATTTGTGTTAGGAGCCAAACCTGTCTTTTGTGTTCTAGATACTTCTGGTGGGGATTCTGCAACATGCCATTTTCATTAAGGTTAAGAATTATTGGATCGAATGTGAATATAAACTCATATTTAAAAAATAATTAACAAAACATACTTGAAAAACCTTTATTTCATTTCCCTGGTACCAGTTGTTCTTCATTTGAACCAGGGAAGGGGAACATCCAGCCTGGGAGCCATATAAGGCCCATGAAATCATTTGATCTGGTCCTGCCAAGGCATTAAGAGTGAGTTTGACCAAATGTAGGAGGCTAATTTATCATTTGACCAAAAATAGCAGGCTACATTTTAAGCTGATTATTTTGTATGGGCTGTGGATTATATTATAAATATCCAAATAGTTCTTGGGAGAAAAAAGGTTCCCCACCCCTGATACAATTGTAGATTTCATATTGTTCCATAGAGTATTTTCCATGCTGGCCAGCTATCATGCTAATGCACCACTGAGTCTACACAGGGTCCTCTGTTTGGTGTAGACAAGTCACAATGCCTGGTTTTTACTTTCTCCTACTGACTTGGGAAATATCATAGGAAAGGTAAAAAATGAGGGTTTTCATCCTTCTCCTACTTGCATTTTCTCCTCATCTGACCTGACTCTATCAGAAATATCACAGATCTTAGTGTATATTGAATATCTCGGCCTTTTTCTAATTAAAGGCATTTGCCCAATTCCCTTCAGGTCCTAAAAAGAAATGACTTTCAAATAAAATAAAATATAAACCCAGTAAATAAGTTAGTTTGAGGACCAAAAGCAATTATCATTATAGGGAAGTGTCTTATTGAAAGTCCATTGTGAGTTGGCTAGTTTTGGTATCCAAGTAACTGGGAGGCACACAGCAATTTTGATCCCAAACATTCATACAAAAATAATGTATCCACTGGCTTCTCTCAGTGGATGAGCATCAGACTGAAGGATCCCAGGTTTGATTCCGACCAAGGGCACATTCCTGGGTTGCAGGCTCGATTCCAAGTAGGGGGCATGCAGGAGGCAGCCAATCAATGATTCTCTCTCATCATTGATGTCTCTCTCTCTCTCTCTCTCTTTCTCCCTTCCTCTCTGAAATCAATAAAGAAATATATTAAAAAATAATAATTGATTCACCGGGTAATGGCATTTAGGTAGAGATATTTATGCTAGAGGTGCCTAAACAGCAAGAGTATTTGTCACTTGTCAAAAATCGGTGGGGAATAAGATGATTTTATTTTATACTACGTTTATATAATTCAAATCATACTGACAATTACCAAGAATCTTAACTAAGTAATGCAATTCAATTCAGGATGTGAATCTTCATTTGAAGCTAAGCACTGTGCTTAACCTCAGAGGGGAGATTATTATCAAGGTGGTTAAAAATACAAGGGATTTCAAATTTACTAGGGAAGAAGACAAAATCCCACTACCTAAGGCATAAAATAAATTTTGTAAACAAAATGCAAAGGGCTATAATGATACAATAAAGAAGAAATTACAGAATCTGGATGTGAGAAAAAGCAAGAAAGGGGAAGCTTTTATGGAGAAAGTGACGTTTGAGATGGTCTTTAGGAAACATTATTTCCACAGGCAGAATTGAGAGATGAGGACATTGTAGAAAAAGAAAAGAGAATGGTTAAATGCTTAGAAACAGAAAAGTGTGGGAGTATGTTACAGAAGCATGCAATATACGGTTTCAATAGAGGGGAGTGAATAAATGAATAGGTAAAAATAGGCCATGTGTCTTCACTATGATCCTGAACAAATCTGTGAAATTTCCCATTTTTAAAGACATGGGCAACCAAGAAATTATTTTCAGCAGGAGTAATATGATAAGAGCTAGTTGGGGAGAAATAAATATATCTACATGGTGAATAGTAGATTGGAGCTGGAAAAACCAAAGGAGAAGTTGTGAATTACCAGCGGTGGCTGAGCAGGAGAATTAGAGGAAACAAGCACTGGGTTAAGTCTGATGCCCTTGGAATGAACAGAAGGGAGTAAATGTGAATGGCACAGTATGAATAATTTACAAAATGTGTACAGGGATGGAAGAAAGAGAGCAGGGGAGTCATTAGGACTCAAGGTTTAAGATGTAAAAAAAAAATGGCAAGATTGGGTAGAAACAAATGTCAGGAATTCAGTTGGGGATATATTTTAAAATGAAGTGGCAATAAGAACAAATGAAAAAAAGTCATCTCCTACAGCGTGACTGCTACAAAGACAAAAACACCAAAATTACACCAGTTGATTCAAAAAACACCTATTCTAAGAGAGAAAGTAATTGGAAGTTTTGCATACCTTGACAATATGTACTTAACACAATATATATACTAGCTAATATTTATTAAGGACTTTTTATATGTCAGATGTCATACTGAGTTATATAGTCATTTAAACCTCACACTTGTATTATGTCCATTTGATAGATAAAAATTTACTCAAGGGCACACAGCTATTTTAATACATAAAAACCCTGGGTTATAATGACCAAAGGCTGACCAACCAGAAGTCAGTACTGGCCCTGCCCCCAAGCGATCAGTAAGGGGCAATCAGGCAGGCAGGCAGGCAGAGTGGTTAGGGTTGATCAGGTAGGCAGGCAAGGGGTTAGGGGAGTTCAGGCAGGCAGACAGCCCCTAGCAGGGCTGACCCTGCCTCAAGCAAGTGGTTAGGGGCAATCAGGCAGGCAGGCAGAGGGGTTAAGGGTGATTAGATAGGCATACCAGCAATTAGGGGTGATCAGGTAGGAAGATGGCCCCTCACAGGACTGCCCCCCCCCAGCAAAGAAAGAGGGAGGCCTAAGCCAACCAAGCCATTGCACCCCAGCCTATCACCTGCAGAGGGAGGCCGATGGTGGCAGGAGAAGGGGGGCAGCACTGCAAAGATGGCAAGCATTGGTAGCAGCAGAGGTGGGGCCAATTGCCTGCAGCCTGGGTAAGGAAAGCCCTAGTAGGCCCTGATCTCAGGCCAGGCCTAGGGACCCTACCCAAGGGGTCCCAGATTGTGAAATTATTAAATTAGGCTGAACTGAGGGAGACCCTCCCCTCACCCCTGAGTGCATGAATTTTTGTGCACCAGACTTCTAGTTATATATACAATGTGGGACAAAATAGGTTTACCATGGTGAATATGCAAGAGTTTATTTGTATTATTATTTATTAATTATTGCATTCTTTTCCATATGAATACCTATAAACCTACTTTTGCCCCATCCAGGGTATCACAACATTTTTTATCCAAAAAAAAAAAAATACTTTCACTCTGCATTATGCTATTTAGGTTGCTATTGGACTCCAAGGAATAATTGTGGGTAAAATGATATCAAGAGGCATCTTAGAAGATACTGACTGTGTAGCTAAGTCTTAAAGGATGGAAAGGAGGAAGCTGGATTTATTTATTTATTTTTTAAAAATTTGATAATCCTCACCCGAGGATATTTTTCCATTGATGTTTTAGGGAGTGGAAGAGAGAGGGAAAGACAGAAAGATCAATGTGAGAGAAAGAAACCAATTTGTTGCCTCCTAACCAGGGCCCAGGCCAGGGAGGAACCTGCAACCAAGGTTCATGTCCTTTGCTAAAATCAAATCTGGGACTTTTTGGCCAACAGGTTGATGCTCTATCCACTGAGCCAAATCAGCTAGGGTGGGCAGCTGGATTTAATAGATGCAGAGAGTGCCAGGATGAAGGGCTTTATAAGCATTGAGAGCAGCCTGTGCAAGGGCCTGGAGGTGAGAAGCAAGAAATATTCAGGGAATTGCAATCCATCACGGAGCTTATTATATTGTCATAAAAAGTCTCTCTGGGGAAGAGGATACTACTATGTCACCCCCACATTACTCCACGAAAATGATATCAGGAAATTATTAAATTAGATCTCAATTAAGCGGAGCATCAATCAGTGTGATTGCATCTCACCGAATAGTATTTTTAATAAGAAAATGTGAATGACAAGCATTCAACCCTATTTTAGGCAGTCTCTTAGGCACAATGATGCCTCAATCCTTCATCTGTTCAGTGAAATTTGATGAGAACATCTCTGAAGTCTGTTGAAAAGAAGAAAGTCAATTTAATTTCTTTAATTTACTGTTGTATTTTTTTCAAAAAAGGTCCATGGAAAGCCTGTTTTGAAGGGAGTTATGGGTTCCACGACCTCTTAATTCGTCAGAGTTAGTTTGGGGCGGGATGGTAATGGTAGGATTGTAATTCAGAGCAGCAACAGGAGGAGCCGGTTACAAACACTGACTCTGAAGAACCCTGTCTGGGTTTGGATCCTGGTTCAGATTTTTATGAAATGTATGACCTTTGACAAATTATTGGTTATCTCTTTCTGTGCAACAAACTCTCCCAAATTTAGAAGCTTGCAGCAGCAAATGTTTATCAGGTACAGTTAATAAAGGTCAGGGATTCAGGAGAGGCTTGGCTGGGTGTGGTTCAGGATCTCTCATGAGACTGGACTAATCTGAAGAAGCTGAAAAAGTCCCTGTGAAAGTTGGCAGATTTCAAATCCTCACTATATGGGCCACTTCGAAAAGCTGCTCACAGGCATAATGATGAGAGAGAGAGAGAGAGAGAGAGAGAGAGAGAGAGAGAGAGAGAGAGAGAGAGATTGGAAGAAGCTTTTGATAACTTAGTCTTGAGAGGACAGCCCATCACATCCACAATATACTATTCATTAGAAATTAATCACTGAGTTCAGCCCAACTCAAGGAGTGTGGTATTAAGCTTTACCTCTTCAAAGGGGGGGGGGGGGGAGGGTAATTAAAAAACTTGTAAACATTTCTTTAAACCATCGCAGAAAATTACCTTCTTTGTGTGTGTTGCTCTATCTGTAAAATGGATGTATAAATAATACCTACAATGCAGCATTCCTATTAGCTAAAGTTCTACAGAGAAACAGAATAAGTAGGGTTTGTCTGTTGGGAGGGCATAGCTTTATTATAAGAAAATAACTCACACAATTATGGAGATTGGCAAGTCCTGAGATCTGCAGTGGGCAAGCTAGAGCCCAAGAGAGCTGATGTTCATTCCAATCTGATGACCAGCAGACTCAGAACCAAGAAGGGCCAGTGTTTCAGTCTCAGACTGAAGCCCGGAATAGACCAATGGCCTAGCTCAAACAGTCAGTCAGAAGGAGTTCCCCTGACACAGCCTTTTTTGTTTTTATTCAGGTCTTCATCTAATCAGACAAGACCCACCCCCACATTAGGGTGGTCAATCTGCTTACTCAGTCTATCTATTCATGTGTTAATTTCATCCAGAAACACCCTCACAGATATGCCCAGAGTAATGTTTGACCAACTGTTTGAGCAACCAGGGGCCCCTGCAAGTTGGCACACAATAACCATCACCAGGTTGTAATGTACATTTAGTAATTTGATAGTTGATAAGTGCTTAGAACAGGCATAATGAGGATTTGTAACTCTCATTTTTAGATGATAGTGATTTCTGTGGAAGTAAAACAACTTCCTGTTTAGTGATAACACTCTAGGTATTAAAGCTTCCCCTCTCTTCTACTGGCCTTTTTACTGAGACTTTAGAGACAGTTGAAACCTACAATCCCCTATACCTGTAAACAAAATAACTTCTCCATTAATTGATGATGATGATCTCAAATAATGACTATCTTGTGCTTTTCTGCAGGTAATCCTACCTAATAAAAGAGAAAAATGCAAATTGACCGAACCTTTGCTATGCCCACCAGCCACACCCACCAGCCAATCACGACGAATATGTAAACTAACCCAACCAAGATGGCTTTTAATTTGCATATCCAGGCCAGAGCAAAGACTAAAGATAGGGTAGAAAGAAGTCAAGTGCTAAGCAAAGCTGCAGAGAAGCAAACAAGCATGGTGGGGGAGAAGGAAGGGAAGCAAACATGGTGGGGGAGAAGGAAGGGAAGCAGGCAGGGCAGGGGGAAGGGACAGGAAGCAAGTGGGGCAGCAACCACAGCAGGAAGCCCTATTGCAGGAATCTTCCTGCAAGGGGCTACTAGTTTCCTTATAAAATGAAAAGAGATTCATTAAAGGATATTTATAAATGGCGATTACATAAACCTGATAACCTGGGAAGGAAACATTAGACATGTTGTATATCAGCTTCATTGTGCTGTTTTACTCTTCCAGGAAGAATTGAAAATTTCAGAGAGGAAAGCAGATGTGTTATAGAGATACTTAGAAAGAGGAAGCTGGACAAAAGAAGCCTTCAGCTTACTTTCCTCAAATCAATTCTCTATCAGAGTGAGGAGAAATGACAAAGTTTTGGAAACCAAAGGAATGAACACCTGAAGCTCAGCTCCTGAGTTCTAGCCACTCCTCCTAAGTTTCTCTCTCATGAAGGTTTGTGTGGGGCCAATTAATTAAACATGAAGGATCTGCCCAGGCATCTTTCCACCACACAGCTGTGTCTGAAAGTCTTGCTTCTGGTCTCTGAAGAGGATATAATCAAGGGAATGTTCCTCCAAATATATAAAATCTCAAATCCCAAAGAGCTGGTCCCACTTGCTTTTGGTAGGCAGTAAGATGTTTCAACTTTTAAGCTAGAATTCCTTCTTCAAGGTCACCAGGTTATTGTGGAATTGCAGTAAAACAAAGACAACTTCCTAGGGAGATTTTTCAGTAAAGTCTTCATGAACACGAGGAAAATGCATCAACATATTGGCCCCTACTATCTTATTTGGCTCTTTACTGAAGAGGAAAGAACAATAAAAACAGAGGGGGAAGAACAAAATGGATATTTGAGCAGAGATTGAATGAAGTTGTCTTCCAGTTCTTAAGAACAATGTCAGATTGTCTTTTAACTTATTTTTTTTAAACGTATCATGTCATTTGAATAAAGCATGGGAGACAGAAAGTTATAAAAAAGAATTGAGTGTAACGTCTGATACATAGTGTGTATTCAGTAGTTATCTAGTGAATGAATCTGATCAATGATAGATGAAGCAATGGTAAGTTACCTTCTGCATAAATCAGACTTTCCTTAAATATCCATTTATGCTGTTCTAAACTTTATACTTGAAGAGATCTTTGAAAAACTGCTACCTTACATAGTAGAAAAGGCATGATGACTTAAGTAGCAAAACAGAAGAGGAGCTGATGGGTTGTACCAGAATCACCTGACGGATGTATTAAAACAGATTCCTGAACCTCATCCTCAGAGTTTCTAATTCATCAGGTTTGGGTAAGGCCCAACAACTTGCATTTCTACTAAGTTCCTAGGTGATGCTGATGCTGGTCCCAGGATCACACTTTCAGAACGATTGCTGTAAGAGAAAAAATAAAAATAAAAAACAACAACAGTGATCTGAAAAATCAAAAAGGTGTCTTGTCAGCATTTGTTCCTTTTATATCAAAATATACTAGTTAGGATACTCCAAAGTTTGAAAATTACTTAAACATAACAAACTATTAAAATCTACTGTAGATGTATTTATACAACCTTTTGTAATTAACATTTTCATGTATATTATCAAATTTGATTCTCAAAATAGCTTAATGAGATAGATGGGACAGTATTCATAATAATAATATTTTCAATAGACGAAAATAAGTTAAACTCAGATGGCATAGAGTAAACATCTTGAACATAGGGATCACATCTTATTTATATTAGTATCCTTACAATTTAGCAATGTGAACAAAACACTGTGTTTGAGAAGTTTTTGCTTAGTTTATTACTTTTGCACGTAAGTTTTAAGTGATGGAATTAGGTATCAAACAGAGTCCTATTACTCCAAATTTGGTGCTTTCTAATCTTCAGTGCTACTGACATATCAGAGTACCTCTGCTCCTGATTTTTTTTTTTTTTGTATGACAGGAGTAGATCAATGAGCACATTAACAGCAACAGCAGAAACCAGAATACTGTAAGGCACTAAGAGTAGGTACAATGGCATCTTTATCTCCTTATTCATAGGAAGATGTCTGAGGTGCCTTGTAGACACACACCTATGTCTTTGGGGTTGAATAGTATGTCTATCTTCCCCACCAGCTACAGAACCATGACTATATGTATCAGCCATCATGGAATTGCTGGCAGGCCTCAACTTTGGAAAGTAAGTTTCAGGGAAACCACAAGCCATGGAGGGGAGCCACCTGGGGCTTGGGCCATATGGTTCTGGCCTCTTCCTCGTGGGAGGGAAGCAGCCTTTTTAGACCGAAAAGCTTAGGAGGGGTGCCTGCCAATTGTTCTAACTGGCAGCTTCAGACTGTAACCCTTGAGCTTACTCTGCTCTGTTTCCAAGTCCCCAAATGTGTTTAAATCAAGGGAATGCTGCTGAATGGAAATGGATTTCCCCATCGCTGCGAGGAAACAAGGCAAGCCTTCACTCTGACTTCGAAGCAGAGTCCCAGAGGGAGTCTGCCTAATTAGACCAAGGATCAAACTCCTTCATGCCCTGCCAGAGAGGCCCACAGCATTTCTGTGGGCAGAGGGCCATAGAATCTGTTTTCTACTCAAAGTGGCCTGGCTCTCCAGAAAAAAAAAAAAAAACACAAAAACATAATGCATGTTATCTTATCCAAATAATTTATAATGTTGGAAGATGTTTCCTAAAACCAGTAATGAACTAAACTCTGTATTTCTGGTATTTTTACAAAAAGAAAGAGCTCTCACAAATGGCCCATTAATCATATTTCTGCACATCACATGGTATTTAAATAATCGTATGCAAAACAAAAAAAGTTAGGCATTCTTTACAAATTATGAACAAGCTTAAAACAACTTCTATAAAATCAAAGACATTTGTCTTTGTTTACAAAATTAGCTGTAAGATTAATATAAGTAACAATCGCCCTGTACAACTGAAAGTTTGCTGAGAGCATTTTAAAACCAAGAATCTGTTTATGCTTCTTTAAAGAACTCATACCTTAAATAAACATAAAATTATTTTTTGCTAAAAATTTTTTCCTCTCAGGGATTTAGGTGGCAAAGCCTTGTTTTTACAAATTAATGAGTGTATTTGAGCACTCTATTTGTATTCTTAAGCCCCACACTATGGAACTGTCTGGATATCTTTATGTCCCAACCAAGTTAAAAAATCCCAGTTGCCCCAAGAGAAGGGTCTAAATCCTGGAGATTAGAAAAAAAAGTCTCTAAGTGCCAGATGCATCGAGCCAAGAGTGCAATAAGCCACAGTGAATACCAGAAGTGAAGGTTAGGGGTGATTTGTAAAGGGCAGCTGTAGCTGATGAAACATCCCATTATGATGGAGAAAAAAGAAAATGTAAAAAAAAAAAAAGTTTATCAAGACAACAGGGACAGAAAAATGCCAGATGAGGGAAAGGCTGTGGTTTAGGGAAAGAGATGGGATTGCAGTGAAGGTCCTCAAGTGGGATCTATTGGACAAAGAGTGACAAATTGTAACTGCCACTTCTTGCCTAATTTGTGGTCTCAGCTCCTCTGATATAAAAAGAAAGTAACCAGAGGCTGTCGTTGCCTGACATCTGCATAACTTCTGGAAAGTGTCTTGTGAAAGGAGATTCGTTTATGCAACAAATATTTATCAAGCATTAATATCTACCAGACACTATACTACATGCTACTTACACATTGTGTTTTCACGGCTAAAACTTATATCCCAATGGGGGAGACAAGCATTTAATATTATTTGATCCAGGCAAATGTGCTCTGAAACTGCTTGAATGTGTCAATGTGTATGTACATACATGAACAAACAATCAAATAAATTTTTAATTGGAATAGTTTCACCCTCCTGGAAATAACTAATACCAGATTAAATATTCAGGTCAACTACCAAGATACTTCTAAGCTGACCCAACATCACAGGTTAGTTCCTATTAATGACTAAGGCTATGGAGACAGGAAGTTTGTGTTTCAATTTTGTTACTACTATTCCTTGTTGAATCTCCTGAACTACTCAGAGTCTCAGTTTTGTTCCATCTCATTGATTTGTAAAAATAAGATTGTGTGGCACCTAGAAAGGGTTTATCAAATGCTGTCTTTGTATAATAAGAAGGTGCCAGTGTCACCATTTGAGACAACCAAGCACCTTATCCATCCTCTGAATGGTGAGAATGGATGGAAATCACTAATAGCTTCCATGGGGTGGAGAAGCTCTCAGAGGAATGGACCCTTCCCATTTATTTCCATCTTATTTACACTTTCCTACAAAGTCCTATCATATGTGTCTCCTCTCCAGGAGAAAAGTGTCTTTATTGGTCTATTTCCCCAATACACACACACACACACACACACACACACACACACACACACACAGGAGTAATATATCTAAGACACTAGTTTATACACTGCTGCTGTATAAACCTCTGCAATATCATTGTTGACTATACAACTGTGATTTCTCTTTATTTTCAGTCCGTTACTATCTGAGGAATAGAACGCCTTATTACCATGATTCTGGAGCTGGCATTCCAGCTCAAGAGGAAGACTAAAGTCACTTTGGTGTGTTAAATGGAGGACAGTTTTGCAGGTGTCTGAAAAAGCATCCCAGAATAATCTCCTCTGTATCGATCAACACAGAGTTTCCTTTCATCAGCCCCAGGGAAGCTTTACTAACTATCAGCCTTGACACTCAGGCCAGTTAGTACGTTTCCCTGAGAACAGTGCCTTATTTAGTCAAATCAAGCTAGTAATACCTGCCTTTCAGGTTTGCTATGAGTGCTTGTAGCACAAGGCATGGGCAGTGCCTGGCACAGTGCCTATTTGGCATAGGTACTCAATGCATAGGAACTAGAAGGTTGTTTACAGCCTGGCTCCAGACTAATAATCAATTAATGTATCCTTTATTATATATATATATATATATATATATATATATATATATATATATATATATATAGAGAGAGAGAGAGAGAGAGAGAGAGAGAGAGAGAGAGAGAGAGAGAGAGGGTTGTAACATCCACAATGACCAGAGAGGCTAGACTGTTTGCCAGGCTGTATGCACAGCAGGTGAGCGGGCTAAACTACTGACCTCTTGGAGAGAGAGAGAGTCAGGGTGATCAACAGTGGCAGTGGCTGCTGATTAGACCAAGAAAGAGAAACAGGGTGATCAGACCCTGCTTCTCTCTCCCTCCCCAGCAGCCAAGCCTCTCTCTCTCTCCCAGAGGTCAGTAGTTTAGCCACTCACCAGCAGCCTGGGGTGGCTGCTGAACAGCCTGTCTCTGATCAGGCATGGAGATAGGCCTAGAGTTGCTGACTGGCATAGAAATTGACCAATCAGAATCAAATCTTGGTGAATTTCAAAGAGGCAATGGCTGCCTAAGAGGTGGAGCTTTTGACACTGACTTGCATAGAAACCAACCAATCAGAACCAAATCTGGGTGAACTGTGAAGGCAGAATCTAAGGTGGGGGCTGAGGAGGGGTTTTAAGGGAAATGGCTATTTAGTGTAAGGTGTAAGAAAGTGATTTGATTTTTTAATGACTGGTTTGGCAGTATAGTGCATATGGCTGACTATCAGTCCAGATATAGGGATTATGTGTTTTTGTCTGCCAAGAGCATCTCCTCCTGCTGATAAAGGCTCCCCCCCCCCGCCCCAATTTAAACAATCCTGTCCTATATAATCTATCTATACTAATAAAAGGATCATTTCCTAATTAGACCGGGTTGACCGGCCATCTTCCAGAGGTCCAACTTCCTTCTGGACAAAGCGATGGTGGTAGGGGCCAAGGCAGAGGCAGTTAGGGGTGATATGGCCTGCAGGGGAGGGCAATTAGGGGCAATCAGCAGGCAGACAGAGGCAATTAGGTGTAATCAGGAAAGCAGGCAGAGGGATTAGGGCATATCAGGCTGGCAAGGAGGCAAGGTTGGAGTGATCAAGCAGTCAGGCAGGCAAGTGGTTAGGAGCCAGTCATCCCAGATTACAAGAAGGATGTCCAACTGCCAGTTTAGGCCTGGTCCCACAGGGGTCTCAGATTGGAGAGGATGCAGGCTGGGCTGAGGAACCCCCTCCATGCATGAATTTTAAGCACTAGGTCTCTAATATATATATATATATTTATTTATATGCTCTTGTTACACTTTCCAGAATGACTTTTATGTTTCTTCACCATGCTTAAGGATATTTCTTTGTATTCTACTCTTCTTAACCTGGTGGGCTCCTATTCATCCTTCATGGTCCAATACTAATGTTGTATCTTCTCCTTAGTTCTTTGTTGTAGTTACCCACAAAGCCACAGGGGGATTAGTTTATCCTAACCTATGCTTCTGTGCTTACAAAAAGTTGTCTTTATCCTTCTATTCTAACACATATCATAATTTTAGATGGTTAATCATATAGAGAGATCAATAGATGATAGAATAATAGGTAAAAAGATAGAGACACATCCTGAGTCACCAGGAACTCTCCAAAATCAAGGAAAATTGTCTATTTTTTTCTGTTTAAACTTATAGTGTTTTTGTTATATATTTTAATATAAAAATAGCACATTATTAAGAGAAAAAAACTGTCTATGATACAATGTACATTATCCTATGCAACGCTGTTAAAAACAAAATTTGAATAGCTACATAGGCCAACACGGTGACATTTCCTACATTGTCTGCATGTTTATGGCCAGTACACATTGTGAATCTAATGCATATAAAAGTTACTGAAGGTTACTGCATGTTCCAGGCTCTTGACTCAATGCTTTATTAAAATCAATATTTCATTTAATCCTCTCTACAACTTAAAATGATTTAACCTATTTTTTTTGTTTGTTTAATTTATTTATTGTTTAAGGTATTACAAATAGTAGTACATTTGTCTCCTATTTTCCCCATTGACCTCCCCTGTCCCACCTCCCCTACACCCTTGTAATTGCCCTCACTGCCCCCCACCCCAGTGCCCTGCATCTATTGGTTGTGTTTATATGAATGCATACAAGTCCTTTGGTTGATCTCTTTCCCCCACCGCTTTTCTCCCTTCCCCCACCCCCACCTGTAGTTTAACAGTCTGTTTGATACTTCTTTGCCTTTATCTATTTTTGTTCAACAGTTTATAATGTTTTTTCTATTCCACAAATGAGTGAGATCATTTGTTATTTATCTTTCTCTGACTGGCTTCTTTCACTTTGCATAGTGCTCTCCAGTTCCATCCATGCTGCTGCAAATGGTAAGAACTTTTTTTTTTCCTTCTTTTTAAATATATTTCATTGATTTTTTTTATTGATTTTTTTTTTTTTTTTTTTTTTTTTTTTTTTTTTTTTTTTTTTTTTTTTTTTTTTTACAGAGAGGAAGGGAGAGGGATAGAGAGTTAGAAACATCAATCAGCTGCCTCCTGCACAGACCCTACTGGGTAGGTACCCATAACCAAGGTAAATGCCCTTGACTGGAATTGACCTTTTAGACCACAGACCTATGATCTGTCCACTGAGCCAAACCGGTCAAGGTGAGAACTCCTTTTTTTTATAGCAGCTCATACTATTCCATTGTGTAGATGTACCACAGTTTTCTAATCCATTCATTTGCTGATGGACATTTTTGGTGTTTCCAAATCCAAGCTATTGTAAATTGTGCTGCTATGAACATAAGGGTGCATATGGTGTTTCTGTTTTCTTGAGATATAGCCCTAGAAGTGGTATTACTGGGTCAAATGGCAGTTCCATTCTTAATTTTTTTGAGGAAATGCCATACTGTTTTCCATAGTGACTGCACCAGTCTGCATTTCCACCAGCATTGTACAAGGGTTCCTTTTTCTCTGCATCCTCTCCAGCATTTGTCCTTTGTTGATTTGTTGATGATCACCATTCTGACAGGTGTGAAATGATACCTCATTGTTGTTTTGAGTTCCACCACTCAGATGATTAGTGACTTTAAGCATGTTTTCATATGTCTATTGGCTTTCTGAGTGTCCTCTTTCGAAAAATGTCTATTTAGGTCCTTTGCCCATTTTTTGATTGTATTGTTTATCTTCCTTTTGTTAAGTTGTATGAGTTCCCTGTGAATGTTGGAGATTAAACATTTATCAGAGATAACATTGGCAAATATGTTCTCCCATGCAGTGGGGTTTCTTGTTGTTTTGTTGATAATTTATTTTGCTGTGCAGAAGCTTTTTATTTTGATGTAGTCCTATTTGTTTATTTTCTGTTTATTTTCCATTGCCATAGGAGCTGTATCAGTAAAGATATTGCTATGACAAATGTCAGCAGGATAATGCATTTTTTGAGTAGTTTTATGTTCATAGAAAAATTGAGTGGAAAGCACAGAGTTTACATGTACTCCCCACCCTCTTCTACACATGCATTTTCCCTTCTCATCAACATTTCCCATTAGTGTGGCATATATATATATATGCCTAAGCAACTGTTTGATCATTTGACCAGTAGCTATGATGCTACAGGTATTACAAATAGTAGTACCACCAGGGGCAGACACTCAATGCACAGGAATGGAAACATGGGGCAGACTGATGAATCTCAGAGGGAAAGGGGATGTGGGCAGGAAGAGCTTAACCAAAGATCTTATATGAATAGTAGAGGCCCAGTGCAATTATTTGTGCACCAGTTGGGTCCCTTGTCCTGGCCTGAGTCCTCTCACAATTCAGGACCCCTTGGGGGATGTCAAGGAGCCAGTTTCAGCCCAATCCTCATAGGTCAGGCTGAGGGACCCCACTAGTGCATGAATCGGTGCATCAGGCCTCTGATTTGTTATAATTCATGAACCACCATTGACACATAATTATCAACCAAAGTCTTTAGTTTACATTAGGCTTTACTTTTTTGTGTCATAAATTCTCTGGGTTTTGACAAATATATAATAATACTAGATGCCCAGTGCACAAAATTCGTGCACAGATAGGGTCCCTAGGCCTGGCAGGAAATCAGGGATGATCTGTGGGGTGACTGGCGGGGTGATTAGGGCCCCTCACTTGCACCCTCCTTGGCTGGCCTGGTGCTGCCCTCTCTCCGGCCCTGTCCCCTGACATCTCGCTGGTTGCCTCCCTCTACGGGGTGACCAGTGGGGCAATTGGGAGGGCCCCCACTGGCACCTGCCTTGACCAGCCTGATGCCTGCAGACTTGGGGCAGCTCCTTCTACCCCCTTGTGGTCAGTGGGCATCATTAGTAACCGGTCATTTGCAGATTGGTTGATTTTCATATTAGGCTTTTATTATATAGGATATATCTACTATTTTATTATCACAGAAATAAAAATGCATCATGCTCTACCTATGCATCCCTCGTCCCTTAGCACAGAACCTCTTCAGCCAATAATCTTTTCACTGCATTCATTGTTTTGTTTCTTCTTTTCTAGAATGTCATATAGTTGGAATCATGCTGTATGTAGCTTTTCCAGATTGGTTTCTTTTGCTTAGCAATAAGCACTTAAGTTTCCTGTGTATGGTTTTATGGCTTGACAGCTCATTTCTTTTTATTGTTGAATAATTTTTCATTGTTGAATATACCACACATTGTTTATCCATTCACATATTGAGGGATGTCTTGGCTGTTTCCATGTTTGGCTAGTCATGAATAAAGCTTCCATAAACATTTATGTGTAGGCTTTTGTGTGGATGTAAGTTTTCAACTCATTTGGGTAAATGCCAAGGAATTCAATTGCTGGATCATATGGTAAGAGTATGCTTAGTTTACAAGAAACTACCAAACTGCCTTCCAAAGTGGCTGTACCATTCTGTGTTTCCACCAGCAATGAATAAGAGTCCCCATTGCTCCACGTCTTTGGCAGTGTTTGGTGATATTAGTTTTTTTAAGTTTTTACTATTCTAGATATGTGGTGATATATCATTATTGTTGTATTTTTCAATTTTAATCACATACTAGGTTGAACAACTGTTCATGTGCATAATTACCATCTGTATATCTTCTTTGTTGAGGTGTCTGTTCATATATTTTGCCCATTTTTAATTGTTCTGTGGGTGTTCTTTTTGTAAAGTGTCAAGAGTATTTTTGTATATTTTAGAAATCAGTCCTTTATCAGATATGTACTTTTCAAAGACTTTTTACTTCTTGTAACTTTTCAGTCTCTTAAAAGACTCTTTAACAGCAGTTTTTTTTGTTTGTTTTTTTAAATGCCTAAAGTCCAGCTTAACATTTTTTCAGGAATTATGCTTTTGGTGTTGGCCAACTCACCACCAAACACATAGTCACCTAGATTTTCTCTTATGTAGTCTTCCTGAAGTTTTGTAGTTTTTCATTTTATACTTAGATCCAAAATCCATTCAAGTTAATTTTTTGAAAGGTATAAAGTCTGTAACTACATTAATTTTTGGCATGTGGCTGTCCAGTTGTCCTAACACTGTCTTTCCTCCCTTGGTTTGCCTTTGCTTCTTTATCAAAATCAGTAGACTGTGTTTGAGTGAGCCTACTTCTAGGCTCTGTTACTTTCCATTGATCTCTTTGTCTATTCTTTCACCTATACCACACTGGCTTGATTACTATAGCTTTATAGTAAGTTTTGAAGTCACATAGTGTCAGTCCTCCAGCTTTGTTTTCCTCCTTAAATATTATGTTGGCTATACTTTTCTTGGCCTTTAGAATCAGTTTGTAAATATCTATAAAATATATCACTGAAATTTTGATTGAGATTGCATTGATTCTATATATAGCTCAAGTTCATCTTTTTACTACTTGGACCCAGCATAGTACTTAGGAGGCCCCCTTAATTTTTGTTGATTTCAGACAGCCATTGAAACAAATTAAAAGTAGATGATTTGCTACTACCCCCAAATCTTAAGACAATAGGTTTTCAGTGATTGCCATTGCACTATACGTGATCATTCCCTCTTCCCCAAATGGGAAGAAGGAAGAGGGGAACAATGGGGATGGATTGTGTATTATGCTCCACAAGGACTAAAAACATTCCCTGGTTTGCTGATGGTCATACTCTAAACACCTGGGCCACTTCCTGCTGTAGAGTAAAAACAACAACAACAAAAAAGGTATTTTTGAATGTTGCATAATATGTTTTTTGGCTAGAGACCAACTTGTTGAAGCAATTTCAGTTCCCCAAAACACCATGATTTCTTTGCATCTAAGTCCTAGCCTGAGCTATTGCCTCTGCCTGGACCCTCTCTCCTTACTTTCCCCCAGTTTCCATGTAACTCACTCATAGTCAGCTTTCCAGGATCTCCTTACACATCGCTTTGTCCTTGTCTGCATCTCCCGAGTGTGCTCTTCTCTATGCTACTTCCAAGGATCAGAACATGTTGACATGACTCAACATACAATTGCTGTGTGATCAAGGACTCACTCAATATCATGAAAACACATATTTGTAAATAATTCCTGAAAATAGGGATATAGAGAGGCCAAATCTACACTCTGGAGTCTATAATATGTCTTCATAAGCGTATCTGGCATTTTCATCTCCCTGATCTATGGTGCTAACAGAATGGACATTCCAGATTCAAGTTCTCTATCTTCTTGGAAAAATTGCCTCTGATAGAAGAAGGCATCTTGCATCTCATCACATTAAATGCAGCTGTTATCCATTTCCTAAGTATTCCAGTTGCAGCTTCTGGTCTTCTGCTGAAAGATTTCATTTCATTATTTATAACTCAACCTATTAAATGTCAATGGGAAGAGTCCCTGGAAAGGTGTGTTGCTGTGGTTACCAAGAGCTCCTCTTATTACAGGAAGAGTCTGTTTTCTGGGGTGCAGAACAGGCTTTAAAATCAGCAGGAACCACACATGCTTAAGCAAAGATGTGCGAAGGGCACAAAGAACCTGTTCTCATTTTCAAAGCATCCTGGGAAATGCCAGGAAGGATTCTGGGGTTTTATTTCAGAACAATAAATTATGGACAATTTGAGGCAAAACTGTAGAAATTATAAGATTTGATTCTCCTGCCATAGATAGAACAGTGACTTTTTTATTCTACTGCTATCTTCCCAAACCTCAAAAAATGCATTTTTTATGAGAAAGTCAAATCGGCCTTGTCTTGCAGGCAAACACTCCTATAGAACAAATGAGCCTTTTTTGTTGTTGTTGTTAAATTACAGAAACAGTGAAAGATTTATGATTCTGCTGGACAAAATCCTTTTGTTTTAAATAGTTGCCATTTTTCCATGAAGAAATCAGACACCTTGTTGGTGTTTTCTTATAGTAAACATAAGGTCACTGAAAGGAAACAGGCTGGATGAAAGATCACCATGGTATTAAATTACTTCCATCTGCAAACACTGTAAATCCCATAGACATAAAAAGAAAAGTTATGGTTCGGGCTCTGAAGTGTCATGTTTTTGGACTTGAAAAAAGTCCTTCTGCTGAGGACTTTATTCTATTGCCAAGATTAAGAAACATGAAGTCGTGACGCGGTAACTGGACCATGTCAAAAGCATTCTACAGCAAAGGCCTCACTCGCTTGCTCCTTTTCTCAGCCCTTCTCCGCCATTCACTTCTTGCCCTATCTAACTCTCAAGTTTATATTGGAAGAAATTGCTATGGATTAGAATCAAAGTCCCATAGCATTAGTTCTCAACAGATTAAAAAAGAATTTATTCAGGGTGTATAATTATTCTCTTTACTGATTAAAAAATGTGCTTGGGATAGGATGCAAAATGATATCTTTTGGAAACAAGGTCATTTACATTTGTAATCAATTAATGTTACCCACAGCCGCAATTTTACTAAATTGCATGGTAGTTGTTTAGTAGGACTTAGCTTTTTTTATCCGAGGTTATTAGAAGTTACTATAAGAGACGGCAGTGCCTGTTGGGCTCTTTTGGCTGCTAAGCCTCTGAACTTCATTCCCAGGTTTGAGAAGTTATTGTATTGAGTCCAATCATCAAAGGCTATATACTTGCTTCTTAATCTCCTAGAAGACAAGACATGGATTTAAAGTACCCATGGCCAAGTTTGGAATCTGGAACAAGTGATGCAGAGCAGCAGGCTGGTGCCCAGTGCTTATTGCCAGTTATGATGATGGTCGGAGAAACACTGGCAGTTGAGGAGTAGAAGCAGGAGTGCACTCATAGCATAGATTTTACTGGTGCATCATCTCTGCCATTTAATAGACTAATGTCCTTGGACAAAAGCTTTAGCAACTTTTCCTCAATTTCTTCATCTGTAAAGTGGGGATAATAATAGTCATTATCCCATAATACTGACTAACGGGTTGAATTAGTCAATGCCCATAGAACTGTATCCACCCATAGGAAAGTCTTCAGTGACTTCACCATAATGGCATGACCCAATTATTATTTTCCTGTGGGGGTGCACATAGATTGAGCTATGTTCTCCAGTCTTTTTATTCATTATCCCCATTTTTTCTTAAATTAACCAGAATAGTTTTCCATGAACACAACACAAGAATAGTGACTGAAGTCCATATCTAAGCTGATTTACATTTTTAACAAAAAATATACTCTCACAGGTTGAGGCTCATTTTAAGTTCAGAAGTGGGTTATTTGGGAGAAAATTGTTTTCCTTCATAGTTCTCAATTTTTAGAATGTTATCACATAAAAATCCTGTGTTTGGTTTTGACAATGACCATCCTGGCAATATTGCCAAATTTATTTCTCTCTGTAGTACAATTACAAGGGTGATCCAGATTCTTGAACTGACTGCAACACTTTCTGAAGATATGTGAAAGGAGACTGATTTTTAAAGTTCTGCTGAAAATAGAAAAATAGAGGTCATTTGTCTATTTGTGTTTACTTGTGAGCCCTCAGATATGCCTCAAGGAAAGAGAAAGAGCAAGCAAGGACAACATGGACCTTCAACTCTTGAAAATGCAGGGCAGGGGTGAGAGCTCTATTTGGCTTTTGTCCACACAGCCTGAACACATATGCAGAGAGCACAGAGAGAAAACACCAGTGCAAACTACATCACAACTGTCAGGAATCTGGCTCTATGGCTAAGAATTCCAGAAAGTTGTCTGGGAAATAGTAACACCAGAAGCTTCCTTTGATTCCCTCTTTCATATGATCTCTTCGCAGAGGGTCTGAAGCAAAAGAGAGAGATAAAAGATTATATTGACAAAAGTTCTAGCTGCTTCAAAGGAAACCCATATGGTTTGCATGCCTTATATAGGTCTTTCTAAAAAAGGAAGACAGCTGTTTGCTTTAGGAAGGCCCAGACTGCTGCAGCCAGTAGCTTCAGGCCACTAATTACAGTCAGAGGCACCAGAGAGGGCACACTCTTTAAAGTCCATCTCATATCCTTCAACATCCTTTCTTTCCTCTGTATATGGGCTGCTTCTCATGACCTGAAATTTTCCTGGAATAAAAGGTATTTTCCTGCCTTGCTATGGGGTAAATATCACCATTTTTACTGAAGGGCAGTAGAATGTAGTGTCTTGATTATTTGTTGAGTTTCCACTCTACATAGAGGAGTAAGAAAATTTTGCTAACATGCATACATTTTGATAATTTGTTAGCTGGAAAAAACAAATCAAAACTTTTCTTCATCAAGAATGACATGCTGGCATGGCAGTGGTACAATGAAGCTGGATAGCACTGGAATTTGTCTCAGGCCACCCTGGCTCCTATTCTGACTCAGGTATTTATTTCCTGTGTGACTTTAACTGTGACCTCACACCTCTGTTGTCATCAGGGTTCTTAAAAAAATGAGAGAGTTGACTTATGTCATCTCCAAAGTAGTCTGTATGTCTAAATTATATGTCTTTTAATTTCAAAGAGGACTTTGTTATAGTTCAAAACAGCCATGACAACAACAAAAAAATTCACAACACTTACCAAGCCATGTGTGTCAGAAAAAAGAATACTTGTTTTCATAGTTACAACCATTCACTTTTATAGATATATCTGTCTTATGACAAATATTTTATATTAAAATGTTGAAAATAGTTTATTAACATCTAGTTATTAGAGAGTTAATAAACCATTTATAAAAATTACACAATAAGGATAACAATAATGAAGATAATAATCAGTAGATAGTATTTACAGAAAACTTATGATATACCAAGTACTGGTGTAAATACTTAGATATATTCAATTATTCAATCCTCAAACAATCCTCGCTAATATAATTATAACTCGCTTTAGATCTTTTTAAATTAAGGCATATTGACACACCCAAAATGTAGAGGAGCTCAGATTAGAACCATGGCAATCTGGCTCCAGATTCTACACTTTCACATACTCTACTATAAGCCTTTACAGTTGAAGGTATATTTGGAGAAAAGGCTAATACAACAATTTATTTTGTTAAGACTATGACAAAAGAATTCAACTTAGAATTAGTTCACTAAAGATGTGATTCATTACCTCTGTAATGTGGAAAAAGTATTCTGCTTTGTAATAGTCACTGTCTTCAGAGAATGAAGAAATTTATTTAGAAATAATAATAGAAATAATATTACAGAGAATCATCAAACGATGATTTGATGAGATTAAGAATATAAAATTATCCAGCTCAATTAATAAAGTAATTAATGCATTTAGCAAACATTTATGGAACATCTACTGTGTGTCCATCTCTGACATGCAGTTCAGACAGCCTCAGCTGAGATGCAAGCATGTGACATCTCCAACATGTTAAGATTTATGCAGAGAATTAAAATAGAATGATATGATATGAGTGCCTGGGGGATTCATTTGGAGAGTGTTCAAGGAAAGCCTCTCTGAGGAGTTAAACTAAATTGAGATGTGAAGATGGAACGGGATTGAGCAACGTGAAGATGAGGGAGGAGAATTCTAGGCAAAGCTAGTACAAAAGTCCCGAGGAGAGAACATGAGGCACAGGAAGATATGGAATGAGATGAAACTAAAGATGTAGACAGTGACCAGATTTGAGGGTTCTTTCTAAGCCAGGCTGAGAGTTACAAAGTTGGGATCTTATTATAGGTCTATAGAAAGTCATTGGGAAGTTTTGAGTAGGAGAGTGATAAGACAGTAAAATAAAATAGAGAAAAAACAAACAGTGAAACAACAACAAAATGGAATCTTATTTCATTTCCTCTGACTATTATCTATTGTACTATAACCCTCCTCCAGTATCTTCACAGTAACTCCTAATTACCAACTCTCTTTAATCTCTTAATCTGATCATTAACAAAACAGAGCATTTGAATATTTTTTCTGCTCTAACCATATGTATAGAAAATGTTTATAAAATTAATATCCATCTAAAATAAGGCTGTTTAATCTTATAAAACTACTGATTTCACTCCAAATCCAGACAAGAGCATATCATTAATTTGTCATTAATTTAGGCATCTATTCACTCAGCCATCTTTCCACTTATCACCAAGTATCAATAAGTACCAGTAACATAAAAAATGTGTCACAGAGTTTCTATTTTCATTGCATATCTGTGGCACAGAGTAATTTTTATTTTTATTTTTTTGTAGAGAGTGATATTGGAACACAAAGGAAGACAAAGAGTAGTTGACACCCCAACACAAAATATATTGAAGATTGTTTAGCAAGTTCTGTTCACTGGGAAAATTAAACTAATTAAAGTGGAATTTATACCAACTCTTTATCTCTTGACCCAAGCTTTTGTCATACTCCTAGAAAACCCTGGTTTTGGGTGCTTCCCATCAAGTTACTTAAGTAAACTGAAACTGGAAGTCTTACTTATAGCCTTTTCGCACAGTGTTTATTCATTGTCAACAGTCCTCAGGAATTGGATTCCTTCCACATGAAAGGAATTCCAAAACTCAACACATTCCTTAGCTTCCAAAGCAGAACCAAAAACGTAGACAATTGTTCCAGATGAATGGCACACATGCACACACCCATGCAATTTAAAGAGAGAGGACTGATGAGAAATGCCTTAGTAATTATTTCTTTGTTTGTTGTTATCTCTTGCATGACACTTCACTTGAAAATTACCACAGTCTTTTCTAGGTAAATATATTTGACCAGACTTAAAGACAATGATTTTAAGGCTGACATTCTCCAAAATAAATATTTCAAACCTGAAATCTTAAGTGATTAATTGGTTCTCCATAATCTATTACTGGTTTTCCAGATGGAATTGCTTGTCTCTTATTATTACACCCATCCCAACATAAGGTATGGTATTATGCTAAGTGAGATAAACCAGTCAGAGAAAGACAAGTACCTTGTTATTTCACTTACATGTGGAATCTAATGACTAACAAAATAAACTAACAAAGTGGAGGCATGAATACAGAAAATAGGAGGAGCTAGGGGCTAGGTGAGAAGGGTGGAGTTGAGCAAATAAAAAAAGGAAAGACACAGATAATAATATGATGATTACCAGAGGGAAGGGGGTATGTGGGGAGACATAAGAAGGTAAAGGGGGAAAAGATAGTTGACTTGGGGTGGTAAATACACAATACAATATACAGACAATGTATTATAGAATTACATACTCGAATCCTGTATAATTTTATTAACCAATGTCACCCCACCCAATAAATTTAATTGAAAAACAAATGAAAAAAAATATATATGAAGAATTAAGAAAGTGCATGGACCAATCTTAGTATTGGGGGAAAGCAGAGAGACTCTAAATGAAGAGACAAGTTGGGATGGGATTGAATCTAATATCTAAGATACAAATGGTGTCCTGATTTTTTAGGTGGTTCAAAACCACAAAGCCCATGCTTTCTTAGCTACCTGTCATTATGGCAAAGACTGACTGAGAACACAAAAGTGAACAAGGAACACTGACCTTGCTTAGGAACACAGAGAACTTCAGCCAGTGCTATTTTCAAGCCAGATTTAGTTCACTGTTCAGCAGCCAGTAAAGTATGAGACAGCATTATATAATTTCTTCCACAGTAATGTTGTCCAGTATAGAAACACGGTGCATAGTAGGAATCCTCATGTTTCTAGGGATAGTAACATAATTAGTCATTCTTCACAGATCAGTAAAAATGGCATGGATTTTGAGCACAAGCTCTCCCTATAAGCTTGTACTGCTAAACAAGTAATATTATGGATGCATACCCACACATTTGGATGCTGAGAAGTCAGATTCCCAGTTATCTTTGGTATCACACTTTGCCTGCCTGAATTTAAAATTATCATCAACAAAACATCCTACATCTGGTCCTGCTTCTCAGACTTCTAACTGAAGAATGGGCCAATAGGAAAGTTGCTAGAACATTTGATTTATGTTTCCATCTCTAGTACCCAATGCAATATGAATGAAGATAAGATATTCAATGAAGTTTTGTTGAGTGAATGAATGAATACTAATTCAATTTAGAAGATGGAAAAATGGAATAATGAAAGAACAAAGAAGTAAATAAACAAATAAATGAGAAAATAGTAGGTTTGTCAAAGATCTCTGATAAAATAATGGATAAATAAATGAATATGTTAAAGAATCATACATTATACCCATAATTACTGTTCTTGGAAGCTATTACAGTATGGAGAACAAACTCAGTATTTTGTACAGATAAGTCAGGAGCAATCAGCTGACTACTTTTGTTAAGTATGTGTGAGGTTCTGTATATTTTTCTGCCTCATTGAAGAAAGCTCTTTTGTAGAAGTTAGCTTTAAAATGATCTTTGAAGAAGGCCATCCAAAAATAGCCCAGCATGAGAAGTACAGCAAGCTTTTTCCTTCACGTCCCGAGGCTACTCCCCTATAAAAATATTTTGATTTAGTTGGTTCATTTCATATAATGGCAGTATGAATGATGCTTTAGAGAGGACATCAGCAAAAGGATAGGAATTTCCACTAAAACAGAGTGAAACTAAAACTATTTTGGCCTCCCTCTGGATTTGTTGAAGATAAATGATTATGATGTCAGTGAAATTTGAAAGAATATTAAATCAGCGGCTGAAAATACCTCGCAGTTCCAACTCCCTCACATCACAAGGTCCAGATTCTCATGAACTATAAAAACTAAGATGATTCCCACATTCTCAAAGTCCAAATCGTTTTTCTACAACTAGTGTCAGGTCACATTGAGTGTTCAAATTCCTCTTTGCTAATGATCGTTTTATACTCAAAGTTGACTACATCATTTGGTTTTCATCAAGATGGCTGCTAAACATAACTCAGATACATAAAACATACCAGACCCTAAAAACGTACCAAAGGAGGAAACAAATATATACATACAAAAATTCTAATTATAGTTTTTAAGATTTTTCCATTTTAATTTTACAGAATCTCTTCAGCATTTCTTTTTGGACCTTTGGGAGAGTATTCAAGGTGATAAGAATTGGGGAAAAGAGCAATTAGGCTCATCTTGACTTCAATATTGGTAAAACAGGAGACAGGAGATGAAATTGGTTTCATACCTATTTGTGCTAATACCTGTGCTAAGTATCTGTGATAAGTTGAATAATGCCACCTCCCAAAAAGATTCATGGTTTGGCTCAGTGGATAGAGCATTGGCCTGCAGACTGAAAGGTCCCAGGTTCGATTTTGGTCAAGGGCATGTACCTTGGTTGCAGGCACATCTCCAGAAGGGGGTGTGCAGGAGACAGCTGACTGATGTTTCTCTCGCATCGATGTTTCTAACTCTCTATCCCTCTCTCTTCCTCTCTATAAAAAAAAATCAATAAAAATATATTAAAAACAACAACAACAAAAAGATTCACTTCCTTATGCCCAAAACTTGTGAATATGTTACATTATATGGCAAAATGGACTTCATAGATGTGATTAAGTAAATATTTTGTGATAGGTAGATTATCCTCAGGGTCCTTTATTATCACAAAGTTTCTCATAGGAAGGTAGGAGGTTAAAGAGAGAAGCCAATGTGATGACTAGAGCATAGATTGAAAAGATGGGGCCACAAGCCAAGGAAAGATGGATGGCAGCCTCTAAAAGCTGGAAGAGGCAAAAAATAAGCTCTCCTGAAGCCTCCAGATAGAAGCATCTCTGTCAACCCCATGATGTTAGCCCTGTAAGATTGATTTGGGACTTAAGGTCCCTAAAACTGAAGGATAATAAAGTTGTGTTATTTGACATCACTGAGTTTGTGATCACTTGTTGCAGCATTTATATGAAACTAAATACTCTTTTAGTTTAATTCATTAATTTGTATTATCTTATGAAGAATTCATAACACTACAGAAGTATCATCTCCATTTCATAGTGACACTGAAGTCTTGGAGAAGCCCACACACCTTCTCACCGCTAATTAATAGTGGGGTTAGGACTCAAATCCAGACTTGTCAGGCAATAAAGCCCATAATTTTCTCTAGGGTTTTGTGTCTGATAACTTGTTCCAGATTTCCCCCTTACCCATCGATGTCAACCTAATAAATTGTTCACCTAACTACAAATTGTGGGATCATTTGCTTTGTAAGGGAAGAATGGAGAAGAACATGAAAGTCGAGATGAAACTTACTCTATGCACTGTGACCAAGAATTTGTTTTCCAGACTAGTCAGAGTGTAGAGGGATGAGTGCAGAGTTTTTATTTTCCCTTTATAACATCAGCTAAAAGTTACTCCAACACCCAACCCCTCATGAAAAAAAAAAAAGAAAGAAAAAAAAATTGCTTTGAGGGATGCTCCTGGAAATGATTGAAATAGATCCTTGCTCCCTAAGCTACCAGGGAGCAGTCCCTAACAAATTTAAGGGGAGCTTGGCCTTCTTCCAGAAGAGATGCTGTCTGATTTACTGCAGTGCCTACTGTGATGCTTGCACAGCTCCCTTTCCACCTGACCATGGGAAACATCTGCAAGAGAGTATCTCCCTTGGCAGCCTTATTCTAGTAGGGGGAAGGAACCCAGCTGAACAGCTGCCTTTCTTATCAGTTACTAATGTGCACAGAGTGCATGTTTCTTGGTTGTTGTTTGTCAAAAGAGCTTTCGAGCATGTAAGTTATCCTTGCTCTCCTTCTTGTTTGGATCCTTCTGAAACTCATTGGGGATCCTCAAAAAAAAAAAAAAAAATAATTGCTCTTCATGGAGCAGATACATATTTTGTGGAATCCCCCCTCCCTCAATATACTTCTACTGTTCTCATTATAAAAAGGAAGTCATGGGGTACAGGACTAAAATGTGGATGTCATGCATTTCAGCCACCATCATGGTAATGAGATGCAGGGTCTTGACAAAAGTGAGATCAGGGTTCAAACAAATGCAAGTTACCAGTTATTAGTGTTTCCTCTACATTTTCCTTTTATCAGTTTTCCCACTTCCCTTCCCCATGCCATCAAACGTGTTTATTCTGAGAGTGAAAAGCCCTTTCAGCAACTTTTGTAACACACCTTGCTTGTTTGATTAATTCCAAACTTGGCTCATTTTACACAATCCCATCTTTCTGCTGTGTGTATGTGGAGGAGGAAAGGAAAGGTAAAGAGGAATAAGAAAATTTTATGATTACAAAGGAGTGTCTAATAAATTATAGTAAAGCCAATTGTTTAGTATGAGGGGTTTTGTTTTGTTTTTGGAGTGGGGTGGAGCAAAACAAAACAAAATTGGTATTGAATTAGAATATTACAAATAAGAAAATGCCAGTAGGCTTAAGATAGTCATTCTAGAGTTTTGTTTTGCTCCACCCCGTCCAAAAACAAAGTAGAACTCTAGAATGACTATCTTGAGCCTACTGGCATTTTCTTATTTGGGATATTCTAATTCAATACCACAGGGAAGTGAAAGGAGAATCTGTGACTCATTTTAAGGAAAGTTGGATGAAAAATTAAATAAATATTGTATACTTGGGGAGGAAAGTGCAGGTAAGAAACCTATAGAGGGTAGATAGTAATTTATTTTTATTTATTTATTTATTTATTTATTTATTTATTTATTTATTTTAATACATTCTATTGATTTCTCACAGAGAGGAAGAGAGAGGGAAAGAGAGTTAGAAACATCGATGAGAGAGAATCATCAATCAGCTGCCTCTTGTACACCGCCCACTGGGGATGTGCCCGCAACCAAGATACATGCCCTTGCCCGGAATCAAACCTGGGACCCTTCAGTCCGCAGGCCGATGCTCTATCCACTGAGCCAAACCGGTCCGGGCAGTAATTTATTTTTAAATCAACCATTGAGAAAGTGCTAGAAGATAACATTATTTTCGTTTTTAATTTTAAAATATGCAGAAATAAATTGGGGAGAAAGTGGAAGTTATTAAAACATACATACTTATATGCATTATAATTCAAGCATTTCTTAATAAATGAATAGAAATGAAAATTGAGAATTGATGCTGGTTTCTAGAGTAGAGGAATCCAGAGAGTTAGAATTTGTTAGAAGATGATTCTGAAACATTTTCTGACAAAACCTTGCCCATTTAAAAAAATATATATATTTCATTGACTTTCTACAGAGAGGAAGACAGAGAGACAGAGAGCCAGAAACGTCGATGAGAGAGAAACATCGACCAGCCGCCCCCTGCACACCCCCCACCAGGGATGCGCCTGCAACCAACGTACATGCCCCCAACTGGAACCGAACCTGGGACCCCCCAGTCCATAGACCAACACTCCACCACTGAGCCAAACTGGCTCTGGCACCTTGCCCATTTTTAATCAAATGGAAAAAGTGGGGAACATGCCACAGATTAGCTTATACTATGAAGCTTGAAAGTTTTCAGACCCTCCCATTGATTTATTAATATAATATTTTTTAAATTTTATCTGCCTTGCCATCTTGTGAATTCCTCCATTTCAGTCTTGTTGGGCTACATTTAGTTCAGGTAGAATCCACAAAGCTACCTGGACCTCCTACTATATTCTGGTGAATCCTGATCCATTTACTCAGCCCCCATTTCAAATACATCTTCTTCCATATAGAGGTATCTCCTTCCTCATAAATCAAACATATGCAGTAATAATGTATTTGCATTAGTTGATTAAATAAGTATATCTTGAATTATATAAGTGTCTACATTTTTCTATTGGTTGGCAAACTCCATGAGAAGATGAATTGTGCCATTTTTATCTCATACCATTTCAGGTAAATCTCACAATGCCTAGAACAGAGATGACACAAAATAAATAAGGTAAATTCATAGCTTTTTTTTTTACTCCCTATTTCTTAATTTTGTATATATTCATAAGTATGAGACAAATGATAAAGAGCAACTATAAGTAATGATAGCCAGTTTTTATTGCTCAAGGATACAAGCCAATCTCTCAAATTATTACACTAACTAGAGGCCCAGTGCATGAAATTTGTGCATGGGGTTGGAGGGGTGGGGGGTACCTCAGCTCAGACTGCATCCTCTCCAATCTGGGACCCCTTGAGGGATGTCCAACACCCCATTTAGGTCTGATCCAACCTCCTAACTGCCCTTTCCTGCAGGGTTGATCACCTGCCCTTCCTTGCTGTCCTGGTCACTCTCAACTGCCCTCCCTTGCAGACCCGGTGCCTCCCAACTGTCCTCCCCTGCTGGCCATCTTCTGTCCACATGGGGGCAGGTTCTTTGATCACATGGGGGCAGCTATTGTGTATTGGAGTGATGGTAAATCTGCATATTACTCTTTTATTAGAGAGGATAGAGGCCTGGTGCACAGGTGGGGGCCAGCTA
Organism: Pipistrellus hanaki; assembly: GCF_964339955.1. Taxonomy (NCBI): domain Eukaryota; kingdom Metazoa; phylum Chordata; class Mammalia; order Chiroptera; family Vespertilionidae; genus Pipistrellus; species Pipistrellus hanaki. Next base: position 201,487,600 of record NC_140503.1, on the reverse strand, counting down.
GTTTGCCCTGAAGGGTGTCCTGGATCAGGATGGGGGTTCTCTTGGAGAGTTGGGTGGCCTAAGCAAGGGGCCTGTGGTGGTTTTCAGGCCAGCCATGCCCCCTGTCAACCCAAGTGGAAGCCCTGGTATCTGGAATTTATTTACCTTTTACAATTGAAACTGTGTAGCCTGGAGCAGAGCCAAGCCTCCTGCTCGCTCAGTGGTCCGCAGCCATTTCCGTTGGGATTTGTTTACCTTCTATAATTGAAACTTTGTAGCCTTGAGTGGAGGTCTAGGCTGGCAAGGGCAGATGGAAAGCTTGGCTTCCTCCATTGCCTGGTAAACCAAGTCTCCCTCCTGTTCTCTGTGGCTGCAGTCATCTTGGCTGGGTTTATTTGCATAGTTGTTCTGATTGGCTGGTGAGTGTGGCCGGTAGGCATGGCTGGTTGGTGTATCAGGGAGATTGTTAATTTGCATATTACTCTTTTATTAGGTAGGATTATTGATATTTTCTAGAAAAAATTAAGTACCTACTGTGAGCAAATCTGAGACTGGTGGTCCCTGGAACACACTTGACTAAGCATTGAATCCAAACCTAGATGTATAGGACAAAGTGAACTCAGCACATTACCTTCTCAGGTAGTGTCTCTCATGATTGACTGCCTATAAAAAAAAGTTTAAAAAGTAAAAAAAAAATAATAATCACACTGTCTAGACCCTTCATCAGAGATTTGGAATCAATTCATCTGGAATGGGGTATGAGCATTGGAAATCTAAAACAGCTCCCCCTTGTAAGCCTAACAGCCATGGCTGAAATTCATCTTTTTGTAGGAAGGTCCACCTCTGAACTGCTTGGAGTTAAATCCAACCACATGGCCCTTTCCCCTCACTGCCTCAGTCCCTCACCAGCCCCTGCGTATTTTGCTCATTAGCCTAGCTTCTGCACAGATGGTGTTTGTGTACATGTTGATGACTTCCATCACCATCAGGCTGCTCATTGCCTGAGGGTGAGGCAAATAAATCATCTGTGCAGGTATATCAGGGGAAGGAGAGATGTCTTCTCTTGTGATGTATTGTATCCAACTCAAAATCCCCTTGGCTGACTTGCAAGGAAGTGTACTTTGTCATGTTAATATGAAGGGGGAAAAAGCCAATGACACCTACATATATTTACATTTCTTGCCTCTTCTCTTATTTTTTTTCAACCTCCCAGATGTTCAGAAACTTGGCATTTAATATCCTGTGTTTGACCTTTCAGTCTTCTGCCATCTGCCACACAGGGTGTTTCAGCAAGCTAATGTGAAGAGGCATTTGATAACAGATGAATTCAGTTGCGACACATTTTGACAATCCTAGTCAAGGTAAAAATTCCAATACTAATAATTAATTAAATAAGGATTCTCATGCATCTCCCCCACATTTTCTTATAGCATCAGCCTCTTGCCACTATGCGAAGACTGGATAATGTCTCAACATAACTGTTAGATCTTCATTAAATTTTACCCTTCCCTGCTTTCACTGATTTAGGGGAGGGTCTACTTCTAATTTACAATAACTGCATTTGGCTTCTGAGAGTTAAGAAATTCTCAGAAAAGATCTTCCAACAAGATTAATATCAAAATATCAGTATATAACATTCAAGTATGTTAGCTAAACCACTCAGCAGGATAATAATGCAAACAATTTCACATGTTAGGGATAAAGAAAACAGAACCTTAAGAACAAGAAGAATATTGTACCTTCCTGTAATAATTAAACAGGAGCATATTTGCTCAGAGCAGCTATTTACTACAAAAAGTCTCCTTGATAGTTTATTGTTAGCATTGCCTCATGTTCCAACTCCTTTTGTAAATAAAGCAACAACAATTTGATCAAATGCTAATTTTCTTTTATGGTGGGAGGCTTATGACTTCCCTATTCATTCTTTCCTTTTCCCTCTGATTTTTCATTCTGAGCAGAGATCTCACTAAGTTTGTTTTCTCTTCAATCAGTAAATGTATCCACTTCACTTTCACTTGGATGCTAGTATAATCCCTTTCTCCCATATTCAATTTGAGAACAAGTGGAGTTCCAAATCACGTTTCTGTATATAAGAGGAATTTAATAAGTGCAAGGACTTTGGGTGGTGGGTGTATACTAATGAATTTGTGGCCATTGGACATAAGGAGATTAATTTATGAGAGTGAGATGTTAAAGCTCTTTTGTGATTCAGAAAGTAGTTTTCTAGCAGTTGGGGGGGGGAGCTGGAGCAAAATTTTCAAGTTGGACCAGGAGTAAGATCTCTTGGTTCAGGGCTCACTACTGAGATGTGCAAAAGTCATGTTCTCTCCTTTCAAGCTTTGTTCTATTTCAGAGGTTAGAACTTGAGCTGAAGACTGGTAGATGATGCTTCCTTTGTGCTCTAGTTAGCAGGCATTCCCTCTAAAGACAGAAATCCTTTTATTAATATTCTTAATTTCTAGCTCAGTTGCTATTTTGAGCATCTTAGTGTGACTTAATTTCAATTAAATAGTAAATTAGGAATTGAATGAAGCATTGTTAGATGCTTCTGTATTAATGATCATCAACATAGCACATGTCATTAATCAGTTATCTGATAATACCCAGAAAGACAGGAGGACAATAATGAAATTCTTCTATAGGTTTTCAAATTAACTAGTTTCCTATTTTTTGAAAGTCTGAAGAAATTCTTCCTCTGGAAAGACATTTCTTCCTTAATATAAAATCTCTTTGAAAATATCCATCCTTCTGAAAATGGCTTCTAATCCTCTGTATTTCTCTGTAGTATCCTTTTCTTGAGTTCAAATTAGCTTATTTGTTCTGACATCTTTGTTCTGTTACCTTTATGTATACTACTTTAATTAGAATTGGTATTTGAATTCTATTAGATATGTATACATTTGAGCAAGCTTCTTACTTAATTGTGTTTATATAAAATGGAAATAAAAATATAATTTTATGCTGCAGCCACTATGAAATAGTATGGAGGTTCCTCAAAAAATTAAAAATGGAACTACCACAATAGCCAGCAACTACACTTCAGGATGCTTATCCAAAGGAGATAAAATTACCATTCTGAGGAGATAACAGCATCCTTATGTTCACTGTAGCATTAATTATAGTAGTCAAGACATGGAAATATCTATGACCTCTTCAAGAGAGAGGTCACTGACATGGACAACAAAGGGACCTGTATCTAAGCTACAGGCTGCCCCTACCAAAGTTGCCAATGCTCAATGCCAAAAGGTTTGTGCCCATGCAAGTGTGACACTGATGCTTCCACTATAACTGACATTGAAAATGAAGCCTCGGGCATTTCCAAGGTATGGCTGCCCTGACTAATCAATGGTTGTTAACACCAATAAGAATCCCTAATTCACATGGTGTGGTAAAGAAGAAAACTTTATTCAACACAAAGCAGCTCAATTGTAATATAACATGTCTGTGAAAATAGCATGGCTGTGGAACAGCTCTGGGGCCAGTGGCCCTGAGGCCATGCCCCTCTCCAGCTAGACAGTTTTGCTCTGCTCCTCCATGGTCTTCTCTGCACTATTCCAGCAAGATATCTTCAGTTCTAGCAGGGAAAACACAGGTGGAAAGTGTGCTCTCAGAATCAGAGGGGAGCTGGCTTATATGCACAGGACTGCCCCACCTCTGGTCCCTGATTGGACCATCCTCATGCAAGTGAGGTCTCTAAATCCTATAAGTTTGATTGGCCCAAAAGGCATTATCCTGATTGGTCAGCATAGAGTTGATCTGATTGGTCAGAGCCAGCTACTGTGATTGGATGGAGAAAACTCCCATTCTTTTGCTTTTGGTTGCAATAGGATTCCAGGAAAACTTTTTAAGGGCTGGCCCAGACTGCAGTAACACAGTTCAGGCAGGCAGTTTAGCACAGGCTTTTTGGAGAAGTGCAGTTTATATGAGATGTCCCCTTGCTTTTTTTTTTTTTTTTCAAGTTCAGTTAGCCACCAGGAGCCTTTCTTAGTAGATGTCTAATTTTTTCCCCCTTTTTCATAAAAGTTCACATTATGACCCACATTTTCTAGGACTTTTTCTGTACTTTCTCTTACTTAAGTATAAATGATTCCTGGGCAGCTTCTTACTCTCTCTCTAAATATTTTCCTAACTGCTACCTTTACTATCACCAATCCTAGCCACCTGGCATTCCAGACATTTTGATTATCAGTGAATATCTAGCAGCTATTCATTATGGATGTTTCTAAAATTAAGCCATGCTAATATAAATTAGAGGTATCCAAAAGCCGAGTTATCAGTAATCTTAAACTGCATCTGTATAATTTGAATTCTGGAATGCACAGACATGAGCGGTGTAGTTAGTTATTCATTCTGGAATGGTGTACCAGAAAGAATATTGAAGTGCAAATAAAAAGATGGATTAGGGCCTGTTGTTCCCTGAATTAGCTTTATAAGCTTCAGTAAGTCTCAAAACTCTGAGCTCAACTGAAAAATTAGGCAGTTAAAGTTGAGTTCCTTTCAAATCCAAAATGAGAACACTGCAAGGGACCCTGTTTTGGGAAGCAGCAGTGAGAAGGGGCTTTCCAACAGAATTTAGGTTCTGTAGTTCAATGCTGAAATGTCTGTTTGCGTGATCTGTTTTAGTAAAGCTAAAAAGGGAACCTCATCAGAGAGAATATTGGATGCCACGCTTTCAAATTTTTGTTTCAAAGTTTGTAGGCAGAAAGGAGCTTTAACCTTGTTTTTAAGTTGCATTTCTATCTATGCAAGAGAAAATGGATCTTTAAAATAATACCTGAGCCTTAGAAATCTTGCAATGCAATTTAGGGAGTTTGGCAAGCATGGAAGTTTAAGAATACAATGTAAAATAGAGAGCCAAATTCAGAGATGAAAAAGACATTCTAAGTTTAGTAAGAACCCTCAGCCACTATTTATTCAGTGAAGATAAATCTTTTGAAAGAATTCCCACTGAGATTAAAATCACATAGAGAAAGAAAGAAAATATATAAGATATCTTAGTTTTACTATGGTAAATGCATATGCCACTGCCGAATGGCTGTGATGGAAATGTTATATAGGTTACAATTTTTTCTTTCTTTCTAGCATCTACTACTGGATTTGAAAATAAAATTACAACTGCAATTCAAATTGAAGAAGGCGATATTTTCTTATTTGGAAAAAAATATTCATCTCTCTTTAATTGACTCTTTGATCAGAATAAAGATTTATAAGAAGAAAATGCAATTGCCTCTAATAAAGAATTAGGGATGATGAATGAGCCAGTCATTAGAATTATCAGGATTCCAGGAGGCATATGTTTCTAGACAAAGTAACCTTTATTGAAGCAAGATAATTTAAGAAGTGAACTCATTGGCTAGATTCAGATATATTTGCAAAGAACTTCTTTAACAGTCCTAGTAGCAAAATGCCAGTTCTCCCATTGTTACAATAGCAATTTAGAACGAGTTCTTCCTGTCTTTATTAGGTACTTCACAAAAACACAGGGTAGCCTATAAAACTCATAAAAGCTGGGAGAATGTTGTTTATATTTTCCATAAAGGTCTCAGCTCACAATGAATGCTAAGTGGATGCTAACTCCAGTCATAAAAATGCCTCTCTAATGAGTACTAAAGAATTCCCATAGTAAGATCATGTCTTTGTAACTAGTGTCAAAAAATCAATAGTTCCTGCCTAGGTATCAAATGGCTCTCAGAAGCACTCTGCCCATAATGTTTTATCATCCACAGACCAGGCACTCAGTAAATGTTGTTCAAATTAATTTGATATAAGATGGTATGGCAAAGAGAGGTCCTGTTAGAACTCACATTTCTATCTCTAATATTAGGTAATGAAAAGTTTTTACATCTATGATACAATAAAATTCTGGTTACAATTTTATGAAAAATCATTATTATCAGTCCCCTGCACATAGGCTCAACTTTTCCTCATTATTTTCTTTATCCTATATACTTTACAACTCTATACCAAGTTCTATTCTCTTTTGTATCTGTACCAGCACAGATAAACATAGATGGAGACCAGAGCTATGCTGGTTGGTCTCATTTTAAGTCCATAATCATTAACCTCAATTGGGTCCTAATGCTGCCCAGAAATCAGAACACATTTTCCTAGTGTAATTAGGCTTCCTTCCTCCTACACCATGATGTCATACTTTCTCTTCTCTCCTCAAACATCTAACAAAGTTGCCCCCAGTATCACTTTAGCTGCTAAATATTTCACTAATAAAATGGAAATAATCTCACCATTCCATCTATCCACAAATGGTATTTGTTCAATATATTCTGTCATCTCTCTTAATACCTTTGATAAACTTCCCCCTCAAGTATATTGATTCAGAAATTATCCCCTCAATCTTGCAATAATTTCTCACTCCACTGCATTATTCCTATTAGCATATAGACATGATGTTACTTTTCCCATCTTAAAGAACAAAGCAAAACTCTATTTAGCCTGGCCAGCATGGTTCAGTGGTTGAGCAATGACCTATGCACCAGGAGGTCATGGTTTCAATTCCTGGTCAGAGCAAATGCCCAGGTTGTGGGCTCAATCCCTATTGGAGGGTTTGCAATGAGCAGCCTATCATTTACTCCTTCTCATTATTGATGTTTCTATAACTTTCCCTCTCCCTTCCTCTCTGACATCAATAAAAATATATATTTAAAATATTTAAAAACATATTTACATCTTTTAACCACACTCCTCCAAATGAAGTCCCTCTTTGTCTTTGCCCTATAACAGCAAAGCTCCTTGAAAGAATTGCCTATATTTATATCTCTAATTCCTTTCCTCCCTTTTCCTGTAAATCCAGTCCAAGTAGCTTTCTGCCTCAAGGACTCCACTGAAGCTCCTTTGTCTAGGTCACCATGTCGCTCATAGTTAAGTCCAATGGTCAATTCAGTACTCCTTTAACTTAAACTGTCAGCATCATATGAAAGAGCTATCCCCTCTTTCATATTTATTCACTTTCTTCCATTGTCCTCACTCTCTTCACACCACATCTATTTAATTGGCCTTTCTTCCATAATCTCTTTTTGTGATTTGTTCTCTTCTCTCCAATAAATTAAAGTTGGGGTATCTCAGGGCAAAATTCTCTGGCCTCCTCTCTTATTTAATTATGGCTCTTTCTTTGTGATCTTATGAAGTCACTAATGGAAGTCACAAAATTTCTAGCTCTGGCATGGTATTCTCACCTCATTCCTAAAACATATATATAACTGCCCACTTGTTATTTCCATATACATATCTAATTTAAGCATCTCTAAATTAGTATCCCCCAAATCAAAATCTTATCCCATAACTCTCTCTCCCGCTAACTTCCAAACTATTCTTTCAGTTCCTTGAACAAAAATTTTGAAATCATTCTTGACTCCACTTTTTTTTCTCACACCACACAGTTAATTCATTATTATGTTGTCTGTACCTTAAAAATTATCCAAAATCCGACTACTTCTTACTACTTTCATATTAATTCCTCTTGTCCACTAACTCTACTCTTAAGCTAGGATTAACATAATAGCCTCCTAACTAGTCTACAAACTTTTATTTTTGTCTGATACCATCTCTTCTTAAAGCAAGAGAGCTATCCTCTTAAACTCAATTCAGATCATGACTCTACCCAGAAACCTACAATAAGTACTATTATTGCTATCTATTAATACATAATAAATTACAATAAAATATAATGGTTTAAAACAGAAAAAGCATTATTCTGTTTTATGAATTCATTTGTTGACTGGTCAACTACACAAGTTGTGTATGCCAACTGATAGTTACTGAGGCTGGAATCATCTGAAACCTTGACTGGGCCAGATTCAAGATAATTCACCCACTTTGCAGGCAGTAGATGCTGGTGTTTTTTTGGGAGGTCAGCAAGTTATTAATCAGATGGCCTATCATGTTCTCTCCATGAGAGTGAAGACCTCCAAAAATGAATATTCAAAATAACTGGAAATAGGAGCTGCCAGTCTGTAAAGACCTGGGCCCAGAAACTGGCAATGGATTCTGTTAATCAAAGCAGTCACAAAGCCTACCTATATTCAAGGGGAGGGGACATACGCCCTGTGTCTCAATATTTTTGTGACCATTCTTAATTTGCCACAGTTTCTATCTCATTCCTGGTAAAAGGCCACCTTCTTAAAATGGTATTCAAATGACTACACCATAAGAACCTTAGTTGCTTCTCTGACCACATCTTCTATTAACTTCCTGTTATCTTACTGTAGGACAGCTACACTGACCTCCTAGCCATTTCTCAAAGCCTCAATGTCTCAATGTTTGCTATTTCCCATTTCCAGGCTCATTTTCCCTCAGGTATTTATCTAGAGAGCTTGATTCTTCTTTAAATCTCTTTTCAAATGTAACCCTCTCAACAAGGCCTTCCTTGACAACCCAGGAAAGTTGTCTGTCTTCACTAGAACGTAAGATCCAAAAGAGTAGAGATTTTTGACGGTTTTGTTTACTGCTGCACCTGTGCTGCCTAGATTAGTTCTTGGAACATTGAGAAAGTGCAATAATTTTTTTTTTTTATATGAGAGAACATAAGTTTTAGTAGTGGTAATTTTATTCTGCTCAGTTGTAGCAAGTTAAGATTTTGCCCACTAAGTGACTTCATTAAAGACCTCTTTGTGGAAGGGCTTAAACTACCTGATCACATTCAGGGAGCAATGCTGGTACATTCATTCTTTCAAAGAGTGACTTGTTCTGAACACATAAAGGTTGAACTATTGACTATGATAAAATGAAATGGCACTAGGAAGCAAACATGGAAGTAGGAGATAATAAATTCACTCTCCAACACTACTTTGAAATTTGAAGATGCCAGAACTTGAAATGATTGCTTTGTCATATTTTAAGATTTTGGAGTGTATAAGCTCATTTGTCAGGATTTATATGTACATATATTTAAGTCAGGATAAATTTAGGCAAGATGTTATAAGCTCAGAAGCCATCCATTGAAGACTTTTAGTGTCTCTTGACCTTCCCTCTCATTCTCTGTCCATCCAACCACATTACTCCCAGCAAGCACATCAGAGCCCTAGCAGGTGGTGCTCACTTTATACCTTCATTTATGAGGCTCTCCTAAGATTTATCAAGAACTAGGTGTCATTTAGAACTCCAAAATATAAATAAATTTTTGAAATGCAAAAAAATATTCTTTTTACCATGGCCATTAGTCATTATTAAAAATGGTAAATTTCACAGTTGATTAACTGAAATTTTATTTTGGTTATTGTCAATTATTTTTCAGGGCTATACTGTCAATACACCATTGTTTGAAACACATTCATGAGTTAACTTACCAGTGGTGCAGCTGGAATATGGAATGTCATATGTAGTTTTCCAAAGGCTTGAACAAAATTTGATCTTTGTTGATAAGACTTCAAGCACTACAAGCCGAAATAATGAAAGGGGAACTTCTAGTATAAATGCTATTAAAGACAAAGTTATTGGGTTCTTAGCAACAGGGGCAGCTAAACCCATGAAGGCATCCTGCATGTTATCTGTGGATCAGCACAGAATAGCAACCCCTGATCCATCTGTGCAAGGTTTCCCTGATGCAGAGGCGGAGTGAAAGTTCAACAGGAAAAAAGGGTGACCTTGTGAAAAATGTTATTGAAAATTGGTTTGAAGGATGCCTCAGAACCATCTAATGGGTTGCTCCTCCTAGTATTAGGAGATAATTATTCACTTGGCAATAAATTCCAGGAACTGTTTCATATTCAGTAGGTCAAGATGTTTCAGGATCCTGCATCAATTACAATAATTAAAATTTTGATAACCTTTATGGAGGACTTATTCTGTCCCAGAACAATCACTGAATATATGTATTATATCATCAATCCTAAAACAACACTAGGCCCTTAGATTTCTTCTTCTAATGATAGCAATCTACCAGTCCTAGTCCATAGCCACTCTGGCCACCAGCCAGTACTATATTTCACCACAAACATTTTATTTGTTCCAGGTAGCTATCCCTGCTTCCATTCTTATACCTTAATCAGACCTTTACACAGGAGAGAGATTGGTCTTTTAATATGGTCATGATATATCATGCAATTTGACCACTGCCTATTCTACCAACTCAATTTCATATCATTTTCCTCTTCAGTTTCTGTATTCTAGTTGCATTAGGCTTTTTATTTTTAATTGAGTTTATTGGGATGGCATTGGTTAATAAAATTATATAAATTTCAGGTGTACAATTCTATAACATATTATCTGAAATCTTCTATAACTATTCATGTCCTCTATACCCTCTTCTATGCCCTCTACTCTGCTTCCCTTCCGATAATCATCATGCTATTGTCTATGTCTATGAGCTTTGTATTTATTTTTTATTTTGATTAATCCCTTCACCTTTTACACCCATCCCCACAACCTCTCACCCCTCTCACAGTTGTCAGTCTGTTCTCTATCTAGGGGTCTGTTTCTACTTTGCCTGATAGTTTATTTGTTCATTAGATTACACATATGAATAAAATCACATGGTACTTGTTCTTCTCTGACTGACTTCACTTTGCATGAATTGTCCATGTATGTTTTGTGTGTGTGTGTGTGTGTGTGTGTGTGTTTGTTTTTTAATACACCTTGCCTTTTCATGACTTATACTCTCCTGATACAAGCACATTTTTCATCCCTATTTTCTCCCACATTATCTGGCACTCCTGTTCTTTCTTTCTCCAAGTCTCAATCCTGTTACATCCTTAACCCATACTTCTATTTATAGTATTCACTATACTTGAATGTATACAGTCCACTGTACCATTATTTTGTCTCCATCTCTGATGTACTAGAATTTAAGCTTCCTATGGATAGGCTCCACATCTTTTTTTAATTTCCCATATCCCTAGTAAGCAGCTACACTACATAGATATAAGTAATTGAATAAGTTAATGGACTTTTATAACTATACTATTAGGGAAAAACTAATATTTTATATGAGAAGAATCAATTTCACAGAGAAAATATCACATATAAAAATGGAAAAGGTAAATATTTACAGATATATATGCATAATATTATGGTCAATATTAGGTTACAATAATGCTCCCAAAAGGTGACCATGGAAAATGGAAGCATACATCTCTAGAAGCTCACCAAGAGAACCGAGGGTCAATTAGCATATATGTGTAGGCACAACATCAATTCACTTTAAAGGGAGAAATGTTTCTTTTTCTCTAATACTAAAAAAGAATTGACATATAAGACAAAGATTAATGACTGTCCACACTGATTTGACTTTTCTGAGGTATTTGGTTCTGACACTTGCTCATGTTTCCTTAGTATGTTTTCCTTCCTTAGCTGAATGTGCTCTTCTCTTCTGTTGTTCTTGGACTTGTTTCCCTGACATTTTATTGTAAATCTCTTCTCTAATGCACTGTTTTTTCACCAGTGTTCTGACATGTGTCTCTGTATGTGGTATTTTATCAAGTTTCTATATTAACTAGACTTTAATCACTATAACTTTGAGCTAAAAAAATCATAGTTTGCTTGATATCAGCATCTCAGATTCTTTATAGCCCACTTAAAGTATCTGTTGAATGCCCATTGTGAATAAATGTGTTATCCATGGGGTTGGCAATCTGGAACAAAAGAGGAAAGATCCATGCCCTCATTGAATTTACAAAAGAGTATAAGAGAGACTGTAAGTCAATAACAGAAATATTACTTAAAATCAGATTATTATTATTATGAAGAAAAATGTGTATAATATGTTATGAGAAAAGAAACACAAGAAGCGAACTTAATGGATGCCAAAGACAACCTTTCAGATAAAGAGCTAATTTCCAAGGGCAGGTATTCTTTGGACATGCCAAGGATATGGAGAAGAGAAATCTGCCCCAAAGATAAGAAAGGAACTGTGTCTTTGAGGATGAGTAGGAGTTGTTGGCTGGTAAGGTAAACCCAAAAGTCAAGACATAGCCAAGGTGTTACCTCTGCTAAGAAGACTTCTCAGAATCCAACTTTATTCTCATGACACAAAATTGATCACTCTGAACATATCATGTACTATATCACACAGTATTGCAATCATTATATCCCTCTTATAATGGGCTCTGACTCATCTCCTTCACTTCCCTGTATCTCCCATAACTTACAATGTATCTGGCACATAGCAGAACATAATGAATATTTGACTAGATAAGGGAAGGCATCAATATTAAATAGATAGAAGGTTCTTTACTTGAAATATATATTTCCTCCTTAGATATGTCAGAATTTAATTGTAAGTTAACATTATACTGCACTCATGGGTCTTTTGCAAAACATTTTATAACAGTTTATTTCAGAGAGTACAGGAGTCAATTGACTCTATTAACATAAATGATCAGGCTGATTTTCAAACATAAGATTTTTTTTTGTTAGTCTGAGAACTAAATCATTTGGATATTTTTGCATTTCCATAAAATGATAATATATTCACTAATGTTATACAGCAGTCCTCCTCTAGACATGCCATTAAAGTCCACTCCCATCTCAATTACCATTTATCAGAACCCCACTGGCCCTGAAGGTCATCAGAATGTAGCTCCAACAGAATATAGAGAAAGCAAATGTCCCTTTGTAGATAATCCCCCAAATAAATTTTTCTGAACAATGAATTAATAGAAAAGATGTAATAGCTTACACTTAGTGCTCAGTTTGAAGGTGATTTTCAAGATAAATATTTTAAAAAAGAGATTTCAACCATAAGTATTCATTAAATTTTCTATTGATTTCAAACAGCAATCAGTTGGAACTAGTATTCACTGATCAATATGTGTCATCATCACCAGAATATACTTATTGCATTTCCATATTGGCATAATGTTTGTGCTTACCATTTATGATATAATAAGGTATTTTTCATAACAATTCCAGGAAAGTAATAAGAGAGATAGTCTCCATAGATTTTTCCAAAGGAAAGCGAAGTTCCCCCAGGTGACAATAGAGACTCTGTAAACAGTGATCTTAAAAAGTTAGTCAAGGACCAACAAAATGTTGGGAATATCCTTTGATACAGTAGACTCTGAATAATAAATTCAGATCTGTTTTTCTTTAATGTTTCTTCACCATAAATATTTGTGATATAAACAAGCAAAATTATACAGCAAAAGAGATAAAAAACAAAACATGGTTTTTATGTGGCATGCTTATAATAATTCACACACATGTTTAATCACACATGGTCTTGTTTATGTACTCCTCTCTCCTCACCCTAGAAACAGGTGGCTGGAATCAGAATCTTAGTCCTAATTCTGGTTCTCTTCCTTATGTTTATTTCTACTTTCACAAAACTAGGCTCTTGAGTTAGCTAGGGGGACTCTCAGACTCAGGCTTTGCCCAGAGACTGATCAGAGCAGATCAAGACCTGTAATCCTTGACATAATCTTTTCTCTGAGTGTGGCTGCTCTTCCTCTGATTCTTCTGCCCTTTGTGTCTCTAAATGAAATTCCCTTAATGAGCTGCTCTCTGGAACTCCTCTCCTATAATTAACAATTTTGAAAAGAAGTTTAAGACTTCCTAATCCTGTAAAGAACTCTATTGTTGGTGGAATAGTTTTAATGATCTCATTGGTCACATATCTCTGTATTATTGCTGATCTCACTACCTTGTCTGTCCCACCCATTGCTATGGTCTGTCCTTCCTTCAATGATCATATCTGTCATTTTTCCTTTTTATATATACTCTTGATGGCATGATTATTTTATGAGATAGAGGTAATTAGCTCCATTTATCCAATGTAAATATTGAGGCTCAGAGAAGTTAACTGACATTTCCAAAGTCACTAGCCAATAATTAGTTGTCAAAGTCAGCATATGAATTCAGATATAATATAAAGACATTGATGAGTTAAAAAATAGCTTTAACAGTTTCTGTATGAAAGCCTGGGTTACAGATTTTTTTGAATTATCAGAAGTTCATGATATCTTATAGGCCTGCAATAGTCAATTAACCAGAGAGCACTTGTGGGGTAACGTCTCAGTGATCAAGTCTAGGCCAGGTAGTTTAAGGTCATATAGAATTTCTATAAAGCATAACAACTTCCACAGGGAAGCTGAAGAATTTATTGAAGAGAATAAACAATGGTACAAAGAACATTTTGAGAATCTTATAAGTATAAACAGGTACAAAAGTATTTGGAATGAAAAACAATGAGTGATCATAAGTAACAAGTGGGAAAGAAATCTTGAAAACTGGCCTAAAATTCAATGAAAGTCACATGAATGGAGTTACTCAAGGGAGGTGTGTTAACCTGGCTATGAGTCTGGGTTGATCTAGTATATTAATATGAGTTCCCAAGGAAGCAGACACTGAGACAAGGAATTGACTTTAAGGGCTTTATTTGAAAGATACCCAGAAAGTAATGATAGAGAAGTGAGACAAGAAAAGGAAAAGAGTCAGATAAAATAAAAACACACACACATACGCACAAAAAAACAACAACAACACACACAACAACACATGTAATACATGACAAAAACACAGGTTACTACTATTAATAACTTTGGGTTTAATCCCAATGGGTATTCTGGCAGATCATGTTCAGCATACCTCACAGTTATGCCATTTAAGTGATGAGAAAGTAAAGATATTTATTCACAAGTTCCCCATATGTCATTAGCTAAGGGCTGATCCAAGAGGCATTAACACAGGTGGGATTTTATTCCTCAGTCAGAAAAAAACAAAAAACAAAAAAACCTGTTCTTGGCAAAGAGTCCTGAGTGTTAAAAATACCAGTTTTTAAGTATGTGGAGATGATTGCATGAGGTATAGGTGGGTTGCTAATAGTGTCAGCAATAGGAGGGCCAAAGACAAAAATTTGGAGAAAGGGAATGGGAAAAGAAAGGATTTTCAAATGATAGAAACATAAGTATGTATAAGGACATGAATCTACTCAAAAGAATTCCTCTTTTTTTGTATCATTTTATGCTGTATAAATCATTTTCACATAACAAATGTCACTAAATAGAGTAGTTTATATGAAATTGTGACAAGACCACCCTGGGATTAAATTTAGGGGGCTTACTGAAGAGTAATAAGAATTGAAGTTGAGTAGATCTGAGTTTTAGATTTCCTGAAATGCAGGTAACATGTATGCTGTTTACCACGGAGAAAAGAAAAGTATTGGTGGATTTGAAAAGGGAAGTGTTATGATATAAGACAATTCAGAATGGTTTTCTGAAAACCATGTAATCATTCATTCATTCATTGCAACAATATATACTGATCATATTTTATATGTCAAATACTAAGGAAGAATACATCTGAATAAGGTGGATGATATGCATATAGACAGATAACATCAAGACTGTTGGGGTGGGTGCAAACACAGAGGAAATAACACAAATAGGAGGGGCTGAATAGTGCCAGGACAAACTGGTATTCAGAAAGTACACAGACAGTACTTTTGATAGTACTTTTCCTGTGACTTCCTCAAAAGGAAAGTATAGCTAGGGAGACATCAACACGGATTTCCAATAGAGGGAGACCGGAGTCTGAATCCCTGTGACCTCATTACGAATATCAAGTACCATATGCGAGGGTCAAGATGTGAAATTCACCACACATATTCTGTGGCTGGAAATCATAACAATAGGGACCGCTCAAGAACAATGAAAAATAAAATGGACATGGTTCACAGTAATCCTTATACCATGCATTAATCAAAATGGAATACTTGTGTGGTAGGCCTTCTTCAAAAAACTTCACTTATTTTATGTGAGTCAACCTTATAAATCTATATAATAAAAGCCTAATATGCTAAAAAAAATAAAGTATAGCTAGGAATGGGGATTAAAGGATGGAAAGTATGATGGGAAATGCTAGTTCCCTATTCAAAGAGGCTTGCTAACAGAATCCTGGATCATTTGGAATTATAATGTGGCCAGCAAGGAAAGGAAAGTATGATACAACTAAGTCAATCAAAACAATTCTATTTCCTTTACCTGATAGACGTAGCTCCTGTGAAACTAAAAGAGGCTATGGGAGCTAGCTATGACCAAGGAGATATTTGTAGAAATATAATGAAAGAGTGTGATTCTGTCTGATGAAACTAAAGATCTAATTTTTCTTGAAAATAGCCCAAGAATATGGTTCTTAGAGATGCTCAATCAATCATGAGTAGTGACCTGGATAGAGGAAAAGGCAACATTATCATAATAACTGAGAAAAACGGGTTGAGAAGCCTGGAACATTATTGACTTGACTGGGCTACTGAATGAGCCCTATAGTCATAGGCCACAGTTTTATTGTGAATTCACAATTACAGTCCTACCTTACCCAAGGGGGATATGTTCCAACGAATTCCTGAGACTATGATAGTACTGAACCATATATATTTATGATGTTTCCCCCCACTCTAAATACATACCTAAGCACTGTGATATTGCAACAGTCAACCTGACAACCAAGAGGACTGTATACAGCATGGGTACACTAAACAAAGGGATGATTAAAGTCCTGGGCAGGATGGAGCAGTGCACCTTTTCTTCAGCAAGTGAAATATACTCTGGCATATTTACTAATTATCAGTCTATACTAATAAAAGGGTAATGTAATAATTAGACTAGGAAATCTTCCAGATGTCCTTCTAGACAAAGCCATGGTGGCGGGCCCAAGGCAGAGGCAGTTAGGGGTGATCAGGCCAGCATGGGAGGGCAATTGGGGGTGATCAGGTTGGTGGGTGGGCAGCAAGGGGGTCTGTTGGGACTGATAAAGCTGGAAAGGGTGATCAGGCCAGCAGGCAACGTGGTTAGGGGTAATCAGGCAGGCAGTCAGGTGAGCAATTAGGAGCTAGAGGTCCCAGATTGTGAGAAGGATGTCCGACTGCCCTGGAATTGGGCCTAAAATGGCAGTAGGACATCCCCCTAGGGGTCCCAGATTGGAGAGGGTGCAGGCCAGGCTTGAGGGACACCACCCCCCCAACACAAATTTCATGCACCAGGCCACTAATTTATAATAATAATAATAATAATAATAATAATAATAATAGCATAATATTCTAATTAGACCAGACATCCTTCTGGAAAAAGCCAGGGCTGCAAGGAAAACCTGGATTCTGGGTGCCTGCTGGTGGCCAGAGGGAAGCCTGGGTCCAGGGTACCAGAGGGAAACTGGTGCCGGCATCCGGGGTAAGGAAGGCTTACTCTTGCACAAATTTCATGCATCGACATCTAGTAAAATACTAATATTCTCCATGTATTTGAATGGAAAAATCCTTCATTCATTTATTCCAATAAAAGTTTTTATTTTTAAATATCTACTATGTGTTAAGCATTGTCTTTCTTAGGACATTTTAACAGTAAGAAGTTAAGGATAAGAGAAGTAGCAAGAAAGTTAAGAGTGACTTTTTTTCTCTCAAGAGAAGAGTGTTTCAGAGTTAATGAAAGAATACTTTAAGGTGGAAAGTTTTATCGACATCTTATTTTGCTGTAAGAGAATAATTTAAAAAAGGAATGAGAATTGACCATTGCATTTGGCAAGATGACAGCAATTGTAAACTTTGCTTATTAAATAGACTGATAAGAATTAAGAAGAAAATTGGAGGTAAAACATCGAAGGAAGCCAGCGCAGGAAAATGACATTTGAAGTTTATCCATAAATTGTGCTGAGAGATGAAGGTATCCTTGAAGAGACAACTGATCTGGGAGAGTTTTAAATATAGATAATATTACAGTGCATGTATAGAGTGGGGCAAAAGTAGGTTTACAGTTTTGAATATGCAAAACTTTATTCTTGTATTAAATAATTAATACTATTAATTATTAAAATTAAATTAAATAAGGCAAGTTTATTCTTGTATTATTGTTTATTAATCATTGTATTATTTTCCATTTGAACAACTGTAAACCTAGTTTTGTTCTACTCTGAATACACTGAGAAGAATAACCCAACATAGAGGATGAATTTGATATTGAAAGAGGGAGTAGGGGTTATTGTAAGGATAACAAGACCTGGAGTAAGTCAGAGGGCATAGCATGAGAGTTCTTCTTTCCATATACAATGATAGTTCTTCCATTTTAACAGGAAACAGTGCAGAATACATAGGTCCTTTAATAAATGGGTTTATAGACTAAATAGGATGATAAAGATGTAATCTTCTAAGTGCTATCATCTTGGTGAAATAAGAACCAGGTCACTTTCTGGGCTGAGGTAATAGAGTGGAAGTGTTAAAAGATTGAAAAGAAAGATTTAAAATAGCATCTTGTCAATAGGGATATACCATATAATGCTGAAGTAACAGATAATGCTTGGGCTTCAGTGGTATAATACACAATGTATTTTTCATTTATGCTCATTTCAACAATGACCAGCATAGGTTAGCAGGGAGACTTTCACACTGCAGCCACTCAGAGATCCAAGATCAACAGAGTTCAGTTTGCTTTGTTACTATAGTAACTCTAACACAATAAGAAAGGAATGTATTCACATGTACACTGGCTTTAAAGTCATCTGTTTATGTTAATTGGCATGTGGGTTACAAAGTAATTATAATATTAATATAATATGCACGTTTTACTTGCTGAAAATCAGCCATGATTTTTGGTTGGAATTTACTCATGTGTGTTAATTGCATCATATAACCATCATGAATATATATAACCAATGCATTTAGCAAACCTATGACAAATACTTGTATGAAGTTTCCCCAATCATTAATAGTGTTTTTATTTGGTAGATAATTTATGGAATTTTCAATAGAAATTTTGGATTAATTTTTCACTTTAAACACTGATTTTATAATCTATACCCCATGTATGATGCAACTGAACAATAAGATTCTCTATCTAAGCTACTTATTTCATAAATGACAATCTTATTTGATCAAACACATTTGACTCAGCTAATCATCAAAATAACCTTGATGAGAAATGGTTAAAAATTTTCATCTAGAGTTCAGCTTCACCAATAGTCCTTTTTTTTGTTTGTTTGTTTTTCATTTCTACAACTAAATTCTTTCCACTGGGCAAGCTGCTCACTGGGCTTCTTACAGATTTTGAATTCTATGAGTCTGTCAGATAAAGAGTAAGAAAAAATCTACAAGGCAGGAGGTCACTTACCATAGCAAAGAAAGACTGACTTTGAAAAGCCCTAATGTCAATATGGAGGACAGAGTAATTTCTTGGAGAAATATGTTTTTAAATCAGTGAGAACTCAAACTCACCATAAGTATTTTTAGGAATTAATTTCCTAAAGTAGAGAAATAGAGCTAAGTATACATTGCCCGTGACCCAGTGAGAAAAGAGTATGGGAGGACCATTTCACATCATCTGAAGCATCTAATATGCAAACATCACAAAGATAAAGAGATTAAAAAGGGTGATCCATGTATACAGAACACATACATGTTATGGAAAAAAAATGTTTAACCAGAAAATTACTGAGTCACTGAGCACAGAGATGGATCTCTTATGGGAAACATTAGAAACTCAGTTGCCTGAACAAATTAAAACTAAATTGACCACATGACACTTTGTATCAGCCAGCAAGCAGGGCTCAGGTAGAAAAGACTAAGCCAGTGGTCGGTAAACTCATTAGTCAACAGAGCAGCAAACCACAAACTAAGTTTGCCAACCACTGGACTAAGCAATGGATTATTTCCCTACTCATATACCAATGTTTCTATGAAATGAATCCACAGAGACCAAAGCACTGTGATCCTATTCATCTCTTTCAAATAAAATATTGCTTCCCTCACCTTCTCAGTATGGTAAGACATTCTGTGCAAATAAACAGGGCAAGAATGGTACTTACCAAGGGAAAAATACTTGTAAAAAAACAGTATGGAAAACCTAGTGTGTGGACAGACTTTTAATGAAATTCGCAAGTGGAGAACACAGCTGGATTAGATAAGTGGTAAAAAAATAATATTGAAAGGCAAGTAAAACTCCATGAATACATATGAATTTCTCAAATAGCCTTATATTATAAAATCAAGATAAAACGAAATTGAAGAAATAAGCACTTTCTATTTGATTTCATCAATAGAAGTATCAAGCCTGCCTATAGTTATTGGGAAATCAGAACCACTCACCCAGAATACATACATTGACCAATTTAATCTAATTATGGTTTTTACTGGCTTGGCCCTATTTTACTGAGTGTACAAAAATGCCCAAAGGAAAAAAAATATTACATTTATTTAAATAATTCTCTAATATCAAGAGTCATAAGTATGTATGATATTTCTCTTGTTCAATAGATGCCATAGGTCATCTATATACTAATGAGTTTTATATCACAGATTCATGTTCTTTCACAATAAGTCCTGCTCTCATTTTGTCACAAACCAGTTGAATCTTAATCTCCTTAAGAAAAATAAAGTGATAAATTGAAAATAAAGTTTTATGTTCTAATAACTTGATATCTAATATTTCCAGATGCTACTTTTAAAGAGACTCCATTTGGCTCTGTGTGTTTCCTCTGTTGACACCACAATGTTTTAGAATAATACAAATATATTGTATTAAAAAGCAATCAAAACCACGAGAGTAAATATATTAAAACATTTAAAATATGTGAAAATACAGTGTGTTGCTATTCAGCACAACCCAAGTCTACAAGGGGCATGGCATCACCTTCACTACTTTGGATATAGATCATTTTTCCATGTTTAGAAGTTTGCCTGGAATTGTGACTTAGTCCCTTTGTGCTGCTAAAACAAAAATATCATACCCTGAATAGCTTTACTTTTTTCAGAGAGAGGAAGGGAAGGGGAAAGAGAGATAGAAACATCAATAATGATGGAGAATCACTGATCAGCTGCCTTCTGCATAACTCCCACTGGGGAATCTAGCCTGTAACATGGGCATAGTAATCAAATCTATATCTCCTGGTTCATGAGTCCATGCTCAACCACTGAACCATACCAGTTGGGCTTCTTTGCAACCTAGTTTTAGCAATAAATATTTGCTTTGCACAATATTCTAGGCTGGACAGTCCAAGATCAAGGTGCAGGCAATTTTGGTGTCTGGTGAGAGTCTACTTCCTGGTTCATAGCCATCTTCTTGCTATGTCACCAGATAGCAGAAGTGGCAAGGGATTCCTCTGAAATCTCTTCTATAAGGACATTAATCCCACAATGAGGGCCTGCCCTACCTTCTACCATAATCACACTGGGGGCTAGGATTTCAACATATACATTTTTTTTTGGGGGGGGGGTATGAACATTTATTCTGTAGTTCATTGCAGAACACCACTCTGAGAAAATTGTACAGATAAAATATTTACTTAAAATATAGTGTTTAAAAAACAAGTTATAAATAGTATATAAAGCAACTCTTCAGACAGAGTTGGGTGGAGAGAATCTGTGATGTTAGAGAAGTGTTTCCTGTTGTGGGTGAGAGGAGGACAACAGCAAAAAGTGAATATCATTGGCCCTCAAATGAAACTCAACCCTGAAAGTCTGGCATTTCCAAAAATCTGATTTGTCATTTCCCAAACTTGAAATGTGAGGTTTGAAAATGAGATGATTGTGCTGGAGAGGAAATGGGTGTGGGTTTTGAGGCTTCCAGACAGCGGAAGGGAAAGTCATTGTCTCAGGCCAGGGTCATGGTTTTCTCAGGCTTGGGAGTGTTGATGGTACTTAAGCCAAGACAAGAAGACAACCTGATCAATAGCCTTTTAGTTTTCCTCCTCCAGGGTTAATCCATGAGCAATTTTGTAGGGAGAAAGGCAGGAGGAATAGTAAAACTGACCCATCTTTTAACCTCTCCAAGCATGATTCAAGATGTCATTAGAAGCAGCTGCCAGAAATGAAGAGACAGGAATTATATAAGAATGTAGAAAAAGCAGAAAAGAAAGGGAGTCTTTGGAAAAACTACCATATCAACAGTAATGGATCTGACACCTGGCAAGGAGGCACATCTGTGGGGGGCAACTGGGATGATAAATTGAATCTTGATTTCTACATTTTCACCAACCATGTATGTTTAGTACCTAAATTTTAAACACAGGAAAATTTGGGGGAAATGCACTGTTTTCCAAGAGTTTGCTTCATGTGATACAGGAAACATCTGGAGTAAGATCAAGTGGTTTTAATGGCCATCATAACAACTCGTGGTTGTACTGTTTTGTTATGGACCCACACTATATAGTTAAAATTCATTTGAGGGTTCCCCTAAATGTATATGACTATGTTAGCTTTTCTCAGAATCTAGCCTGAAACCAAACAAAAATTCACCAAAACACACGTCAGCCAAGGGAATGGTAAACAGCAATTCACTGGGCAAATTCTCCTTCACCCCACAGGAGCTGGTAAATTGGTTTGTGAAATGTTGATAGCTACATAGCTGGTTAGCGCTACTGTTATTCTTGTTATCCTATCACCTAGAGTATGACGCAATTGGTCATGTTGTGGTTTTGAGGCTTAAAGTAGAGGACACAATTGTGTTCTGCCCTTATTCCTATTTGGGAGAAACATATGCCAATGGTAATAAAGGACTGGCATGATATACATGGGAGATTCTATTCATCCCACATATTTCTGAGGATTAAATCATAATGAATATATATAATGAATAAAAATGTGTCAATCACAAGGATTAGAGCACAGTAGAGTTCAATAAACTCAAGATTTTATTCTTCTCCATGACCTTCACCAGACCCATTGCAAAGTTTATCCAATTATTTACCTCAAATCTGTATCTGGACTACTTAATCTCATAAAATAATTTAAAGATATTTATACTTATTTGCTCATTCATTGAGTAAATATTTACAGAGAGCATACTACAGCACTGTGGAAATCATTGGGTTGTGAAGCAACCAGACATGTTTTTGATTCTCATGAGATGATTACCTGATTCTCTGAGAGTGAGAATGGGGGTGGAAAGAGAGTAGTTAAAAAGCTCAAACTCTGCCAACATACTGCTTAGTCCAAATCTAATCTTCACCTCTTAGCAGTCAATTGTAGGTATCTGTTTAGCCCATGTGCTTTGACTATATACATCTATGATATGGAGATAGTAACATTAGTTAACATATGGGGTCAAGAACAAAGCTAGTTAGCTCATATAAAGTACATAGAGCAGTATGCTGGTACAGAGCATATAGTAAATGCTCCATACATGTTAGTGTTACTACTTGTTCCAGGGAACACTGTGATGCAGGCCATCAGCTTGGTTTGGTCATGAGATAAGATCACCTGGATTAAATCCTCTAGAAACCTGGCTTATTCATAAGCAGCTGCATCCTTTGCTTAGAGGCCAGAAGAAAGGTTGGTGTATAGGTTAAAGAAGGATTGGCTAGAGACTTCATTAGATTTTGTTATCTGTGGATCCTAATAGTGGCACTAGTCTAGACATTACAAAATTATGGGAAGAAATACCAATGACAGATGACAGAAAGGGATTTTAGTCGAGGCACTAAATATCAGTTTGCAATTATTGACTGCTTAGTTTGGACCAGTTCCTCTTAAAAGCCCTTATGGAGATTAAATTGCTTAATGCTTATAATATGGCTCCAGTAGTGGGTTTTAAACATTTTATGAATGAGAACATTGAAGAATAGAGAAGTAAAATGACTTACTTAAGTTTCCACTGATAGAGGAGGAGCCTGGTTTTTAAATAAGATTGACTGAACCAGAGCTTTTAACTTGTACACTCCACTCCTTCCCTTTGCTTGCCAATGCAATTAAAATCAACTAAAATATCCAGAAATATTAATATGCTTGCATGCTCTAGTGTGGATGCTAGATTACAAAGATATGAGTTATTTCCTCATGCTGAAAATATAAAAGTGTCATTCTCAAAAGAAATCTAAGACATTATAGTACATATACATAATATTCAAGAGAAAAACTTGAGAGCAAAAGAAAGATATTTTATAGAAACAGACTCAGATATAAAGAACAGACTGACATGAGAGCTGTCAGAGAGGAGGGGATTAGGGGAGGGGTGAAAAAGGTGAAGTGGTTAAACAAAAGGAAAAAAACAACAACAACCGTAGTCACAGACAACACTATGGTGATTATCAGAGGGGAAGTGGGGTAGGAGGAGGTAGAAAAGAGGTAATGGAAGGAGACTTAACTTGGGTGGTAAGCACACAATACAGTACACAGAGGATGTATTATAGAATTGTACACCTGATATATATATAATTTTATTAACCAATATCACCCCAAGAGATACAATATTTTTAAATTTAAAAATAGGTATTTTATACTCTAAATAGATAAGCTCCAAATTGTTAATAGATGTAAAGTAATCACTAATGAATTTACATATTCAGTCTTGTGCCAAGTACTAGGAAAGTAAAATATAATCTTTTCTAGAAGATTATATCATCATATCCATAAATATAGTATCTAGTGACACTAAGATTCTTCTCTCTGATAAACTTACTAAAAAAAAAAATGATTGCATTTTGTTACTTCTTTTTAGCAGCATTGGGCTAGAGGGGGGACATTTCACAGAAAGAAAAACACCTAGTTCAAAATAGGAAGAGAACTGAGAATTCATAAAGATAAGAGCTCTGCAACATGTGGAAAGAGGAAGAACCCTTATTGAGAATATGACATTCATATCTATAATTCTGCTGCCAAACACATGTGTGCATGTAGGCATGCACAAAATCCCCCTAGCCTGGGCCACGTGTGGAACTCACACTGAGGTCTAACACCGGGGCCCATCTGCACGTGAACAATGAGGTAATTCCTCAGTGTTTCTCCAGCACCTTTATGGACTGCATAATGGCCTTTGCTGTTCTGGAAGTATTGGTGCATTACAGCAGAGAAAGAGATGCATTGTGTGGGATGAGTCATGCTCAACAAATCTATGATAAGTCTATATGGTATCAAAAAAATAGAAAGAAAGAAAGAAAGAAAGAAAGAAAGAAAGAAAGAAAGAAAGAAAGAAAGAAAGAAAGAAAGAAAGAAAGAAAAGAAACAAGATCCAGTGACAGAGACCTAGTCAGTCAGAGCGTTCTCATTGCTAGACAAGGATGTGTCCACTCCCTTGAATATGGAGAGGACTCACTCACATGCATTTTTTCAGAGTTCCAGTCATCTGCACTAGTTCAAGTCCTGGATCAAATGTTAGAGTAATAATACTTCCACTGGTGAAAAAGCACATTCCACCTGTGAGTCACTTTGCAGAAGGGAAAACATCCAAACGTCATAGCCTCTGTTTGGTTACCATGAGGTCTGGATGCTTGCCAAAAAGTAAGGGTAAGGAAGAACATGATGAAGGCAAAGAGCTGCATGAGAAAGCCTCAGTTTTTGAGGGAGGAGAGGAAAAACAACCTGAAACATTAGTCCAATCCAGAAAATTAGTTTGTTTTTTGTAACTCACGGTGATTGGCGGGAATTTGCTGGCTTGCAGGAGCCAATCCTTGAATAAAAGAATGGACACACCTTGAGGGTCAAGAATCCTTAGAAAGTGCCCTTCCTTACCACTCCATGAATTTAAAGAGCGAAGCCATTGCCTGCTGCCATAGTCATAGTCAGGTGAAGGGAATCTACTTAACATTTCCCCAAACTCCCTGTCTTCTAAGGATGAGATACAAAAGTCTCTCTATGACATGCTTGAACCACCCATATCTGGCTCCAGCCTATTCCTGGTATTCCTTTCCTGCCAGCATTTCTTCACACCTTCCTTGCTCTCTGGCCACATCCAATAGGAGCAATGCTCGAAGGAGCCTTTCTCACACTGCACTCATGTCCATTTCTAACCAACATTATTTCCATACCTCACCCACCAGGCAAAGCCATACTCTGCTTTCAAAACACAGCTCCAATATTCTCTCTTTACAAAGGACATCCTAAAGCAGCCCCCCACACCACCCACTTTATCACTCTCTCTACCCTGTCATCAGAAAGTGCATCCTCCCTGCACTTACTCTGTACCAGGCCCAATTTTAAGACATGTTTTCATAAATTAACTCTGTTAATCCTCATCCTGACCCCTTTAGGGAGGTACTGATAATACCTCTATTTTACAGGTGAGGAGACTTAGGAGGCATGAATATATGAGATTTGCCCTAAACCATATACACGTATATCCCAGAGCTGGAGTGTTAACTCAGAAAGCCTGTCCTTACCAACCAGCTATGCTGCCTCTTCACTGGGTTCATATCCCAATTATATCCCAAGTCACACTTTGTTTCAAATGTTTGTGGGCCTACCTGTCTCTGCAGTTAGGTGTAGGGACCATAAGGCCAGAGCTGAGCTACGTCTATTTGTATTTTGAGCATTTATTGTACTTATTGAACTGTAGGTAGTATGTGCTTTGATAATGAAATGGCCAGCAAGCAAGTAAAAAAACAAACAAAAAAACTTTAGTCTAGGAGGAGAGAGGTGTGTTAGGTTTTGACATAGAGAATAAGAGATGAAAGTTCACCTTGGAACACAGTGCTGCTCTGATGTGAGGATTGGTCTGGTTTTGTGTCAGTGTACGCTTGCATGTGTTTTCCCAAGGAAAACAGAGGCTATGGAAAATGACATTGCAGAGCATGAAGGAAGGAGAGGAGAGAAATGGAAAAGAATGCTAATCTCATAGTGAATGAGAAGAGGATTTAAGACTGGAAAACAAGAGCAGAGGATGCACCTTCCAAGGCAGGAAAAGGCAGAGCATCCGGAGCTGGCCGCCCTGTGATGTCTCTGCATGTAGCTAGGCTGTGAGGAGCACAGGTTTCTGGCAAGGGGCAGTTCTGGGAGGGCTCTGTTTGCAAGAGCTGATCTGCAGGGCAATGCATGGTTACCTGGGAAGAGGAAAATTCTCCATACTCAATTGAAGATGAGAGTCTGGCACCCACAGGGTTGTGGCAATGTGGGTATTGAAAACATTTGAAATAACCTCATGTTTTCCCTGAAGAAGGAACTTCCAGTAGCAATTGTATCCTCTCTGGAAGGGCTGTCTCTTTCTCTTCACCACCACCCCTCAACTGCCTTCCTTGTTAGGACTGAGCCACCTCTCTGTTGGCTGGGAATGCAGGCAGTCTGATGTTACTTGATTTGGGTTCTCCACTATGTAGTTTCTCACTGAAAGGCAGCTGAGCCATTCCTTCTCTTTTATTTATTTTATTATTTTATTTTATTTTTGGCTTGAACTGCCTAAGCTCAGGGAGGTGTGGGGTCACATTAACCTCCTCTTCCTTATGATAAGAGACTGAGTAAGGATTGCTGTTGGTCTCTGCTCTCTCTGTTCAGACTTCTCCACCTAAAATTAGATGGGTATAAGGCAACCCTTCACTGGGCACCTGGTATTTTCCATATAGGAATGTTGGATTAGGTTACCTTTTCAGCCCCTGGATGATGCAATCAAAATGCTAACCAGTTTATAATTTAATTCCATTTTGGCTCTTGTGTGTGCTCTCTACACAATTCTACAGATGAGAGTTTGGAGGAAGAGAGGAGGGAGGGGATTCCCTGGCACATGGGGCTCTCACACAGAGAACATCAGGCACAGAGGATGCTTGTACCTGTGGCGCTGGGGGACCACCTTCAGGCTTCAGAGGATGTTCACCCGAGACCTGGGAACAGGTGAGCAAACTCTGAGAGGTGAGTCTAGCTGACAGAGGTATCCTTGAGCCACTCGTGAACTGGACTTCAAAACACAGGTTTGTGAACATGCAGGAGCAAAAGTCATCAAAGCATGAGTTATTATATTACCATTAGTTTCCCATGGCCAACAACTAGCCAGGCCTTGGGAAATACAGATTACATGATATCCAAAGAGAGCTGGGAGCTGGCAGATATTCTGAGCTGGCCTTTTCCTTCAGAATGAATACGTTGTTTGTGGGGGAAAAAAAAAAAAAAAAAAAGAAGCCTTGTGCAAAAAGTGACCTTGAGTTCTCTTGGCAAGAGATTGAAGTTTGGAGGCAGAAAGATCTGAGTTCAAATATCAAGTCTCTCGTTAACAGCTATGTGATCAGATGCAAATCCCATAACCTCTCTGAGCCTCACTTTCCTAGAGAACATTTGAGCTCCACAATCACGTGCAGCCTTCTCTGATAACACTGATAAACACCATAAAGGTAAACACCTCGCATTGCCATTTGTAGAAAATTATAATAAGTAAGAAACATAATACAGGAGAATGTCCATTTTTAATCCTTTAGAAAAATTTTAATGTCACATATTATTACTGGATCAGATCAAAGCAAACAGTAGAAAAATCCTGAGCCAAGGAAGACTGATTAGGTTTTTAATCTCCACTGGGTTACTTTTTAAATTTCAAGATTGAGGTTAAGTTAGACAAACTCTCTGAAACCCAGTTAATCCATCTATAACATGGGGGAAAATAACACCCGATTCAAATCTCGATTGCTGTGATCTAGCCTCATCAGAGCAACTACTTAGCAATAACCTTGTAGCGCTCCCGCCTTAGTTTCTGCTTCTGAACAAAGGAGATAGAAACATCCGCAGGCAACATCTAGTTATAATGTTTGGTGGGACCAGAAATAAAGATTTTTCTTTTCTGCAAGTAATTTAATCTAGTTTACCCAGTGGGAAAGCACTAAAGGCTATCATTTTGTTTTCCTTAGTTGAAGCTATTAACTGTAATTGCTTTCGTTAATAATACTTTACTTATTATAATAATCAAAGCTCAATTTCTGTACTTATACCCTGGGGCCAGTTTGCAGGGGAACAATTTATAAATGGATGAAAAACAATTAATAACTACTAGAAAAACCATTAATGATCTTATCAACAACATTCTATGTAATCTCCAATTGCAAAATCATATACAACACACTAAAAAGAACACTTGGTCTCAGCCAGTGCTGTGGACAACCCTACTATTGACCAAACCAAGAGTATTTCAAATGCAGAAAAATAATGCCTTTGAGGACATTTTCCTCCTGGGCTTGATGGGGGATGTTCCTATTCATCTATGAATGATGAGCTACAGCTATTTCAGTTCCTGTGGGGTGCAAACCTTCAAAGAGAGAAACCACAATAATTTTAAGAGAA
This sequence comes from Pipistrellus hanaki, assembly GCF_964339955.1. Classification (NCBI taxonomy): domain Eukaryota; kingdom Metazoa; phylum Chordata; class Mammalia; order Chiroptera; family Vespertilionidae; genus Pipistrellus; species Pipistrellus hanaki. Next base: position 201,458,724 of record NC_140503.1, on the reverse strand, counting down.
AAATATCCCACCATCTCCCCACATTGATGGCCCCTCATTCTCATCATCAAAGTAGTATGTGATAAGGCTATCTTCCCCATCATACAGGCTACCCCCTTGCCCTTTAAATGCCCCCTGAACTCCAGAGCCCACTTCTATTATCAACACTATGCCTTAACGTTTTCTGCATAGAGCCTTAGCCTAGACTAAATCTCCCCTAATTCCCAGCTTTTGCCTGGAAAAACTCTTTCATTGGTGCCTTCTTCTTGAATTCAGATCTCAGCTCTGAGATAGCTTCCCCTGAACTCCTTCCTAATGCTGCTCTCAGAAAACCTAGTCACTATTCATCACAGCCTCTATTACTATCTGAAATTGCTGAATTACTGATTTAGCACCTTGCTCATGACTGTATCCTAGGCATCTTGATCAGGGCCTGAGTCATCTCAAGTAAGTACTCCATACAAGTGTGTTGAATCAATGGACTAGATAAATTATTTGAATCCCTAGTAGCTGTTGAAGGCAATACTTACTTCTTCATGCCTTTGCTGACTGGAGAAATGCACCTGCAAGTGGTTCTTTCCTCTCCTCTACTCTGTCCCATCTCTCCCTTTCTTTTCCCTCTTTCCCATAGGTTAATGGCTTGAAGGTGTTCACAGCCTGGGAATTTAGACTGCACTTAGTTGTATGGGTCCATGAGGGCAAATATGTGTCAGTTTTATTCACAATATATTCCTAGGGCTAGCTGAGGTCTAGCAGATGCTCAATATTTATTTGCTATCAAATGAGAAAAAAATCTTGACTACACAAATGCTTTATACTGTTCTGCATTCTAGTTGAGTGATGTCAGATATGGTACTTAACCTCTCTAACTTCATTTCCCTCTTAAGAAACAATTTTAAAATACCATTTGCCACATGGGATCATTACAAGGATCAAATAAGCCTGCATATGCCCAGAGAGAGTAACTTTCAATATGATTATGGAATTATTATTAAAATACCCTCCATGCATAATTAAAGTATAATTAGCTTTGGTCTAATCATTATGATTAGATACTTCCATCCCTGCTTCAATGTATGGCCTCTCTTCCAAGGGAGCAGGTCACCACCACAAAACATCTACCTCCCCCATCTTTGAAGGTGTACAGACCTTCTCCCATCTGTGGTTCCAGTATTGAGGATTTGTGGCATGAAATGTCACTCTCTCTCTCTCACTTTTCTAACACTCTTCCCCAAACCCAAGACTTCCTCTGCTCTTCAGGGCCATCTTTCTGATAATGAGCATTTCTACTTTTAATTCCTGAATCTGTATCCTTATCACATCATACTTCTTTGATGCCAAGGTGAATGAATTTCATCAAATATCTGGCTAGGGAAGACAATGTCATTTCTTTATCTACTTGCTCTTATAACAAATCCAGATAAAGAAAAAAAGCTTCCAGAAGTACACCTAGGATGAAAAAATTCTCTACCTTTACAACATAATCATGCATAATGGGAACTGAGCTGTGTGCACACAGTCCTAGCACAGGACTGGCTGATTGTCTTAGAACAGCCCTTGATTTTCTACACAAAGCTAACAAATATACTTCAATCTTCAGATTCAGCATCACTCACTTGTGGAATCTTCTAAGTCTCAAATAAGGCAAGAAGGATTGTCTTCTACATACCTCGAACTTCTTAGGAATTCATTCACTTGAAATTTTGTTTCAGAACTACACATGCTAGGCATTCTTTTAGACATCAGTTTGAAAAACAATAATAACAATAACAACTAAGTAAAACAGGTAAACATTTCTATCCAGAAACCTTACATTATGATAGGGGATAAAGAGAGCAAACTAGAAAAATAAGTAAAATAAAAAAGTGTTACAAAGTTTCTGAAACAAAAAGTAAAGCTGATAGCAAGACAGGAAATATCCAGGGAGGTGTGGTTTTCTATAAAGGGTCCTAGAGAGACTCAAGGATTACAGTGGCATTTCAGGAAAGGCCAGAGGAAGTGAAGGGCTAGCCATGCCTCTCCCTGTCACCACCAAGTACATTATAGCAATATCATCTACTTGTGTGACATTTTCTTCTATCATCATCATACTATAACTCCTCTAAAGGGGAGGACTCATAGTCCTACCCCCAGAGATTAGCCCAGCCCCAGAATATACTCAACCCAATATGTGTGGACTCTATCACTGTCCTGTTGATTCACAGCCATACTACCCTCTAAAGTCCAGGCCAGGTTTGACCTTGGGATAGTTTCTAGGTATTCCCACCACCAGCCACTTTTATCTTTTCCTTACATTGGTCTGGATTCCTAATCATTTGGTTCCACCCACCTTGTTGAGATAACCATCCAGAAGTGATAGGCTAGGCTGCCAATCCATAATGGGGTACAAAACATCACTTGAAATGTAACTCTGGAGAAAAAGTTTCTCTTCTGCATCCTTTTTTTTTTTTTTTTTTTTCTTTGAAGGAAATTTCAATTTGTAAAGAAGTAGAAATTCTCACCCTTGAGGATCATGCATTTAAACACTTGATCAAAGCCTAAATCATCTCAAGTAAGTATTCCATACAAATGTGTTGAATCATCATCCACATGGGGTACTATAACAAAATACCACAGATTGAGTGGCTAAACAAAGACATTTATCGCCCACAATCCCGTAGACTAGGAAGTTCAAGAGTATGGTACCAACAGATTCAGTTCCTATGAGGAGCTTCTTCCTGGCTGGCAGATAGCTAAGTTCTCATTGGCCTCACATGGTAGAGTAGAGTTCTCTCTCTCTCTCTCTCTCTCTCTCTCTCTCTCTCTCTCTCTCTCTCTCTCTCTTCTCTCTTCTCTCTTCTCTCTCTCTCTTCCCTCTTCTCTCTCTTCTCTCTTCTCTCTCTCTCTCTCTCTCTCTCTCTCTCTCTCTCTCTCTCTCTCTCTCTCTCTCTCTCTCTTTCTTTCTTTATCCTTATCTATATAGCTCTATCTCTACCTCCATTTCTTTTAAATTAGGACACCAATCCCATCAGGGGGTCCCAAATTCATGTCTCATCTACACCTAATTATCTCCTTAACATCTCACCTCCAAACACCATTACATTGGGAGTTAGGCTTTCAACATGTGATTCAGGATATGGGAGGGGAGGTTCACATTCAGTCCATCACAAACTCCCTGTGAAGAGAACTATATATAAGAATGATTTAAAATAAATCACTCTTAATCTCTCAGGAATGTAAAGCAATAAGGGAAAATTGAATAAGTGAACACTTAGCACCATTCCATTGGGCAACATCTATTACCTAGAGCTGGGTCTTTGAAGTCAAGAGTTCATTTATTTCCTGCCTTAGAAAGTAGAGTGCCCCAAATGTGAATTCACACTGATAATAGTTTACATCAGCCAGTATTATCATAACAATGTCCCTAATCAACTACTAAGTCCTTAATGGCATTCACAATAAGAATGATTTCTCACTCACACATCTATGGTCAGCGGGGGTTCAGCTAATCTAGGCTGGTCTTAACTGCACTTGACTCTGATTCTGGGTAAGATCAGTGGCTTCCCCAGGTATGTTTCATGGCAAAAGGCAGAGAAAAGAAGGGCAAGTTTGATTGTGCAATTGCACTTCAAGCCTCGACTATCATGTATCCTAATATCTGAATATTTGGACAACCCTTAACTCTAAAACACATCAAGCCCCAAGTCAAGGTACAGAGAAGAATACTTCATCCACCCCAAGAATTATATAAGGGCATGGATATGTAATAATACTCGAGGTGGGGAGATTGGGATCATTATTTCAATCTACCACATAATGCATTTCCCTTCAATGGGTCATTCAATGTGACAGTGCCTGAGGATTACGAATTTTTGAAGACTAAATTTAAGTACCAACACAATGAACTCTGCAAACTCCAGGCACTTATAATTTTCTTACATACAGTACAGTTATTTTTTAGCATGGCAAATATTTCTTGGACTTTGATTTTTATTATTATTGTGGAGGCAATAGTATGCCTTAGAAAGAAAGCTAGTGGGAAGTTAAACACCCAGTCTCTAGTCCTGTAGCTGCCAGTGACTAACTATGACCTTCAGCAAGTCATCTCAAATTCTTTTGGCCATTTGCCTCTTCTATAAAGTGAGAATTTGAGCTGGATAGTTACACTTCCTTCCACCACTACAACTTCATAAGTGTGTTTACTGACATGGATGCAGGCCAAAAGACCTTGCCTCATCCTTTTTTTGTTTTGTTTAAATATTATTATTATTATTATTATTATTATTATTATTGCATCATATTGAGTTCCCTGAAGCAACAATACATGTGTAAACCAAAGTTGGGATCTTGTCAAAGTCCTAACTGGCATTTAAACATTCCTTGGAAGGACCCAATTTAAATGGATCCCCATTTCCTGGCCATGCACTGTCAAAGGTGGAGGATTCCTGACTGTGAGATCGAGATCCCCAGGGACCCAAACTGTGTGTCCAGAACAAAGATTTGCAGAGCTGAAATGATACACAAAACATATTTATTTATATCACCCAGGTTTGCATGGAAATGAAAAGTATGTTTTGTAAGTATGATGGCATTTGTCTTTCTGAAGTTAGCACGAATTGCATGTTTGTTTGGGAAGTTAATAATATTCCATGTGCTTCTGACAGTAACATATCAGCAAACTTTTCATAGAGCTTTGCATGTAATGTTACCACACCACAGCTAAGGTCTGATTCAGGCTGAAGCCCCAAGTGACTATAAACCAAACAATTATTTTTTTTTTAGTTCTAATGTGTTTGCTTCCTAATGACCCACAGCCTTACACTCACACTGGGCAAGACGACAAAAACTTTCTTTTTTTATGCTCCAGGCTCCAATAGGGCAAGGCACATTCTGGAAGACTAGTTGTGGGTGACCAAAACACAATTTGAAACATCAGCCGCCTTTGATCAGGGCAGCTTGCTTACTTTTAATTGTTTCCAGAGTATTTGTTTGAAAATTTGTTAGATTTCACATTACATGCAATGGGAATTGATGGCTGAATTCACTGCCTTAATTCTTGGCTCCAAAAGGAGTTATACTTAATTCAGTTAAACGTAGGAAGCTGAGTTTTTGGCCAAGCAACCAAAAGGTGACTTCAGTTGCTGTCTCTTTTCACCCAGACCCAAAATAACAAGAAATGAACTCAGGGAACCTTTAGGAAAGTGTGACATGATTATGTTTTTCTCCAGCTGCACTGACTTAAATCAAGTCCTTTTTTTTTCTTCCTTTTTTATGGATAAGAGTGAATATGAGAACAATAAAGTTGTCTCTAAACAAATTTGAAAAGTCAGAACAAAATTAACATCAAAGACAATTTCTTTAAAACCAGATATTTCAAAATTCTTCAGCATTTGCGTGTGAGAATCTGTTTCTCCTGAGTAAATGAAAAGCCACAAAGAATGAAAGAAACCTTCCTTAAGCAATCCAGTGCTCAGAACTTTCCTCTTCTAACCCTCAGAATCTCTTAAGATGACCTCACATAAATCCACAGTTTGACAATGACTTTTGTGCACATGATATTTTGTCATTTAAAGTTTCATTTCCAGCCTCAAGCTCAGCTTCAACCTACATTTGTGACTACCAGCTAAACATCATGGACCAAACAAAGGTCATGCATGCACCCCAAGTCCAATGTAGCTAATAAGCTGATTGTCTTTACCCACCCTACACCTCATAATCACTTCCATTTTTTTTCTACATTTTTAATTTTGTGAACAGCTCTACCATTCACTATTTTAGCCATCAGCACAAAGCTCAGACATTACCTTCAACTGCTTCTTATCCCCTGCGTTTTACATTAAATCAGTCAGTAAGCCTTACCAATTGTATACCTCCACCCACACCTTTTTCCTAAATTCACCATTGTTTTCTGTTCACAATGCCTTGGAAACATATATGTAATAGGGTCCTGAGTCATTTAACTTGCCTGATGCCAATCCATTCTATATTTTAGTGTTAAAACTCTCTTTCTTAAACCTACTTGATGTTGTTACTTCCAGGTTAAAGTTAGTAAATATTGTCTGCAGCCCAGAGGTTAAATGCCTCGCTTCACATTGCCAATTCTACCCTATGTCTTGAAATCTGCTTTCTGCCAACTCTGCCACTAGCAGCCTGGGTTGCAATGATAAGATTATTTTCACACTATTTGATATGCTTTCTAATTCTGCCTTTCTTGTTTTAACATGTAAAGTCCTTCGCCCAGGAAATTGTTCCATCCTTGGCCAGGTAGGACATTGATTCACCCTTGACACAGACTGTGGTCACTGTTTGTAGTGTCTCATCCGTTAAGTTGTGAGTTGATTGAAATCAATGAAAAGGCCCAGTTCACCTTTGTATCCCTAAAAGTTAGCACTGTATCTACAAAATAATAGCTTTAGTAATGGATATAATATTGAAATGTTTTGATATTTTCTGTTTAACCCTCAAAATCTTTAAAGAATGCTGGTATTTTTTTCTAATTTTTTAATAGACAAAAATAATACATCCAAGAGAAATTTAATGACCTGCCTGAAGTTACGCAGGCACACTACACACAGATGTTTTTCTGATTACTAAACGATGCTTATTCCTCTATAAAAACTGAGTAAATAATTGACTGGGATATTCTGTGATGTGTTAGATTGAGTGTTTTTCTACACACAAACTGACTGGGGGAAGAAAATGATTAAAATCAGATAAGCAGTTAATTACCAGCCCTTCCACTCAATTAAATTTTGAAATAGTTATTTGTTTAAATTAGACAAATCTTCAAACAAGATTGACTGTCTAGATATAACTAGTACAAGCAAAACAATACAAAATTAAAATAAATGTTATTCATAAGAATTAAATGAGTTCATTTAGAAAAGGAAACCACTGATATTTTCTAGTTAACATATTTATAATTCTCAGTCACACATCTATTGTTTAATACAGTGGTTCTCAACAGGGAGAAATTTTGTTTGTGCTAGGAGACAATTGACAATATTTGTAGACATGTTTTATTTTGCAACTTGGGGGGAAATAGAGAGGTCAGGGATGCTTCAAAATATCCTATAATGCACAAAAGAGTTCCCCACAACAAATAATTTTCAGGCCCCAAATGTCAATAAGATTAAGGTTGATAAGTGCTAATTGAAACAGAAAAAGAGGTAAAACAAAGCTTATCACACATATTTTAATTAACTATTACAAGATGCAAAATATAAACAGAAATTTCTACAAATATTTTTAAATGTCCATTGTTAATAAAGGATCCTAGTAAATGTTTGCTTGAAGTACATATTGAACTAATACAATCATTCCAGGGATGCATTTTGGGAAGAGATTTCATATGACAAATGACTGTACCATAATTGGCAAATCCCATTATTTCCTCTCCATCTATGGAGGTCACTCTCATTGATTTGACAACAATGAATAGTGGTACAGATCATTTATTCTGGTAAACCAGAATCCAGTGTTTACATATAATTAAAACTAATTAAAATATTATATGATATATACTATCCTATATAATAAGAGGGTGATATGCAAATAGACCAAATGGCAGAACAACTGAACAACCAATTAAAGCGTAATATACTAATGATATGCTACGGTTGTTTAACCGCTTGCTCTGACATGCACTGACCACCAGGGGGCAGATGCTCTCTGGAGCCTTCTTGTGGTCTCTCTGCAGCCTGATTGTGCACCAGTGGGATCCTTAATCCTGGACTGCACACTCTTGCAATCTGGGACCCCTTCGGGTAAGTCAGATAGTTGGTTTCAGCCTGATCCCAAAGGCAGGCCACTCTCCTTAAGAGGGTGACCCTGCTAGTGGTTCTCAACTTGTGAGTTGTGACACACAGGTTGAGAACTGCTGCTGAAGAGCCTAAGATCATCAGAAAACACAGATATTTATATTTTGATTCATTAACAGTAGCAAAATTACAGTTATGAAGTAGCAACGAAAATAATTTTATGGTTGGGGGTAATCACAGCATGAGGAACTGTATTAAAGGGTCACGGCATTAGAAAGGTTGAGAACTACTGTTACGAAATAGATGTATATTGTATATACATGGTGTGTCAAAAGTAGGTTTACAGTTATTCTAATTTAAAATAAAATCCTATACAATAAAGATAGGATTTTAATTAAAATAACTTAATTATTTTAATTAAAATAATTAAACTTAAAAGCAGATGCCTGTCTGAATGACTTTTTGGAAAAAGCTGGGCTGCAAAGGCCAAGCCTTTGCATGAATTTCGAGTATTGGGCCTCTAGTAATTAATAAATAATAAAACAAAAGTTAACTCTGTTTCACATACTCACAACTGGAAACTTACTTTTGTCCCACCTTGTATATATTTGATGGGGGGTTGAGGACAAATATGTGATACCTTAATCAATAAATAAATTTTAAAAAAGAGTTTTTTTAAATAAATAAATAAATAATAAAAACACTTATAATAATGAAAATAGAGCTGGTGTTTATAGTCCTTTCTCCAAAAAAGAAAACCTTTTTTTTTTTAAAAAACATGACGTGTACTTTCACTTGTTCTAATGAAACAATTTTTGCTTATTGCAGATATATTTACTCAGATAGGAAACATTGTTTTAAAATACCCTATCTAAGTATTATAAAGGAAAAGGAGTGAAAGCATTTGAGTATATTTGCTTGAGTTGGTAATTGGTAAAATATTTAAAAAATTTTTATCACACTTATATAAATAGTTTTAAATCATTCTTTGTTTATTCAATATTATATCATGAAATTGCCTTTTAAAAGTGTCATTTCACTATTGAACAAGTTCCATCATATGAACAGACTATAATATATTTAATAAATCTCCTAAAGTTGGATATTTGGTATTTTTCTTCTGTTTTGCTATAATAAATAACACCATGATGAACATGCCTATACATAAATCTCTAGCCCCTTCTCTAATTATTTACTTGGGATAGATTCCATGAACTAAAATGTTGGGGTCAAAATGGAGCCATTTAAGGTTTAGAGTTTCAGTGATATAATCCATAAAACAGAAATAATAAACTATGGGCTCTCCTTAGTCCATAGTATAAAAGGGTCATGGAACAGCGATTTATTAACATAAACCTTAGACAAGGCATCCGACTGTGAAGTTATCTATACATGTGCAAATATAGGTGGGGTGTGCAGAGACTGTACAAAGGCCCTGTTATAGAATTAGACCTGTTCATGTTTACTCTTGCTTTGGTTCAAAAGCTTTGAGTCATATAAGACCCCCTTTTTCAGGTAGAATGTGGTGAGCTGAATGTTCTGAAGAGAGCTATATATGCGTGATGCCTATTTCCCCCAAAGATCTGGCAAAATGCATTCCAAGTTTACAATTATTGTAACATGCATATTATCTATCATTCAATACTTATTTAGTGGAATTATCAGAGAAACTGTGCTATCTTTATATTGTTTATTGCACATTTGGTTCTGACCTGTAGCATTACTGTAGCAGGCAGTATCTCCATTTCACAGATAAAAACCCTGAGGATCTTAAAGTAAATTGGTGATGTAAACAAGCTAGCAAGTAGAGAATCTAGTACCAAACTCTCATTTTCATAACCCTTAAGTAATTGCCTTTAAACTAAACAATGCCCTTCCTGTTTACAATACACATAGTTCCATATATGAGAGCCTACAAAATGTAAATTATATAAGCGTATAGAATTAATAACTTCTTTCCCTCTATTTAATATGTCTCAAAGCCTGACCACCCATCCATCATTGTAGCCATCAAGCTCCACTAGCCTTCTCCATGAGCTATGCATGCAGATGTCACACAATCTTGTTTGCAGTGAAGTCAGAGACCCAAGGAAATGCACATGAATTCCCTCTATGAAGACCTCCCTTCTGGGGAGGAATTTAAATATTGGTATTCCTCTTAGGTGACTGTCGTGGAAACCTCATATCTAAGGAAACTGTTCTCAATAACCTGGGGTTGCCTGTTCTGAGAGTAAGATACCACCATGCTATGAGAGCACAATCAGGTGCACTGCAGAATCAGCACTGGCTGCCAAAAGTAAAGAAAAGGAAGGTTTTCTTAAGCCCAACCAGCATGGCTCAGTGGCTGAGTGTCCACCTATAAAGCAGGAGGTCATGGTTGGATTTCCATATGCCCGCAGATAGATGATTCTCTCTCGTTGATGTTTCTCTCGTTCTTTCCCTCTCCTTTCCTCTCTGAAATCAATAAAAATATATATATTTTTTTGAGAAACTAAGGTCTGAGCTCTGATTTTTTTAATTGATTTTGTACTCAAGGATTTTCTTTATTCCAAATTTGTTTTTCCTCATACCTAAATATACAAGTAATATGCCTTGTTTTCTTTATTCCTCCATTATTCCTCTTCTAACCCATTATTTCCCAGGCCCCTTATTATGACCTACCCAACCATTTATCACTTTGGCTTGAAAGTAGGTTGCCTTTCTCTTCCTGATTGATTTCCTCAGGCAAACCCCCATGGCCCACATTTACATAGGACTTGGTGACTACATTTGCTAGATTCATCTTCTGACTTTAGCTCCTTTAGTAAACAATTTTCATGCATCTAATTTAACTAATTCTAGATTTCTTTTCACATCTTTAAATGTTTCCTAAGTCATTCTCTTTCTTCCTTTGGCTCATTCATCCTCCCCATGACATCCGGGCTTCCAAATTAGAGTTTTCTGACTGTCATAATTTGGCCTATTATAAATAAAATTTACAATATGTATGCTTTATAAATAAATGCTATACTTAAAACTTATTGAATAACTCTGACCATCAGTGAATATAAACCTGTCTATGTAAGCAGTGTCCTTCATTCTTAGAACAGATATTCAGATTCTCATTGTTCAATTTGATTTTACCTTTTATTAGTGCCTACTATGTGGCAGGAAATGTGTGAAGTATTGGCAGTGTAAACATCCATAGAATAGGAATCATATCCAATAAGGTGAAATGACTTGCTCAGATAGTCATGGGAAGCTAGAGCTTGGCAGATGAGACCCACATCTCAGGCAGGCTTTCAGAAACATCTGCTACAATCACTTTTATGCCTGTTGTATGTATATTCACTTCCTCTATCTCTTCAACTTGTTATTTATAGTGAAATCCTTGGGGAAAAAAGTTTAAACATTTGAAGCCTTCCTCTCCTATTATCCTGCATGCGGAAGTTCACATCTTACTCTCTCTAACAGCAAATTGGTCTAGCTATGCATCCTATGGTAGAAGCTGATAGTGTGATCCTAGGAAAGTTAAGTACTCTGATTGGGCTAATATTATCCCCACACAGGGTTTTTAGTGTCTTATATATAAAAAATAAATTTTAAACACAGTTGACATCTTAGTTGTAGAAGTCAGAATAATAGCCCCTCTAATATATCCAGATTCGAATGTCCAGAATCTGTGAATAGGTTGCCTTCACAAAAGGACTTTGCAGATGTGACTAAGGTGAAGGACCAGGTGATGGAAGATTATCTGGGCCCAATCTAGGTACATGAGTTCTTCAAAAGAGAGAACTTTCTCAGCTGTGCGCAGAAAAAGGGAGCAATAGGAGTGGGGGAAGGGAGGATGAGAGAGGGCTGGAAGAGGTTAATGAAGAAAAAGGAGGACCTATGTAATACTTTTGACAACGAAGATTAATAAAAGAAAAGAAAGAAAAAGGGAGTGCTAGAAGAATGGCCAGGAAAATGCAACACTGAAGACTTTATAGATGGAGGAAGGATGGACTCCTTAAGATGAAAAAGACAAGAAGACTGACTTTTCCCTGGAGCTCTGAAAGGAATGCACTCAGACTGATACCTTGTTTTTAGCCTGGTGAGACCCCTATGGAACTTTGGACTAAAGATAGTATATTTGTGTTGTTTTAAGCCACTAGTTGTGGCAATTAAATATTTATTCTGGCCTTATTGATATGATGCTTCATCATGTGGACTTCTAATGAAAACAGAAAGGACAGGCACTCGAAGCTTATAAAAAGTTTATGAACTATGTTTTTATCTAGGCTGCCTATTCAAGTGAACAATTGTTTGAATTAATGGAGTGAAGACTTGGTCAATGACCATTTCAAGCTCTTTCTCTCATGGTTTGTGTTATGGACTAGTTGCAAATGTTGCAGCTTCTAAAGGGCTTATTATTATGCAATAGATTAAATGATGAATATTAAACTCCAATTACTTGCATTATTCATTCACTTACCATTCCACAGATATCTTCTGGGAATTTACCCCCCAAAAAAAGGCATTAAAGATTTAAAATTGCACTTAATAAACTCCTTCTGCTCTCACAGAGCATCCAGACCAGTAAAATACAAATAACCCAAATGCAATAACCTGAGAACCTTGAGATCTTACTTTCCATTGCAACTCCCAGTCTCAACATGGTCCCTGGCACATAGTAGGTACACAAAGTAATCAAGGAACTGCTGAGTTGACTGTTAACATATGCCATATGATAATAATTTAATAACTTATATAAAACAATCAGCAATAGTTTCACAGAAGAGGTACAGCTTTAAATACCGTACTCCTTGAAAGATGAGTAGAAACTGAGAAAGAAAAGGTAAAGAACTTGGCCAAGGTCAAAGGCCAGAAGGAAGTGAGATTATTTAGGAATTGCTGATAATTGAATTTGAAAACTTGGATTCTGGATGAAAACACAATCATTTAAAAATTGGCCTAAGACTAAGTTGTATACAGATCATAAAAATCTGGGTATAGCCGAAACCGGTTTGGCTCAGTGGTAGAGCGTCGGCCTGTGGACTGAAAGGTCCCAGGTTCGATTCCGGTCAAGGGCATGTACATTGGTTGCGGGCACATCCCTGATAGGGGGTGTGCAAGAGGCAGCTGGTCAATGTTTCTCTCTCATCGACATTTCTAGCTCTCTATCCCTCTCTCCTCCTCTCTGTAAAAAATCAATAAAAATATTTTTTTAAAAAATATGGGTATACAAAGAGTTTCAGTAACAAAGTTTGTAAGTAGCAACAACAAATACTTCTTTAGTCAAATACATTTTACTGGTTAATGTGCAATATGTATTTCATATATAAGAAAATATGTCCATATCTCTTACCTATTTCTTCATAAACAACTATCCCCAAAACAGGGGCTTTAGACCAGGATGGGAATAATAGAAGCTGTCATGTGGGAGTGGCATCCAGGAAGGTTCCTGCCACCTATTGTGCTGATTCTAGATAGTGACATGAAGGTCAAAGACAGAGGTCTCCTCTCTCAAAGGAGCTGGAAAGATATTCTGCCAAGGATCATGATGCAGCCCTAATGAGATAAAGTTGTAAAAGTGCTTACACAAAAACTTGGGGATATATTGTTATTTTTTGCTGGCTTGTATAAAATTTGGGTTATCTATACAAGTTTATTTTATTATTTCATTTCCTAGGTGGAACAGCTTGAGATTATGGAACTCCTCTTTTTGGACTTTTTTCCTTTCTATCCAGTTCTGTTGAACTATAGCAAAAGCTTCTTAATACTTCTCCCTCACCTGCCTTTTTCAGTAGACTAATTACTTCAAAATTTAAGGCAAATCCAGCACTCCTCTGCTCACAATGCTGCACTAAGTGGCCCCATATTTCACTTAGCAGGAAAGCCACATCTTTACACAGATGGCAAGGTTGTACATGATTTTTATCTCAAAGTTACTTCTTTGATTTCATATTCAACTACTCTCCTCCCCTCAGTCCCCTCCAGCCAAGTGGCACCTGTCATTCTCCAAACATTCTTACAGCATCCACACCAAATCTTTCCACTATTGGGGTATCTTCTCCAGATATCTGTTTGGCTAATACTTTCCCTTTCATCAAGTTTCTGCTGAAATCTTACCTTCTTAATGTACTCTATGCTGGCCATCCAATTAAAGTTTGCAACTGGAATCACTATTGGATTTCTTTCTCCTTCCCAGTCTGTTCCAGTTTTCCCCACCATAGTGTCTGTCCCTATAGTTCTCTTAACTAAGGTGTGCTAGAATATAACCTCCATAAGGGCAGGGTCCTTTCTTGTTTGCTCACTAATATATATCCCAAGCACCAAGAATGCATCTGGCTTATGCGACAAGTCAACAAATGTCTGTTGACTAAATACCTTTCTATAGCACTTTCTGATAAGAGAAGCCACATTGCATGTTGACATCATAATATTCAGTGAAGCTTTAACTTCAAGACCAGTTTTTTAAATCTGACACTTAAGACTTTCCACCATTTGGCATAATTGTTGAAAAGTTGTGTATCCTCTCCATACCTTGGTTTCCTAATTTGGAACAAGTAGCTAGTATATACCTCCAGGGTTTATGGGAAGTGTTCAATAATGCAAGGGACTGAATGTATCTTCCCAAGTTCACATGTGAAATCTAATTCCCCAATGTTATAGCATTTAAAGGTGGGGCTTTTGGGAGGTGATTAGGGCAGAGCCCAAATGAATGGGATTAGTGTCCTTATAAAAGAGACCCCAGCCCTACCTGATTTGGCTCAGTGGATAGAGTGTTGGCCTATGGACTGAAGGGTCCCAGGTTTGATTCCTGTCAAGGGCATGTACCTTGGTTTTGGGCACATCCCCAGTAGAAACATCGACCAGCTGCCTCCTGCACACAGTAGGGGGTGTGCAGGAGGCAGCTGGTCGATGTTTCTCTCTCAACGATGTTTCTAACTCTATCCATCTCCCTTCCTCTTTGTAAAAAATCAACAAAATATATTTTTTTTAAAAAGAAAGACCCCGGAAATCTCCCTTGTCCCTTCCATCATGAGAGAACACAGGGTGAAGACAGCTGTCTATGAATCAGGAAGAGATCTCCCACCATACACCTAATCTGCTGCCACCTTGATATTGAACTTCATCTACCCTTCAGAAATCTGAGACTAAATTTCTATTATTTATTAGCCATTCAGCCTATGGTTTTCTATGATGGCAGCCCAAATGGACTAAGTAATAAAATACAAAGCACTAAGCACAAAGTATTGAATCTAGTGAGTGTTCAGTATGGATCCATTATTTTCTTTGTATTTATTACTATTTATCACTAGTGCCCTAATGCACAGATTCATGCACATTAAAAGGAAATTAAGTAGAAGTGGCCAGCAGGGCAGGGCTTGGTGAGATGGCTAGATGCACCCTGGAGCCAACCTCCCACAGTCCCTCCCCTGACAATGGCACCTAGGGCAGTGCCACTGCTCTAAGGGCAACTGCAGAGTGAGTGGGATCCCTCCTAGAAGTGGAGTCCCTGGGCCTGGCCTGTGGGGATCAGGCTGAAATTAGCGCTCTAATATCCCTTGAGGGATCCAATATTGCGAGAAGGGGGTTCTCAGGTGACACACCCCAGAAAGAAGCTTCCTCCTCTCTGGTTCTGGGGTGTGTCACCTGAGAACCACTGCTGCCAAGTCACTGCAGCTCAGCAGTTCCTGAATTAAGCATCCACCCCCTGGTGGTCAGTGCATGTCATAGCTGTCAGTTGAAGCATCTACCCCCTAGTAGTCATTGAGTATCATAGCTATCGGTCAGATGGTCAGAGGGTTGCTTTGCCTTTTATATATAGACTAGAGGCCCAGTGCATGAAATTCGTGCATGGAGCAGGGTCCCCTCAGCCCAGCCTGCAACCTCTCCAATCCGGAACCCCTCAGGGGATGTCCAACTCATAATCCAGGACCACTGGCTTGTAACTGCTCACCCCCAACTGGCCCCTCTGCCAGCCTGGTGACCCCCTACTGCCCCTTCTCCCCCACCCCCGTGTGGGCCTGGTCACCCCATGCAGCCTGCTGCCTGGTTGTTTGGTCACCCATCACTAACCCCCCTGCTGGCCTGGTAACCCTACACAGCCTGTTCAATCATCTGTTCAATTGTGATGGTCTCTTAGGCTTTTATATATGTTGATTATTATCATCTTATATTTCATTACATCTCCACATGTGGCTTAACTGTTTGTTAAAGCAGAATAACTGCTTATTTCTCAAAATAGCTTATTTGTCTCACTTTCAGGGATCATTCATCCTGTTCCTTTGAATCAAATCTTTACTTTTTTCTCATTTACTTATGTACAGATCTCTCCATCATTTAAATTTCAGGTTTAAGGTCAATACCTCCGTAATACCTTAACTGAATACCACTTATCTCCTAAATCTAGAAGTGACCTCTCCTTCCTATAGTACTACACATACTGCTTATGTGTATTCTGGGTTTTGATTTTCTGGGCTAACTGGCTTTGCTCTCTAGAAAACGCTCAACCTTTGGAAGGTAGGATCCAATCAGGTTAAGCCTGCATTCCTATTGGTGCTTGATGAATATATACTTTTACTCATTTATAACAAGACCATACTCTAGTCAAAGGAATAATTGATATGATGCTTACTTCCTATAAATCTGTTCAAATCATAAATCCAATAAGAAAAATGTAATAACTTCAGATGGCATATGAAATGGTAGATTATTAGTTTAATAGAATTAAAAATTGAATAGAAACAATTGAGGTTAAAGGCACGAAACCCTTAATTTTATGAGAGAGCATATTATTATTAGATAACTCAGAGTTTTATAATACAGCAGGAAGCCTAAAGATTTGCATGTGGGTTAGCTTAAATAGTACTTCCATGATGTAACAAAAAGAATTAACTGTTTTTATTGAAACACCTCACTGCATACGTAATTTACTTAATATGACTTGCATAATTTCTCAAAATATGCAAAATGAATTTAATATCCATTATTTATAATGATCTCAAAAAGAGCTTCTGGCAAGTTGCTTCTCTGATAACCTTTCTCACTCATACTCTGCAGCTGAAAATAAGATTAATATTCAGAAGCTATAAAATACTAAGACTTGGTGACAGCAGATTCTTAAAGAATATAGGTTTTAGAGTCATCAAATATTTTCCTAAAGGAGATGCACATAATACACTTCATCCTTTAAATCCATCAGATTAATTAAAATAAAATCATTGAGATGACTTTGGTGGGGAAAAAATGAAGTTACTGAGAACTGGTGCAGATTGAGATATAGACAAGAAAAGACTTGGAGCCAGAGGTCTGTGTGCTACTTCAGCCTGCACTAAGTGTGATAGTCTACATTGGTATTCTCCTAAATGAATTAGTTGTGGGATGATAATATTCCATTTTATTTCTGTGTCTTTCTTGTAAAAAGGTTTGGGGATACACATATATTTTCTAAATTATCAAATAACTTGTAAATACCATTCAAAGCCTCATAGGCATAGGGGAAACTGCCTAAAAGACCCAAATTTAAATATCTGTTCTGCTACCTCTAGAATCTTAGCTTAAACTATTTACTTATTTCTCTTGTGACCTCAAGGTTACTGAAGTTTATGTTTCAAATCCTCTCTTGTATGAATCCCCTCTGAAGTGGATTGAAAGGTGCCCATCCCATCACCCGAAAGATATGACCATGTTGTGCTAATCTCTGGCATATGTGGTTGTGACCTCATTGGAAAAGGGGGCTTTGTAAATGTAATCAAGTTAAGGATATTGAGTTGAGATTTCTTGGATTATTTGGGTTGGCCCCTAATCCAATGATAACCATCCTTATAAGAGACACACAAAGGAACAATGCACAGATAAAGAGAAGACGGATGCAGAGATTGAGTTGTATAGCCACAAGTCACCAGAGGCCACCAGAAGCTAGAAGAGGCAAGGAAGGAATCCAAATGTTTATTATTTTAAGCCACCAGGGTTGTGTTAACTTTTTCATGGCAGCCCTGGGAAACTAATACACCTTCCAAAGGCCTAGAAAGGAAACAGCAATGTCTTAACAGGTCTTATGTATTGTAAACACTCTACTCACCTTATTTCCCCCTGTCACACTTTCACTTGTGTCAGGTGAGTGTGGAGTGGCCACAAAATTATTTGGATCCAGCTAAGACAAACTTGACATGGGGAGACACTTAGTTGGGGATTGGTTGGATCTGTCCATGTGGTTCTGTGTAGGTACTGCCTATTGTGATATGGGAGTGCCTTCCAGGAAGATTCCTGCCACCTATTGTGTTGACCAGGATAATGACATGAGGACAAGGACAGAGGTCTCCTCTCTAAAAGGAGCTGGAAAGATGTTCTGCAAAGAATCATAATGCAGTCCTGAAGAGATAAAGTTGTAAAAGTGCTTGTACAATAACTTGGTGATACATTATGCTTGTTTGTTTGTTTGTTTGTTTGTTTGTTTTGCTGGCTTATATAAGACTCAGGTTACTCAAAATTTTTGCTAAGTTTATTTTATTCTTTCATTTCCTAGGTAGAAAGGCTTGAGATTATGGAACTCTTCTTTTGGGGCTTCTTTCCTTTCTATCCTTTTATGTTCCTATCTCTTTCTTTTCCTTTGTTTATCTCTCTGTATCGTTCCCCATTCTCTACTTCCATATTTTCTTTTTTTTTCTTTTTTAAAAAATATATTTTATTGATTTTTCACAGAGAGATGAGAGAGAATCATCGATCAGCTGCCTCTTGTACACCTCCTACTGGGGATGTGCCTGCAACCCAGTTACATGCCCTTGACCAGAATGGAACCTGGGATCTTTTAGTCCGCAGGCCGATGCTCTATCCATTGAGCCAAACCGGTTTTGGCTCTACTTCCATCTTTTCATACAAACACAGATACACACACATGCTCACATATGGTGAAGAGAGACAAGGATAGAAATGACATTTTTCAATTTAGTCTTTTACACTTAGTGTTACTCAGCTGATTGAAAGAATGTTTTGGTCCCACATCCATGACAATGGGTATAAATAAACCCATGGGGGCTTCAAGTGTAAAAGGAACTTTAGAGCCTCTGTCATCTAACTTCCAATAGTTGCATGGTCTCCTTACTTTATTTCTGTGTCTAGCAGTAGCAGCCCCCAGAAACTGGTTGGAAATGCATCATCTCAGGAACCACTCCTCTCCTGAATCACAAAGGGCAAATGGGCCCAGAAAACTGAGTTTTAACCAATCATCCAGGTGATTGTGAGCATGCTAAAGTTTGAGAACTTCTGGGCTAGAAAAGGCCCCATTTTTCCTATGCTGCCTTGCAGGATTGGTAATAGAGACCATTGCTTAGTGGCTCATCCTGCTGGAAAACAGATTTGGCAAAATGATGACCACAATCAGTGATGTATTAATTATAAAGTAGAGCCCTTCTCAATTGCAGGTTTCTATGGAAAACTGATGAATAGTTGCATTACATTTTTTTTTTTTTTTTTACCAAAACATGCAGAAAATTTAGGACAAATCTAATTAGAGTTTTTTGTTACACAGATTGCCAAGAAAGAAAACAAATAAAGCAAACAAATGAATAGAAGTTATTTAACTCTTTGACATTTGAACCAGAAAACTAATCAAAAGGGCAAAAAAACTCTTTATCCTCACATTACACATCTAATGGATTCCAACATATATAATCATCTTTGGAAATCCAGTTGTATGATGAGATGTGCCTTTTTCAGAGTCTGGTTCTTTTTTGTTGAATTCTAGCCATTAATATTCTTCCAATAAGAGCAGATGGTTCATATTTTACATATCTATTCTATTCCTCAGAGAAAAATATTGTAGAACTAGAACGTAAGCTCTGTGAAGGCTAACTTTTCTCCTTTACAACATTGATATATCCCAGACACCTAAAACATTATTTGGCACATTGCAGGTGTTTAGTAACTATTCGTTGAATGAGTGATTGAATAAAAACTGGATTTGTATAAATTGTTCTTATCTCTTATTTCCCCACAGCTCTAAAAGCCTGATTCATAAGCATTTTTCACCATACCGGGTCTCATACTCTGCTGTTACTGTCCTGATGTTCTTAATCATTTTATCTCTGAAAATGTGTTTTGTAAGTGCCATCCTGTGGGATGATGGAGGATGTGCATTAACAGAAGGTCTATATGAATATGAATGTCCACCTTCCCTTTGAATACAGTGTTCACTGTGCCACATGGGCACAGAATCCCAAGGACCTACAATGTGTGAGAGGTCAGCATCACCAAAGCAAGTATGAAGTGTTTTATCTCTTCTGCATGAGGCCCGACAGCCTCAAGAGACCATGTCTTCCATTTAATCCAGAGTCCCCTTAGTCAGGAAGAAGACGATAGTATTCTGAGGAATACATATGAACAAGGAATGCCATAATATCCTCCCTTACTGATATTACTTCCCCATATCAGCCAATTACTTATGATAAAAATCATGGCATAGAAGAAAGGAAAATATAAGGAAAACTAGTCTCCTGAACATTCTTTCCTACTTATTAGTAAACTGAAGATAAAGAGAATGCATGTGTGTCAAAAAGTGACATAGCCAGCTGAGTTAGTTTTATGTTGTGTTTACACTGTTCTGGTAAGAATTATATACATTTGAATGTATGAGCTACAAAATACAAACAGTATGATTTTGGTGATTCCAAATGTGACTTAAATGTATTTATATTTTTGTTTGAAACTGGCATTGTACAGTAAAAAGATGACCATAGAAACCTTATGCTAATAATTCAAAATTGTGGTTTTTGTTTGCTTAGAATGAAATTAAATGACAAATTACAAACCATGTAAGTTGAGAGTGTGGAAGAAAACTATATATGTTAATACTCTTAATATGTTTCATGCTTTTGGAACGAGGGATACTGCATTACTGTTTCAAATTATATAGGTGGTCCTGACTATAAATCCTACAAAAAGATCACACACTCAATGGGTACAATGTTCTGAACATCCAGCCATTTTCTAGTTCTCTATCTTTCCATGTGTGATCTCTTCTGTCTGAAGGTCAGTGTTGGATCCAAACAGATTTGAGTTTATATCCTGACTGCTGTTTTTACGTGTCTGATTTAACCTTTACCTTTTCTTGGCCTTTACTTCTTCATTTGAGAAAGGGGCCTTGCTAATACCTACTTCTTAGAGTTGTTAAGGGGATATAATGAAGTGCTTCATGGGAAGGTAAATAGGTGTGTAAACCACCAGCTGAGAGTGACTTCAGGGCCAGGCAGGTACTAGGAAAGGTTTAGCATCTTGACATCAGCTAAAAGATAATGTTGGGAAACATCAAGAAATTAGGATACTGTACCCAGCCCTACCCAAAGGGATTCCAATTTTGCAAGAGGCTTATAGCGTTGTATTTCACTATATATTTTCACTACAATGGAAAATGTAGCAGACTGACAAGACCAAGAGTCCGCAACAATGCAGACTTACTAGAGCTCTCACCCCTACTGGTGAAAGTATAATTGCATAGCCACACTGGAAAAGGGCTGGATAGTATCTTTTAAAAGTTAAGAAATATGTCCTGCATGGCTCAAAGGTTGAGCATCAAACTGTGAACGAGGAGATGATGGTTAGTTTCCTGTTCAGGGCACATGCCCAGGTTTCCTCTGGATCTCCAGTGTCAGGCATGCAGGAGACAGCCAATCATTGATTCTCTCATCATTTATGTTTCTATCTCTTTCTCCCTCCCCTTTCCTCTCTAAAATCAATTTTTAAAAAGTTAAGAAATATGTTTATACAAAATAAAATAAAATGAATGTCTATACATAGATTTGGGGACAAAATCCATACAGCTTTATTTATCATAGCCAATAGCTGAAGACAAAACAATATGTGTAGTAAAGTGCTACTCAAAGAAAGGAATATGAACTGCTGACACAGACACACTATTGCTACAATGACTAACCAAAGCCAGACACAAAAAATTGCATGTGATGCCATTCAATTTATGTAAAACTAGAGGCCCAATACAAAAAATTCATGCAAGGGGCTCGGTCCTTCCACCCTGACTTTGGGCTTTCTCTAGAAGATTGTCCAAAAACTCATTTGGCTGTCTGGTCTAATTAGCATATTATGCTTTTAATAGGGTCCTGGTGCATGAAATTTGTGCACTGGGGAGGGGTCCTTAAGCCCAGCCTGCCCCCTTTCACATACTGGGAGCCCTCAGGAGATGTCCTACTGATGGTTTAAGCCAAAGTCTGGCCTCCCTTTGGGGAGGCAACCAGCTGATCAGGGGAAGGCACCAGCCCCATCACCCCGCTGCTGCAGCCAATGCTAGTCACTGCAGCTGCCAAGGTATTTTCATCAACAGACTCCAGTCCCTTCACCATGAAAAATGACAACTTTCTTTAAGCATTTTCAAGATGTGTCTTTCAGAGGATATGACATTTCTTTATTTTTCTTTTTATCCTCACCTGAGGATATGTTTCCATTTATTTTTTTCCCCTTTGCTCTGATCACAGGCTTGGCCCCTTCCCAAGCCTAAAGCCTCTGCCCGATGGCTGGCTGGGAGTGACCTGGGTGCCAAGGAGGTTCCCAGGACCCAGATATATATGCAAATTAACCACCATATTTGTTGGGTTAATTTGCATACTCACTCTGATAGGCTGTGGGTGTAGCAAAGGTATGGTCAACTTACATGTTTCTCTATTATTAGGTAAGATTACTATAGATTCCAGAGGAATGAAGCTAGTCTGTGGTGACAAAAAGATTGGCAATAGTGGTGGTCAGAAGCTCAGAGTGGAGGGTGAGACTCAAAGGGCCTGAGGAAACTCGTAGGGGAGATAGAAATGGTCTCTTAGTCATGATAGTGACTTATGGGTATGTTTACCTGTGAAAGTTACCAAATTTTGCATTTTATATGTGTGAAGCTTATTTTATGCAAATAAATCTTAATAACATTGATTCACAAACAAACAACTAAATGGATTTCATCAACTTGTACAAGGTCACACCTCTGATTAGCTGAGGAGTCTGGACAAGATTCACACCCTCCTTCATCTTTCAAATAAACAACAAAAACATTTGTTTTTTGCCAACCAAATTATATTTGTAGGATATTTCTGCTTGCAGGATGGCAATCTGTAACCTCTGGTCTAGACAGTAAATGAATACATGGAACCCTTTTTTCCATTTTCTGCACAGAACGCTTCTACACACATCTTTTTGCAGAAATAATCTTTTCTTAAGACCTACGTGAAAAGTCTTCCTTCCTGTCAAACCTTCTTCACTTCTACCAGGGACTGGTATTTCTCTCCCGGATCCAGCAGCACTGGTTCTCTATTTTATTATAGTTCTTCACTAGAGCCAGACTTATTGAGTCTGAATTTTGGCTTTACTTATTACTGTCTGACCTTGTAGATGTTATAAATTCTTGGTCTTTAATTCCTTTATCTATAAAGTGGATAAAGTAAGAATACCTTGTTCCATAAGTTGTTGAGGGATGATGTAAGATAGACAAGCACTTGGAATAGATCCTGGCACCTGGTAAACAGAAATCAGTAAATGTGCCTTTTTTCATTACCAGCATTAACATGTTTGGACTCCATTTGTTCATGTCTATCTTTTCCATTATTCTAGAAATCCCTCCTAGGCAGTGAGTATGTCTTGCTCATCTGGTCCCCAGCTTCCACAGGAAGTGCTCCATAAGCATCTAATGAATCAGTGAGTGGCTGAGTCAGAACCTCTCTACCTTTTCACATTTCTTAGTTACTTGAGGAAAACTAATGGGAACTTAGTTGTACTGACCTTCACAGATGCTCAGGAAATATTTTTCTTCTTTTCTACTGAAGTAGTCAAGCTTAACCTTTATTTGTTAGGCTCTCTGCCAAAGAGAAGCACAAAAGAGTACTTCATCCAATTTATGAAGGCATCGAAGAAGGAAAGACCCCACAGATATCCTGATGTCATGGGGCTACTGCAGCTGGAGCGGCGAGCAACCTGGTAGGTGCTCTGCGATCCTACTCCATGCATCACACCAAAGTACAAGAACCAATACCGAGAAGATAAACACAGTGTGTGTGGGTCCTACTTCAGTCCTTTCCGGAGAATCAAATGATTTATTTCCAGGAAACAAGCTGTGCCTCATGCAATGCCATTTTCAAAACACTGCAAATCCAAGTCCTGTTAGGAGAGTGATGGGCCTTAAGGGAAGTAACAGAGGTGATATGGACTCAGTAGGGAAGTCAGGTCAGGGCAGACTGCTTCATTTACTATAATATATCTCCGAGGGTGTTCAGGGTTTCAGTGTTACTTTGCTTAGACATGTATATATTTCAAACATTCATTTTGTCAGTAACTTCATATTGTTGTGACCAGAAAAGCAAATATGCTTGTTGTAAAACATGTAGAAATAAATTGTTGAAGATAAAGATGATGTCCATTCAGAAAAATCCACTGTTGAAATGTGGTTGAATTCCTAAGGTTTTCTGGAAATTCATAATTTTTATAACAGATTGGAAATTAATCAGGGAATTCCAGACTTCACACATTTTCTGTGCCTGCCAGGGCCTACCCATTTCTCCTTCCACTCCTTTTGTTCAGCTATTTCTAGAGTGTCCACTTATTTCTAAACCATTAAGTGTTCCAAATCAGGTTAAGTAAGGAGGTTAAATGGAGAAGCTTTAGCTTAGAGTGGGGGAAACTTTTGAGCGGAGATTCTAGCATATGGTGGTGAGAGAAAGCTGGGATGTGTATAAAAAAATAAAGAGAGCATTAAAAAATAAAAAGGGAGATATACAATATATATATAGTATAATAATATATATTATTATAAATATATATATATATATATATATATATATATAAATATAAATGTGTTGTGAGGTGGTATGAAAAACATGAAAAATATTTGAGTCATTTAAAATTATTGTTTTGGTTTCCAAACTATATTTCTTGAATAAAAGGGTTCATAACCCTTTCTGGGGCAAAAATAACTCTCAGGTGTAACAACTTGTAAATATAAGAGTAAATATCAATGTGAATATAGACATAAGCATAAGTGCAGGCATAGGCATGCATATAAGTGGTATAGCTGTAGATATATATTTCCATGGGATGAGGAGATAAGGTCATCCGATATTTGTAATGTGCTGAAACATTTGTTGCAACTGAAATTAGAAAAAAAAGAACAGTGGTGTTTATCATCTCATATCTTCTGAGATGAGTTCAAGGATAGTCAAGTTAAAGATATGACTAAAGATATGTAGTCCAATTATATAATCAGGAATATGTTGGTATTCAATTTCCAATTCTGCTTTAAATGCCTTCCCATCATTCTGTCCAGCATTTTCTATGTGGTGACAGAAATGGTCACCCGGAAGTATTAGGCTTCCAATCTCCCCTGAGAAAGATTAATTCAGTGGGAAGAGACGGCTTCTTTTCCTTTAACTGCAGCAGAAAGCCTATGCTTGCCTCTGATCACCAGCTCAGTAAGTTATATATCCATTCCCAAGTCAATGTAGGAATGAAATAAATTATATTGGCCAAACTCAGTTTCCAGCCACGGGTTAACCCCACCTAAGCCATGTGAGTTCCAAGTCAGGGAATTACAGTAAGTGAATTTAAAAGGGACAATTGAAAGAGATAATCAATAATAAGAAAAACGTTGCACACTCAAACTGGGTAAGTGAAGTATGATCATGGACTATTGACAAAGGTGTATACAATACTTGGGGAAATTAACAATGGAGCAATGTTTCAGGGATAGTCAGATAGCCACTACTACTCTTAGACTCAAAGAGTAGAAAAAGGAGCATATCCATAAACCAGAGAGAGAGGGATCTGTATTAAGAGGGCTGCCTATGTAGGGAAGTAGCCTTTAATAGGGGAACACAGCCCATCCATGATGCCCTAACAGGAAGTGTTGGAGCAAATACGCTTAACTCAGTCTTTCTTTTTATTTCTTATGGGTGCCTTGGATGTCTCAGCACAAATGCAAACCAGAGAGCAAGAATACTGATTATTTGTTACTCTTATTTATTTTGTGTAGAAAGTAAAATAAAATAATCTCCCAAAGAAAAACATTCTTTTTATTATTGCTGTTGCTGTTTAATTTTAATTTTCTTTCACAATTACTGAATTTTAGCTTAATTTCAAGTTGGTTTTTATAAATTTATGTTATTCTTATGTGAATTGCCTTCAAAAACTTTATTTTATTGTGATGAGAATACATAAAATGAGATCTGATTTCTCGGTATTTAAATGTACAATGTATTATTGTTGTGTATGGGTACTACATTGTATAGAAGATTCCTAGAGCTTGCTAAACTGAAACTCTATAAGCATTGATTAGTAATTCTTCATTACTCCCCCAGCTCCTGGTAACTACTCTTTGATTTTGTGATTTGACTATTTTAGATGCCTTCTATAAATGAAATCATGTACTATTTGTGTTTCTCTGATGAGTTTATTTCGCTGTGTTTTAAAAAGTATTTCTTATTAAGTAGTAGGAGGTTTAAAATATATTATAAACTAGAGGCCCGGTGCACAAAATTTGTACACCAGTGTGGGGATCCCTTAGTCTGGCCTGCACCCTCTTGCAATCTGGGACCCCTTGGAGGATGTCTGGCTGCTGACAGTTGGACATTCCTCTTGCAATCCACTTGGCTCCTAACCACTTGCCTGCCTGCCTGTCTGCCTGATCACCCCTAACCACCTGCCTGTCTGCATGATTACCCCTAATCTCCCGCCTGCCTGCCTGATAGCCCATAACTGCTTGCCTGCATGCCTGATCGCCCCTAACTGTTTCTGCCTCAGCCCTTGCCATGGTGGCTTTGTCTGGAAGGATGTCTAAAATAATGTCCGGAAAGTCATTCAGTTGTCTGGTTTAATTAGAATATTGCACTTTCATTATTATAGATAATAGATCTATGTTGTAAAACATTCAAAGCATTTTTATCATTTAGGCACTTTTTTATTTTAACTTATATTGTCTTCTGTCATACAAAATTTCTGTTTTCTGCATTATCAAGACAGTTGACAATTTTCTTAATGAATTGTGGAGTTTACCTCATACTTTAAAAAACTCATGCTTAGAAAAATACTTGGGTTGATGGCCCTGATTGCAGGAGGCTAGGCCCTAGGGACTCTACCTGCATGATTTTGTGTCCTGGGCCTCTAGTTTTATTATAGAGTTATATAAGCTTAATGAGATATTCATTTTTGTCTACACCCAGAAAAATTTTTATAACATACAAAATTTTTATTCCAAAAAGATTTGATAAAATTTACCTATAAATTCATGTCAGTTGGTAGAGTTTTTTAGGGTTAGATCTTAAAACTTTTATAATTTTTCTAAAGTATCATTTTTTTGTGTTTTCTAAACCTGAGTTTATTTTGAAAAGTTATATTATCCTAATATTGTTCTTTCCCTTATATAATTTGTATTCATTTTTCATAAAGTGTTACACAAAATTGCTTATACTATTTAGCTTATAGAAATTTTAGTTATAGCTCTGATTACTTTTCATGCTGCAAATATTTATTTTTTCAAAATTATAATTATCTTTTTGATCTTATCAATTTTAATATTATAAATATTTCTTTCTTGGTATTTATGTTGTTCAAAAACTTATTTAAATTTCTATATTCTTTTTCATTATTTTAAAAATGTTTTAAGTTCAATAATAACCCATTTATAATCTTTTTTATTTATTAATAAAATAATTCTAAGCATTAATTTTTCTTCTGAGTATGGTTTTAGATGCATTCCACATGGTTTTATATGAAGTGATCTAATTTTTGTTAATCTCAATTATTTGGAATTATAGTTTTATTTCATATGCATTTTTATTTACTTAAATTAATTTTTATTATAGACTATTAAAATGTATATATTTTTTACAATGCTGTAATTTTTGGCTTTTAGCCAAAAAATATGGCCTCTTAATTTTCTACCTTTGGGAATTTATGAAAGTTTGTGTGTAGTCAGCTATATATTGTTATTTATTAATTTTGTTACGTATGGTTCTGGGTCACAAGAGAAAAATATGCATTTTAAAGGGCTGAAAATCACATCAATAGCCATCGAGTCACTTTTGCCAGTTTTACAATGTAATGCTGCATATTCTTATGGGTTTAAAAATAATTTGTTCTGTCAAATTCTGATCCTCACTATGAGTTTTACTTTGCTAATTCTCTTTGTCCTGCTATAGGTATTCAGTGGTTCACAGATCACTTACATTCTTCATTGGTTATCTTTCTTTTTTTTATGCCCCTCTATGTTGATTAAGGTTTTATTTACTTCATTTGAATTATTGTTACCTCTGGTATTTTATTTCTGTGCTTTAATTTGTCTAACATATCATTGTATATGTGTGTGTGTGAGTGTGTATGTGTGTGCAAAATAAAAGCATCATGTGGCATTTTATTTTAGATGTATCTGTCATGAACAGTAGATAGCTAGATTTTTATCCTAATTAAAGTAAATTCACTAATTTTATTATAAAATTCTCAATTCTGGAATGTTTACTTTACAATTTAATTGTAAGAAAATCAAGAAGAGGAGTTGTTTTTTTTTGTAGATTTAAATTCTCTTTTATATTAAAAAACACTTTTTATAGATAATTGAATGTTTCCTTCACTTTTTAAACATTTGATTACTTTTGGCAAGCTTACACAGAGGTTTTGTTTAAAACTGTCAAATCTCAGAGGGAAGGCACAGGTGGATGGGTGGGTGGGAGATCAACCAAAGAACTTGTATGCATATATCCTTAGCCCATGAAAGCTGACAATAGGGTGATGGAGGCATGGGGCAGGGATGGGGGTAGGCTAGAAGAGGTCAAAGGGGGAAGAAAGGGGATATATGTAATACTTTCAACAATAAAGATTTAGCCAAAACCAGTTTGGCTCAGTGGATAGAGTGTCATCCTGCAGATTGAAGGGTCCCAGGTTCGAGTCCGGTCAAGGGCATGTACCTTGGTTGCGGGCACATCCCCAGTAGGGGGTGTGCAAGAGGCAGCTGATTGATGATTCTCTCTCATTGATGTTTCTCACTCTCTATCCCTCTCTCTTCCTCTCTGTAAAAAATCAATTAAAAAAAACCCAATAAAGATTAATAATTTAAATAAATTAAAAATAGAATATATAAGGTAATAAAAACAGTACATAGATCCCTATAATCTTTGCCTTGTGTCATCACAGTCTGTCTTTATAAAATTATTTGTTTTCAAGTAGGAAAATAAAACAGTATAATATTTAGATATCTTCCCATAAAGAACCATTTACATTGGTTTTTTTAAAAAAATGCACCATTTGCCCTGCCTCATAGCTCAGTGGTTGAGTGCAGACCTATGAACCATGAGGTCAAGGTTTGATTCCTAGTCAGGCACATGCAGCCTATCAATGATTCTCTCTCATTGATGCTTCTATCTCTCTTTCCCTCTTCCTTCCTCTCTGAAATCAATAAAAACTAATTTTGTTTTAAAAATTCACCAGGATTTTAAATGTTCAATAAAAAGTTCCACAGAGGAAGAAATACCTCCCCATTTTCCAAGTCCTTCCTTTAGCTTTAATTCCTAGTAAGCTGAAATGACCCGCAGGAAAATTTTCATTGTCTCTCCTTTTGTCAAGATCCAATTGAAAGAGGCAAACAAAATAATGTGAATGGGAAAGAAAAATTTGCCAATATAGCAGAAGAATAAAATTGTTCAGGGTTTAGACTATTCCTTGGCAACATCTATTGCAACTTTGCCATTTTATTGATGTGGAAATTGTCTTTTAGACGTTCAATGGCTTGTCTGAAGTTATATTTGTTTAGTACTATTATTAAAGCCATAGCCAAGAATTTCCTCCTGAGAGCAAACCTGGCATAGGAAAAAAGATTCACAGGTTCCTAACCAGTTGGACAGGTATCACATTTTCATTCCACACATACCCACCCGAAATAGACACCTGGCATTTGTTAGTAGGGAACATTTGGTAAAGGTATATTTCTTCTAAACCTGAATTTTCTCATTTGAAGATGAACAGAATCTACTCTATTTTCAAGCTCATACATTGTTCTAAGGAGAGAATAAGCCAACACGTATGACGTGTCTATCACTATGTACATCACCTAATTACACTCCCCAAAATGTTAGCTTACTACCTCCTCTCCTTGATTACACCTGTCCATACTGCTTTCTAGGAGTCGGAGTAATTACAAGAACAAGACTTCTGTGCCACTTTTGCCATCCGGGCACCACTGCTTGAAATAGCTGATACTCTGCTACACAGACAACATAATCCCAGAGAGTGGGCCGGCCAGGGAGGGGGCGAGCATAAGCAAAATAGGGAATTCTATTCTCCTTCTTCACTAATTTCTAGGAAATGCTCTGGACTTCCTCTTCAGTCATAAAGCTCAAACATGACTTTTCATTTGTCACAACTCCCAGGAAAACCTAGTGGTACCAGTGGGAACCATCAAAGGGAATAAAATTGTTATGTTTCCCACGGAGGAAAAAGCATATATATAAAAGCCTATTTCATGTCACCCCGCCATAGCACTATTGCCAACAATCAGTTAGGTTCTCCTTAGTAATGTCTCAGAATAGACTTGACTCATTCTGGCATTGCCTGAGCCTCACCCTCAGGTTCCACACCCATTGATTTTAGCTCCCCTGCTTTGTAAAACACATCCGGGTCCCTAATGCATAATTCCTTAAGTTGGAGACAGAATTGCTATTTTATGAACATGCTTGACTGAAAGTACAAACAACACTCATAAAATGTTGCAAAAAACTAATTGAAAAAAAAGTAATTGAAAATAAGATCATAAATTATTCTTGGCTTTGGGTCTTCCCCAAGCTATATAAATAAATAAATAAATAAATAAATAAATAAATAAATAAATAAAATGAATAAATTTATAAAACACAATTATTTATCTTTGGAGTTGGAATTAGCCTTTTTCCCCATGTTATCTATTATGCTTATTATGCTTCCCAGCCCAGTTCTCTGGTTCATTTGAGAAGTTTAAAGGATATCTCACTTTGTGCTCCTGTTCAATATGTTCCACATTTCTTAATTTCTTTCTCATTTGAAATTCTTCTAAAAATGACTCTTTTTGAGCATCAGGCAAACTAGGTTCACTACTTGTAATTAGTGACCTTGTTTTTAGTCCCCATCACCAGTGAGAACTGATTTTATTAACACTCCTGTGTCATTAAATGAATGCTGAGTATGAAGAATCCATGATCACCATTTTAAAATATATCCTGAAAGTTCAGATGAATCTAGGAACCATTGCATTAAGCACACATGCAGTTAACAAAGCATATTTTGCAATAATGTTTGAGGTTTTATTTCTGTGGTGGAGGCATACATTTGTTTTGTGAAAGCTGTTTGGTTTTTAATAATTCACTTGGGCACTGGAAGCAGATACAAGAGCAGATTCAAAACAATTGAAAAGCATTTCAAGTTTAAGATATGTTGCATTCAGTTTCTGCCATGATTAGGGTAGTGTATAAACCAGGATTCTCATTTCTGATTCCACACAGAAGTTTAACTCTCTATGGGAAGCCCACAGAAAGGGGAAGAAAAAAAAAGCCTCTTCTTGCCCTTTTTATAGATTCCCTCTATCATCTTCAGCCTCTGCAACCCAGAAGCTGAGTGCTAGTCAAAGATTCTCTTTTAGGAACTGTGTGAACCAACATGAGTCGCTTCACACTTCCTGGCTGTTTTTTTTTTTTTTTTTTCTTCATCTTTAGAAGGAAGAGGATGAAGCAGCCCTAACAGAAGGTGAATCCACCCCTTCCTTGTGTTACTCACACTGCTCTGTATTGAAGGGGACTCTCTCCGTCTCCCTGATAGGACTAAGGATCATGGGTCAACAGATGTACCTTGCCACACATTATTATACACTGTCTACTATATATCCAGTTCACTTCCAATCTCTCTCTAACCTATCCTTCACCTGCCCCAGGGCCCCTCAATGATGCAAATGGTGAAGTATATGGAACACATAATAAATGCTTATGAGATAAATGGCTTTCAGTGATTCCTCCTTCCACAGAGATTCCTGTCCTTGAGGTGTTTCTATATGGCAGGCCCGCTCTTCTGAAAGCTAAGAGGAGGGACTAGGGCAGAACAAAGGACAAAGTGGAAGAGGAAGTTTAATTGGCTTGCTATTTACAATATATATATATATATATTATAAGTACCATTATTGCTCCCTCACTTTTACCCATTTTTGAGCACATGCCCTAAAAGATTGTGTACCACAACAATGTCCTCCCGCCATCCCTCACCCTCACAAGGGAAATTTGGGAAGAGATAATATCATTTCCTTTCATATATGATAAGACACCAAGGACTGCCTTCTGGTTAGCAGCAGCCCTCTCTTCACCCACGGGTGGGTTTCCACTCCTAAATTATTATTTTTTAGTCTAGCCAGAATTTCATCATTTCATAAATTTAAGGAGTACATATTAAAAGTACAGCAGTGACAAGTTCTCCCATTTTCTTTATTTGATTAAAAATAATGCATGCAAGATAGTTTGATTCTTGTCATGTCCAAGCTAGTCTCTCCTTCAAGTCCCCTGTAGACCAGGTACTCTCCCCAGTGTCTTGGATCCACCAAGAGGATCCCTCTGTGGGAAGCAGAAAAAGCATTCTTCCCGTGCTTTACCTCTCTGTGGGTGAAGCCACTTTGTATACAGACTCCATGTCACTGGGGAGGGGCCAAGTCATAGGCAGAAGACATGAAACACTGGTGTTTGAACTCAATAAATTACACCTCTATTCTTTTGATTATGTAAACTAGAGGCCGAATGTACGATATTCGTGCAAGAATAGGCTCCTGGCTCCACTCCCAGCCGCCTGGGAGCCAGCATGTCCCTGCTCTCAGGCCGCCCGGAGCCAGCAAGTCCTTGCTTCTGTCTGGAGCACCACTCCAGTAGCTCCCTCTGCTGCCCCCTTTTCCCTCATAGCAGACTTCACACTGCTCTGCACCAGCATATGCAAATTAACCTCCATCTTTGTTGGGTTAATTTGCATACTCATTCTGATTTGCTGTGGGTGTAGCGGAGCAATGGTTAATTTTCATGTTTCTCTTTTATTAGGTAAGATTATAGAATTAATTGAGGAATATAGAGAAACTAGATACCAAATTCTTCTGTCTGTAGCAAGTGGGCTTGCTAATAATTGCGGACCCTCACATGGAAGTTCTGCCCCACTTGAAGTAAAGCTGGGTATCATGCATCCTTCTGCACTGGGGCCTGAACTTGCACAACTTAGGCTGGATAAGCAGAGAGGGTGTGTCCTCCAAGTAAGCATTTCCCAGAAAGAAAGTTTATTAATATTATTAGTTTTTGTCAGAGCCCTGGTAGGAAATGTTCTATTCTAAATGACTCAAATAGACTTTCATGAATGGACTATTTATAGAGGTGAGGTCAAAGTTTAGGAAATAAAAGGTAGAGAAGTACTCAGATCCCAGCAACAGGTAGAAACTATTACAACCATTTGGGCTTAAAGGACTTGGGAAGAAAACCATGCATTTGGAGACGAATGAAAGTTGGACCCAAAGACAAAGAGCCACCAGTAGTTGTTATAGCTATAGAAAACATAGCTACTTCCAGAGAAATGATGCTAAGGCAGGGGAACTAAAAAAGAGGAAAATACTTAGTCTGAACTCTCTCCTCTTGCCTTCCAATCTCCTGCTGGTGGATGCTATAGGCCAAACCCAATAAGCAGTCATAGAGTGACTCAGTCCATAGGGATCATGTTCCCACCCTACTTCTACTCACACTGGTGCATAGCAGGCAGGGGTGGTTGGAGAATGGACTAGCAGAGGGAAATAATGGCTAATCAGAACACTGGTCTACAAGGAATAATATATGTCCCATTGGAGGGAATGGATAAGGGGAAGAAGAAAGATTGGGGAGAGCAGCTATTCAAATTTTTGTTTTCCATTGCAAAAACAAGAATGCAAGGCAACTTTGAGTCATGGTTAAAAGAAGGTATCTCTATTGCTTCAATTTTCTTTGGTAAACTCAATTTGCACAACCAATCATATCTTCTCCCAGGGCCTTCACTGGTCCAGGCTGAGCTAGAGAGCTTCATTCTATGTCCCTGAGCCGGCCTATTATGTACATCTTTACACATTTAAAACATAACTTACTTCTAAGTATCACCACAGGTCTTCCTTTCTGGCCCAGGTAAGGCTGTTTCATTCAGGCTGCTTCTTTCAATATGACCTCCAAGTTCACTGCTTCTGTCATTAAACACTATAATGTAGCGGTGAAGAGAATGGAAAATGAAGTCATATGTAGATGTTCTCTATAAATAAAACTACAGGGTCTAGAGTCATATAATTCTTCTGAGACATTTTTCTATTAGTCAAGGGCAAACCTTTTGTGGTAAGGTTCCTGTATGGACTAAATTAAATAATTGTGAGGTAGTGTATCCAATTCTTAGCAAGGGGCCTGGCACAAAATAAGCACTCAATAACTAGTACTTACTGTCCTCATCAATCTTTGCATGTGGTGTGCCCTTTCTCCTGCAGCCAAGTCTTCTCTCTGTTGTAGAGTCAACATTTCAGGAGTGGAAGCCAGATTGGGAGGTTCGCTGAATAAACCGTGGGTCAGCCAAAATGTTCTTACATTTGTATATAGAGAGATGGAAGCCCTGGAGGTACTATGCTAGTATTCTGTATCTTTACATAGAATACCATCTCGAAGTTTAAACCAAACTCACTTCTCTTGCTTCTCCGTTAACCTTTGACACATTGCAAGCCCCAGAACTTCTCTGGGCATGAACGTGGCCAGCCAAGCCATTAGCCAGGCCTGTTAAATTAAGGCCCAACAGGCAGC
This sequence comes from Pipistrellus hanaki, assembly GCF_964339955.1. NCBI lineage: Eukaryota > Metazoa > Chordata > Mammalia > Chiroptera > Vespertilionidae > Pipistrellus > Pipistrellus hanaki. The sequence goes on along the minus strand of NC_140503.1, from coordinate 201,424,229 downwards.
TTCCTGTGTGTGCTCACACCAGCCAGAAATTCTTTTGATAGAACTTATCATGCATTATTTATGTTACTCTGAACCTCTAATGCAAATTTATAGACTATAATGGAAACATCCTGTACATCACAGTGTTCCCTACCATTCTGAGTCTGCCACAAGAGACTTACAAAATTACTTCTGTGGACTAATCCTATATACAGTATTGTAGCTCAACTATAATTCCTGGGAACATTTCAATGCTTGGCTTTTCTTCCACTGTGCAGATTTTATTTCCTCTTCCACAGCCCAGAGTATTTATTGCTCACAACATGCTTATAAGAACCTATCTCCCTTGAAACCAGGCAAGTATGGAGCGTTACTACTCTCCTTTCATTCAGTGAAGGTTGTTCAGGTAGGGACGCAAAAGGGTTCAAGGAATTTTGCCTGTGTGCCAAATACATCTGAAAATTCTCCCATGAAACTTTATGTGGGTTGGGTACCTTTTCATTCTAACCAAAATAGCCATGTAACACGAAAAAGAGTTGGGGGAGGGAAACTTGATTGAATGAATATCTAGTAAACTCAGCTTAATATTTTGATTCACTAATCTCAGGATCATTCAATCCAATGTAAGGCTAATCTCAATCTCTAAAATTGTGATTGAATCAGGAGGTGATCTAAGTAATGCATTTTATTGATGCAATTAATTTAAGTTATTTAATCTCCTTGGGTCTTTCTTCTCCATCTATAAAATAGCATAAGAATGAGCAGACTTAAAGAGAAGCAGAGTTGAGAGAATTTAAAATAGCATCTTATATATAAAAGCTCATTAGATAATTGCAGTAACAGCAGCCGTAGTAGCAACAGTAGTAACAGCAGTAATCAAAGCTAATATATTAATAGGATTATTGCTGTGAGGCTTCAAGTAAGGTATCTATCTGAAAGACGACTGAAAATATACCATGCTAGTGTTGTTTTTGTCCTTAAAATTAGATTAATAGGGACATTGGATATGTCTTTCTGGAACCATATGTCATACATAAATCACATGAAGATTTTGCAAAACACAACATACCTGGTCCTCCCCTTCCAAATAAAGCCCTTTCCTTCTGGAGGGTGTGCCCACTGCTGGGGATGAGAATCACTATCAGAGCAAATATTCCTAATGATAGATGGGCATATTGTGTCCCAGTTGAAAGGTACTGTTCTAGATGTTAGGTAACGGTTCTGTGGTATAAGAAGGAGGACTGATCTTCATGGAAGAGTAAAGATTACCACAGAATATTTATTAATTCACTGATTATTTAAAATGCAAATTTTATTGGGCATCCTATTTTTTTATTTGCTAAATCTGGCTGCACTCAGGTTAGGGGGAAGAAGATAAATATTATCATACCAGACTTATTCTAGTATTCTTGGCCTCTCCCCGGACTGGGTAATGTAGCTTGGCTTTTCCCAAGACCCTGTAATGCATCTTGACATCATGGAATAGATAATAGAGCTATTACCTCTTACCAAGCTCAGCTTTAAAAATCGAATTGCAGAGGTTCGTGTGTGTCATACTTCTCTCCCTCCCATTGCAAAACCAATCAATCTTCTCTTGGTTTAATCCTACCACTATCCTATAACATGCTTCATCCCATTTAAAGCAGCAGAAAATTTTCAAAAACAAGAGAGAAATAGACATGCAAACAAGACCTTTATCCTTAGAAATGTATATTCACTCATTCCCTTGGGACATACTTAGTAAATTTTATATCAGATATTAAAATGACCTTATTGTGCTCATACTTCTATCCCCGATCCTGCTAGGCATATGGCAAATATGTGTTAAGAGAATGAGTAAGTAAATAAGTGACCGATTGATCAATAGGCCTCTAACATATCAACTAGGAAAATGGTGAAATTGGAACATTTTAAAGCAAAGGAAGCAAAGATTATTAATAGACTAGAGTCCTGATGCACAAATTCATGCATAGGTGGGGTCTGGCTGGGGAGAGAGGTCCAGGGCAGTTGGTGGGCTGGTCCTGCCTTCTGATCAAACTCCTGTTGAATTCCTGGTCGTGGGGACAATTTGCATATTACCTGTCTATTATATGGGATAGCTCTGTACAGTTTCAATACATACAACTCACCAGTTATTCTTAGGAATTTAAGATTCCTATAACCTAGAAAAGTGTACTTTTCCTAGGAGAATTTACTAGTTTACAATGGAATATAAAAATATAACTAATATAATAAGAAATACATTATTATGCATGGAATACAGTCTCAGTCTTGATTCTGAAACCATTTTAGCAGCATTAACTCAAGAATTACATTTTTTAAATCTTCCATTTCTTTAAAAGCCACACTCATTTTCTCATACCTCTACCCTATTATGACCCTCTCCCACACACATGGATCAGTTTGAACTTATCAAGAGCTTTCTATGTCCCACACATCAGGTCAAACCATACTGGAAGAACAGGTCCAGAAAGTCTTCATTAATCCTAAATTTATGAGGCCTTTGATTTCCATTGCTACAGGGACTCTCATTGATGAGAAGTGAACAACCCAGGTGACCAGCTATTTTTCCAGCTCATCTTTTTTATTCTCAGCTGCAAGACTTTCCACACATTACATAAGTCCTTATGTCTAGCAGTCAGATATGATCAAAACACCTCATTATAAAAAATCCATCACTGCTTGATAGGTTTGGGTATTTCAGTAATACTTTCATTCTCCACTCTCATTTCTACAATTAAACTTCTCATAAACTTATAAAGCTTTATCTCTATTTTTTTCCTACAGTACCTCTAGTCTTAAATTTATTGGTCAATAAATATAAAGGCTGTAGACTTAATGTGATGAATGGGTTGTCTACATGAACTATTTCCAACATTACCATTCACTTTATCAACCTACTGTACCATGATTCACAACATGATATATTATAATTTATTAAGCAGATAGATATATTGTCTTCAAATATAATATTAATTTTGGAAAATGATAACACTGCTGTTAATTGTCTTGCTCCATGGATAAGACTAGGGAATATTTAGAAAAGTACTCTTAAATCTTGTCTGTACACAAAATAGAAGGGAAAATGCAAGCCATATACCAAAGATTTGAAGTTCAAATATACTAAAAACATTGTAATTAAATGGTAGTTAGAAGAAAAAAAACTTACAAAAGTACTATATATATATATATGTATGTATGTATGCATACATTGGCTTAAAATGATTCAAAATTATTTTATACTTAATGGAATCCAAAAGTTTGAAATTGGTTTCACTTGGCTAAAGTCAGGATGTTGGCAGGGCTGGTTCCTTCGGAAGGATCCAAAAGAGCATCTGTTTCTTTGCCATTCTTTCCCAGTTTCTGGAGGCCTCCTGCATTCCTTGGCTCATGGCCCCTTCCTGCCATCACTCCAACCTCTGTTCAGTCATCACATCTCCTACTTCCTTTGTAGTCAGATCTCCCTCTGCCTCCCACTGATGAGAACACTTGTGAATAATACATTTGGAGCCCAACCTATAATTCAGATTTAAAGATCCCACCTTAAAATCCTTAACCTCCCATCAAAATACCCTTAACTTAATCACATTAGCAAAGTCTCTTTTCTTTTCAAAACAAAGAGGACATACGTGGTAACTATGTGCCTTTGTTCAGGAGCAATGCAGTAAATGCTGTATAGTGTATGTATATCCAAAAGTGTAAAATAAATAGGTCTTGCACTTAACATATACAGTTGGGCTGAAAACAGATCCAGCTCTGCATACAACTGTGAAACAAGTAATGATATGTTGTACTCACTATGAGAATGTGTATTGTTTTTATTTCTCAGTGTGCTCTACTCAAAATAGCTTTACTTTCTAACAACATTATTATAGGCATTGTTAAAGGAGGCAAGAGGGGCCACATAAACAACAATGTATCTTTAAAAGTTTTCCATTTCAAATACATGAACTTCGAAAATTCCATTTGTTAGTAGCCTAGTCACATTTCTTCAGACGATTTAAAATATGATTGCTTCATACTGTAATACATAAGCACGACTGAGTTTATTGTTCCTTTATCCCTTTTGGCTGTTGGTACAGGGCACTGCACACAGTAGTCACTGAATTATTTATTGAACTGATAACACTGAGGCTGTTTTCTCAGTGTAATCACAGATTGTGGAAGAACTAAGGACTCTCAATCATATCTGATTGTAATTGTTTGCTTCGTCTGTCATAGCAAAATACCACAGAGCGAGTGGCTTAAACAGAAGTTTATTGTCTCGCAGTTCTAGAGGCTAAAATTCTATAAGCAAGGTGTCAGCAGGATTGGTCTCCCTGAGGGCTCTGAAGAAAAGATCTGCCCCAACTCTCTCTTTGGCTCCTAGATGGTCATCTTCTCCATATTTCTTTTCTCATCATCTTCCCTCTATTCATGACTGTCTCCAGTTTTCCCCTTTTTATGAAGACACCATTCCGATGCAATAGGGTCTATCCTAATGACCTCATTTTACTTTCATTACCTTTCTAAAGATTCAATCTTCCAATATAGTAATATTCTGAGGCACTGGGGATTAGGATCTCAAAATATAAATTCTGTGGGAACACAGTTTAAATCCATAAGAGCCTCACCTCTGACCTGTCCAAAAAACGTATGCCCTTCTCACATGCAAAATACGTTCATTTCACACTAACATTACCCAAAGACTTAACCCATTTTAGCATCAACTTTCTTAAGTTCAAAATCTTTCCAAATATCATCTTATGCAGGTATGCATGAGACTTGGGGTATGCTGATTCTAGGGCAAAAATTTCCTCCATCTGTGAGCCCATAAAACTAGACAAGTTATGTGTTCCCAGAATATGATGATAGAACAAGCATGAGGCAGACCTCCCATTCCAAAAGAATACTGTAAAGATAAAAGGGGTTACAGACCCTTCTGCTAGTATAAAACCTGATATGAAAAATTCCCTTAGATTTTAAGGCTTGAAAATATCCATTTTTTTATTGATGCTTTCTTCTGTAGACCTACTGGGATAGCAACCCCACCTATAGCAGTGACTCCATCCTCTGAAACCACAAAGATGGTTCTGCTATTTGGAATCAAGGTAGAGATGGGCCTGAGTCCCCAGCATTGTGCCCGCTGGATCCACTATAGCCCTGGGAGTCCTGCTGGCCTCTGCACCTGTCCTATTTGATTAGCCATTCTTCCCTCATTACATCCCATCTCTGACCCCTTTGAGTCCAGGCTGACAATGCTTCTGCTGGTATAGATTCCCCAAACTCCTTCTTGGCCTCACATATAATTCATGGGTGTCCACATCTACAGAAAAGAGATCCTTCACAGACATTTCCTGGATTAACATATCTATATTCCTGGCTTCTCTGGAGATGATTATTGGACCCCTGAGTCACACCCTTAATTTTTCAGCAAAAGTTGTCCAGCCAAACACTGAGCCATATTTCCAGAACACACCATCTGGATAGGCTGAGAATCTTTGAAATCACCCAGTGCTGATTCATCTTTGCTTAACATCCCTTCCTCAGTTTATCTCTCTCTGATGTTTTACTATATCCGCATGAAGAAATCAGGCTGCACCTTCAACACTTTACCTAGAAACATCTTCAGCTAAATATCCAGATGGATCACGTACAAACTCTACTTTTCACAAAGCACTGAAACACATCGGTCTGAGTAATCTGCCGGTATAATTTCTTATGGAAGCTTTCAGATTTGTTTTTAACATACTTATCAATCTTCTCTTTTTTCAGGAGGCTCTGTGAGGTAAATGAACTATTCTACTATGAGAATCTAAGGAAAGGAGTTGCAAAGGAGTACCTTCTCAGACTGCTGCATGGGATGGGGAGAGGAAGTCCATTGTCACCTTCCCTTAGGCCTTAGAGGACAGAGGATGTCCCATTCCTAGTCTTTGCCAGCTACAGTTAGTATTAAGGCACAAGAGGGCCAACAAGAATGGTGTTCAGCTCATCCCAGTTCTCTTTATGTTGGAGCAGCCCAGAGACATACAAACCACTTTTCCCAGAATAACCCATATCTTGACCATGGAGTGCACAATCATAGCAAGTCTTGTTTTGTCTCCCCCTCCCCCATAATACACCATCAATGTGTATTTCTATGGAAAGTTACATGGCATGATCCAGTTTTCTTTGAATTCTTCAATCTACCTGTGGAGCAGTTTTCTTAGGGGAAACCCATAGCCAAAATGAGTTTCTCAGTGGGCCCTTTTAAATTCTCCTAAACAGAAGCATTAACATATCTTGATTTTCTAAAATTGCTGCTTTATGCACAGTGGAGTTTCTTGAGTAAAACACCTGGAACTGTTGAGCACACCTGGTCTTTATTCCTATCCTCAAACTCTTAGGTGGTATTTTTATCTGCATTAATCAGACATGGACAGGCCAAACATTTGGCTTTCTCTAGTTGTGTTAGAGCAACTTATCACAAAGAATACTTTGTTGAAAAGACAGAAATTTGTTTTCTAGCATATCAGAAAAATAGGAGTGCCTGCATAAATACGGAACTAGATGGAAACACTGAAGATGTGGGTGGCAAATGTCTCAAAACTTAGTGTGCCTAACATCTTCTCTAAGACCTCCAATAAATCCTACAGATTAAGGGAAGAAAGAAATCTATTTGGAAAGTGATAGAACATGAAAAATGATAATAGTTATACAAGCTGCAATAATTTTGAAACAGACACACTCTATATTACATTTACACTACAAATGTTAAAGTCATAAGTTGTCAACATAGAAGAATAAAAACAAAAATGTATGTGTTTTTTTTTATATGTAAGATATCACTGAATGATCCCTTTTCCAAAATAGTTTTGTTTCTTTATAATTTTACACTGCATCTATAGGTGTCAGATACTGAAAATTTACATTCAGAAGGAATTAATTTGACCTGGAATTCTGTGTAGTTTCTCTTTCAATCTTCCTGATAATTTCTATAAATAAATTAAGTACTAGTTATTAGCATATAAAACTATCTTCTATGAATAGACCCTTGTGTTAAGAAACTGTTGTTATAGTTTTTGCTTTATGAAATAGTATACTAAACTGAAAATATTTTCACCTGTTTGTAATCATTTAACACATATTTCCTCACAAGATAGTATATGGCAAGTATATTTTAAGGAATGATGAGGCTGAAAATATATAAAATTCTGGCTTCAGTATCCATTTCATATGTGTAATGGAAAACTTATACATGGGACAACATCTGGCTCAAATACACAGGCTGGAATGGACCCCTGTGTCCCATGCCCCAACTCTGCAATTGCTTGAACAAGAAAATAGCATCTAATCCATTGTCAGTATAAGAGCTCAGCTACAAATACTTTCTAGGGAGCTAATACAGAGTCTTATCAGTTAAACACAATTCCACCAAGTTCTTGTACTTGCTTGCCCTTCTGCCATTAATGCTTTGCCCTAATATTATTCCCTCTGATCATTCAACTTCAGCTCAAATACCACTCCTTAAGAGAGGTCTTGTCTGTGTATTTCCAGAGGCCTTTGATATTGTTGCAGTATTGTTTCAAAAGCCGACAATAACTAAAGAGATCTCAATCGAATTATAGTATAGCCATATGATCGTATACTATGCAAGCACTAAAACAACATTTAGAAAATAGTTAACAATCTTTATAAAGGCTTATGATATACAATTCATGTGAAAAGCAAATTACAATAAATATATGCAGTGCCCAGTGCACGAATTCATGCACCTTGAAAGAAAATGTGGGCCATGAGACTGAAGTGGGTACAGGGGAGGGTCTCAGCCCATCCTCCATGCCCCCACCTAGCCCCTTCCACTGCAGCCCCCAGCCCCCTATCTGTTGGAAGCTCTGCTCCCACTGCCACTTGTACCTTCTGACAGCATGGAGTGGTTGGGGCTAGTGCCAACAAGAGGTGTGAATGGGACCAGCTCCATCAGCAGGTATGAGCAGTGGCTGCTGGCCCAATCACCCTTCAGGAGCAGGGGGAGGTGGAGAAGCCCTCAGGGGCAATCAGGGCAGCAGCCACCGCTTGTACCTACTTATAGTGCTGAGTGATCGAGTGATCAGAGCTGATGCCAGCTGTTGTCAGCAGGTGTGAGCGCTCGGCAGGATCGAGGTGTACAGGAACAAAAAATTTTCAGTAAATACTAGAGACTCACTCAATGACAGCAACCAGCACCCCACCTTTGTCTGGCACCACCACTCACCTGCTCCACCATTCCGCCATGTTCTGTACTCTGCCACCTGCTGTCAATGCTGGCCATGTTTCTCATGCACCCCCTGGAGGTCAGTGCACATCATAGTGACTGGTTGTTTGGTTGGTTGTTCCACAGTTCAATCTATTTGTATATTAGCCTTTTATTACATAGGCCTAGAGGCCCAGTGCATGAAAATCCATGCACTGGAGGGGGGGTCCCTCGGCCTGGCCTGCCCCTTCTCACAGTTGTGGAGTCCTGAGGGGCAGGAGGCAACCTGGAGATCAGGGGAAGGTGACACCCCATCATACCTCTGCTGCTGCCACTGCTGGCAGCCCAAGCCTTGGCTGGCCTTGGTTACCTGAGCCTCAGGTGTCCCTGGGTGGCTGAAGGACTCAGGGGACTGGGGGACTCTGGACGCAGGTGCACTGGCAAGGCTGAGAGGACTGGGAGCCACCATACTGTGGCTGTGGGTGCTGTCATCTTTGAGGGTGGGGCAGTCAATTAGCATATTCCTTCCTTATTGGCTGTGATCACCACCATTTTTGCAATGGCATAAGGGTCAATTAACATATTCCCTCTTTATTAGATAGGATGATCTCAAGTTGTAAAATGTGATGTTTATCTCTCTGGCTATATCTGTAACTATCTAAATATATTCATGAGCAAGGAAGAAATATTAAAAGGACACAGCAATACAGCAAGATTTGTCATAGTTCTCTTCATTTAAACAAATATTTCTATGTACCTTCATACTCCTCGACTGCAAAGTAAAGGACCTGGGAGCAATGCCAGTAATAGGGCTTTCTGGCTGTTAAAGTATCATGTTTCTCAATCTTGACAATACCTTTTTTTTTTTTTTTTTTTTTTTAAATCTTTGCTTTTCAGTTAGATGTTCTGTTGTCACAGAGATGCCCTTTAGTTGCCATGGTAACAAATGAATAATAACTGCACTTGTGTAGCACTTGACCACTCACACATTCTTTTCTCATGCAGACCTCATTTATGATCAACAAAAACTGAGAAAAGGTTTCAAGGGAGGCACACATGGTATCCTCCCCAGTTTACAGAGGAGACATTAGAGACTCAAAGCAGTTAATTACGTTGTATGGTCACACCGCTAATCACTTGGAGACCTGGTAGCAACTGTAAGCTCTCCTGGATTCTTAATGCATTTCAAAGTAGGTTTTGTTCATCTGTCTATGTATCTATCTTTCTATATATTTATATACATCAAATAAAAGCCTTTATAAAACCCAGGATATAATAAAGAGTAGTTGGTCAGGTTTCATCAAAGGTAAGGGACTCAAGGTCCAATGGGCTCATCCATTTGTTTTTGCTATTTGTAGGGTTCCTAAATCCTGGAGTATTTTGCTACCTGTTGTCCCATCTGCGAAGACCCACACTCATTACCCCTCCAGTGGAGGCACAGAGAGAGGGACTTCCGCAGTTTCACATTCAAACATTATTCTAAACGGGAATCAAGATGAATGTGTGTGTGTGTGTGTGTGTGTGTGTGTGTGTGTGTGTGTGTGTGTATGTGTGTGTTTCATGTATACTTGTGTGTTTCCCTTTATGCTCTTAAATACCTGAGGAATACAAATGCTCACTAAGAGCTATAGCAATTGTCTTACATATAATAAGATCTGAAGAAATTTTATAATTGTGGGTCAGATAAAGCCATCTAGAACAGGGATGTCAAATATAGCAGTCACTAGCTATATGTACCTACTTAAATCTAAATTGATGCAAAATAAAATTTAAAATAGACTTTGTCAGTCACTCTAGCCACAAGTACTCTATAGCAACTTATAACAATTGGACAGCATCTTGTATCATTTATGTAAATATTATTATTTCATTGCAGACAATTATGTTGAACATTACTAAGTTTTATATACCAGAGCTGATCGAGACTTATCAGGTACAATCCTGGTTTCTTAATGACTCCCTGAAGCCTCAGAAGGTCATCTGAAAAGAAAGGTTGATGATATCTATTAAAGAGTATTACTGTAGGAATTAACTTCAGAGAATGTAACCAAGGTAAGTTGATGAAAGCACAAACAGAAAATGGCTATCTCTTTTCCATCCTGCTGCTCACTCATACTGTGTCAATTTCCCCTTTCCTGTTCCTGCATGATAACTTGGGCTGATATTTTGACACATATCATTGTGGCTACAAAAAATAACAAATAACCAGTTTTCCTACTTATGATTCACTTTAAGGATTTAATATTTTGACCTAGATTTTTCTCTTATATCAGTGCTTTGATTTCACATACAATTAAATATACACCAGTTGCTAAAATTAGGCATACTAGTAAAATCCACTTGAGGGAGGAGTGTGGTTGAGTCCATCACTATTTTTCTACCAACTACCTCCAGAAGACAGGGTCAGTGGAAGATATTGTCTTAGAAGAAAAGGAACAAACTTCATATCCGGGTGATATTGCCATATATTTCTTGACCATTATGCTTCCATTGCAGAAGGCTTTTAAACCTAGACTCTGTTACGAGTTTCCAAGTCACTGCAGAATTGTGCATCTCTTGTGAAGCCCCTCTCCTCCCCTCAGAGTCTCTCTGGGCCATGGAAACTGCTTTTCTTCAAATTGTTCAGTAGACCAGCAAGACAGCAATCTCTATAATCACATATGTCCCTAAATGCCAGGGGTCATATGTCAAGTTTTTCTAAGAACTTTCTTCTTACGTTTCCTCTTGCCTCATTGGCAGAATGAGGGTCTTAATTTTCACAAGTCCATATTCAAATAGTACCCAGCAAATTGTCAGGAACACAGTAAGTTAAAATGTTATTTATATTCTTCATGACCAGACATGAAAGGAAAGTACCACATCCTTATGTCCTATATAAAAAATTCCCACCCAGCAGCGTGGCTCAATGGTTGAGCATTGACCTATGAACAAGGAGGTCACAGTTTGATTCCCGGCATATGCCAGCGTGGGGCATGCAGGAGGCAGCTGATCAATGATTCTCTCTTATCATTGATGTTTCTATCTCTCTCTAAAATATTTATATATTTTTTAAAGTCCTCAACTTCCATAACTCTACATTTATAACTTCAAAGATGTACATTTCTCTTATAACAGGGACTGATAATGTCTAGACCAATATAACTACAGCATAGGTGTATCAAAAATATCTCTATCACCTTTATTTTGAACTAGCAGGCCTTAGCCAAAATTCAGATACCACCAAAATTATTCCATTCAAAATCCAGTAAGAGGCTTTCTAAACACTACAATTGAGACATAGTTTACACTGTGAACATGGTAGCTATTATTGTCTCTAAAATGGTCAGGAAATATTTTGTTAGTAGCATCATTGGTAAAGAAATATTTAGTCTAAGATGAACATACAGAATTGCTTTGATGTGAAATCTACACAGATGTAATTTCCAAATTTTGTGTTTGCATGTTCAAAATAGGGAGCAACTGTTCTACTTCTAAAGCCTTTCCTGATTGCTTCAGACTGAATAGACTTTTAACCAAGATGAGAGTCTGGACTGTAGCACTAGACATCATTGACTTTCCAATGGTGTGTCTGAAAACTTGCTGCGAAATGGTGTCATTTTCAGAGTCCCTGGTGCACTGTCTCTGTGACCTCACACAATCTTCCCTTCCTTCAGCCTCAGTGAAAATAACTGATGTGGGCAAAATCTGCTCTCTGACAAACTCATTTAAATGATCAAGCGCAACACCAAGGTAATTTTCTCAATATAAGGGCTTATTGACAAAGAAGAGAAAAAGGTCACAAAAAATAACTTGTTTTATTTATAAGAAGGCCGATATTTCAGTCAGCATCCAGCTAAATGCAACCAGTTTTGCCCAGCTGTGATAGACTGTCATTTAATAATTCCACATCAATTATGGCTATTTTCTCTGTCATGTAAATGGAAAGCACCCATTAATATTCATAGAATTATTAATAACAGAATTCTCTAGGTGAGAAATACTGCCAGATATTACACTGTTGCAAAGGCCAGTTGTTTTTGTTGGTGTTGCTAACCTATATTCTTACTACAGGTTAGAATCTTGATTTTGAATTGCTGCATTTGTAATATGTTCTTACTTTTCTAAAGTCTTTGATCCAAGTTACTGTTATTTTCAGACTTCTTAAATTATGCAATAGCATTCACAGAAAATATAGACTGCATTCAGCCACAATACAGAATGACTTATTTGGGTGGCAGAAGTAGCATCCCTAGAGAACACCATTATTAATAATTGTAATTAATTTCAGTGTGGCAATATCCACACAGATATGCAACACTGAGCTCACTAATTTCTTTCCAGATAATTCTTTCTGACAAATAATTTATTTTGTTTCCTAAGATATGTTAATGAGCTAAATAAAGTGCCCTAGATAGATTTCCCAACTGGTATAGAAAATTAAAAATGGCTGCCCCCGACTAATCCCTGAGTTTATATTTGTAGACTTTTAATCACTAATCAGTGCTCTTATAATACTTAGTTCTTATTATTCTTTCCAAAAGTTTTTCTTGTGTTTTTAATGCTTTAAAGAACTGATCCGAAAAACTATTTAAAACACTGACTTCTAATTTGATGCAGTTAATATTTATTGGCTTCCAGTTTTATTTTTATTTTTGCATTTGGATATAGTATAATGAACCATGTGTTGGTGCTGACAAGTACTGATAAATAAGGGTCAAATGTCCCCTTTAAGGGGAGGGGGCATTTTGTGTTGCACTGTGAAGAATGGATTCCATAAAAGGAGTAAAAAAGTCTGTGATTAAGTTTAACCTTTTTTTCTATATGAATAGAGATATAATCTTGTGTAAATTAATGGGACCTCAAAAAGCTTGGCATATCTTCTTTAAAATGGAAATAATTATTCCAACCCTAACTATTTGTAAAGCTTCCATGAGGATAGAGTGTTTTTGTAGATGTAAAATATTATGCAAATATTTTAAGTATTATTATTGTTCTAATATAAATTCCAGAAAGGCATCATACTTTAAAAAAATAAGTGCCTATCCCACAGAAAATGAAGTTGGAGGCTGGTCTTATCATTGTACAGTGCTGGAAAAAAACATGCATTGATTAATGTTTGATAATGTATGAGATCTGCCAATTTTCCAGATTTAGTAACATTAGCATTGGTTGACTGAAATGTGTTGCTAGCTAAGTAATTCCCTTATTTGGGTTTACTTAATAGTAGATATGTTTTGAAATAAGTTATGCTCATTATCTGGATATATTAGCATTATTTTACTTATTCTTCTGTTTCCATTTGATTTGGAAATAGCTCTTTCCCTTGAATTACTTTTGCTAACTCCTCAGTTTCTTGAGGGCTGTAAAATCAAAATCTTCCCAAAATTATCCACTTTGTTAGAGGGTCTATTTCAACATTCACAGTATGGGATAAGGTCATTTACATATCATATTCAGTCTGAACATGGATTAGCTTGAAATTTATACATTTTTCCTTCCCTTGATGACTTTCCATCTCCGAAGTTTCAACTTCCTAGAATGCTCTAGGCAGTGGTTGTCAAACTCATTAGTCAACAGAGCCAAATATCAACAGTACAAGGATTGAAATTTCTTTTGAGGGCCAAATTTTTTAAACTTAAACTTCTTCTAATGCCACTTCTTCAAAATAGACTTGCCCAGGCCGTGGTATTTAGTGGAAGAGCCACACTCAAGGGGCCAAAGAGCCTCATGTGGCTCCCGAGCTGCAGTTTAACAACCATGGCTCTAGTATCATCTTCTTATCTCATTTGTGAATATAAAAACACTATTTCTTAAAAGCAGACTAAACATTTTTAATATTTTTATGTAAAAGTATATTCACTCTTTCAGAGAACTATAATTGATAGTCATTGTATGCTTGAATTTTTATATGATTTATTTATATTGGACAGACAGAGAAATTGACCTTAGAGAGACATATCTGGTAACAGCATGAAAGGATAATTCTTAATAAATTCTCAACCTTACTGGTCAAAATAATTTCCTGCTTGGATATTGACCTTTATACTGTTATCCATTATTTTCCAAGATTATCTGAGTGATTATAGTCATTTAGACATGGATCTCATAGTTTGTTATGAGATAATTTATAAATAAGTAAATAAGATATCACACATATTGCAAGTGTCAGGTCTAGTCAAACAGTGGAACTGCAATTAATGTGGAAAAAAATCCCAAACAATATCGGAAAGAAACCAAGTGAAATAAAGTCATTTCTATTACACAAATGCATATAACACTAATAATTGTCCATCTGTCAAAAAATGGTACATAAACGGTACATAAACGGTACATAAACGGTACATAAATGGTAAAAAAATAAACTATAAATATATGTAGTCTAAGATTATATTGTGTTTCATATAGTATCTACAATATATTCTTAAACCATAAAAGAGCCACAATTAAATGTCAATTTGAATTGGTAATAAAATTCCAGGAAAGCTACCATCTTACATTTTTTTACCTTTTTTATTACAAGAATCTACTTAATCTTCTCTACTTAAATTTTATATAGGTGATCTAATCAAACAAAATCCAATTATTGGGTTATAAGATCACTTAAGTGAAACTATTTTTTTTTTTTACAGATATTGGCAAGGATTTTAAAATAAGCCCGTGCCCATCAGTAGATGAGTGGATAAAAAAAGCTGTGGTTCATTTACACCACAGGATACTATGCAGTAGTAAAAAAGAAGTATCTCTTACTCTTTGAGACAGCATGGATGGACATGGAGAATATTATGCTAAGCAAAGTAAGCCAGTCAGAGAAAGGCAAGTATCATATGATCTCACTCATATGTGAAATCTAATGAACAAAATAAACTGATGAACAAAACAGATCCAGAGACATAGAAGCATGGAACAGTCTTAGAATCTCAGAGGGAATGATAGGGAGGGTAGGTGGTGGGAAGAGATCAACCAAAGAACTTGTATGCATAACCCATGGACACAGAAATAGTGGTATAGGCCTGGGACATGGGGCAGGGTGGGCTAGAAGAGGTCAATGGAGGGGGAAAAGGGGACATATGCAATATTTTCAAGAATAAAGATTAAAAAAAAAAAAGGATGTTTAAAATAAATAAATAAGTTATAGAAAAGTATCCATATAAATAAAAATACCTTATTAAAGGAAAACAAATACAAATAAAGCAATAGGTAGATAAGAAAAGCAGCTAGTTACCTTAAAATATTAAATACAGACATTGCTTATAATTTTGCATTTGATGTTAATAATGAAACACAGGTATTCAGTCAATTGCAAAATATCATCCTATCTAATAAAATAGTAATATGCAAATTAACCATCACTCTACAACAAAATGGCCATGCCCATAGCAAGAAGATGGTGGCGCCCAGTCCTCTCAGCCCTGCTGGAGTCCCCTAGTCTCAGGGAGGGCTGCTGCTGAGAGCCTGCAGAGTAAGCGGCCTGGCAGAATGCTGCCCAGAGGCCTCTTACCCTTTATAAAATACTAAGACAAATTCGGTCCCCAGGGGGAGATCTCCTCCCAGCAGTCTGAGCTGGGGCCTCAGCATGGCTGGGGCGTGTACCCCAATGGGGGGATCCCCCTCCCAGCAGCAGCAGCATGGAATCTCAACTACTGAGATATACCAGCCAGGCAGATATGAAGGAATCCCCCCTAGCTGTGGTAGCCTGAGGTAGGACAAGGATATCTAGAGATTAGGAGTGAATCAAGAGGCAATACTATTTAAGAACTGAGCCTTGGGACACACCACTTAGGTTAAGAATATGAGCATGAGGCAGCAGAGGAGACAGCTAAAGAGTAGGAACAACAGCAAGGGAAGGCAAGTAAAGAAGGTACTTTCAGGAAGAAGTGATTAATTAGGATAAATGCTCCCAAAAGGTAAAGTGAGACAAGGACTAAGAATTGATCACTAATTGTGGCAATAGGGGTGGCTTGTGTGGAATCATGAAGTTCACAGGCATCAGAAATCTAGAAACATTAAACACTTGACTTCTAAAACACAAGTTTATCCTTTATCTCAGGCAAATTTTTATGATAAATTAAAAATATTGATGGTCCTGAAATATCAATGGTCCTGAAATATTAGAAAATTAAAAGCAATCTTTGGGATTCAGTATGCCATTAGATAGATAGATAGATGATAGATGATAGATGATAGATGATAGATAGATAGATAGATAGATAGATAGATAGATAGATAGTTAAGATATAGATAGATATAAATATAGATATAGATATATAGATTAGATAGAGATAGAGATAGAGATAGAGATAGAGATAGAGATAGAGATAGAGATAGAGATAGAGATAGAGATTTCAGAAAGGGAGAGGGGGAAAGAGACAGAAACATCAATGATGAGAAAGAATCATTTACTAGCTGCCTTCTGCAGCGATTGAGCCTGCAAACTGGGCATGTGCCCTGACTGGGAATTGAACCTCCTAGTTCATAGGTTGATGTGCAACCACTGAGCAACACTGGCCAGTATCAGCCTGCCATTATCAAGAGAAGGATGTTGTGGTCATAGGCAGTATGGGGTTGTAAAGACACAGGGGAGCACCTAATGCTATCATTTGTTTGTCTGGTGATAGAAGGTCCTTGGAGGCAGAGAGTGGCAGCAGATGGGGTCAGAGCTGTCACTGGTCTGATCATGAAGAGCTTGGTAAGTCATGAAAAGGATTTGGATGTCATTCTGAATGGGATATCAAGCCAAGGTGGACTTTGAGCAAAAGAAGAACATAACATGAATTCTATGTACAAAAAATCAATGGTGTTCCACATAGAGAATAGGCCTTGGGGAGCTAAGTTTTGAGAGAAGAGGCACTACACTAGTTTCAGAGAGACAATGCCATCATGAACAGGTGTGGTAGCCATAATAAGTGGTTAGAATCTCAATATATTTTGAAGGTAAAATCAAAAGCAAAACAATTCAGGGAAAAATTACTTTCTCCTGATAGGGCATCATTTACAACTCATTAAAAAGATGTGGCGACTGCCTCATATTTTTGTACAAATTATGTTTCTTTCTGGCTTCCATTGTGGTTTCTCCATTGGGAAGTTCTAATACAGTCATCTCCCTGAGTGCTTAGAGCAATAACTGAATGTCTGTTGCAAAAATTCAGTTAAGCCAGTGTCTTAATAATTCAAAACTACAAAATGCAGAGCTTTGTCTTGAAAGATTTTATTTGTTTTTTGCTTTTTTTATTTGTTTGTTTGTTTTGCTACATGTATCTTTCTGCCTTTACCTTCCTTCAAATTAGGCTCTCATTGTGCTTAAGAATTTAGTGTGAACCTAAAAATGAGACAGTTTTCTGTCAGGGTTTTAGCTGCGAGACCCAAAGAAAAGATTTGTACACAGGTTGCACCTGCCCTGACATTTAATTCTAGAGACCCTGGGATTAGTAGGGTCTTCCCTGGGACCAGTGGTATTTATTGTCTGCACTTAATGAAGTGGTCTTTCTTTTCGCTGAGATCCTTGGCTCATTCATAGACTTCATCCCCGATTTTCAGAGATTTCTACAAGCCAAACCGCTCTTCCTCTTCAGTGACTCCTGCTGCTCACATCCCATCCATCTTCAGGGATTTGCTTTCCAGGAGTGGCCCCTGTTACTTGATTCAATAAAGACAGGCTATTTTCTTCAGGCTGCATTCAAGCTCACCTTTTTTCTCACTGCAGCTGTAAGGACTTCCAGCTCCTTGGAGACTTTTAAGAGCAAATTGAAAATGTTCTTATTTGTCTAGGCTTCCCTGCAGGCTAATATGCTAAGAGTGCATTTGATATTGAAGTTTCATCATCACCCTTTGAAATGCTTTGCATAAAAGACCCTTTATGAGCACCTCTGCTATTCCCCTCCTGCCTATAGAAGTGAGATCTGTGCTTGTGAGAAGGACTATTTATTTCACCTCTTCCTGCCATCTCCCCTCCCCATGACTAGTTTTCCATTGTTGGTAACAGGCACTTGATTTAAGGGGACTTGCCAGCAGCAGTCCCCATTAACTCTTTCACCACTGCCTTTAGGGAGAGCTGCACTGGATGTATTTCCCACTGGGTTATAAAAATGCCATATGAGTGTGCAGTATTTTAGCACATAACTCTAACTTTCAACTATGTTAAAACAAATGTAATTAAAAGCCAGTGTCACATTCAAAGAGTTCTTGGTGCCTGTCTGGTGTGGCTCAGTGGTTGTGTGTTGACCCAGGAACCAAGAGGTCCCCGGTTCGATTCCTGGTCAGGGCACATGCGCAGGTTGAGGGCTCGATTCCCAGTAGGGGATGTGCAGGAGGCAGCCAAATGATGTTTCTCTCTCTCTCTTTATCCCTTCCTCTCTCAATAAAATTAATAAAAAAAAAGATGTATTGGCTTTCTGAATACAAACAAAAGATATTCTCAAACATGATGAAAATGGCTCATCCTATCACTGTAAGATTCATATAGGTAGTGTCACACGGTAGGGGAATAAAATACATGTAAGAAAGAATGTTTATTAGGCATCTCTATGGTTTTAGGCTTTTTATATATAACACATAATTTCATCTTTGAAATAAATGCTAAAAGCATTACTGCCTTTACATTGCAGGTCAGGACTCCTCAGCATAGCTTAGCTGGATCCTCTAGCAAGGTGGCCTGGCCTACAGACTCCCTTGCCACATGACTAGGAAAACATCTGCTTCTATGCTCACTCCTGTTGTTAACAAAATTCAGTTCCTTGCAGCTGAAGTTCTCAGGTTATTGCTGACTATTGACCAGAGGCCCCTTTCATCTCCTAGAAGCCACCTGCAGCTTCTTGCCACATGGGCCTCCCCAGCAGGGAGATCATTGTCTTCAAAGCCAGCAGGCAGGAGAGGGAGACTCCAGTAACACAGGTGTTATAACCTAATGCAGTATAATCTCGTATCTGTAATTACATGTATTCCATTCTCTTCGCCATTTCTCATGGGTTCCACTCGACATTGTTCAACAAGAGCATGAACTTCATGAGGCAGAGACCACAGCGACCACCGGAAGGGCCTGTCAGCTACTTAAGAAAAAAGGAATATTGATAATTCCCTAAATTGTTGTGACATTGTCGAACTCATAGTAGGTGCTCAATAAATAGGACCTATCTTTCTATTAGAGCAAAGATATTTTTGCAAAAGGTATAAGGAAAATATAGGCGTGCTAGGAGAAATAAAGATTCACTTCCTTATTATAAAGAACAAAATATGATTATGTCTTTCCTTCACCATTGCCTCCTCAACAAGCGACTGACTTATTTCTTCATAAACAACTTCATTGAAATAGCATCTTCTGTTCACTGTCACATTTCACTGGACAAGTTGCCAATTGATTTCTTCCCACCTCAACCATGGGCAATAATAAAATCTCAAATGCCCGGATGCAATAGTCTCCACTTTGTTCTATCATATTGAATAACTGCATATCTTTGAACAACATTTACCAGTCACTCTCTGTCCTGCTGGCATATTTTATTTTATTTATTTATTTTCTCAGTGTGCCTCTTGGGTTTTACTGCCTATTTTCTGTAATCCATATTAGAATTTATGTTACATATCAACAAGGATCTTTTCATTTTTTTTTATTTTTTCAATCACAGGTGACATTCAATATTATATTTGTTCTGAGTGTGCATCATAGTGGTTAGACATTTGTATTACTTATGAAGTGGTTCCCCTGATAAGCCTAGTATCCACGTGGCACCACACCCAGCTATTACAATATTTCTTACTATATTGCAAATCCTATACTTTACATCCCTCTGACTATTTTTGTAATTGCCAATCTACACTCCTTGATCACTTCACCTTTTTCACCCAGCCCTCAAAACCCTCTCATCTGCAACCACCAGTTTTCTCTCTATCTACATCTATTACTATTTTTCTGTTTTGTTTGTTCATTTATTCTGTTCTTTATACTCTACATACAAGTGAGATCATATGGTATTTGTATTTCTCAGTCTGATTAGGTTCATCCATGTCATTGCAAATGGCAAGATTTATTTTTTATGGCCAACTACTATTCTTCTATATATAAAGACCACATTTTCTTTATCCAATGGTCTATTGATGGGCACAATTAGTTTGCTTCCATATTTTGACCATTGTATATAAAATGTCCTTTCTTGTCTCTTGAATAGCCTTTGTTACATTTTGTTAGATATAAATATTGGTATCACAGCTTTTATTTCCTTTCTGTTTGCATGAAATAACTTTTTCCACCCTCTTATTTTCTGTGTTTGTCCTTTGATCTGAAGGGGGTCTCTTATAGGCAGCATGTGTATGGGTTTTGTTTTCTTATCCATTAAGCAACCCTAAGTCTTTTGATTGGAATATTTATTCCATTTAAATTTTAAGTAACTATTGATAAGTTATGTAGTTATTGCCATTTACTATTCATATTTTTTATATTTTTCTTCTTAAAACAGTTTCTTCAACATTCCATGTAATACTGGTTTCAACAAGGATCTTGTCTGATTTCTATACTTCCATATTTGCAGAGTTAGAATTAAACATGACATACTGTATGCACATAACAATTTGTTTTGAATGAGTAAATAAATAAATGTGTGAAAGAAAAATATTGACCTCCCAAAACTATTAGTAAGTCTAGTGAAGGTGGTAGGGAGGATAACACTTGCTATCATGATTCATCATTGCCTTCATTCATCCACATGAGAATATGAACTCTTTCTTGATACAATATAAAACTTGTGAAAACTCTATAATATATATCTATATCTATATCTATATCTAAATCTATATATAAAGTGTAATATGCTAATTAGACCTGACAGCTAAACGACCTTCTGGATGAAGCTGGGGCTGTGAGGGTCAAGCCCCTTGCATGCATTTTCATGCATCAGGCCTCTAAACAATATTAGTGGTTTCAGAAAAGAAGGGAGAGGGAGAGGTAGAAACATCAATGATGAGAGAGAATCATTGATTGGCTACCTCTTGCACACTCACTACTGGGGATCAAGCTCAAAATTACTGTATGTGCTCTGACCAGGAATTGAAACATGGCCTCTTAGTTCCGAGATGGACACTCAACCACTGAGCAACACCAGCTGAGCTATGTTTTAATTTTTTAAGTATATTTTAATTGATTTCAGATTGGAGGTAACAGGGAATGAGACAGAAAAATCAATGATGAGAGAGAATCATTAACCCACTGCTTCCTGCATGTCCCCTACTGGGGATTTAGCCTGCAACCTGGGCATGTGCACTTGACTAGAATAGAGCCTGGGTCCCTTTAGTCTACAGGCCAACACTCTATCCACTGAGCCAAACCAGCTAGGGCAATATTCTTATCTTTATTCAGCATAAGCTCCTTTCTCCATTAAATTATGTGGATGGAAGTTATTTATTTTCACTGAATCAGCAGCTAAGATTCTGTTTACTAAAGGAAGGTAAAGGAGAGAAAGAGGGCCTAGGGTAATGTTTCAATGTTTCAGCTAAGGGGGAAAAATGTGCTAAATAAAAATGTACTATTTTAAGATACTCTTTCAAGAATGTCACATGACATTCACAATATGGTTGTGTGTGTGTGTGTGTGTGTGTGTGTGTGTGGTTTTTTGTGTTTTTTTTTCCCTTCTTCTTTCTTTGTCATCCAACAATCAGTATGAACCATTGAACCATGCGTAACACCTTTATCCAAAAACTTTCATTTTGTTTTTTAACCAACTGGAAACTAAATTACTGCAAATCTACATTGGTCTTGCCAAGTTTGTCCTTTGACTCAAAGTATTGTTTAGTTTACTTCAAAATACATTTCGATAATTAGACAGCAAAGGCTATACATCAATGGATGTGTTTTGCTCCCTCACATATCCTAAACTTCCCTGCCACTTTTTGGAGGCCATGTGATCAATTCTAGCCAAAAAGGCAAAGAAATGTGCACAGAATCTACAAATGCTCCTCTAGGGCTGAGGCATTTAAGAACTGGCATACCAGTCCCATGCCATATCTTCCCATTCCAGAGCCAGCCCGGTCCTCATATTCCAGATGGCACAGCCACAATATCGTGCAGCCTCTATCAGCTTTAGTCTCTGAGTGATTCTGTCCAACAGATACCCCAACTCCCAGCCTAAGAAATGGGCCATTTTAGATATGCAACATAAGCAAATATTACTTTTTGTTGCTGCTAAAACATTAAGATGCATAGGCTTATTTGTTCTTATAGCACAACTTATCTTATCTTGACTAAAATAAACACAGAGAAATCTAAGTTTGGAAAATATTTCTTCTCTCTGTGTGCCTGGAAAAGCTCTGGATATTTCAATGCAACAGAGAGATCTATCGCCAGTGAGCAAGCTTCAAAAGCATGACAAGAATTGTTGTTCTTACTGTTATGTTTAAATTTCTGTTACAATTTTGAAGTGAAGGTCCTGAAAGTATAAATGTAAAGGAATCCTTGTTAATTGAATGTGGCATTGAAAATGAATACAGTGAATACTAGAATGAATACAATTTTGAACTACAAACATGTAATAACATAACCTACAAAGTACATGGTTATAGCAAACAATGGGGCAAACAGTGCTTTGTAGTCTCTGTTGCCTGAGTTCAGAGATTCTATGAACCTAAAAATACTTCATGTGCATTGCCTTCTGTTAGGTTGCTGCTATATGTTCAATAGAAAAAAATATATATGTTACCAAAAAAGGTAACTATGAGATGGATGTATCAATTAACTTGACTATGGTAATCATTTCACAATGTATCTGTATATTAAATTATCACATTAAATTATATACAGTGTATAATTTTTATTATTTTTATTTGTCCATTGCACTTTAATAGTGCTAGGGAAGGGGGTAGAAATAACCAGTTTTCTGATTAAGATGGGATTTTAGAATCTGGGAACTATAAAATGCATCCAGGTCCTAAAGAAATGATCTTCTTAAACATTTCTCTTAAGATTCTGAAGACGGTCAAGGTCAAAGATAAGCAGCAAACACTTTAATATAGTAGCATTCACTGCACTTAATTGGAAACTGGAAATAATCTCACGGAAAATGCATATACTTGGACACAGAAGATCTTATTTTACATTTTAGGTTTACTGCTAATTATCTGAGATGCTCTGGGAAAGCTATGTAAGAGCAACAAATGGAAAAGAATCCCCAGAGGTTTGAAGTCAGGTACTGACTGCTTTGTACCAAGCGGTGTTCCAGGCACTGTGGATACAGCATCAAATAAGACAAACCAGGTCTCTCGAGGAGCTTGAATACAAATGACTGCTGTTTGCATAGGAATCTGAATCTTAATGTTCCAAACCTTCCACTTGACTACTCCATGCCCTCTTGTTGGGAGAACAGCCCTAAAAGCCCCATTCTGGGACTGAAGATGAACTCAAAGAACAATGGACCTATTATCTAAGGAAAATCATTTCCCTTTTATATGGTTGATCTTTATCTGCTTTAGACAACCTCACTTTATTCATTTCTTCATTCATTTCTTTAATAGATTCTTATTGAGGACATGCTTTGAGCTCAGCCCTGTGGTAGAGACTGGTAGCTTATGCTTCTAGTTCTTGATATAATGTAGTCAAATGTCTATAAACATATAGTGTAATGTACACAGATAACTATGTGAATAAAATTAATCACCAAACAAGAAATATTTAAGCATTCTGATGTTGAGGAGATGGGATGGTTAGTGGTAGCCAGGGAAAGTTTCACAAACCTTACAATAAGGCTACTTTTTGAAGATGCAAAAGTTTCTCAGGTTGATGTCAATTTCAGATGAACTACTTTAGTAGAGGGAGAGGGAAAGAAATGTTATGTAAATGATACAGAGACAGGCTGGTCCAATGGTAGTGGGTTATCAGAACTTAACTAAAGTTAGTGTCACTAACCCCCACTGCTAAAAAAGAAATACAGAGAAATATTTGGAGAATTACACATAATTAGGGGGTTTTGGGGTGTGTGTGTGTGTGTGTGTGTGTGTGTGTGTGTGTGTGTGTGTGTGTTTGTGTGTGATTTAGGAAATAATAAATATTTTATTTTAAAAATGTATTTTACTGTTAAGAGTATTACAGATGACCGTCCCCCCTGTTTTCCCTACTTTTCTCCATCCACCTGGCTCTGGGCCCCACGCCAGGCCTTCACCTCTCTATTGTCTGTGTCCATGAGTTATGCATATATGCATGTAAGTTCTTTGATTAATCTCCTTCCACCCTTCCTACTCCCTTCCCTCTGAGATCTGTCACTCTGCTACATGCTTCCACTTGTATGGTCCTATTTTGTTAGTTCAATTTGTTAATTAGATTCCACATATAAGAGAGATCATGTGATATTTGTTTTATATATTTTTTGGAATATAAACCAAAATGGGAGAATTATTTATTGAAGCCCAAGCATTCATTTGCCAGCATTTTAAAATGTCTTTAAAACAGCTAACCTAAAAAAAATTTTATGAAGGGAGAAAGAAGTGTCTTTCCTTTCACATTATTTAAAATTCAGTTTGAGAGTTGGTTTTCTAGGTTATATTTAGACATTTTAGGTAATGGAGAGAGAGACCTTATCATCTCAGCACATCGGCATGTAACTTGGGTTTGTACTTTTTAAAGTAATTACAGGCAAGTGTGTGTATTTATAGTTGACTTTTCCTTTCTTACAATCATTTCATAAGGCAGGTTCGCAATACTGCTCTCATGATCTAAGAGCCTGTAATCTCTCCGGGGTCTAATTGTCTCCTGATAACCTTGCCCCTTGATGACATCTGTATTGCTATTGTAAAGCATGTTTATTTTGGGAAAGAGCATATATTTTGTAGTGTAATAGCATTAAACTGTCAGACCTGAGTGTTAACAGCAATTTGCCCAAAGAGCTTTCAGGAAAGATTAGCTCAGACATTATGCATGGCTTATCAGACAATGTAAGAGGATAAAAAGTCAGTTTTATAACAACTGTGTTTTACATTCTCAAAAAGGAAACCTGGTTTCAGTACCCACAGGTAGGCAGTCTACTCTTGCACTGAAGGGTATAGCCAGTGAGGATGACACACACACAAACACAACTGGCATGGAAAAGGAACCGAGGCCTTGTCCAAAGTGATGCTGGCGCATTTAAGAGTATTGTTCTAAAATCTGAAAACCCTTGGTTCAAGTCCCAGCTCTGTACTTGTTACCTATATGAGTTTATGAAATGTATTATCTCAGTTTTTTTCAGTCTGTTTTCTCGTTGTGGACTGAGTGAGGAGGTAGTATTAATATGTACCCCAAATTATTATATAAGAAGTTAGAATAGATGTTAATTAAAATATTTATCAGAATGACAGAACATTTTTTATTATAATCATCATGATTAATCATTCGTTATTCAACAAACAGGTATTGCTTTGTACTACTTACTGCTATGAAGTAGTTATAATTGTGAACAAAAGGAATGTCTTTTCTGCCATCATAAGGCTTATAATCAATATCATTATATTTCATTATTAATCTAAAGCATCATATGTTTAAATTTTTAACAGAAATGGTCCTCCAAGACTAGCATTTGGGATTGAAATAGAAAAGACTCTCAGTAAGCCCCCAATCCAAGTATCCTACGAAGGTAGGTAACAGCCAGAGTAGTGCCAACTATGCCTTCTCTAAAATTACAGTAGGAGAGGGAAGAGAAGTCAGTGTACTGAGCTCTGTACTATGTAGTATTACTAACTTTTAGCACTACTTTGCAGCTGATATTTATTAATTTTATGCAAGTACCAAATTGGTGCCAGATATTCTGGGAATAAAGAAGTCGGCATGGAACTCTATCCTAGTGGGAAAATATAGGAAATAAACAGTAACACCATAGATAAGACAAGGAAGTTTCATTAGTTTAAGAACTCATAGCATCATATCTCAGATGGTTAATGTGATTCTAAAGTTTCATCAATGCCAAACCCAGGTCAGACAATTTTCATGAGAATTCTATTAAATTCACTTTATGTTTACAATACAAACACATGCCTTTGTTGCTATGTTTTGTCATTCTAGTTTAAGAATCTTAGGAAGAATTTTTCACTTATATTGCTGGTTATGTTCTTCACTTGTGTATTTTCTTATAATTCCTTATTAAGTAGTACTTTGTGCCACATGTAGGCATTAATTAAGTTTAGTTTACTATCTCAGAGACCCCTGAGTTCTCTTGCTTTCTGTGGTATTGCTGAAAATAGCTGGCAGCATTTATTTTTTCAATTTCCTGTGAACTTTCCTATAACTTCTGATTCTCCATCAAGCCAGATTAATATGAAATCTTATCTATTCACTTCACCTGTATTTCCAGGAAAAGCTTTTGCTTATGGCATATAGCACAAGTTAATATTTATTTTGGTTATGAACATATGTTTTTGTTGTTATCAGTGTTATTGCTATATAGTGTGTGGCAAGGCAGAGCAATACAAGTTACAGAATCATATATGTTGTCTATCATAGCTACTTTTAAATATATATATATTTTTTATTGATTTCAGAGAGGAAGGGAGAGGGAGAGATAGAAATATCAATGATGAGAGAGAATCATCCATAAGCTGCCTCCTGCATGCCCCCTACTGGGGATTGAGCCCACAACCTGGACATGTGCCCAAACTGGGAATTGAACCCTGACCTCCTGCTTCATAGGTCCACATACAACTACTAAGCAACTGCAGCTGTGCTATCACAACTGCTTTAATCTGCATCTATACCATAAAATGCAATTTCAGGGCTTAATGAAATTTGTTTGCTTTTTATTTTTTAAACTTTATTTTATTAATTAAAGTATTACATATATCTCATTTCCCCCCTATTGACCTTCCCCCAGCCTCCCTTATACCCTGTCACATGCCCTCATCCCCCCACCCTGACAGTGTCTTATGTCCATTGATTGTGCTTATATGCATGCATACAAGTCCTTTGGTTTATCTCTTTCCCCCAAAATAATTTGGAAAAATATATCTTTTGAAAATACAAAATGATTAACCAATAAAATAGTACCACTATCTTTACATGTCTGTGATATAACTGAGTGCTATTCGAAAAGTATGGTCACATATCAGAAAAATCAGATTTTATTGAGCATCTGATATCCTGACCTTGCCAAGGCCCTTTATATACATTTCATGAGTTAATCAACTCAGAAAAACCTGAAAAGTTGAGAAATATGCCTATTTTACAAATGAGAAAACTGTGACACCCAAGAGGTTAAATATCCTACTCAAGGTCATATAATTTGATTTTGGCTACATCAGTATTTGAAAACTATTTAGTTTGACTCCAAGATATCTCCTCTTTATATTACATACAACTGCCTATAAACTATGTATCAAACTTACTGATTTGCAAGTACATTCTGCTTTTATGAGAAATTTTGGCCTTTATGTTGCTTTCTCTGGGAGGAATATTCTCATCTCCTTCACTACCTGCTTGATAGTCTATTGAGAATAGTAAACCAAACCATTTGACTTTGGACATAATAACCACATGTTATTCCCATGATCCACTAATTTCAATAGGGTGTGGATCAGGTTTTCAAAATTTCCACATAAATCATTCTATCCTGGCACATACCTCCTGCCTAAACTGATTGGACAGGCTCTTTCCGGCAAGATTCCTATTACTACATTTTCCCTGTGGCCCATGCTTTCCAACTTATTTGACATGTTTTCCTTAATTTGATCAGAATGTCTTGGAATCTACACTGGTTCGTTGTGATCGACATTATTCCTTCCAGGGACTGCTTTTCTTCTGCACAATTGCAACTTGCCATCTGTTACAGAGCTCTTAACCCAAGCCCAGGGTTACACAAGTTTAGATCATTTAGACGAATGTAAACTATTGCAATGAGAATGACACATACTCCCTCGACAGACAACCCTGTCTATATCTGATTCATCAGTCCTGATGATTGAAATGTCTTACTGCTTCACAAAAATACCAAAGTAGAACATCACCTAGATTATTAAACACTATACTTTTTTTTCCCCATAAAATGTACATGCACTGATTATTTACTGAATGCCAGATACTATGCTAGAATCAAGCCATACAAAGGCATGGTTCTTTTCCTTAAGAAATTGAATTCTAGTGGAGACAAGTAAATTCATACAGAGCTATAATGAATAGTAATTGTTTTTTTAAATATATTTTATTGATTGTTTTTTTTTTTTTTTTTACAGAGAGGAAGGGAGAGGGATAGAGAGTTAGAAACATCGATGAGAGAGAAATATCAACTAGCTGCCTCCTGCACAGCCCCTACTGGGGATGTGCCCTCAATCAAGATACATCTTTGACTGGGATCGAACCTGGGACTCTTGAGTCCGGAGGCTGATGCTCTATCCACTGAGCCAAAGTGGTCAGGGCTGAATAGTAACTGTTGAAATAGCTTCTCCAACATTCTCCCCCAGGTTACTTTGTGCCTCTTTGCCCACTACTTCTCAATCAGTTTTCTATGCTGGCTCCTCCCCTTTTGTCTTTCCTGGAACAGCCAGCTTCCCCCCTCACCCTTCACACTCGCTTTGAGTACTTTTTCCCACTCTGTACAGCTGAATTCTAAATGTTATTTTCTAGACACCTCCATCTTGATGTCCCATTGATAGCTCACACTAAGCAAGGCCAAAATGGATTTCATCGTTTAAAAAACCGACACCCCAGCGATATGACCAGCTTGGTTACTAGGGCCATCTCTAGTGGTTTCACCCATCTTAAGTAACTGATTATAATCTGACTTAGAAGTCAATTCAGAAATCATCTTTTATGCCTTCCTGTTACTAACCACCAATATCCAATCATTAGATCCTGCCACTTGTACTTCCTAAATCTTGGGAATCCATCTTCATGTTCCTGTTTTAGGAGCATATTCATCATCATCCCAGAAATAATCAAAATAGGCTTCCTTCCCCGAGTAGTTCCCATTCTAATCCACATCTATAATATTTTAAAAATATATTCTGATTGATTTCATAGAAGAAGGGGGAGGGAGAGAGAGAAAGAGAAAGAGAGAGAGAGAGAGAGAGAGAGAGAGAGAGAGAGAGAGAGAGAGAGAGAGAGAAACATCAATGATGAGAATCATTGATCAACTGCCTCCTGCACGCCCCCTACTGGAGATCAAGTGCCCAACCCTGGCATGTGCCCTGCCTAGGAATTAAACCATGACTACCTGGTTCATAGGTGGATGCTCAATCTCTGAGCCACACCAGCTGGCTATTTTTTAAAAAATATATATTTTATTGATTTTTTACAGAAAGGAAGAGAGAGGAATAGAGAGTTAGAAACATCAATGAGAGAGAATCGATCAGCTGCCCCTTGCACATCCCTCACTGAGGATGTGCCCGCAACCAAGGTACATGTCCTTGACCGGAATTGAACCTGGAACCTTTCAGTCCGCAGGCCAGCGCTCTACCACTGAGCCAAACCGGTTTCGGCCACATCTGTAATATTAATAGTGACATTTGAAAACGCCAAATCATGTAAAACTCTAACATGGTTTCTTATCACTCTTTGCCTATATCCAAATTCTCAACCTGAGACTTGGCTGGACCTTGAATGATCTGGGCACACATTACCTCTCCAGGGTTTGTTGACCATTCTTAATCTTCCTATGCTACAAAAATGTGAAACTTCTTTTAATTTCCTTTGCATGTTTTTGCCTTCAGGCCATAATTCATGCTAGTCTCTAAGCTGGAACATTCTCCCTATCCCTCCCATTTTACTGCTCCTTTCTAGACAAATGTTACTCCTCGGGTCTCAGTTTCAATGCCTCTGATGCCCTCCAGGAAACACTCTTTGACCTTGTAAGACTGTTTAAATTACCATCCCAAGTGCTCTAGTATCACTGTGTCCTTTCACCAAAGGATAGCACTAAGAATTGTGACTGGCCATGGCCACTTCTCTCTTTTCCCCAGCAGACTTTAACTAATAAAGACAGCAATAGTGTCACTGTTCACTATTTCTGGAAGATAGTTATGAACATGACAAGCATTCTAATGATAAATGTTGAGGAAATAAATAGATGCATGGATAAACAGATCTATGAATGGATGGATGGATAATGAATTTTTTTCTGAGCAGGGGAGTTGACAAAAGGGAAGAGATAGCAGAGTAATCAATAATTAAGCCATTCCATGAAGAATAAGGATTTCCCATAGGTAAAAGGGAGAGAGAATTTACCAGCAAGAAATTACCTGCAAGATTTTCCTTGGATGATTCTTGATAATATTAACACAGAGAAAGATTTCTAGCTTCTAGGATATGGTTGGTGGGGGGAAAAAACTCATCTCTGGGGAAATAATTTCTTTCCGTGATTAGGAAGCCAAAGTTATAAAAATGAAATATTGTCATCTCATAGTAACAATACTGGTTTTCTAACTGCATTCCCACTTGTTATTAGATATACATATAATGAGGCAACTTTCAGAGCATAATAATATGATATGCAGGGAAATAGTAGTTACTATGCTGACCTGTGTTACACTATTAAAGAAAAAGACTGCATATAATGTCAATGATAACAGATTTTCCCACTTCTCCCTGAATTGTTACTGGCAGAGCATGAAATGAGCAGTTAAGGTTGTCTCCATTCTAACAATATTATCCCCCCATGCATTACCAGACCATCATATCACATTTTTTTCACTATTATTATCCAAATAGCAGGTTCATGCTAGATATTTGTATAGCAATACCAGTGCCTTTTTTCTGTAGCTGGAAGTAGATCATGCAAACAACAACAAAAAAAAATGGTACTTGACTGTTAAAAGATCAAGATCACTCAGTAAATTTGAAAACTATGCTTTATTTCTGATTCTGTTGTTTTCCATGTCCATAAAATAATGCATTATGTTCCTCTTTCCATTAAGTTTTCCATTGTTATAAATGTAGGAGACAAAGCCCATTAAGGTATTTTATTTTCACTCACAATGTATGTGTTTTAATCAAAGTTTAAATAAATAATGGATAAACATATTTGGGGTAGGGTTGATGGATAAAACTTAATTGACAGAAAAGGAATCATCCATTCTATTGAAGCCTATGTTTGGTTGAACATCACTCAGCAATCCCTACTCTTTGACAAGCCTTGGCCCTCTGGGTCTATTAACATTAGAGTTTCTGCTAAGCATATAGAACAAAACATATATCAAAAGGAAGCCCAACAGACATATGAAAACATGCTCAAAGTCACTAATCATCCAAGAGATGCAAATCACAATGACAATGAGGTATTTTCTCACACCTGTCAGAATTGCTATCATCAACAAATCAACGAACGACAAGTGCTGGTGTGGATGTGGAGAAAAAGGAACCTTCATGCACAGCTGGTGGGAATGCAGATGGTGCAGCCACTGTGGAGAAAACTATGGAGTTTTCTAAAAAAAAAAAAAAAACACACAAAAAAAAACACACAAAAAAACAACAACAACAAAAAAACTAAAAATGGAACTCCCATTTGACCCAGTGATCCCACTTCTAGGAATATATCCCAAGAAGCTAGAAAAAACTATCAGAAAGGACATATCAACCCCTGTTCATAGCAACACCATTCACCATAGCTAAGATTTTGAAATAGCCTAAGTGCCCATTAGCAGGTGAGTGGATTAGAAAACTGTGGTACATTTACACAATGGAATACTAAGCTGTGATTAAAAAAAAAGAAGGAATTCTTACCATTTTCAACAGCGTGGATGGAACTGGAGAGCATTATGCTAAGTGAAATAAGCCAGTCAGAGAAAGATAAACATCACATGATTTCACTCATTTGTAGAATATAGTGAATAACATAAACTGATGAACAAAAACAGATCCAGAGACAGCAAAGCATGGATCAAACAGTCAAACCTCAGAGGGTGGTGGTAAGGGGGAGAGATCAACCTAAGGATTTGTATGCATGTGTATAAGCCAAACCAATGGACATATACACCAGGGGGATGAGGGCATGAGTGTGTGTGTGTGGCGGGGGGGGGGGGGAGGGGGAACAACGGGGGATAAGTTCACATATGTAGTATCTTAATCAATAAAGAAAAAATAGTCCAAAAAATGAAACAAAACATAAAAACTATATCAAGGCCAAAGGTAGAGATAAGTCCTATTAAAGAGAGAACCTCTCTCCAGAGTACTGAGCCCATCAACTCATTTTAAATAAGCCAAATTACAGATCTGCATTTGTTGGTAAGTATTCTGGGTGATTGCTCTTCCACAGTTAATTCAATATACTTTAAGTATGAAGTTATTACATTGAAGGAAGGGTGATAGAAACAGCCCCTCTCAGGAGATATATGAAGAGAAAATGAACACGACTACAGGGAGTAAAAGAAATTTGCTTCAGATTCCAGAATTTGTGCTTTGTTGTGTCTATATTTAGCATCATTGAAAAACTGCCTAAGGTGGTGTTATTGACAAGTTGATCATATAGGTGTGGATTTTAATCCAGTTCTCCACAATTCTGTAATTTGGTAAGGGGGTAATTCTATAAGCATAATGTTCTTCCCTTAGAGTAAGGAGGAAAATATTGAAAAAGAGCAACAGCTACTTACAATCATGATGATTTATTTTTGTTATTATAATTAATTAATTAATTAATTAGTTAATTAAAGGTCATAGAGTTTGTTCTTGCCAGCAGAGAAAAATATAACATTAAAGATTAGGTATTTTGCTGAAACTGGTTTGGCTCATTGGCTAGAGCATCAGTCTGCAGACTGAAAGGTCCCTGGTTCAATTACAGTCAAGGGCATGCACCTTGGTTGCGGGCACATCCCCAGTAGGGGGCGTGCAAGAGGCAGCTGATTTATGACTCTCATCCATGTTTCTAACTCTCTATCCCTCTCTCTTCCTCTCTGTAAAAAAAAAACAATAAAATATATATATATTTTAAAAAGATTAGGTATTTTATGCAAAATATATCTGCAAGGTAAACTTTCAAATGAATAATGGGGCCACCTACAAGTTGAGTATTTTTAAGTTTGTGGTATGTTCCTAGCACACTATTATATCCTCTGTAACTTCAATTTAATGATGTTACCTTGCACTCAAGTCATCTAATGCAGTGATATTTCCTGAGTTAATAAGAGAGTAGGGCAAGGTGTATTAGAATTTCCTGAACGGTGTTTGAAAACCACACACCCCACAGTGTAATCCAATATTCCCTTACTTGTGTGTTTGAGGAACAGGGACCACCAGGGCCTGAATCAATACAAGAAAATTGAAGGCCCAGAAAGGTGAGATGATGAGGCCTAATGCAATTCTCCTTGCTAGCCATATACCCACAAATGTATCCCACAATTCCTGAGGCAGTGTTGTATGATACTTATGAGCATAAAATATTAAGCCAGTTAGTTTGGTTTCAAAACCCAGTTCTGCCTTACGTTCACCGTTTGATATTTGGCAATATACTCAGAATCTCAATAATTCAGTTATCTTGTTTTTAACTAGAGATAGGAATAGAAGCTATGCATCATAAATCTGTTTCAAAGATTTTATATGTGTGTATAAGTGATAAAGATGATAGATGATACATAGTAAATAGATAGATAGATAGATAGATAGATAGGCAGGCAGGCAATGCCAGGCACAAACTAAAATGCTGCATAAGTGTTAGCTGTCATTAATGAATTAAATGCAGGTAGAAAGTACTATAACTGGGAAATACATTTAAATACATTTTGTAAGACATGGCCTTGGCATAGGTGGAGAAATAACATGAGAAATGCTGTCTCTCAGTCAAAATGTCTCTTGATCATATTTTGTTAGTGTCCCTATGATTACCTTAGTTATCTAATTTCTACCTTGCAATGGTATCCTTGCCTTTAACTAGAGATTTTTCTCACTCTTGCTTGGGCTGTTCAAGCCAGAAAATTAAGATATATCCTTAATTCCTGCTTTTCCCTCATCCAATATTTCCTGAATCACATTTGCTCCTGCCTAATATGGGCTATCTTAATTTCTCTCTTGAATTACTGCAATAGCTTCCCACTGATCACCCCACATATTTTTTCCCCTTTGCTTTATCCACTTCTAAACAGTCTTTGGTATTACAGCCAAAGTAATCTTTTAGAAGTGCATTCTTTCTTAAACCCTATTTCTTTAATGTTACTGTCCTTCATAACAACCCTTTTAATGCATCTCATTGCCTTTAGAATTAAGGGAATCTCCCTTAATCAGGTCTGTAAAGCTCAAGAATCTAGGAATGCAAAGCTCTCTAAATAAAAAATACTATCATTTTTAAATCCTTTTAATTTTTTTCTTTCTTGCCTGCTATAAAATAAATAATCTGAGATTGGAATTAAGAAAAAGAAATGGCATCTATATTTTCTGTATATAAAATCACATAAACGATAAAAATAAATTACTATTTCAAGTGAAGGTATATATCAAAAAGGTGTTTCTTCTTTCCTTAATTCCCTCAATTTTTAAATATGTATTATTGAGTACTTAGGACCAGGGAATAGATGGAAAGGGAACACAGAAATATACTGTTCCTGCTATTAAGGAGCTCATAAATTAATGTCTGTGTGATATAGACATGAGCAGTGTGAATTGGTAAGTCTGCAGACAGGGAAGTGCAGAGTGTTAAGGAAGCAGAAGGAAGAAACATGGAATGAAATGTCCTGTAGGATAGATTGAGGGAAGACATAATATCCTGTTTAGCATATACTTTTGAATATGCTAAATATCTTGGATATGTGTTCAAAGATTCTAAACATTCTATATAAAAATTCAGGCCCATATTTGAATATTAGTCAAGTTACAATTTAAGATGGGAATGCAATATGCAACTAAAACCTTTCACATGTAATTTCTGGATACACCTGTTCAAACAATGATGTTGGGCTATAGCATCTCCACAACATTCAAGTAAACATTAAAAAAGAAAGAAAAAGGCTTGACAGTCACCTGAGTGTTGATTCTGTGCAGTGATGCACATCAAGGAATTTGGAAGCATGAAGCTCAATAAAGTAGTTTTTCAATTTGCAGGGAGGCAGTGAGAGGGAAGACCAAAACCAGAACAAAGAGATCTGGGTGTCAATAAAACTGTGGAACCCTTTAAAGTGGAATATATTCCCTGACAAAGCATGCATTCAATAAAGTAAAGGTATTTGGTTGCAATCTGTACAGCATCCATTTTTGAAAGTTAATAATTAGCCATCAGGAGAAATGACTCTCTTTAAAATTATTATACAATAAATGTGTCATACTGAAAGCTTTGAGGAGTGGGTGAGTGGTTTCATTTTGTTTCAAGATCACAATTGGCTTCAATGTATAAGCAGCCTCACCAAGCACTGCAGCAGAGAGCTTTTGTGCAAAATGAGTGTAGCAGCAGGTCAGTATCAGTCAATCATTGTTCAATAGGCTTCCTTCAGATAATACAATGAGCCTCAAAATAATCCAAGAAAAACAGTGGGAGGCCATTTCAACTGAAGGATTATCCTATTGAGAGCTTAAATTTCACTTCTCTCTACACTCATTTTCACGTTTTAATTTACAGTCAGTTTATAGACTCCCCTAATATTAGGTGTTGGGTAATATTATTGCTCAAGATCCTTTTATTGCATATAATATCCCCTTTGTATGTAAAAAGGTTCACTTCCTCTTTCAAGCTAGAAATATTTGACCCAATAAAGTACAGCATAATTGAATGAAAAACTTGATAAGTCCCAGTCTTCAATTAGTAATTCATTCCTTCATTCAGCCCAATAGTCTGTCTACAGTACTTTTATGGAACCATGGTGTATATTGCACCCAAACATATAGTCTAATATTATATAAATATAAATGGAAGTTGATAATACTACCTAATATTGTAGGATGAAATTGAAGTGTTACTCTCAAACATTGACAGTGGAAATCATAGTTATTGTCATTTCCCATACATCTAGTCCATTCTAACTAACTAGTCAAGTCAATTATGATAATTCAAGTCTCTTCATAGGGATTGGTTGGGATAGTCATGTGGTCAATCTGGCTAACGACCACTGAAGTTTGTAGAGGCTTCTGTGAAGGTTTATGATTGGTATAAAGGCTTCTCTGTGTCCACATAAGATATTGGAAACTGTTATAGTCACTTTGCCACATATCTGAGTATAATACCAATAGAAGAAAGCTACAAGGAACAGAGAGAACATGGATCTTTAATAATTTTGAGTCTTCTTTTCAAGCAACTTGGGAAGCTGCCTTACCTCTGGAATTTCTAATATTTTTTCTTCTTATTCCAGTCACTTCAAGATAGTATTCTATTTGCAAATTAAGCATCATAATCAAAATGATGTAACTCGTTAGTCATTTGCTATAGGGTGAGTTGTCTATGTATGAAGAATCTCAAAATGCTTGTATATTTTAACAGATATGTGGCATTCAAAAGATTATTTTCTGACTAAATAATCAAAAATGCTTACCAAGTTTTAACAGTGAAGACTTGCCGTTGTCTTTTATGAGAGTTAAAATGTGAAACATAACTTGATATCTGGTGCTGTGATCCCAACTTTGTCCTTCTTTCTAAGATAGCTGCAGCTATTCAGGGTCTTTATTGGGTCTATATAAATTTTTGGAGTGTTTGTTTCAGATCTGTGAAATATGCTGTTGGTATTTCCTTTTATAAAATATATTTTTATTCATTTCAGAGAGGGAGAGAAAGATAGAAATATCAATGATGAGAGTCATTGATCAGCTGCCTCCTCTATGCTCCTCACTGGGTTTCGAGCCCGCAACCCAGGCATGTGTCCTGATCAAGAAAATAATTGTGACCTCTTGGTTCATAAGTCGATGCTCAACCACTGAGCCACATTAGTTGGGCTGCCCTGGTATTTTAATAGGGATTGTGTGAAACTATAGATTGATTTGGGTACTATCGACATTTTAATGATGTTGATTCTACCAATCCATGGATACAGTATATTCTTCCACTTATTTATATCTACCTCTATCACTTTTTTCAGAATCCTGTAGTTTTCTGAGTACAATTATTTTACCAATCAGAAAGAATATATGCACACCTATGTTCATAGCAGCACAATTTACAATAGCTGAGATCTAGAAATGGTCCAAGTGATCATCAGTAGATCAGTAGATAAGAAAGCAGTGGTACATTTACACCATGAGATACTATGCAGCTGTAAAAAAAAGAAGGATCACTTGCCTTTTGAGACAGCATGGAGTGACCTGAAGATTATTATACTAAGGGAAATAAGCCACTCAGAGAAAGACAAATATAACATGAACTCACTCATATGTGGACTCTAATGAATAAAAGAGATCCAGAAACATAGAAGCATGGAACAGACTGCTGAATCTCAGAGAGAAGGGGAGTGTGTGTGTGTGTGTGTGTGTGTGTGTGCATGTGTAGAGATTAACTGGGGAATTTATATTTGCATATCCCGTGGACACATATAATAGTGTGGTAAAGGCCTGGGTAGGGGAGCAGGTATGGGGTGGAGGGTTCAGTAGGGGGAAAAAGGGACATCTATAATACTTTCAAAAATAAAGATACATTTTTTAAAAATGTGAAACACTATAAATAGCAAAAAATATAGAAATTACTAAATTGAAGATATGATTCAAAAGAGCAAATTACTATATATTCATTAAAATTATGTTTTTAAAGAATATTTAGTGATATGGAAAATATTTATGTTATAATATCAAGTAAAGCAAAAACAATACATTAGATACAAAATGATATAATAGTGCTAAAACTTACTCTGGCTAGCTTCTATAGAATTCTGGCCACTAGTAAGGCACAAGATTAAACCATAAACATTGATCATTGAATGAAATTTTCCCAGCAATCCTATGCAGTGGGTCCTCTCATTGTCCAAGGGTGATATATAAGCAAACAGGTTTTAGAGATTATATAAGTAGTCCAAGACCATGTACTTATTAAATAGTGAGCTGGAATTCCAACCCTGAAAATTACCTTTCATTAATATGTTTAGGATAAATAAACACTGGCTCATATCCATCCCTGAATTCATCTGACCTGCAACTAGTTTTCCTTGGTTTTGGGATTCCTCTCCAGGACTCCGAGATGTTCCTAAGGTTGCCTTTTTCTTCACTGTGCATCACCTACAAACCCTAGATGATAGGCCTTGTTTCTTCTCTCTCACAAATCACTCACTTTCTCACAATCACTTCACAGAAGGATGTGTGAAATAGAAAACTTTTAATAAAATATTGTGATAAACTGAAAAAACACATCACAGAGACAGGGATTTATATTTTAAGCCTAAACATTTCTGTCTTGGAGTCCCTGCCATGGGGAATTCCCCACTAGCTGCCTCTTTCCCTCTGACTGGGCATCCTGCCATATTCCTAGGGTTCTTCCTCTCTCCACCTCCTGTCTCCCCAGCTGTTAGCTTCTCACCAAACCTAACTTTCTGTTAACTTTTGGTGAAAAGCAGCCCAAACTAGGTACATTTGTGCACATACCAAACTCCTTAAGCCTTAAGGTAATGTTTTATTCTTTACTGGGAAGAGGAAAGCATTTCCCAGTATCAACACTCAGGCTTCCAGAAGTAGCAGATAATTTTATACTAGATACATTTTTAGACAGAGCTTTCTAAAGAACAAACACCTTTTTCCCTAGATTTCCAAAGTTTAGATTTATTTTGAGCCCTGGCTCATATTGCTCA
This sequence comes from Pipistrellus hanaki, assembly GCF_964339955.1. Taxonomy (NCBI): domain Eukaryota; kingdom Metazoa; phylum Chordata; class Mammalia; order Chiroptera; family Vespertilionidae; genus Pipistrellus; species Pipistrellus hanaki. Next base: position 201,385,480 of record NC_140503.1, on the reverse strand, counting down.
ATCGATGTGTCCCTTTCACATTGAAGTTTCTCTCTGTCTCTCCCACTCCCTTTCATTCTCTTTAAAAGTCAATGGGGATGGGGGGGAATCCTTTGAAAAGGGCTAGGGGGGAGAGAGAGAGAGAGAGAGAGAGAGAGAGAGAGAGAGAGAGAGAGAGAGAGAGAGAGAGAGGGAGAGAGAGAGAGAGAGAGAAAGAGAGAGAGAGAGAGAGAAAGAGAGAGAGAGAGATTATAATAAATAAAACTAATTTATTTTATATTTTTCCTTTTAATAATGTTTCTATTAAAGAAAATTTAATTATCATCCTATATCTGCACTTACCTACATAACATAAGTGAATTCATTTTCCTTTTTTGAGCTCAGCCTCCTTCCCCATAAAGAGAGGGGCCTTCTCTGTCTTCTCTATGTCCACCCATTTTCTGCTGCTGCTCAGATAACCCCATAATGATTTTTTTTTTAATAATCCAGCACTATCAAAGCCATATCTTGTCTCCAGAACGTTCCTATTAGTTACAATCAAGTCTCCCATTGACTATTCTTTATTAATTGAGTTACTCTACAATTTATCATTCAAATTGAAACAATTTTGTGAATGTAAATTAATGCTAGTAATAATACCACATAAACCAGGATTATCCAGTCAACCAGACACCTATGGTCAACTGTTACTAAGGAAAACTCATGCTTTGTGGCTTTCCAATTTAGGAAAACAATATTCTAAGTATTAGCTTTTAAAATGTGCTTTTGAATTTTTTCTGAGCCTTCCATGTCTTCAGGAGAAACACGAGGAAAATAGAATATTAATTGACATGTTACTGTGTGTTAGGTACAACATGCTGGGTTAGGTGTGCTGTATAGATCATCCCTTGTTCTTATAAGAAACTTAGAAAGTAGGGTTCCATCAAAATACAAGGACAGCGAATTGTTTTAGCATCTATCCCCTCATAACTTGTTGGCAGCCATTGCATCTGTACAGTCCTTTAAAGTTATAATTAATCCCCCCTTATTCATTTGTGTCTACTGGAGTAAAATACCTGTAATTTCTCTAATTTCTAATGATATCAATGTCTTTATCTAAATCCTTATATTTTTATTCATGTTATATCTATTTCAGAAGCTTCCTCCTAACTGTATATTCAATATTCAAGTTACCTAAGTGCAAATAGCACATAAAAGTCCTATTTTTTTTTATGTTTACAGAGCAATTATTTGCTTCTTGTAGTTGTCTCCTTAGGGAGAAAAATAAATAAGAATTTTTCCTCATTCTTTTCTGGGATTCACAATTCATAAGAAGAGTTTACAGTTTTTTGAAAAGTTCTGTAAGTGAAGATATCCACTACCCATAATTGCAGCAGCAGGGAATGGCTCCTATTGATTAATAAATAAATTTGGTCCAAACAGAAGAGCCTGAGGGACTCAACAGGTTTACTTGTTTTCTTTCATCCCCACCCTACCCCCAATTTTCAAATTTCAATTACTACTCCCTCTGACAAAAATCTAACAAGGGTATAGAATGATAAGATCATTTTATGTAAACAAAAGTATCTAGGGAAGGAAAACAACTACATTTGTAAAAGTGAGCAGGGCCATAGACTTAATTAATATTTCTAAAATATAATATCCTTTGACTGGAGCATAGAAATCTTACCCATAGGTTGAAAAAGCAACCTGGTAGAAATCCCGGAATAAAAGAACACATGCATTTTAAATGCCTATATACAGTCATCAAATATAGGCTGACTATAATTTTAACTTAAAAGAAGACAATATATTTGCTCCAACCAACCACATATAAATAGACAAATAAGTACTTGATATATATTTATTAAGTGCCTACTATGTACCGTGAACTATGACAAGTTCTAGGGATTTAAATATATATAAATGCTAGTTTTGCCCTCTAAGAATATTAATTTAAGAGAAAGGTAAGATATAACAGGGGCAATTTCAATCAATTATTCTGAGTAAATAACTGGTTGTTTTTAGAATAATATTAGAAGAAAAAACAATCGCCCTGGGTGGTGTGATCCCATGTGGGACCTTGAGGAAGACCTACCAATCAATCTCTCTCTCTCTTTCTCTCTCTCTCTCTCTCTCTCTCTCTCTCTCTCTCTCTCAAAGCAATAATTTTCAAATAAATTAAAAAATGTATTTTTGTCTTCTTTAAACTACATTCCAAGGAAAAATAGCAAGTTTTATTGCAAGCACACAGAAATATTTTGCAAATGTATTCTTTAAAACACATCCTATCTGCCATCTATAATTATTTATTACCCCCCCCCCCCCCCCGGGAACTTATAGCAGTCTCTAAAAGATGTGTGAAAAAACACACACTTAGGAACAAATAGACCAATAATATAAAAGCATTAAGGAATTCACCTAAATTAACCATTTATATAACAACAATATAACCCAAGTTTGGTATATGTCAAATAAATAGAAATAGTTAATATGAAATTATGAACAAAAGTCTTGCAGTTCTACCAGTCTGTGAAATTGAATGATGCAAAGTATTAGAAGTGTTAGCAGTTTTAAGCAGCATTCATTAAATCTACAGTGTCTTGTAAAACATATGCTATAGACTTTTATATGTTTTAGGCAGACATTTTACATGCTTAAAACTGGAAAAAAAAACTGAGTGGCATTTCACACCATTTTAAAATGTAATAAGCACTTTCAATAATGAAAAAAAAAGAAAATTCACAGTTCCTTATGTTTAAATAAATATTTCAGTCCTTTTGTGGGTATTTTGAATATGTATAACAACTTGAATATATATGCAAGGAATTAAGAAATTCTCACTGTTTTTTAAAGTTAGTGAAAATTGAGAATCTGCCATTTGGTGTTAGCAACTGTGTGACTTATTTTTCTTCCAACACCATTAGGACTACCATATACCTTCACAACAACTGTTGAAGGTGAATCAAGGGGCTAATTGTTATAGCTATGGTAAAAGATGAGTAAGTGGCATCACCCATATATTACACAAAGTCCTTTCTATGCTCCCACAGAATTATTTTCTTTTGACCTCATTATTCTCTTTAACAACTGGGATTTTATTTTATATTTGATTTCTATAACTGACTAAGATTCCCTATGTACTGCAAGAATGTTTAGATACGGAATTAGAGTAGGGCTGTGGGAAGCAGTATTTGGTTTCCTGAGGAATTCAATTTGTCCTATAAATGTGTGCTTCTAGGTTTGTTTTTTGGTAAACTCTGGACAATCAGAATTTTCATAAACACGCACACAGAGGAACATACATACACACAATATAAGAGTAGGCCTGTATTCTAACCACCCTTTGCTAAAATTGGTCCCTTTAAAGGAAATAAGTGATAAAAGTTTCCACTATTCACATTATCTTGGTTTGGTCCACTTCACTAAGTTAGATCCTTTGCCTGTTTCCTATTAATTAAATGTTTTGTGTCCTTTGTGGCATGTGATTTCCTCATTCCTATCTCTAGTTCATGTTATAACTTTTGTTTATTTTCTTTTTCTTTCTCACTCTTATCTAATTCATATTTTTCTATATTTTAGTGGTTTTTCAACCTTAAAAATATTGAGGTGTAAATAAAAGAAACAAGTGCTGATTAAATATGGCTTAACACGTTTTCATATCTCTTCCTCTTGCAGAAATATGTATATTTCAAATCCTTTTTTAAATGAGTTTGGAACTGTTATAAAACCAATCTTAATACAACACTCTTTTCCTGGTCTGTTGGCCATATGGCATTCCAAGAACGAAATGGATGGGTCGGGGAAATGAATCAGGATGGCCTTCGAAAGACTGTATTTTACGTTGGTGTGAGCACTCAGTAAAACTTTACTTAACTAAGGCACTAAGATTTTCCTTTTAAGAAATTACAGCATATAACCTCACTGGACTAAGTAGACCTATAATTACAAGGGTTCTTATGAGAATTACTTATGATAAAACTCAGGACAGATCCTAAATTCGATAGATGTTATTCACTTCTTCCCTCCTGTCATTTTAATCCCAGTCCACTTTAAAAATCTATATTCCTTTGCCAGACCTTTTTTTTTTTTAACCTTTCTTATTACTGAGATTAAAAACTGTCCACTTTCTTTACTAGATTATAAATACTATGTTTTTAAAAATATATTTTTATGGATTTCAGAAGGAAGGGAGAGGGAGAGAAAGATATTGTAGAAACATCAATGATGAGAGAGAATCATTGATTGGCCACCTTCTGTATGCCCCATACTGGGGATTGAGCCCACAAAGAAAGCATGTGCCCTGACCAGGAATTGAACCATGACTTCCTGATTCATAGGGTGACACTCAACCACTAAGCGATACCAGCCAGGCAATGCTATGCATTTTTTTATTCCAATCTATGGAACTTGCTTCAACAATGACTTCCTCTGATTCCTTTTGAAACCCTCCTTCTCCAGTGGTTCTTCTCTGCCTATGAATAATATGTGATCACTTTATATATTCATAAGGAACATCATTTCATCTCTATCATGGCATAAAATCCACAGACATTCCCCTTATACTTCAAAGTAAAAATCTATTGAAAAATAAATGTACAACTTATGTCTCCACTTATCCACTATATTGTTTTTTACTTCTCAAGTTTTACATTTGATTTTTCATCTCCTTTATTCTTATTTAAATGTTTTCCCAAAGGTAACATTTTAAATGGCCAAATTAAATTAAGTAATTTTTAGACTTCTTTTTGGTATCAAAAGTGTTGAGCCAAACTTTATGTTTGACTAGAATTATATTATATACTAGAGACCCAGTGCACAGATTCATACACATTGAAAGGAAATTAATTAAAAGGTGGCTGGCGAGGTGGGACTGGCCACAACCTGGAGCCAACTTTCAAGGTCCCTCCTCAGCCAGCAGCACCTGGAGTGGCACTGGGGCTTGAAGGGCTTCTGTGAAGTGAGTGGGGTTCCTCTAGCAGGTGGGGTTCCTTGGCCTGGCCTATGGGAATTGGGCTGAAACTGGCAGTCCAACATTCATCTCAGAGTCTGGAGTGCTAGAGGGCACTCTGCAAAGAGGGCACACAGTTGCTGTCACTCAGCAGCCTGATTGCTCCTAACCATTTCTGCCTGCCAGCTTGATCACCCCTTAAACGCTCCCATGATGACCTGATCTCACCTCCATCTGTCCTCCCCTGCCTGCCTGATCTTACCCCCAATGGCCCTCCCCTGCTGACCTAGTTGCCCCAACTGCCCTCCCCTGCAAGCCTGATCTTCCCCAACTGCCCTCTCCTGCTGGCCTGATTTCACCCCAAACTGCCCTCCCCTGCAGGCCTGATCTTGCCCCCAAACGTCCTCCTCTGATGGCCAATTTGGTTTTGATTGGTCAGTTTCGATGCCAGTGTGCTTTCTAAAGAGCCATTGGTCAGCTGACTCAGATTTGGTTCTGATTGGTCGGTTTCTATGACAGTCAGCATCTCTGGGCCTATCAACGGGGCCTGATCAGAAAGGCAGGGCTGGTCAGCAGCCCCAGTGGAATCTTGGATTGAAATGGAGGTGTAGCTGCTAGAGAGAGAGTGGCAAGTGCTGAGTAACAGCTGACACAGAGGCTATGTAATTAGACACTGGTTCTCTCTTCAGGCCTCTCTCTGTGCCTGATTCACAGCCCACTCAGCAGTCATTGCTGGGTCACTGCACCTGCAGCCACAGCAGTCAGCACTGGGTCACCACCGCAAACCAGCACTGACTGCAGGACTGACTTTTGGTTGGTCTAGCCTCTGGTCATGATGTACCCAGGGTTTTTATATATTACAATAGATAATTCAATATATTCACTGAGTGGCCAGATTATTATGATCTCTGAACGCATAATAGTCTGACCACTCAGTGTATATCCTATATAATAAAGGGCTAATATGCAAATTGTCCCCTTGACCAGGAGTTCAACCAGCAGGCAGGCCAGCCAACCTCCCATGTTCCCTCCCCCTGGCCAGGCTGTCCAGACCTCACCCATGCATGCACTGGGCCTCTAATACACACACACACACACACACACACACACACACACACACTGAATGGCCAGATTATTATGCATTCAGAGATCTTATTGATTTCAGAGAGGAAGGGAGAGGGAGAGAGAAACATCAATTATGAGAATCACTAATCTCATTGATCAGCTGCCTCCTGCACAACCCACAGTGAAGATCAAGGCCACAATCCTGACTGGGAATCGACCAATGAGTTCCTGATTCATAGGTTGATGCTCAACCACTGAACCATGCCATCTTGGCTTGACTGGAATTAGACTATCTAGCTTTGGTCTTCCTCCCTGTGATAACCCTTTTCCAGGGTTGCCCAGCTTCTTATACCTCATGCTTCTGTGGAAATTCAGCCACATGCAGTGTTTTCACAGCTCTCAGCAATGCCTCTCATTTGTATATCTCTAGTTTCTATCCATGTTTTTATCCACCTGGACTTTTCTAGTGATCTGATAGACATAACTACCTGTGAAGAACCTCTTTAAAAATTAAACTTTTTTTCCTCTTCAACTATTTATAACATGTCTAAAATTCAACTCCTTTCCCCCACCTGGACTATCTCTTCCATTTAAATGTTCTAAATGCCATATTCTCCTCAAACCATCAGTTATTTATTATTCTTTCTCATTCATAATATGAGATTAATTGCATCATTTCCTCTACAAAATATCTTGGATACCTCTTCTTGTTTTCATCCTCTGAGCTTGTAAATGGTAGCACCAACTGAATTGCTCAACCCAGTAAAGAATGTCCCATCCTTAATTATTCCCACTCCTTCATCCCCAAATTATAACAATCCACAAATTTCTACAAATTTAATCATGAAATACTGTTTGAATTCTTCTTCAGTTGTCCATCCTCACTGCCAGTATCCCTCCCATCATCTGTCTTTGGTATGACTCTGAAAAGTTTTAGCTTGTTTTAAAACTATAGCCAATCTTTCATCCCACACACAAATTCCTAAAATCCATTATTCACAGACCAACCAGAATAATATTTCTAAAGTCAAATCTAATCATCACTTACAGTCTTTCAAAGACTTTCCATTATATTCAGTATGAAGTACATATCCTTGAGAAAATATTTGTTGTTTCCATGTCTGGGGCTCAAATAAATGCTGAATTGCATCTTTTGTTTTCAATCACACTGATCTTTCCAGCAACAAAATTCATTTATTAGTAGTATTATATTCTCTTCTGCCTCTAGTTCTATGTGTATGTCATTTTTTATAGTTAAAGCATTCTCTACCCCCAGCCATTTATCTGGATAACTGAAACTCCTCCCAGTTTTCACTTAGACAAACTATTATTAGATAATTTTTTATTCAAGCTGGGATTCTATTGAGAGAATAAGATATCCTATATAATAAAGAGGTAATATGCAAATTGACCCTCATATCCTCACACAAGATGGCTGTTCCATGTAGTCAAAGATGGCTGCCACAAGATGGCTGTCAGGGGAGGGTGGTTGGGAGGGACCAGGCCTGCAAGGGTGGACAGTTGGGGGTGACCAGGCCAGCAGGAGAGGGCAGTTGTGTGCAACCAGGCTGGCAGGAGAGGGCAGTTTGGGGCAATGGGGCTGGCAGGGGAGTAATTAAGCATCAATCAGGCTGGCAGAGGAGGGTTAGGGGTGATCAGACTGGCAGGCAGAAGCAGTTAGGGGAAATCAGGCTAAAGGGAGGTGGGATTTTTACCTATGCCAAAAGGATGTGGGTTCAATTTCTGATCAGATTACATACTTGAGTTGCATGTTTGATCCCAGGTTGGGTTGTGCAAAGGAGGCAATTGATCCATGTTACTCTCTCAACTCTCTCTCTTTCTTGCTCTCTTTCCCCCTTTCTCTCTCTCTAAAAATCAGTAAAAATATATCCTTGGGTGAGGATAAAGAAAAAGTTCATACCTTTGCAACTCCATATGTTTACTAAGGCCCATTATTCTTTCTTGAATGCTTCTCTAATCCATCTGTTTATTTTGTAACCATAGAATGATGTCAGATAATATCACCTCCTAGGATATTTCCTAATTAACTTAGGAAGGTAGTTAATTGAATTCTTTTGAACCAATATAAAAAAATTTTCCCTTGCCTGGCAGTCACATTTTGGAAACACAAGATTCAGACTACAGTTCTAAGTATTTTAATAAATAGATTTGCAACTGTGGACTATTCTTGGGCATCTGTCAGCAGTGAAATTGGGATGATAATGGCAGGTACTTTGGACTGTTTTTTGTGAAGATCACATTACCAAGTGACAGCATTTGTAAAAGAGTAAAAGACTCTTCAATGCAAGTCAATATTTGTATCTGTGGCTGGAATAAGCTGGAGAACATGTACAAACCAATTGGTTTCTATAACCTTGCTCAGCTATATATTGAGGGCTATATAAATAATAGTAGGTTCTAGAACAAGACTGCATAGCTTACTTTCTCCTCCGCTAAATACTCTGCTAATTATTTCACTGAAAATGTTAAAGAAATCTAGGTAGAAAGAGAAAAGTTGGCCTGAAGACCTCACAACTTGAGGAACAATAAAGCGATATCCATGCATTTTCATTTTACACCCCATACACCCCTGGACAGGATGCCAGCAACGCCTGCAGCCATCGCCACCAACAGGCCCAGTACAAAACATACAAGAAACATGGTCTCTCCAGACAAAAGATCAAGAAAAGGGAAGCCTAACCCAGTGAGAAGGCCCTGCCACCACTCTTCCTTCGGCTGCTGGGAGTCTGATTCTCTCACAGTAGCAAAGCCCTGGGCTGATGAACTCCAGCTCCCTATCTGGATTTCAGCTGAGTTGATTTGTTAGCAGCAACAGCAGCAGTAAAACCTGATGGTGTCTCTGCCCTGGAAGTGGTAGAAGAGAGATAAGACCAGTAGCTTCTTCTCCCCTCCCCACAGGCACCAAGGAAAGTGCCTTCCACCCCCACAGTCAGCAGCAGAACAAACTGTACAGAGCATCAGCAGCACCAAAAACAAACAAACAAACAAACCAGAATAACACTGGGAGGTTTCAGAACATGAAGCTCTCATTGAAACTAAAGTCTATAAAAGTTCGGCAAGACGTGTATGCTAAACTTTAACAGAATTACTGCAAGCTAAAATAGAAGATCCTTGTATAACCCTCCCCCCACTTCAGTGTGGGCTAGTACCTAGTTACTAATTCCTAAATAACAGAATACAGCAAATATGGTAGAATATACTTGATTCTAAAGAAGAGAAAACAGCAAAGGTGATGGGATGTCACTTCCATGCTTAGACTATGGAAGATTGTGACTTCTATCTTGCTAATATTCTTTCCTCATTCCCTTCCCTCTCTTCCTCTTCCCTCCCTCTCCTCTCTTGTACTTCCTTCTCCTCTCCTCTCCTCCTCTTCCATCTTATCTCCTCTCCTCCTCTCCCTCCCTCTCTCCTCTACTCTCTTCTCCTTTTCTCTTTATGGCTCTGATGAATCAATCTGCCATATTAGAGGAGCCAATATGGCAAGGAACTGAGAGTAATCTCTGGTCAACAGCCAACAAGAAACTAAGGCCTGAAGGCTAACAATGAACAAGGAATTGAATCCTGCCAGCTGCCATATAGGGAAGCACAGAAGGTGAATCTTCCCCAGTTGCACCTTCAGATGAGCCCCCAGGCCCTGTTTGACATTTTACTTGCAGCCTTGAGAGAGTTTATGAAGCAGAGGAGGCAGGTAAGATGTTACCAAACCTCTGATCAACAGAAATTATGAGACAATAAATACATGCTGTTTAAGTTGCTAAATTTTGGCAATTTGTTACACAGCAATAAATAACAAAGACATGCATTTGTATTCTTAACTACCATTATCCAGGAAACATCCTTCCAATTATGTGGGGACAATAAATTCCTTAAAATTAAGGCTAGCTACCCAAAAGACAAATCCTAAAATGTTGATTTATGTTCACCTACCTTCCTTTACCTGCTAGAAAGAAAGTAAAAGAAGCCACAGTAATTTTTACTGTAATTAAAAAGTTAGCTTTTTTCCTTTATGTTGACTATTATCTGTACTTAAAATAAATGTTTGTGGTTTAAAGAGTTAACTAGATGAAACAGAAAGGATTTGAATATTTTAAATCTTTCAAAGACCATTTGTAGAATTGATTAACCCCTCAAGTATCTGGGAAGTTGCTTCTGCGTCAATCACTAAAGCAAGTGCTTTGGACAGTTGTGGGACAAAGCTTAACCAGAAGCAGCATAGAAAGGATATCGGCTCTATTATGTGAGAGCTTTGTAAAGTAAGTGCACACCTAGCTTTATATCCCCCATCTGAAATGTTCCCATATTGGAACAAATTTTATGCACATTAATTTTACATGTTAGAAGTCTGTGCCTCCCTGACAGATATTCCTTTCAAACACAAAGATTGCCCATGTTAGCTAAGGTTGGGTGTTCTCTCTACTTGTAGTTGGCATAGAAAGATATTGGGACAATTTGCATGCAAGGCTAGAAAGCTTCCCTAAAGTATTATTTCCATCAGAGAAAATGCTAGAAGCTGCTATAGCAAACAAATACCAAAAGTTGTATTGTCTTAACATGATAGAAGTCTATTTCCTGCTTACTAGTATGTCAAATCTAATGCAGATGGTCCTAAATGGTGGGAGGACTTCCCTGTACTTATTTAGAGACTCAAACTGTGTGCATGTTGTTCACCCTGCCATTCTCCAGAGCCTCAGAGCCACTCCTTGATCCTTTGCATATACCTGCTAGTCAGCGGTAAAACAGGAGGATCACAGGAGAAAGATTTCAGGGGACAATTCTGGAAATAGTTTGCAAAGTTATCAACCAAAAGTCAGTCCAATGATCCCACCCAACTGCAAGGTAGTCTGGGATATGTAGTCTATTTTTGTGTCCAGGAAGAAAATGAGAATTGATAAATGCCTAGCAATCTATGTCACAGAGATAGAAAAAAAAGTGTGCTGTATTTGTATAAAGAGATGTAAGTCCCACAAAAACATCGTACTTAAGTTATATAGCTTACTTCCAACATGATTGGTTGGGTGTGTTTTTTTGTTTGTTTGTTTTTTTAAGGAAACATTTTCAAGAAATCTGTTAACATCTGAATTATATAAAAGAAGGTAATATTGCAAGATATTTTAATTGCATATAATTTTTCTAAATTTACCTTTTTAATCATTTTGCTTATTTCTTAATTATCTCTGAGAAGTTATTTTTCTCTCCTCCACTCTCTGTTTTCTCTGTAATAGCATATTATTAAAGGAAGCTTTCATTTGTTTTACCAAGTTGTGATGAGGTCATTCATTTTACAAAGGTCGATTTGGTTATATGTCCTAGATTGGATCAAGTTTTCAAAAGATATTTATTTTAACCAAGCAATTCATGCTACCCTTACTCAACAAGAAAGACGGGAAACCATAAAAATACTAGAAGCATCCACAGGCAGCAAAATCTCAGACGTATGCCAAAAGAACTTCTTCACTGATACTACCCCTAGGGCAATGGAAGCTAAAGAGAAAATAAACAAATGGGACTACATCAAAATAAAAAGCTTTTTTACAGCAAAAGAAACCATCAACAAAACAACAAGAAAGCCCACAGTGTGGGAGAACATATTTGCAAATGATACCACTGATAAAGGTTTAATCTCCAACATCTACAAACAGCTTATACAACTAAATAAAAGGAAGATAAATAATCCAATTAAAAAATGGGCAATGGACCTAAATAGAACATTTTCAAAAGAAGACAGAAGGAAGGCCAAAAGGCACATGAAAACATGCTCAAAGTCACTAATTGTCCGAGAGATGCAAATCAAAACAACAATGCGGTACCATCTCACACCTGTCAGAATGGCCAACATCAACAAATCAACAAACGACAAGTGTTGGCGAGGTTGCGGAGAAAAAGGAACCCTCGTGCACTGCTGGTGGGAATGTAGACTGGTGCAACCACTGTGGAGAACAGTGTGGAGTTTCCTCAAAAAACTGAAAATGGAACTCCCATTTGACCCAGTAATCCCACTTCTAGGAATATATCCCAAGAAACTAGAAACACCAATCAGAAAGGATATATGCACCCCTATGTTCATAGCAGCACAATCTACAATAGCCAGAATTTGGAAACAGCCTAAGTGTCCGTCAGCAGATGATTGGATCCAAAAACTTTGGTACATCTACACAATGGAATACTATGCGGCCATAAAAAATAAGGAATTCTCATCATTTGCAGCAAACTGGATGGAACTGGAGAACATCATGCTGAGTGAAATAAGCCAATCAATGAAAGAGAAACACCACATGACCTCACTCATTTGTGGATAACAAAGAGCATTATAAACTGATGAACCAAAAGATAGATATAGAGACAGTAAATCAACAAGTAGACTGTCAAATTACAGCGGGGAGGGGAGGAAGATCTGGGGGAGATAATAGATCAACCGAAGGACTTTTATACATGCATATAAGTATAACCAATGGACACAAAACTCTGGGGAGGGAGGGGATGTGTGGGAGGGAGGGTGGGGGGCAAAAAAAAAAAATCAATAAAATATATTAAAAAAAAAAAAAAAAAAAAAGGTATTGTTCACATTGTTCCATACTTAGCTTTTTTCACTTAACAATAAAACTTGTTTTTCATAACAAAAAAAAAAAAAAGAAAAAAGAAAGAGGTTTAATTACCACCTCTTGAGCAGCAGAGCAGTTAAAGGGTATCTCAGAGTTCAATAGTTTCTAGAAATAAAGTAAATTACTAAGGAGATAGACAAAAATGAAAAAAACAAAACTAGAAATTGTTACCAGCTTCAATGAGCAGGATGTAGTGTCTGCTCATAGCATATCAGTGGACAGAGAATCGGAAGGGGTCTGTATGTGCGACTAGGCCAATAAAGGTCACACATTGTGTGCTACAGCCTAAACTGAGTGACCTCTTGGTCGACCCTTTCAAAAAACCTCTCCCTCTCCGGCTCTGAGTGTCAGACCGCACCCTTGATCTGCAATGTTTTATATTGTTCTCTGGGTATATGTGTTTCCTGGGGAAGTGGTCACTCTGGGCCTACAGTTCTGAGTGACCTAGGTAGACACAAACCTATACTTGGCATTGCCTGCTCACTAAGTATTATGAAAAATAGGCATTTAGGAATTGTGGTGTATTCTATTCCATTATTATTATATACTAAACCTAAACATTCATTTCTGCATTTGTCTTTTTACAGTTTGTTTACATGCCTTTGAAATATTAATATTTCTAAAATAAACTTGAAGGTTAAGTTACATACAAGTATCACAAGACACTGGAAATCAATTAGTGGAATTTAAAAATGTGAAATCTACAGTGAGGCATAAACGAGTGTTCTGTTCCCTCTGGCCTCCACCCCAGTGATATTTCTCTATGAACTGTGATAGGAATAGGGTGAAAGAAGTGTTTTCTCATTTATTCTGAAGTTATTTTCAGAATAAAGCTTCAAGTATTAAATATGTAATATATCACTTGTATATACATATAAGATACATGGATCAAATATATCGTTGACATACTAAACACTTCTTTTAAATTCCATATTTATACTTAGGGTGAATGATAACTAAACTCTTAATTACACTTTGATGGTGTGTGTATGTATACATGTGCATACATTTTCATATACACATAAATCCCTCAGATGTCATCAAATAATTCATCACTTGAACAGTGAGTTCTGAATATCAAGAGACAGGGTGTTATCTGAAGCGAGTTGCTTCCTAAGTTTTGAGAGACAAGAGCAAAAGTTTGATTAGCAAGGATTTATCATTAAATATGTTTATCTAAATAAATCTATTTGGTTCCATAAATATCAGATTTGGGAGAAAATAATGTATTCATTCAGTTTTAAGACCATAATAGCCATTGAAATTGGTCAAAAGGATATTTTCCCACATAATAAGACATTCATCATTAGGTGCTTAACAAGATTGGTTCAATAGCCCAATAATGTCAGGGACTTTGAACCAAACCTCCATGAAGCTTTAGCTTCCCGTCATAGCTGCCCTGTGGTTACCCTAATTGTAAGTACCATGTCCTCATACAAACAACACCAGAAGTATAAAGGGGAAATGGGAATAGTCTTTTTTTAGCTAAGGAAACCTTTCCCTGAAGCTTCCTCCCAGATTAGTTTGTGTGCCCTAACCCTTGCTATAAGGAAAACATTTTTCTGAGACTTCAACCCTCTGTCCCAAGCAAGCTATGTTAGCAAGACAGATGCAGGGCTGGCTGTGAGGTAGGTAGCCAGCAGTGTGCATCCCTGTCTTATGTATAGGTGTACTCTGTTAGTCAGAGTGGACCAGATTATTCCTAGTCACTAATGAACCAACTGAAGCCTCAGTTGGTGTGAATTCTATCTTATTCAGTTTCATAACTCAACATAGATAGTATATTGAGTAGTAGATATTGACTGTTTGGCCAAATTAAATGAAATTATTCTTCAGTGCCATGTCTTTGAACGGAATACTAATATTGTTTTAATAGGCTAGATTTCATATTAAGAGTCAACATCTGCCCAGAAACACATTTTTGAAATTTCATTGGAAGTAAATGGGAAAGTTTCTTTGAAACACAAATATTCTCTATGCACATTGCTTTGAGGAACATGAAATAAACACAACCAAAAGTATTTGCTATAAAATGAGGGATGCCTCTCCTGAAATTAGGAACACCATGAACTACAGTTCATATTCAAGAATTATAAGCAACAATTTTACTAAGAAAAAAATAGCCAAGTACTCTCTCCAGAAAAATATGGCTCCATGTTCACATATGTTCCATCCAAAATATAACTCCAAATCATGCATCATGGGAAATGTATAAGACCTTAGCATCATATGAGTGACTTTTTCATAACTAGAAATTGAGATCAGTGAAGCTAGTCTGAAATCCCATTGATAGCTCTGTTGTCCATTCAACACATTCTTTCACCCGAGGGAGCACAGAGAAATCATAAAGCATACGCTATAAGGATGATAAACACCTAAGTGTGGAACAAAACCTCCCGAGAGCCATCAGTTTACTTAAACTTGGAAATGCAAGAGGATCTCTCTGCCAGAGGAAGTTCCTAACATATTGCTCCAGTAAGTGCATTTGATTTGTTAACAAACTTCTGCATCAATTCGCAAGTCTGCAAGCTTTATTTCGGACACCATCTGCCTACAATGATTGCTCAGGAACTTCTACTTTGAAGTACCCTTATAACACTTTTTAAGCCTTCTTTTATACAAACACACACACACACACAATCAATTTTTTAATTGTGTTAGCAATAAAAGTTTGCATTGCTTTCACGGAATGATTACCCTTATTCCAAAATGTTAAGATATCCAGGATGTGAAGTATGCAGAATTTGAATATAGGACTTGTGAGTGTGTGTGTATGTGAGTGTGTGTGTGTGAGTATGTGTGCAGTAAATTAATTCAGTTGGCTGACCGTGACAGGTTTTCAAGGAGATTGTGTGAGGATTTTTTTTCTTTTAGAATTCCAAATTCATACACAAGTACCTAGAGCAGTAAATCACAGGCTGGGCAATGCAGTGGAACCTATAAGGAGCTTCATTTTTATTGATTTATTTTATTTTTTGAGAGAGAGAAAGGGAGATGGATAGAGAGATAAAAACATTGATGAGAGAGAAACATCAATTGGCTGCCTCCTGCATGCCCCTCACTAGGGATAGAGCCTGAAACCAGGGCATGTGCCCTGACTGGGAATTGAATCAGTGACCTCTTTGTTCCCGGGTCAATGCTCAACCAGTGAATCATACCAGCTGGGCTATGAGAAGCTTGTTAAAATGAGTGGTCTTGCTCAAGAACTACTGAATCAGAACCTTGGGTGAAGGGAAGGGGAGACAGGATTCCAAGTTTCAAAATCAATGTACCAGGCTCCCAATCAAATCCAGTTAGGATGATAAGGTGGTGTAAGTTAAAACTCTCCAAGTTAACAAAAAAAAATATTTCAAATTGGAATAGAAAACAAATGGATGCAATGCTTGAAATTACTAAAGGCATTCAAACAGAAGAGGATTGGGGCCTGGAGAGAGAGGTATGGTTCACTGTTATGTCTCCATAGTTCTACACACTCAGACTCTTCTCTTGGACTCTTTTATTCATTTTTGCACAAATATCTGCAGGAGTCTCAGGCTTTACAAATGGGTTCCATTTCACTCAAAAACACGGGAGGGTCAAAGTCCAATACTTACTAGCAGGTGTCCTGATCTTTGTTGATTGTGACTTAGTGCAATGATGGCCCAATTCTGCCCTCTCCCTGTATCTTCATGCTTTGCCCAGTGGCCTCACAGTTCTTTTCAATCAAGACTATTTCCATATCCCTTAATTGGGGCTTAGCCATATGACCTGGGCAAACAGGATCTTAGCAGAATTAGGATACATAGAGGCTTGACAAAGCACTGTGTCTGTTACTTCCCTTCTGCCTGTTCTGTGATTGCTAATATACCAGGTGCCAGCTAGTCTTAGAAGTTGCCTGGAGCTATATGAGAGATACTGAGGGTAAATCAGCATTATTCCACCCAAGGTTCTGCTAAACTAGCCAACAGCCCCTTGATTCTGAATCTTGTAAAAGATCCCAGCCGAGATCAACCTACGTAACCCACAGCTCATTGAAGGTACACAAATGAGCCCAATGGACACTGGACCCACTCTGAAGCTGATCCTTAAACTCATGAGCTATGATAAATGAGTATTTATTCAAGCCACTGAGTTTTGACGCAGTTAATACGCAACATGATTGGGGCAAGAGGAAATTGTGTAAAAACATAATCAAGGCTGCTGCATTAAGGTGAGTGCTGCATAATGTTAAGTGGGGCCCTGAGACTAGCTGGGGCAAGGTCATAGGCCAACTGGCTTAAGGCCAGTTACTTGAAGGAAACACTGTGTTGGTAAAGAGAGGTAGACTGGAGCTAGTCAAGAACTATCTCTGTAGCTGCAAATGAGAGAGAGTACACTAGATTTGGGGGAACTATTGGGTGATTCAAAAGAAGAGAAGGATGAATCTATAAAAGAACTATTGATCCAGTTGAAAAACCACATTAACCTATATGGAAAAAAATAGAATAGCATAAGAAACTAGATTGTGATAACACATTAGACTATTGACGAAAGCTGAAGTTCAAATGTAAAGAGAAAAATAAAAGCTGGAGATTTCAAGTCAGAGTTTATGGGGAAGGTGGAATCAGAGGGATGCTTTTTTACATCCTTAAGTTTAATAAAAATGGAACAAACATTCTCAGTGAGCCTTTAGAATAAAGAGTGAGACTTACGAAACACTATTAATGTAAAATCTTTGCTTTTATGAAATTACTGCTCACAAAAAAGATTTAGGGTTACTATAATTTTTAAATTAATATTGACTTTACTAAAGTTACAGATTGAGAGGCTTGCATTTCTTTCCTTTCTTTCTTTTTTACAAAGCATTTAGATTTAATTTACAAAATTGTGATGCTATTTATAAATCCAGTAAATTTTAAGTCTGACTTTTAAAGGCAATTTTATAGCTTAGTTAATTAAATCTCTGTAAATATTTTAAGCAGCATTTATACATTTAATATATTTGCTTTTATTTTATATGCATTTTAATTATCTGAATAACAAAAAACCTCCCCCAGGAACTTAACCAATTCTTATAAACCTAATAAATTAGAAGCATAAATATATTAAAATTTAAATTATAATAAACCTTCCAAAATCATTTGCAAAACCTGATAAAATTATTTTGTTCCTTTTAACTCAAAATTGTAAGCTTAAATTAATTATTCAAAAATGCATTTTAAACTAAAATCCAATATTTTACCAGGTAGATCTGTGAGTTTTGACTTGGGAGACATTTGGATGTGTGGGCAGGTGCTCTGTTGTTACAATACCTGGGATGACAATGGGCATTTAGCGGGTGGCAACCAGGGATGCTCAACCTCTTATAATAAGTGAGAAGCAACAGCTCCTTGAGCTTTAGCCACTTTGACACAGTGGACAGAGCATCAGCCTGTGGACTGAAGGGTCCTAGATTCGATTCCAGCCAATGGCACATGCCTGGGTTATGGGCTCGATCCCCAGTAGGGGACATGCAGGAGGCAGCTAATCAATGATTCTCTCTCATCATTGATGTTTCTATCTCTCTATCCCTCTCTCTTCCTCTCTGAAGTCAATAAAGAAGTACATATATTTTTATTATTTTTTTTAAAGTTCTTTGAATGTGTTAGGTAATGTAGTTTGGGTTCTTCCAGAAGCTGACTCTGACAGAAGATTCACTTTCAAGTATTTTTTTCCAGTGAAGAAAACACTGATTTTTAGGTGGAAAGAGAGACAGGAGAAGAAATATGGCAATCAGGATACTTTATCAAGTCAGCTTCTACTGAGGCATTCAGAGCACAACTCAGCTGAGGACACTGAGAACCAACCTATGGCACAGACCTCTGGGTCACCTCACCTTAAGGGAGAGAGAGGGGAGCACCAGCACACCAGCTTCCACCCTCATTGAGGGTGTTATGCCTCCTACACTTCAGGCAAAGCAAATAGGACCCTGGCAGCCAGAGAAAGCTCCTCAGGCCAAAATCAAAACCAAAACCAAAACCAGATGTTCCATGCTTGTTTCTCTTCAACTCTTCAGATTGCAGCACACTGAATAGAAAGAAAATGAGTTTAAGTGTAGGGATTTGATGAATTAACTTGTTAACATCCCCTTGATTATAGAAGTAGCCATCCAAAGAAGTATGCTAATTCAGGCTGTGAGACATCAGAGCATCTGATCATCTAGAGTTTGACCCTCCTTTGCTTCCTGGAGGTAAATAACGGTTGTTTTGAACAAGTGAGACCAAACAATTAACAAGAAGGAGAGAAAGGCCACACTGGTCTCAGTCCCCGCATAGACATGTCTGCTTATTGGCAACTGCTGTGTACGTTGTGTGTGCTGGGTGGGTGGTGGTGATAGATGTCACCTTTCCCAGTCTCCACCAATTTTTGGAAAAGTCTCTAAAATGTGAATCCCATGGGAGAGTCCATTAAAGGAAACATGGAACTGAGCTGAGATTAAAAATGTAAAGCAATGTTTATTAAGGCATAGGCCCATGGAAGTGTGTTGTGGAGGCCCAGGAATGGTCTGAAAGTATATGTCAACATTTGTGCAAGTATGTGTTTTCTTGCAAAGAGTCCATAGCTTTCACTAGCTTCTTTAAGGAGACCAAGGACTTCACACAAGAATAAGAAGCATTTATATAACATGGAAATCTAGTGACAGGGGAGAAAACAAGAGAGATGTAACTAACACCCACAAATATCAAATACAAATTATGTCCTGGCCTTCACAAGAACCCAGTTAGATTTGGAGAAACAAGGGGATTTATATGCTCAAGGACACAGCAGGAAAATGGTGTAGCTGGTAATCCAACTTTGATGCTTTCCTGACTCGCAAGCATATATCATCCCCATCATGCTGCCCCATTGTCTCCTGAGGGTCCCAGAGTGAAGGACCTTGAACATATATTTTCCAAATATTCGGAACAGTCAAGGGAGAGAAGGAACTAATTTAATAGAAATTGAAGTGATCCAAAAAAACTTGATATAGTGCAGAGTATTTTAATATGGTCATTCCCTCTAGGCCCCACAGACCTCAGTCTTGTGGCTATAACTGCCCCTGAGCCTGCACCTGGAATGGTGGACACTTACATTAAGTTCCTCATTACACAGAGAAAGAAAAAGTAAGTATTATGTCCATTCTCTGGGCAATTAAATGCAACTCATTTGAGGACCAATTATTCATTAGAATGACCCTAAAATTAAAAACATACTGTACTACTTAAAGTTGAATTGAAGTTCATCTCATTAGAGTAAGAAGTTTTGAAAGTTTCTGATTTTTAAGTGTTAAGCACAGAATCTTTATCTCCTTGAAATCTTATTTTTTCCTTCTCTCTTCCCCAAAATTTTTCCTAGAGGGGCGCTAAGGACATCCTCATCGCCAAATACAATACTTCATGGTCTAAATAATTTAATTATTTTTTTCTGCATAAAAATATTGCTTTTTCATTGTGAGCAATGTAGAAAACCCAAACAAAATGAAAACCATACAAATAATGCAAAATCCCAGCTCAAAATATTAACTGTGAAGCATTTGGTTCCTAGCATTTCTGATAGATAGATGATAGATAGACACATGTATTTTTAATAAACATAATAGAGGGCAAATGTGCATGTCCAGGGAGTAGCAATGTCCCATAGTAGAAAAATTTCGTGTTCACTCACTGTTCTGCATCCTGAAGATAATGTGTGTGTGCGGGGGGGGGGGGGGGGGGGGAGGAGAAGGGGCAGGGAACAAAAAGGTGGACATAGATAAAGCAGAAGTGAGATTGATTTTCATTCTTTGTACTTTCAACAAATATCCATTAGGGTGTACTCTGAGCAGTGCAAGGTGCCATGGGTTCAGCAATGGGAAGCGCCTTTAGACTAAGGGGAAGCTCATCTACAAATCAATAAGGAAACCAAAAGCAGTACAAGAAGAGCCAGGACAGTTGGAGCATCTAGCTCAGATTTGGTCAGGAAAGAGGTTAAGCTCAGAAGATACTTTCTAAAGGGTCTGACATGTGGCCAGGGACTGAAGAACACAGAGAATGGAGCCAGACAAGGGGTGGCACCAGGGTCTTCTCAGCAGAAGAGATTCCTGTTAACAATAACATAGCACTAGAAAGAAGGCGGCTCCTGGGTATAGAGGGTAGCAGGCTTAAATGAGGCAGGAACTTGGGGACAGTTTCTTGTCCCCTCACACCCCTTGGATATAATCCTTAGCTACACAGTCCACACACACATAGCACAAGTATAGATTGCATGTGGATATTCACAAATTGTTATTCTCAATGCCACACATGTGCTCCATAAACAAACACACCCAAATATAATGAAAGCAAAAAAGAGTGAAAGTTAGAGTAAGACAGGTTTCAGGATGCACAGAAGAAAAACTATTCTAATGTGATTGCTACCAAAGGGAAAGAGGAAAAAGTGAAAGGAGCAAAGGAAGAGGGAGGAAGAGCAGCAGGGAGCAAGGAGAAGGTGGAAGGTGGGACAAGACTTGAAAAGCAATGGTCTCTCCTTCACTGGAGATGTCTGAGCAAAGGAGATTTCTGCAGACTGTGGAATGGTAAACAGACCATCCTTCCCTAGCATTTTATGATTCTACAATCTGGGATCAAACAAATGACAACATTATTTCTCTTGCTCTTTGTGTTTGAATGGACAAAAAGATTCATATCAAGATGTTAAATTCATCTGTTGCTGGACAATGGGATTACAGGAGATTTTTATTTTCAAGTGTCTTAGTAGATATGCTGATTCTTTTTTACAGTCAAAAGAAACAAAGTCTTCTTTTGCCCCCCTATTGAGCATTTAAGAGAACATAATCAGGGTATATAGTCAAGTGTTATATATTAAGAAAGTCAAAATAGTATTCTTTTCATGTAAATTACCATCCTTCATTTGTTATTTCTGGTACAGAACCCTGCACAGACCAGGTGCTCTCTAAATCTATGGACTACTGACTTCTGCACAACAGGCTATCTTTCTAGATAAAATGTGTCCACATCCAATTTGGTAACTTCTAAAGTGGAAAACCCCATTTGGCAAAACATAACAAAAAAATCACTATAAGCAAAGGTAAAGAGAAAGTGGCAAATTGGGGGGAAATGTCCAATATACAAAAGAAATGTGATTGCTATCTAGAATATACAAAAACCTTATATAGATCAATGTTTTAAAATAGATAGTTGGGCAAGGAGTATTATCAGAAAGGTAAAAAGCCAATAATAACAAGAAGCCCCTTTTCACTAGTAATAATGAAAAAACAAATGAAAATGATGACATAGCACATTTTGACCCTCAGATTGGCTATTCTTTAAACACTCACATAATATAAAGAATTGTACATGTACTGTCGCTTCTTAGAGGTATTTTTGACAAACCTGTTGGGTTGTTTATATGCGTATTCCCTCTCATACAACAATGTCACCTGTTAGTTTTTCCCATGTGGAATTACTTACATGTGTGTGCAAAGAGGGCTTTCATTATAATTCATTGAAAAGAAAAGAAAAAACAGGCTGAAACCTGTTTGGCAAGGTGGATAAAGCATTGGCCTGTGGACTTAAAGGTCCCAGGTGCGATTCCAGTCAAGGGCACGCACCTTGATTGTGGGCACATCCCCAGTAGGGAGTGTGCAAGAGGCAGCTGATAGATGTTTCTCTCTCATCAATGTTTCTAACTGTCCCTGTGTCTTCCTCTCTATAAAAAATCAATAAAATGTATATTTTTAAAAAGACAAAAACATGAAAATCCTTTCATAGAATAATGGTTACATGTTATGGTACATTTATAAGAAAAATGTTATGCAGCAGTTTGAAAATACATACAGTTTTATCATTTTAAAAAGTATATATTCACATATAATACACAGAAAATAATGAGAAGCATACACATTAAAGATAGGCTCTCGCCGAAACCGGTTTGGCTCAGTGGATAGAGCATCAGCCTGCGGACTGAAAGGTCCCGGGGTCGATTCTGGTCAAGGGCATGTACCTTGGTTGCGGGCACATCTCCAGTAGGGGGTGTGCAAGAGGCAGCTGATTGATGATTCTCTCTCATTGATATTTCTAACTCTCTATCCCTCTCTCTTCCTCTCTGTAAAAAATCAATAAAATATATATTTTTTTAAAAAGATAGGCTCTCTTCAGGGGTGAGTCAGAAATAAACAAACACATGGTAGGTCAAAAGAGACATGTTTATATGCATATGCATTGTATCATTTATTTTATCTGTATATGTATTGTATCAATATTTTATATTGAGACCATGTCTTATTTGTAAGGTTAATTATTATATTTTTTTTAAAAGAGATGGTTTTATATTGCCTCAAATATTTGAAGGAAGAAGGGAATAGAGACATCACTTAGTTCAAACGCCTAAATATTAAGATCAAGATCCTGAGGCAAAAGTTATGAAATTACTCAGAAGAGACAGAATGCTTGTGCCTTGAACTATACCTTGTGTCCTGACCCAAACCCAGTGCTCTCCGTGCCCCTCAGGGGCACTGCAAGTGTTCTTTAATTTTGAGCCCAATATCAGTAATTTTTGTGATTTAGATGACGACGATCCTAAGGGTAGTAAGTCTTCCCTAAGTGCAAGCAGATGTGTGCATTCCCCGGTATAGGAAACAGAATGGAGTGGAAATTAATTATAACCACATTGCTCCCCTGATTAATCACAATGAGCTGGTAGTCATGCTTCTCCATGGATGGCATGATAATCGTCCATTGAGGAGTTTATGGTCCTAATTATTTAGTATTAAAGGTCTCCTCTGGAGCCGCCCAGCAACACTGGATCTAATACATGGGGTAAATGCATTTGTTTAAACAGGCTTTTACAAGGCATTAGAGTTGCAGGCACAACAAACAGTCCCCCAAATTGGAAGTCAGCTGTGAGAAACCTGCCAGGGACAGCACCAGACACTGAGAATTTGTGAACGCACATGTCTGCGCAGCTTCTGAATTGTTTACAACAACTACAAACACACACCTCTCTTTACAGATAATTTACCGTCTGGCGGGATCAGCTGTTTTCCTTTCTGTCCCTTCCACGCAGAAACTCTCTGCTGTCCACATTGCCTGAAAGAGACCTGAGCCTTTTGAAGTTCAACGCCAGGATCAAGTAACAACAGGGACCATTTCGCGGTGGGAGAAAAAAAAAAAATAGCATTTGGCCCCATGTCCACATTCCACTCCATTGTTCATTTACCAAAACGAAAATTATAATAAAAACAAGATTATGGACTTTATATAGGCCTATAAAATAACTCCGGAAAATTACAGATCCAGGAAAAAAATAATCAAAAACTTCAGTATCAGCTGTAAAACTTTCTAAAAATGCAACAAATAATGTAATAAAGAACAGAGGTAGAGTTTGGCTCTCAACTGCGTTGCCCACCTGCAAGTTATTTTTAGGCATCCGCAGGATGGAAAGGAAAGCATAAAAACATAAGGAACTTTCCACAAGTCCCCATTAGAAAAGCGCTCTGCGGTTGAATCTTCACTCAGCTTCCAAGCCGAGCCTTGGCTCAGCTATGCACGGACTTTGAATAAACGAAGGATAAAGGAAAATAAGCAAAATAAGATAAAGAGGAAAGACAAACACGCATGTCCTGGTACAGGAAGAGAGGAATGAAACTATGTGAGCCAGTCCCTTGAAAGCTGTGTTATTTCTCCTCGTTCAGGCTCAATGGTAATTGTGCTCACCGCATAAGCTGCCAGGTGCTTGAGGAGAAGCTGTAAAAACCACTTTTCTCTCTCTTGCTGGCTTCTCAAAATTAACCAGATTGGTCACTAGAAAGCTATTTTTCAGATTGGGTTGAAGAAATTGAAAAAAAAAAAACAAAAAAAAAAAACTATGGCGAAGATTATCCCTACATATTTTCTTTACACCCTCAGAATCTGTTATTAATGACAATGGGATCTAAAAGGGAGTGCCGGCTTGCAATCATGCTTTTATTTAGAGGATGATGAATTATAAAATTACCCAACAACCACAAAATATGTCCTGAAGACCAATATTACTGGCCCTGATTTTTTCCCCAGTAAATTTTAAAAATGGTATTTCAGGTTGCCTGGATATCCTCATTGACCATATGCCATCATAAAGACCAGATTTTGTGGCTAAGCAAAGTATATTTAGAGGAGTCCTAGTCAAGTGTGGGTAACTTGCAGAGGTTTGTGATTAACAATATGAAGAAACTACCATCGAACCCTTCTCGGAATGTCATCAGCAGCATTCCCACTGGGCCTATCCCACAGCAGTCATCCCCTCTGGCCACACCCTCCTCAGTGTGTTTGCACTCTCCTCTGGATTTTCTCTTGCACTTCTGCCCCTGCTCTCTGTCTTCGCACTGTGTCCTCTGTTTCTACCTCTCCATCTTCAGCATGTAGACCAGGCTTTAGTCTGGGCCCCTTTTCATCCTGGTCTTCCCTCTTTTCCATTAAACCATATTCCTTCCTTGGCTTTTAATAGCATTTCTAGTGTATATCCAACTTGGAGGTTCCCCCTGATCTTCATTCTCTTATCACCCATTGTTTCCTTGATCTTTCTACCAAAATATCTAAGTCATTTCAAACTTAATATGACCCCAAACAGAATCATTCCTTTCTCTCTTTCCTGCATGTTAAATGGCACCATCACCTGTCTTGTTGCTCAAAGACAATTAACTTAGACACCATCCCTAAATCTTCCATTGTCCTGATACCTCACATCCAATCCATTACCTAATCATTCATTTTTATCTCCAAAAGCATATCTCAATGTGCTCCATTCCTTTCCTACCTGGCTATTAATTAGGTCTGAGTTCTCTTCACTTTGCCAGGACTATAGTGAGAAGGTTCCTAACTTGCTTTCATGCTTCTGTAAATGCCCACTTGCAACCTGATTTTTGCACAGAAGACAGAGAGATTGTTTTAAAAGTGTAATTTCAATCAACCATAAACATATACATTTTTTTCTTTGGTTAAAATGTGTTGATTATGCTTATATGGCTGCATATCAGCCTAATCAATGGACACAGAGAACAGGGGGGTGGGAGCATGAATAGGAGGTGGGGGGTAATGGTGGAATAAGCACATATGTAATACCTTAACCAATAAAGAAATTTAAAAATAAAGTCCCTTAATAGCTTCTCACTTTAGCAAATATGAATTACCCATAGGCCCAAAGTGACTTTCCCTGTCCAGTACAAGCACTTGGACTTGCCATGCTGATATTCCTTCTGTTTTCAGTAAAATCACTTTCCTGCACCAAGGCTTTGCACTTGCTATACTGTTTATCTGGAACTCCTCCTCTGTTTGTTCTCCTCACTCAGCTTCAGAGTTTTGGCTTCTCTTTCTTGTCTTTAGACTTCAACTTTACCCATCATTATCCCAGTATCATAGACTTTATTACCCATTTGTTTCCTTCTGTACTGACTGACCCCTTCCTTCTAACGCACAACCACCTTGTTGAGAACAAGTATATCAAACCCCTCATTTATTGCTGTACCACTAGTGCCTGGAATAGTGACTGTATACTGTAGGTACTAAGTATAGATATATTAGGTGAATGAATGACTGATGGAGGGAACAAGTGAATGAGAATCAGTAGTAGAAAGGGAAGAAATGAAATATCATATGCACAATGAAGCTCACAGTCCAATGGATGAGGTAGACATGAATATTTATAATATGTTGTCCAGGGATGGGGGAACCATTTTTCTGCCAAAGGCCATTTAGATATTTATAACATCACTTGAGGGCCATACAAAATTACTAACTTAAAAATCAGCCTGCTCTTTGGTCAAACATTTAACTAACTCACTCCTAATGCCTTGGCAGGGCCAGACCCAATGATTTCGTAGGTCCTAGGGTAAGCATTCCCCACTCCTGTAAGCAGTAGAAGTACTACATAAGATATTAACACAGACAGGCTGCAACTTATTATTTGGGCAGGAAGTGACCAAAAGGGGATGTTTCTGAGCTACTGTTTCCAAGAATGCTTATGGCATCAGCATTTGCTTTGGTGCCCTTGTTTTCTGACTAAAGTGGTGCTGTTTCCATACTGACATCCAAGTGGAAATTTTAAAAGAGGCTTTAAAACCCCATTCCCTAAGACACATCCATAGAAACTAACAGGCCGCTAAAGAGAACACAGGAACCATGAATTGAGATGAGAGGAATGGAGAACTGAAACAAGCCTAGAATGGCGGAGTCGGTGGGGAGCAGCAACATCCATGCAAATAAGTTAATAACACTCACCAAGGCTATCCTTTGAGAATAAGGATGTTCTGAGAGAAGGGTTTACTAGGAGAAGGAAGACCTTTGAAATAGGAAGAAACATCTTTTTCAAACTTTAAATAATGTAAACCTGTTCACCTTCTCCTTAGTAATAAGAATCTTCAAGGCATCAGATATGGGTTAAAATATATCAATACATATACAATGGATATGTCTCTAACTATAATCTTTCATTTTGGCATTGTTAATTTCATACCTATGCTTTCTGTGACATCCTCTTCCCCTACACCCTGTTCTTCCTATTTTACCCCCAGCACTTATTTCCTTTACAAATAGTATATATTTGACATGTTATATTTACTGTTTATGTTCACATGTTAATGATTTGTTTATTGTGAAAATATATGCTCTACAGGGAAGGGATTTTGTTTTGCTCAATAACAATCCAAGCTCCTACAACAATGCCTGGCACACAGCAGGCACTGCATGGATATTCAGGGAATTAATTATCTAAATAAAGTGGTTACTATTTTTAAAAGGTAAATATTTCCTTAATTATTCCTAATTCTATAATGCTTCACTAAATTTATTGGATCTGCGTCAATATATGTAGATGATTGCCCATTTTAATGTTTATCAATTCTCTAGTTCCAAATGTTAGCATGCTCTGTTTTAGCAAGTTTGAGCTGAGAACAGATTTAGTGTAAATAAACAAACAGAACAAAAAATACCTGATGACTCATTTTCAAAAATATTCTGCTGATGCAAGATATATATTTCAGTTAGTGACTCCTCCTTTATTACCTCATTGATTGATACTCTAGACAAGAACCAGCTTTCTCTCAGAGAGCATGGTGTTTGGAAGCAGAAGACCTGGATGGAAGCCCTGGCTCAAGCAATCACCAGATACTTGCTTGGATTACTTGTTCTTTGTGTTATGACAATAGCCACATCTGGTCTCACAAGTAATTATGAATTATCATGCTTGTGAGAGAGTTTGTAAACTATACACTGCTGACCCAGAATCTCCTAAATTATGTTCTAGAGTACACTAGAGTTCCTTGTGATATTAATAAATATATAAAAACATGGCTAAGCAAACCACAATGGGTTTCTGAGCCTTTAATATGCTAAGTGCATAATGAGTATCCAAGAGGGAAATATAGTATGCTTTAACTCCCTGATTTTTTCTTAAATATAAAACTCTTTTCTCAAGTTTCACCAATTCTTGCAGAAAATATTCTTTAATTGTTTGACTATAGAAGCTTTAATTATATTTATACTGTATAGGCAACTAATTAACTGCTCAAACTACTTAAAAAACATCTTTATGGATGCATAGATGTCTTCATTTAGTTAAATGCTACTTCATATTTTGAAATTTTTAGTATTTTATTTATCAAAAGTATATTTATTCTGTAGTTCTTTTATAATAGCAAAAAAGAATGGGATACTTAGATAAGTTTAACAAAAGTAGTGTAAGAATTTTGAGATGGGAATAGAATTATGTTAAGAAATAATTTAAATAATATCTAATTGCAATATTTTATAGTCATAAAATTCAAAATTTCAGTATTGTTAACATGACAATTATTCTCAGTTGATATATAGATTCAATACAAACCCTATCAAAATACCAGCAGTGTTTTACATGAGATGGAAATTGGTCCAAAAATGTATATGAGATTATAAAAGCCTAAAATAGCCAAAAAATGTCTAGGAACAAAGGAACAAAACTAGGAGAATTTCACTTACTAATTTTAAACTTATTTTAAAGCTATAGTTATAAAGAGAGAATGGTATTGGCAGAAGAATAAACATGCACATCAATGGAACAAAATTAAAAATCTAGAAATAAAACCTTATGTTTATAGTTAATTGGTTATTGACAAAGATATAAAGAACATTAATTATGGGAACAATTAACATTTTAAGAAATAGTGATGGGACCATTATGCATTCATTACAATATGAATTTAGACTCTTATCAACACATAAAAATTAACTCAAAATTATTATAGACTCAAATATAAGAGCTAAAATAATACAACTTTTGGAAGGTAATATAGAATATCTTCTGGATCTTGGGTTAGGCAACGTTTTTAGATATGACACAGAAAGTATAAATCCAAGTGGCAGGCATAATAATGGGCACAAAATGTCAATTTTCTAATCCCAAGAAACTATAAATATGCTCAGGTATGAGACAAGAAGGTATTAACTTTGCAGATGAAATCAAGGTTGCTAATCACCTCACCTTAAAATAAAGACATTTATTGTCAGCTCTCCAGGAAGGCCCAGTGTAACCACAGGAAGTTTAAAAGCAGAAAAGAGAGCAAGATGGAGGAGTCAGAGTTAGATCAGAGAGATGTAATGTGAATACCTGATGATTTTGGCTTTGAAAATTTAGGAAGAGAGCCACAAGCAATGGAATAGGCAACTTCTAAAAGCTGGAAAAGACAAGGTAATGCATTCTCCTCTAAAACTTCAGAAGGAACACTGCCCTGCCAACACCAGCTTTAGACACATTTCCGAATTTAGAATTACAAAACGTTAATATAATAAATTTATGCTGTCTTAAGCCACTAAATTTGTGCAAATTTGATACAATTCATAGAAATCTGATGCAGGAGAAAAAATTTAAGACCCTGGGGTAAGCAAACGTTTCTTAGATGTGATACCCAAATCACAGTACATACAATTGTTTAAAATGATAAATTTGACCTCATCAAAATTCATTGCATCTATGCTTCAAAATACATTATTTAAGAAATTTAAAAATAAGTAATGGAATAGAAGAATGGACTTCTAAAAATTTATATCTGGTAAAGGGCTAATATCTTGACTATACAGAGCATGTTAATACCTCAATAATAAGAAAGTAAACAACCCAACAAAAATAGACAAAAGTTTGAATATACATTTGAAGATTATAAAAGTGGCTAACAAGTATAAAGAAATGTGTCCAACATCACCAGTCATTAGGAAATGCGAATCAAAATCAAAATTAGCCGAAACTGGTTTGGCTCAGCAGTAGAGCATCGGTCTGCGGACTGAAAGGTCCCAGGTTCGATTCCGGTCAAGGGCATATACCTTGGTTGCGGGCACATGCCCAGTAGGGGGTGTGCAAGAGGCAGCTGGTCGATGTTTCTCTCTCATTGACGTTTCTAGCTCTCTATCTCTCTCCCTTCCTCTCTGTAAAAAATCAATAAAATATATATTTTTTAAAATCAAAATTAGATGCCATTTCACATCGACTAGAATTGCTATAATAAAATTCACATACAAAAAATAAGTGAATGTGAGAAGCGAGACACCTTCATACATTGCTAGTAGCAAAATAAAATAGTGTGGCCACTTTAGAAAAACAGTTTGAGGGTTTCTTAAAAAGATAAACATGTATTTGCCATATAACCCAGGAGTCCCACTCTTAGGTATTGATCCAAGAAAAATGAAAATATACATCCACACAAACACTTGCACACAAATGTTCTTAACAGACCTATTCATAATAGGCAAACATTAAAAACAGCTTAAATACCTCTCAAATGATGTGTTAGAAAAAGTGGTATTTCCATGCAATGGCATACTATTTAGCAATAAAAAAAGAAAGAAACTCCTGACACATGCTACACCATGGACAAACCTCAAAAACATTGTCCTGAGTGAAAGAAGCCAAACAGAAGAGAACATATATTATATTATTACTTTTATATAAAATGCCCAGAAAAGGCAAATCTATAGAGACAAATAATAGTTGTTATAATGTGGGAAGCCTGAGGGACTTGAAGGCGTTTATTGCTGTTATACAAAGTTTCTAATACTTATTTACTATGATAGTTGCACAACTTTTAAATTTCCTTAAAATTATTCAATTGTATAATTGTAATAGGTGAATTATATGATATAGAAAATGTACCTTATTGAAATTATATTAAAAAAGCACTTATTCTGCCATAAAGTTGTGGTTCTAAAAATGATTCCTGAGTCTGGTCTGTGATTTTTCTTCTGTCCTTGGTTTAAAACAATTCCCAAAAGAGCCTCCAAATCAATAAAGGCTAGATTTAATGCTATACTGTCCAATTAAGAGAGAGATTTTCAGAAACACGTTTGCTTGGGAAAGTGAGATGTGATTATGAAGCTATTGTTTTTGAAATCAGTTTATATAATTTACCAAATATATAATGTTGACAACTCCACACTTACACATTTTTACTGCCTGTGAAATACATTGCTATGATAAAATTTCTACTTTAAAATAAGCAAAGATAAATATTAACTAACACAAGAGCTTATCATCTGTCAATGGGAAAATCAAATACATATATACACTGGAGGCTTCATCCTCATGTTGAACTTGCCATTCACTATGAGGCAGTTTATCAGCAAGGAAGAAAATAAAAGATATAATTTAAAATATAAATTTGGTAAAGCAATTTTTGAAAATATTTTATTTAACTCTTACAGAGTTATCACTAGTCACCTCAATAATTTTCTCCAACAAGGCCTCTACAGTTAGAATTTACAGTAAAATTGAAGATAACAAAACATATAACTCACTAACATGTCATGCAGAGAACCATTAAATAAGGGACACGTTTGCAAAATCAAAACCTGGATGCATTTTTTATTATTATTTTCAAAGAAAGAACTTCTGGCACACATCCCAGACTCCACATTCAGAGCAGAAATTAAAGCAATTAAAGTATCATTGAGAATTAGTGATAATTATGTAACAAACAGTGGGTCTCGCTTCCTAACTCTAAATAAGTCACCATCATAGAAGAGACCAGAACAAATAGAAATTCCAAATCTCTTATTTTTCAGTTACTATGAGCAACATTTGCAAAAAGCTAAGCCAAGGTGGGGGATAAGCGAGAAATAAAATGTTCAGGAAAAAATGGGATTTTAGGACTTCCCCTTTCTGCCTCTGGTTCATAAAAACTGATTTATAGGGAATATAATATTCATAGGAAGTGCATTAATGACATTAAATCTAATACTCCTGGAAAGAATTGAGCTAAAATCCATTAAAATGAACTCAGAAAGATGTGATTGGTTGAGATTTTGAAATAGCCATAGATAATATTATCTGATGATAATTCATTAGATGGACATCTGTTTAAACAATAATTAAAGCTATACATATATTTGCTAATTATTCTATCATCTTTTAAGAATAAACTGAAGTAAAATTATTATTCTTTTGTAGATTTCTCAAATTTTCAAATTACTACTATGTTTCCTCGAAAATAAGACATCCTCCGAAAATAAGACCTACTTACAGGTTTCCTTCTGAGTGAAATATAAGGCATCCCCCAAAAATAAGCCCCCTCCTAGGCTAAACATGAGAGATTTGGTCCACTGATTCTGAAAGAAATGGAGTCACAAGAAATTCATCAGGAAATTCAGGAATTGGATTGTTATGATGATGTTCCAGAAGATGATGACATGATTGTCATTGAATAAATGAGCAAATTCTTGATACTATAGGATTCACAGTTTGTCTGGTTTGTGTTGACAACTACCGTACTACTGTACCGTATACAGGTAATAAATTTCCTTTATTTTCATTTAACAATAAATGTGCACTGTATTCTTCTTCATGGAAAAATAAGACATCCCCTGAAAATAAGACCTAGCGCATCTTTGGGAACAAAAATTAATATAAGACACTGTCCTATTTTCGGGGAAACAGGGTAGCAGTAACTGCTCTAGTAAAATGTTTAGTATGAGTTAAGAATTTCAAAATATACACTGCATTTTATAGTAAATTATTTCCATATAAATTTTCCAAAAGCCAGTGATCTAAAATGTAAAAAGCTCTTGTTACCCTTCCAAAAAAATTCAATAAAATATATGCAGATTTAAAGGATCCAGTATTGGGAGGGTCATAAAATATCTGTTTAGTAAGCATTCATAAAATCCATTTTATATAAGGAAAATAGGGATTTTCTTATAGTCAACATTGTTTGGTACAAAAAGCTACTTTCAAATTGTATCACGTTACACTATTAGTTAAACATCAAAGGAAGGCAGACTTTGTTTTATCCACAAAATAAATATGTGCACTAAATCTTCATGCTCAAATAATCAATTTAATGACTTCTTTATCACACTTAAGAATGCACAAGCAAAACACTTCCCCCATTAAAAGTATATGCTCTCGAAGAAATGACTACACTTTAATACAAATATGATTAATGATTGAAGAAGAGTATTATAAATCTCCACCATCCCAGCCACGACTTTAGAAACAAGTGAGGTTAGACCATTTTAATCTGTTCAGCCTCCTTTTCCCTTTGAAAATTCATACTCAAACTTCCTGCTTGGTCCAGAATAGTGGCTTCTTTAGACACCTAATTTCATCTTTTGAAAATATATTTTTGCCTTCTGCACCACCATCAAGATAGCCACTAACAAGCTGAATGGAAGTTAAGACTAAAAGAGCAAATAGGATCCTGTATGGACAGGCTAGGGTAGTAGTAGTAGAGTAGTAGTAGTTCTATATAAGAAAAGCCTAATTTACTGTGTCCAGTCATCCATTCAATCAATCAAAGCGTAATATGCTACACTAGCTGGTTAGGCTCAGTGGATAAAGCATCGGACTGCAGATCAAAAGGTCCTGGGTTTGATTCCAGTCAAGGGCACATACCTTGACTGCAGGCTCCTCACCTGGTCATGGCTCATGCAGGAGGCAACCCATCAATGTGTTTCTCTCATATTGATGTTTCTCTCTCACTTTCTCTCTCTCTTCTACTCTCCCTAAAAAATCAATAGAAAATTATCCTCAGGTGAGGATTTAAAAAAAAAAAAAGTGTAATAGTCTAATGATATTCTAAGGCCACTCAACCTCTTGCTATGATGTGCACTGACTACCAGGAGGCAGACACACATTGACCGGTAGGTTAGCTTATTGTGGGATCCAATAGGACTGAGTGAGACAGCTAGACACATCCTGGAGCCCTCCTGTGATCCCTTCCCCCAAGTTGGCAAACCTCCCTCATCTCTCCCCAGCCTCAATCATGTACCTGTGGGGTCCCTTAGCCTGGCCTACACCCTCTTGCAATCCAGGACCCCTTGGAGGATGTCAGAGAGCCAGTTTCAGCCTGATTCCGCAGGCCAGGATGAGAGACCCTAGTAATAATATAATAGAAGTCTACTTTTGTCATACATAACCTCATTAAAAATTTACAACAGGATGAAGAATTGGTAGCATTATTTATGGATAAAAAGCCTAGATTTAGAGATGTTTACTAACATATGGTCTATCTTCCCATGATTGAAGAGGAAAGAAGGCATTAGACCCGAGACTCCAATAACCCACAATGCATCAATCACTTGGCACTGAGGACACAACTATAAGTAAAAAAGACAAAGGCCTATTAGCAGTTTTACCACTAAAATATATCTGCCTTATATTAGTCTCTGAGCCAGGATCTTTCCACACTCTGCTAACATGCTTCTCTGCTAATATACTAAAGCCAAAGAGATTCTTGGAATTATATTAATGGCGGAAGGGGATGGGTTTCACCCTGCTATGGATGCTGGGAACTTTCCCTTCTGTACCAGCAAAATTACTCTCACGTCAGGAAGTCTACCATCAATTGCTGGGAGTTGCAAATATGTGTGCATGCAGTTCAAACGGGATTTGGGAAGGTCACACAGGAACCTTGGGTGCAGAGATACCCAGACAACAACTCAGAGAGCTACCCATGAAAGAACCTCCACTAAGACTGTAACACAAGCATGTGAAATTTGTGACCATGGGCTACATGCGGCCCACAAGGAATATTTTTGCTGCCCAGCCAATATAATGGTAAGAAAAGTTTTAATAAAATCTTCATAACTTAATTTTTGATAATATCCTGTTACACATAACTATTAATAATGAACTACAACATTTCTAATGACTGATTACTATAATCATGTTGCATTCATTTCCCTTACACCCCTTACACGTAGGCGCACCATTTCTCTCCACTAATACTAACAGCGAATATTTTAGCAGCTGATTGCCAAGTCATTAGTCTTGTATTGACTTGTCTGGTGTGCACAAAAGAAAATATTTCACTTCCAGAGAACAAGAAAATATGTTTATTTGCATTACACTTATTAATTTGTGCAGCTATTCAGTGTCTGGTAAGTTAATGTTCAAGAAAAAATATTATTTTTTATTAAAACATTCTATTATTATATGCTAATGATTATTCATTTATTTCAGCCCTTTGTATTCAACATCTCTCTATAGAAATAAACCTATGTTTCTATGAAAATTGAAACTTTTGGTTTTTTGCGGCCCACATGTACTAAACCTGTGTTCTTTGAGTTTGACATGCATGATGTGATAAATTCAACTAGATGACTCCTCAGCATAGGAGACACTCAGTGTTCATTCATGAGCAAAAAAAGCTTTAAGACACCAAAGGATCTTTCATGTGACTTTCTGGAGCTGGAACCAGAAGATACTGGCAGTCTTACTGCTACTGAAGGGTCACTTTTAGCAGACCCCTTAGCAGTCCCAGAGGGACTCTCTAAAGACACACATCCATCCAATTCTTGCCTACCTTCCCAAAACCCACCTAAAGTTCATCTAGCCTGGATGCTAGGGCATAAACCATATAGTCTTCCTTTATCCTCATTCCAACCTTTTGTTCAAAAGTATGCTTTTTAATCTGCATTTTTCAGAGGCTTCTTTGCTTGTGTCCTATGAGTCTTCCTTCTCCTAACAAAAATCCTGTTCTTGTATATTAAAAGACATTTTATAAACTAATGTCTTAATCATCTCTGAGAGCCTATTTTAAAAACATTTGTTTCATAAGAACTTTAATTTTCCCCAAAGCAATAGTATAACTCTGAATGAATAGGCCAAGAATCTCAGAGAGGAAGTGCCAAATGAAATGGGGCAATGCTTAATTTTATGAGATATTTTCCCCTACAATGGTTAATATTTATTGAATGCTAACCATATGCCAGGCATTCAACAAGAAGGCTCACTTGCTTTACCATATGAAACATCATAAAATAACCCTATATAGATGACTCTTCAACAACACCAGTTTAAACTGGGCAGGTTCATTTACAGGTGGATTTTATTCCCCAATATTCAATCAGACCCATGTCCATCCATTCCACATCCACATATTCAACAAATCACATACCAAAAACAGTATTTTCCATTTACAGTTGGGAGTCTGCAGATACAGAGGGCTGACGGTATAAATTGTTCTATGCCATGGACTTTGGTATCCACGGGGGTTTCTGGAGCCTCTAAGAATATCAAGGGACATGGTAGTTACATTTTTGAGGAGTCAAAGTTATACTGGGATTCTGACTTTGTGGGAGGTTGGAGCACCTAACCCCCATTGTTTAAGGGATGCTTGGCTGTGTGGCTCAGTGGCTTAGTGTTGACCTATGAACCAGGAGGCCATGGTTCCATTCCTGGTGAGGGCAAATGCCCAGGTTACAGGCTCCATCCCAAGTTGGGGGCATGCAAGAGGCAGCAGATCAACAATTCTCTCTCATCGTTGAAGTTTCTATCTATCTCTCTCCCCTGCTCTCCCTTCTTTCTCTGAAATTGGTAGAAACATTTTTTTTTTGAAAAAGGGATGACTCTGTGTAATGTACTATTATTATTCCCTTTTTACAAATTAAAAACTGATGCTTAGGTAATATTTTCAATTCTATTCAACTAAATGCATATTTTCCTCACATTGACATATATTTAGTGGCCTTTGTGTTCCTAAAATACATCAAAACCCTCTAATGTGACATAATGGCACTTCCTATCTTTACCAACCTCTGTTTTTAGTATCATCTCTTCCACACTATTCATCCCTCCCTAATCCTCATTCCTACCTATCCAACTATACAAACATTTTGACTTGCATGATCTTCATAGATTTATACATTTTAACATCATTTCTGGTGCCTCAAATGTTTCTCTTCATTCCCTTTTAATTTAGGAAATCCTGCTTCTCAGAGTTTCATCCTAGTTCAAACAGCTTGGCCCAGCATTCCCCCAAGATGGAGTTAGACATTTCCTTCTTTGTGTGTGTTTGTGTCCATTCTTATCTCCCAGCATTCATCAAGCTATAATTCTTAATCTCCAAGTGTATTTGTCTCATTACTAGATTACTTCATGTATACAAAAAGAGAGAGAAAAAAATATTAATCAAGCAGCGGATGTATATCAAGTAAAACATATCATTATCATTCCTCCCTATGTTTTTTACCTGTAATTTAATCTTTATAGCCTTAGAATACATATCATTTCATATATACATTTAATTTCACATTTATATGAAATTACATAATTATGTAATTCTGTTCTGTAAGTCAATATATAATGAAAATATATTATTTTCTACAAATTTTATATGTAAATAATTGTATTTTTTAAAATATGTAAAATTTATGTTGAAGAACATATAATTTATAAATTTATTTACATATACATATGTATAAATATATAAATATGAATGTATACATAGATATTTTATAGATGTTTGTGGATATATAAAATGATCAGAACTAACTAATAAAATAAAGCCAAGATATAGACTCATGTTTGACTCCAGAGCATGTATCTTTTCTTCTGTATTTTGTTTTCTTTATCTTTGCACTTTCAGCCCATTGACCAATATTGGCACATAGCCAGCGCTTAATAAATATTTGGCAAATGAATGAGTCACATTTGTAAATGTACCCAACACTCTTACCATAATAATTACATTGTGCTCCACAATAGGTCTGAAGAAGGAAGATGATGTTTACCTAAATAATAATGACTAATCTCAAGATTAGCAAGTTCCTTAAGAAGTAGTCTTTTATAAACAGATGGTGATGGTTTATTTATATAAAGTTGAAGTATATAAGTTTTTAACATACTTCACATGAGATCTGTGGACATCTAGAATCTAGAGATAAAATTATTGCAGTCCATGGACTCCTCTGAATTGTGAATGAATTTTGTGTATTTTTCTAGAGAGAAGGCCCATAGATTTTTATAAGCTTTTTTTTTTTAATCCTCACTTGAGGATATTTTTCATTGATTTTAGAATGAGTGTAAGGAAGGGGGGATAGAGAGAGAGATAGAAACATCAATAGGAAGACACTTCAGTTGGTTGCCTCCTGCACATGCCCCAAACTGAACTAAGCTTGTAACTGAGGTATGTGCCCTTGAACAGAATTGAACCCAGACCCTTCAATCTTTGGGATGGCACTCTATCCACTGACCCAAACTGGCCAGGACAAGGCCCATAGATTCTCTTTTTAAATTACAATTACAAATGTGCCATAACCTAAAAATTATTAGAAATCACAGGACTATAGTATCCCTGTATTCAATATCCCTTTAAGATTATGCAATTATGAAAAATGACTAAGCTACTCAGAGCACTAGAATTTTATAAAACAGTAATGAAAATGAAACTGGAGATTGAGCATCTGAAAAATAATTGACACATTTAAATTGACTCTAACTCACCAATTCCAGCAATTTCGATCTTTGTTAAGGTAGCCAAACCATACTGAACAGTTAGCTCCTATTTGCTTGTTTGTTTGCCTTGTTTTGGGAGGAAATGTGGGTACAAGGGATGCTTTTTCTTTTTCAGTTTCTGAGAGCTGCCTTTTTGAAACAAGATTATAGGTATGCATGAAACATATTAACTTTAAGCAAAACATCTGTTTCTCTCATCATTTCAAGTCAATCTGAAGTATATTCTAAGTATTAATGCATAACTCCAAGCTTTGTTACTGCTTAGAGCCCACCTAGGAGGAATAGATACACCAAGCACGAACCTTGAAGAAAGCACTCATCCTTCTGATAATGTTATTTCCAAGCAGAAGTATGTTAAAACCAGTATTTGCTTAGACATTTGAGAAAATATACATTGGATATATATCAAAATGACCATATTGTTCTGATTTGTTTTGATGTTAACATTATAAACATTTTTATGCCAGTAAAAGATAAAAGCTACTCGTCAGGTCACATATTAAGTTTTTATATACAGTTTATATGGTGATTAAATTTTAAGATGAGTACAACTTTTATTTCACATAATTTGGACAATCTTTCTCCCCTTATTGAAGCATATCTTTTATCTATAGTAAATCTGGAATCCCTAAATAAAACAGGATCATGATAAAACTAGTAGAATATATTTAAATCTGATAAAATAAATAAATGCTTAAGATAATAAAATGATAGCGTCCTCCAAGAAAAATAAGCATGCCATTGTATAAAACGTTGCTTTCTCTACTTTAGAAGATAATTCATCCAGAGATAAACAAAAAGAAAATAAAACCTTGAGTACTGAGGCTCACCTTCTAATGGAAATTATAAGTTCATATCAAACAATTCCAATAAAGCACTGAACACAAATAAATAATTCAAGAAAAGTTACATTTTGTCTCAGTGAGTTTTAATACAGCATGAATTCCCAATTAGGCTTGGCCGGAGATATTCTGTTAATTCTTAAGGGAAATCTATACCCTTTGAATAAAAAAAGCATTTTCTTTCTTTTTTTTCTTTTTCTTTTTTTTTAAACAAAAGTGGAACTAAAATTTTGTTTCCAGAAGCTTAGAAGGCTCCAATCCCAGAGAGACTTCAGATAGCTGCACAGAACAAAGGTATACAAAGTGTTAGGAAAGTTGCCAGAAGTGAACTCTATTCCTACTTGAAAGGGAAGAAAAACGAACCTTTCCACTTTGTCTGGATTTCTGAGGGAGCTCAATTTGATTATTCCTCTCCCTGCCCTAAAGGAAAAAAGTACCTACTTTGAAATTCATGCTATTGTTTATGAAGGAGACACATTTCAATCAACAGAGTGAGACACAAAGATCTCTCTGCCAGGAGAATCCATTTGGGCGATTTCAAATGGCTTTTCCACTTCCATGCTCAATAGTAAATGAATTTTACTTGCAAATATTGAATGAAATTACAAATCAATTGACATCAATAAGCAAAGATACTATTAACTACTGTCACCACTGATGTCCCAATTTGACCAGAGAGTTATCAACTCAAAGGTCCATATATAACATCATCCAATGAGTAAATCAATTTGCTCACAAGTGATTACCTCTACTGGTCATTTCCAATACAAAGCAGACATTGCTTTGTTCTCACTGCTATAATTATATATTTTAATTTTAGTTATTATGCACACATATGCTTATACAGTGTGGGGCTAAAGTAGGTTTACAGTTGTTTGTATTAAAAATAATGCAATAATTAATAAATAATAATACAAGGATAAACTATGTTTCGCATACCCACACTGTAACATACTTTTGCTCCAACTTATGTATCCAATTAAGGATTTGCATATATATATATATATATATATATATATATATATATATATATAATTATATTATTTTTTTAAACATACATATACCAATGATTTGGGGTTTTCACATGCCCTCTTTGACTGTCAGGCCTCTGTCAGCATTTCAATTTATGGACAACTAAATGTGTTCTGGTATTGTTTGTCACAAAACATTACCTCTGAGGAAGACCTCATTTCCCAGGGAAATGAATGATCTAAAGTTACTCTATCCAAAGTCATGTTTATTTGACATCCGCAGAGGTGATTTTATATCAAGGCAATAACTTAAAACGTGCTTGCCAAACCCAGTTCACATTTCATTCCCGTGGGGAAGAAAGGATCTCCATGAAATCTCCCATCTTTCCATTCTAGTTCCTGTTGAACTCTGGTTATGTTTAACGACTACCAATGTGTCAAAATACAGTAGAATAGGAAAAGGGAAAATGATAACATAAAACAGGTTTTAAAAAAACATACAACTGCAGGGTAAAGACCACATTCCTAAAGTTGTTTATGAGTCCATAGCGATTATTTATCACTTCCCCCTTTCCCTAAACACTTTGCATTCTCTTTGCTTTGAGTCATTCTCAGCTTCATTGGGTTCTTTACCTAGGAGGGCATTCCAAACTTTCATATTTAAGGTCGTATTTTTAAAAAGAATAATTGTAAATCTGCCTTCATTTAAACATCTCTTTCGCTGGCTCAAGAGCTTTGTTCTTCAAATGCCCCTTTTCATGCTTGCATCAATATTTTCCTCCCCCAAACCCACCACTATGCTTCTCTCTGATGTTCAGTGGATAATTTCCTTCAC
Organism: Pipistrellus hanaki; assembly: GCF_964339955.1. Lineage (NCBI taxonomy): Eukaryota > Metazoa > Chordata > Mammalia > Chiroptera > Vespertilionidae > Pipistrellus > Pipistrellus hanaki. Next base: position 201,344,552 of record NC_140503.1, on the reverse strand, counting down.
ATGAAAATAGTATTTAAAATTTCCCACCTTAAAATTATAAACCTATTTGATACCTTGTACCTCCCCAGCCTTAGAAACACTGCATAAGTGCCCTATGCAAAAACTCTTTGGAAAAATTATATATGCTCCTTGTCCCATTCTCTGTTGAACCTTATGCAATAGGTCTTGTCCAAAGTCATACAGAGTTAGGGGTTGGACTAAACTAGAACCTAAGTCCCCTGATACTTAGTCGAGCATTCCTTTCATATTGGATTATGAGCAAATTTCATCTCTCTACCTAATATTTACTTTTTATATTGTGTTAACTGAAATATGGTTTTCTTAGCCCTCAGTGAGGTGCACATGAGATTTTGAAATAGTAATAGCTTACTGCCTCTAAAGTAAAACATTATATTGAGACCCCATTTTAGAGCACTCCCAAACTATATTAACTGTTTGTGGTTCATGCACGTGAGGCATTTTGTCACAGTTAGGCAGTGCTGGACTCCAGGGGAGACCACGGAATCCAGAGAGGGGCCAGCAAGAGAGAAATTTTACTCACTAAGGAAAAGCTCAAAGTCATCTTACTTTGAACAAAAATAGATAAACTTTTTCATAAAAGACATATTTTCACAGGCCTACATGATTTTTCATAGAAAAGATTGAACTTATTTTTACTCTCTCAGTTCTATTTGTTTAATAAATGCAGAGTTTGATAACATTTATTCTTATTAAAATTTGACCAGATATGATTCCATCAGAATAATAAATAAAAATGAATATGACATTTTAAAATGTATACATATATCTTCTTTTTGTCAGTAAAAGTAATCTATCATCATGCCTGAATGCTGACACATCAGGTAATTGTTTACTTCTTTGACATAAGAAGTAAAAAGGCTCCAATGGAATACCATCAAAGGCAACAACAACACACCTTCATTGACCTATTGACCTGTAAACATCTTATGATCAGTGGCCTACCTATGTAAAATCATATATCAAATCATCTTAAAGGGCATTCTGGTTCTCTTCCCTACTTTGCAGAGGATGGAATTCAGATCCAGAGAGGTTATGAGTCTTGAAATGCTAGCCCGCTGCTCAGTGGCTTCCTGATCCATTTCTCCAGTCCTTCCATCAAAACAGTATTAATCTGAACTTTATAAATGTTTTGTCAAAAATAAAAAAGTAGGCAACTTCCAGAAGGTAGTGCTTTGAAACAAATAAAGCATTTTTTAAAAAAATTTCATCGGTTTTTAGATAGAAAGAAAGAGAGAGGAAGAGAGACATTAGAAATTTCAATGAGAGAGAAACATGGTCAGCTTCCTCCTGCATGTCCCCGACAGGATCTAGACTGCAACCCCAACCTGGGCAGGTAGCCTGATCCAGAATTGAACAGGGGACCTCTTAGTCCAAGGAATGATGCTCAATCCACTAAACCACACTTGCGAGGCACAAATAAATAATTTTTATAAGTTTTTATTTTTATTATCAAATAAGGGTGAAACCAGGAGCCATTGCCAGTGACTCAAAAATCATAGACTGGAGACCTTTATTCTCTCAGCCCGTAAGTGTTATATGGCTGCCTCTTGTTTATCAGACATGATTTAAAAAACACTGTGATTCTGGCAATGAATAACAAAATTATAACGATTCATCCCTTACTTTATGGAATTTGCAATTTGAAATAAAATACAAAGGATAGAGGATTCAAACCTTGAACATCTTTTTCTTATCTATTATATAGACACAGTACCTTCTTCTTACTGATCTTTTTTGTAAATAATTTATGTTAGTAAAAATGACCTTTGTTTTAAAATAGTAGACAACACAGAGAAAAAAGCAAAAATAATCATTCACTCCAAGCACCTGAAAATCACCAGAGAATATTTTATGAATGTCATTCTATAACTATTGTTATAAAAAATGGAACTATGCGATATTTGATATTTTTTCAAGTTTTAGTAAATCTTTCTTAGAATATACATACTTTTTAGAAAAGTATGACAATTCTAAAGGCATAAGTTAATGAAGCTTCGCATTATAGACAGAAACAAAAGCACCATCAAGAAATTGAAGCCAGAAACCATCTTACTTTTATCATATAAACTAGAGGTCCAGGGCACACAATTCGTGCATGGTGGGGAGGGGGTTGTCCCTCAGCCCAGCCTGCACCCTCTCTAATCTAGGACCCCTTGAGGAATGTCTGACTGCCCACCTGGATCAACCTAAACAGGCAGTCAGACATCCCTCTCACAATCCAGGACTGCTGGCTCCCAACCGCTTACCTGCCACAATTATTATAATTTGAGTTATTTCCAGTTTTGTGCTATCTATATAATAAAACCCTAATATGCAATCGACCAAACTGCGAAACAACCAGTAGCTATAATGTGCACTGACCACCACTAGGCAGATGCTCCATGTAGGAGCTGCCCCCTGGTGGTCAGTGCACTCCCACAGGGGGAGCGCCACTCAGCCAGAAGCCAGGCCCACAGCTGGTGAGTGCAGCAGCAGTGGCAGGAGCCTCTCCTGCCTTCTTGGCAGTACTAAGGACCCCTCAAGGAGTGAGGAGTGAGTCTGAGTAGATACTGTATCCCACAGTATGAGTATCACTGATAGTCTAATACCAGCTATGTTGAAATGCTTTGCCAACTGAGTCCTTTCTCTCAGAGCCTATATATATATTTATATATATGATAATAATTTATCAATAATGACTCACTAAGAGAATCAAAATGATATTTTTATTTAAATGTTTATTTAAAAATAGCTGCAAAGAACAGCAGTGCAATTTTGATATCAGTATCTAGTTCTACTTCCATGAGGGATTGATGCAGAATCTCAACTGATATGGTTGACTTATCCCCAGGTTGAGATGGTCTTCATCCTCTTCTTAATGATCTGTATTATGTTATGTTTCTTGTAAATATGACTGTATTCCCAAGTAAAGAAACAGGAGGGCATCTCTTTTTTCTTCATCTGTGGATTTCTAATACCCAATAGAAGGTAGAAAGCTCAACAAACCCTTTTTGCCATATGAGTGAGTGAATACATCTAGTTCAATGTAACCAACATCTATTAAGCTCAGTTCCATTGGTTTCAAATTTTTATTTTGTGGACATAAAATTCCAAGAGTCATATCAGCCAAGATTTCAATTCATTTCTGATGAAACAAGATTAATGTGAACATGCCTTAGGCCCTAATATATTAGTATAGTTACTGGAGTAAATTCGTATTTTTAAAATATTTTATTGATTTTTTTACAGAGAGAAAGAGAGAGGGATAGAGAGAAACATGAATGAGAGAGAAATATTGATAAGCTCCCTCCTGCACACCCCCTACTGGGGATGTGCCCATAACCAAGGTACATGCCCTTGACTGAAATCAAACCTGGAACCCTTCAGTCTGCAGGCCAATGCTCTATCCACTGAGCCAAACTGATTAGGGCTAAATTCATGTTTGTTTGTTTTTTAATATTCATGTCTTCTTGTGAATAATTCCCCTCTCATCTCTTCCTCCACATCCCTAATAGGAAATCATGGGAATGGACCCCAACTTCCCATGAAGCATCCCCTCACCTATGCTCTTTCTCCAGTGCATCCCCATAAACAATGTTTTGGCACAGCTTTCAGCATTTTGGCACTGGAAGAAATCCACTACAATCATCCAGTGTCAGAAGGCCGAGGGCTGCAGAGGAATCTTTGGCAGCAAATGCCTTCTAAAATCAGCTCCATTTTGAGCACTGTTCAATCTAGCTTGCCAATAAACTCGAGTAATCTAAGCCCAAAACTATTATCCAGTTAACTTGTTATACATTATATGCAGTACAGACAATTCATTTTCTCTAGCTCAATCCAAATACAGCCTCCAATTGATAGTACTGATGTCTACATGTTAACTGTTCAGATTTAACTTCTATTATGAATACAAACCAAGCCTCCTTTGGGAGTTCTAAGAACAGCGTGTGATCTATTTATAAAGTAAAGGCAGGGAAGCTGAGAGGAGATAAATGGCTTTCCTGAGGACATGGAGACCGAGGACTAGAACCCAGATTGCCAGACTCTCAACTCAGGATATTTATATCATATAATCACCTTTATTTTTTTCTCATGAATAACAGAGTAAATACCAGAGATATTAAGTAAATATCAGAATGTCACCCCAATGGCAAGTAAACAAAGGAAAATAAAATGAAGTTTAGAAGATATCAAAATGTTTATATCAAGACATACTGCTACGCTAAGTGCTTTATATGGACAATATTCTAATTCTAACCAATTCTGTAGCTCTAAGGGAGTAGAGAGCACAGGCATGACCCGTTTCCAATCTTCACTTTCAAAATAATTATCAATGTTAACAATTATAGATCAACTGGAGGCCCTTTGCATGATATTCATACAACAGGCCCCTGGCTTCACTCCCAGCTGCCTGGGAGCCAGCAAGTCCCTGCTCCCCACCCCAGCCACCAGAAGCCAGCAAGCCCTTGCTTCTGTCTGCGGCGCCACTCCAGTAGCTCCCTCTGCCTCCTTCCTTCCCCTCATAGCAGTCTTCACACCACTCTGCACATGCATATGCAAATTAACTTCCATCTTTGTTGGGTTGATTTGCATACTCACTCTGATTGGCTGTGGGCGTAACGAAGTGATGGTTAATTTGCATGTTTCTCTTTTATTAGGTAAGATTACTACTTGCCAGGCAGTGCAGGAAAATTCATAATCTCCAACCCTTAGACAGTGGAAGATAGATAACTTGCTATGCTAGTTTCCTACAACTGCCATAGCTAAGTACTACAAACTGGGTGTCCTAAAACAATGTGCCACAATTCCAGAGATTAGGAGTTCAACATATAAATATCCACAGGCCATGCTTCCTTTGATGGCTCTAGGGGAGTTGAATTATTCCATGCCTCTTCTAGCTTCTGATATTTTCCAGTAGTTTATTATATTCCTTGACTTGTATATGCATTCCTCTGTGTTTTTACTCATTTCCTCTCTTGCATGTCTATTTCTGTGTCCAAATTTCACCTATTTATAAAGACTCCTGTTATACTGTATTAAGGCCCACACGAATGACTTCATTTTAACTAATTGTATCTGTAATCATCCTATTTCCAAACAAAGTCACATTCTCATATCCTCTTTGATAGGACACAATGCCATCCAAGCTACCAAGCTACCAGGCATTAGACCAAGTGTCTAATCCAATCTGTCTCCCTTGGACAGATGTTTGAAAATCAGCATTTGGAATGCTCATAATTATGATTAACAAGCTACTCTAGAGACCTGGAATGGAAGGGGTAAGGTTCTCTGAAAGAAACTCACTCCACAAATCTGATGCAAAAATAAATATAATAATGCAGGAGGACCAAGGTCCATACTCCAAGCTGGATCTAAACAAAGTGGTGAGTGATACTAATAGATGCACTCATGGTGAAACATGATCCATGCAATCCCAGGGGATTAGTACAGCACAACAGTTAAAATTGTTAAAACCCAAGTAACCCCCTCCTAGAGCTCAATTTTAACCATTGTGCTAGACCATATACTGGGTATGTAATTTTAGGCCATCAGTTAACCTATGAGCCTCACTTTTCTCATCTGCAACATATTTTTGACAAGATCAACAAATTTAGATAACTTGCAAATTTGTAAATATCAAATAATGTGTAGAAAAACATATACTGACTGATGCTTTTTAACTCTTACTATTAGTTTGTGGTGGAGGGTCCACTGAAATGTTAGTCTTGTGCAAACAGATCTTATCTTCCTTTCCTTGCTTCACAAATATATTGAATAGTATGCCCTCAGTTTAGGAGAAGTATTGATAATTTCCCAATATAATTCCAGGAATTATATTTGGCCTGTGTTCTGATAAGACTGGTAGAGTCCATCTTCTTTCCATCACTCTCCACTCGATCTAAAATAATACTTCTGCCGAAACCGGTTTGGCTCAGTGGATACAGCATCGGCTTGCAGACTGAAGGTTTGATTCTGGTCACTGGCAGGTACTTTGGTTGTGGGCACATCCCCACATAGGGGGTGTGCAGGAGGCAGCTGCTCAATGTTTATTTCTCATCGGTGTTTCTAACTTTCTATCCCTCTCCCTTTCTTTCTGTAAAAAAACAAAAAAAAATATATAAAATAAAATAAAATAAATAATACTTCTATCTGAACACAGTCTCTGACATTATTTTTTTATTTTTTATTTTTTATTTTTTTATTTTATTAAATTATTATCTGTGTACATATTTTAACATTGATTTTTAAATGCTTATTTGTTTTTCTTAATTTGGTCTGGATCCTGATGCAGAGAAGCTGAGCATTTGACCAATGATACACAACAAGCATCATAGCCTAAATCCAAATTCAGTCTGAGATTCATCCAGAGTCACCATGCATTTCTGTCTCTCTAAAACAGCAGAACAAAAGTTTCCACAGAATGTCAACTGAATTTAGACAGTCAATTTAGAAAACTACTCCAAGTGACACAACATATATTTTATAAAACAAAAATGTAATCTGTGAATAAATGCCTTCAACTTATCTATTTTAGTGGCTATCATAAAGTTATACAAAAAAAAAAAAAAAGCATTCAGTCATGCTTCATTGGTTACTTAAAGCAATTCTTTATCATTTGATTTTCCAATGTTCACTGATTCATCCATTCACTCATCTGGCATGCTAGGCCCTTGGAATACAAAGAGAAATGGCAGCCTGACCACAGCTTGAGCACTCAGCAAAGGTACCTACCATTATGAAAAAGAAGCTGAAATACAGCCTAGACACCACTACCTGTGGTGCACCCAGAATGTGTGAATCACTAGAAAGTGTTTTTTCCTGGTGGTTCAGTTTCCTAATTCCTACTAAGGCAGACCCTGTCCCAAAGGGGTGTAGACTGATAGTTTCTTCCCTGCCACCAAGGTACCTGCTAACAACGTAAACCTTTAGGGACAAAGAAAGCACTCTCTAGTAATTTTGACTTTGTGATTGCATGATGGAGACAATGTAATATTTGGGAAGTCCAAGGACCTGCTTTTCAGTTCTATTTTCACTGATTCCCCTTTCTACCTTCTATTTGCTTTGGGTATATATAAAACTTCCTGAACCAGCTTTTACAAAATGGAACCACCCAGTCTAACTAGGTTCTATTTGCCAGGACCTAGGAATGTGGAAGAATATGAAAAGACTGAGAGGAAGGGGTTAACAGCTTTAGTAAATTAGAATATGTAACCAAAAGGAATCACTGCAAGTTGAGAAAAATGGTCTTTGGTGATCCACAGGCATGCATTGCAGGTTCTCTCAGCTTGCTCCCAACTATGAAGGTCTGTGAAATGCAGCACTAACTAGTAGTAAATCAAAGAAGTTGAGAAAGCCATTTTTTAGTAATTCCTTTTTTGTACATACTATGTCTTATTCAGGTTAAAAATTCACTTTTCATTTTTTGTTCAGAATGTTGCCAAAGGAACCTGAAGGGACAGAATAGTTCCCATGATCACAGACTAAGTAGTCTTATATATATATATATATATATATATATATATATATATATATATATATATATATATATTATTGATTTTTATCAGAGAGGAAGAGAGAGGGATAGAGAGTTAGAAACATCGATGAGAGAGAAACATTGATCAGCTGACTCCTTCACACCTTCCACTGGGGATGTGCCCGCAACCAAGGTACATGCCCCTGACTGAAATCAAACTTGGGACCCTTAAGTCTGCAGGCCAAACTGGGTAAGTCCAAACTAAGTAGTCTTAACTTGTACTTAAATAATGGTTTGCTGTCAACAATATTAAGACCCTTTTTGAGTAGGAATATTATTTTTGTGTCATTTCTGACCTTTTGGAATCCAATAGGAAGAAAATAACCAATATGCTTATATTTATAAAAAGAGGACAGTCTTATTCATTGACTCCTCAGGGAACTATATGCCATAATAAGTTGATAACTTTGGTTTCTGTCACCCACATAATTCTAGTAACCTCCTAACTCATGTCCTTGTCTTAGTGCCTCTCCATTCCATTTGGTTATATTCTGATGTCCGATATACACTCCTGAAGCACAGATTTGAGAATGTTACACAAACATTGCCCCAGTCCCTCATGCCCACTAAAATGATCCTAAGAAAGTTCATGATGTCCTCCACATAAATCCATTTCAAATTTTGCTGCCACACACTTCTTCTGCATAGACTCCATGACCAGATAAACTTGTCTTTGCTTGTCATTGGAGACAATGCTCATTCACTTTTCTCAATGCTTTCTCTCACATAAAAAGTCCTTCTGTCATCTTTTCTGTTTAATCTCTGCCCATATGTCATAGTCTAAACCCAATGCCCACTTGTCCATGGTGTATAAGCACAAAAAGAAAAAGAGTGGAAATTAAAATGGGGATGGAAAATAAGACTTAATGTAAGAACTATTTTTAGGGTTGAATTAACAGTATTTAGTTGCTCATTTTAAATGTGAGGATTAATACTAAATATTAATATGTAAGCTACTATTGTTTAGCACTTACCCCATATCCAATTCTATACAATATGTTCTGCTTGTTGACTATTTTATGACTATCCTGGTGAAGTAACTGCTATTATGATCCCAGATTAAAAATGAGAAAATAGCTATAGGTGTTAGTAAACTATTCAAGGTCTCATAGCTTGTAAAGTTGACATTTGAGTGCAGGTTTGTCTTATCATGAGGAAATGACATGAAATTTTATAAACTGAGGACATTGGTTGTCTTTTGAGAGAAATTAGCAATGAGAATCATCTTAAAATGTTTAATTTTAAAACATTTAAATAATGTTTAAGAGGACACATCCACCAGTTAATTGCACATTTGGGAATAGAACTTGGGAAATAAAACATTACTATAGATATTGATTTAAGAGACGTTTATATGCTGGTAAGGAATAAAGTTCTGAGTAGATCTATCACTAAGTGAACAAAAACAAGTACAGAAAAGAGGAGATCAAAAACTGATATTGTGTAAAATTTTCCATGAATAATAATGAAGAAGAAATTGGAAGAGGGAAGCCAATTGCAAGAGATACGCTGGAGGCAATGGTATTATGATGTTGTAAATACAGATCTTGGAGATCCCTGAACAAGAAGTTCTTGCAGGTCAGTGAGAGCAGAAGCCAAATGGAAAGAGGTTAAGGAGTGACTCATCTAGATATTTTAGACTTCATCAAAGAAGGAAGTTGGCTCTTAGTCTGGATTGTTCATTAGAAAGACCTTTCTTTAAGTGTCATTTCTTAGTAGTTACTCCTCTAAGAACCTTGTTCCCCATTCTGAGAGACTTTCCAGGTAATGTGATCCTTCCATGTCCTCATAACTATTCTTCATGTACACTGAGTGAAACAGCACATTCTTTTTGGACAATTGCTCTTTTCTAATGAACTGTACAAGCTCCAAGATGTACCAGTAAAGTTCAAGTGACTATTAAAAGATTGAAAATGTTGACCTACCATTGTTCTTTGGTAATACCAATGTGTGAATGCCATTGTGATTATATGTGATTAAAGTCCTTCATAATAGAGAGGATGTAATTTTGTCTCAATACCTCAACTAGTACACCTCTCATAAATGAGAGCACACATGCACACACACACACACACACACACACACACACACACACACACACTTAACTCTAGCACCAAACATATTATATTTACTAGGCATTCCAAAGTGCTTGTTGAATGAATTAAGAGATGGGTGACTGAAAAATCAAATGAATAAAAAACTTGGTAAGTTAGAAAACAAATAGCTACATGCATTAGGTGTGCTTTATAAAATGACAAACATAGAATGCAGAATTAATCATCTATGACTTTGAATCTAGTGAACAAATATTTATGCATTGTTTACTATATGCCAGACTCAGCACAAATCACATAAAATAAAATACAAGGTGAATAAAGCACAGTCCTTGCCTTTGAAGAAATCTTGTACTAATGAGAGAGATGAATAAGTAAATAATTCATAATGAAAGATGTATTTGGTGTTGTGGCAGATAAATTAATCCTGCAGGGAAGGGTCAGAGAATGCCACATTGATACTTGAGGAACAATTGAAAGAGCAAATGGAAGCTGATCAACTTAAAAAAATGGCAGTGTAATGAGGTGAGTTGGGTTAACATTCCTAAAAGAGGCGATGGTATTAGGAAAGGCATAGAAGCATGCAAATGCACTGCACTACACTGAGATAGAAAGTCTTAATTGTGATTTTGAACGGAGAACCCAAAGAAGGTAATAGACAGGAAACCAAAGGCAAACCCAGGCCAGGGTGTGCAGATCCTGAGCATTACATAACCTTTCTTGACAATCTAGTTTTCAGTGTCCTACTGTTGTTCCTCATGAATATCAGTGATCTATACTTTTAGATCTACTAAATATAAACAAATATATTTTTTTTAGAATACATAATAAAAATATTTAAATCTTCACATGTCCTATAGTGACTGACATACAATACATTGAGATGTTGCCAAAGTATGTGAAAAATAAAAATTGGCTATATTTACACACCACATAAAAATGCTTAAAATCTAAGCTAGTTTCCTTAAACAAAGAGATCTCTATTTTCCTTAAGCACAGAGACCACAAAAGATTGAAGGGCAATATATATGTAAGCAATGAATTCAGCACTTAAATTTCACTCTATTCAAGTCCAAAGGGAACAGCCTGCCTCAGCCAAACTCAGATGACCCCAAGTTGCACAAGTAATTCTTTATGTTATATGAACCTGAAAATCTCAACAGGAGTTTACATAGTGCAAACTAAATATAAAACTAAGCCCCAACCATCCTCTCCCAAAGTCACCAAATCTCATGTCCTCTGACCACATTCACTACTGAGTTATTGCTGAATCCTGAGTTATTTTGATTGCTAAGTCTACTCTGCCCAGTTCCTAATATCCTGTATAATAAAAGGCTAATATGCAAATAGTCCCCTCGACTAGAAGTTTGACCAGGAGTTCAACCAGGAGGCAGGGCCAACTGGCCAACTGCTGGCATCCCCTCCCTCTAGCTAGCCCACCCCCAATCACCCAATCAGGTGGGCTGGCCGGACCCCACTCATGCATGAATTAATGCAGTGGGAATTCTAGTATTAACTATAATATTCAAAAAGAAACAGTAATAATCAAAAGATCTGACTAGTTTAATTGCTTTATCCTAATAGGTGATTCTACCTAGGAAATAAAAAAAATGTGATAAATGTATTGAAGAGTCAGACATTTGAGAGAAACCTTAGGTTATTATTGGTCAGCAACAGGGAAAGTATGTGAAGCTTTGTAACAACAATCTCTAAGTTAAAATGGTTTTCAAATATTTTCCAGGTATCTTTCCTAGCAATGGATTTTCTTTTCTTTTGAAATTAAATATTAACCAAAGAAAATGTTTTTAAAAAGAAGGAAATTTTAACATAACTTCAATATCCAGAAAGCAGAATTATGGGATGCTCTACCTGTGGTATATACTTGCATATTTAGGATCTTTGAAACATTTAGTTTTTAGCAACTAAGATGTTTATATTGAGAAATCAGGCATTAAAAACCATTAGAATCATAAAACTAAATGCCAATTAAAGGGCAATGCAGCCCTGGCTAGTGTGACTAAGTTAGGCATTATCCTGTGTACCAGGAGGTTTCTGGCTCAATTCTAGAACAAGGGCACATGCACAGGTTGTTTGACCCCTGACCCCTCATAGGAGCATGCAGAAGGCAGCTGATCTATGTTACCATCTCACATCAACATGGGTGTGGTTTTTTTTTCTCTTTCTCTCCCTCTCCCCTCCCCCGCCAAAAACTTAACACATTGCAGATGGATCACAAGAATTCTTGCTTCATATTGCACAGTGTTGTATAAAGTATCATACTTTAAAAAAAATATTAGCTTGTAAGAACATGTAATAAATAACTTAATAATGCAATGGGTATTTAATTTTAAAGTGTGCCTTTAACATTTATGTAAAATTAGAGGCACATTGCATGAAGAAATTTGTGCAATAGGCCTTCCTTCCCTTGGTTTCCAACAATGGTTTTCCTCTGGCACCCGGGACCCAGGCCTTCGCTCCAGCCAAAGTCTGCCATCTTCATCTTCACTGCAGTCTGCTTTTTTCATCTTTACTGCAGACTCCAGCTGGAGTCTTCCATCTTCCTCTTCACTGTACACTCTGGCCGGAGACTGCCATTTTTGTTCCTGTAGATCCCTTTGCCCCCAACCTCCCTCTCATAGCAGGCTTCCTGCCCCACCTGGCCACTTCACATCTGGAGCAGCTGAGTGGCCGCCATCTTTGGCATTCTAATTTGCATACTGATCGGCTGTGGGCATAGCAGAGGTACAATTTACATATTTGTCTATTATTAGGTAAGATGTTTTTTGTAATTGTTTAATAGAAATTTAGCTGGCCACTGGGGAAAGCTAGCAATGAAACTACTGGTCTGCAATGTGTTAATAAATTATTTCTTAAATAAATAAATGAATAAATAAATAAATAATAAAAGAGCAATGCAAATAAAAGTTCTTTCTTAGGTTATTTCTAAAAAACTTAGAATATTGCTCTTATGAGAAAGGAATCCTTCATTAATAATGTCCTATATAGCAAACAAATACCCTGCACTGCAAAAGTTCTAAGTGATACTGGGCATGGGATTGACAGAATTTAGGTTTTTGTTTAGAACAGATGTGGACTTTGTCAGCTCAGGCTGCTGTTACAAAATACCATGTTCTGGCTGGCTTTAACTTTAGAAACCTATTTTCTCACAGTTTCTGAAGGCAAGAATTCCTAGATCAAGATTGAGAACCACTAGCAGACTCGCCTAAGACCATCAGAAAACACAGATATTTACATTACAATTCATAACATTAGCAAAATTACAGTTATGAAGTAGCAACGAAAATAATTTTATGGTTGGGGGTCACCACAACATGAGAAACTGTATTAAAGGGTCATGGCATTAGAAAGGTTGAGAACCACTGTCCTAGATCAAGGTGCAGGTATATTTGGTGTCTGGTGAGAGCTCTCTTCCAGGTGCATGGAGGAAAGAGAGAGCCCTGCTGATCCTCTTCTTATAAGGATACCAGTCCTATCATATTAAGGCCCCACTAAATTTTAATTACTTCCTCATAGACCTTATCTCCAAATATAGTCACATTGAGGGTTAGGACCTCAACATATGAATTTAGAAGGGACACTTAACTAGAAATATTTAAACCTCCTACTACTTTCTTCATATTCTTGATGGAAAAGGTTACCTGGAAAATATTTAAAAACCTAGAGATGTTAATATTAGTTGCCAGAAGTTTCCACTGAAAGAAAAACTTAAAACAAGTGAGGGTATGTTACTGTGCTACCTTCTCACTGGCAAGCAGCCTATAGAAAATCCCACAGTTCCACCCACCATATTCCACAATACTTTGAATGAAATAATATGTATCTGTCACCAAAATCTCCATATCTTTTTAGCCCAACTTTTCAAACTGTGCTATAGTTTGTCTCACATACTTGCCTGAGCAGTTTGAAGGATGAAACTACATACCAGTCAAGTGGAAGAGGTATTGCTTTATATATATAGCACACCAAAATTCTTTAAATAGGAATAAAAATTCAAACATTCAGAATAGAGAGCAATATTATAGCGAGGCTTATGAAATTACCAGATGAGTCTTCACAGCTATGGGACTAGAAGGTTTCGAGTTCAATCACCAGTCATGTAACCTCTGAATTTTGTTTATTGCAGGACACATTAATGACTGAATTCATCATTATGATCAGTAAAATGATAAGAGATTTCCAGGTGTGCTTTGAACCTAACTTCTTCTAAGCATAGATTCTATAGAAAAAATGGAATTAATTTTCCTTCCTGATAAAACATCTAATATCGTATATTTTTCAGACTTGATCTTGTCCTGACATCTTAAGGTGTAATTCAGTAACAAGAATGAAGATGTCAGAAATGGTGAGGTGAGAAAAAGTAGGTTTCCAGGTGTTGGTACAAACTTACTTTTCTGGCTAGATCTAGTTTCAAATTCTTGTTTCCCCACTTCCTGGTTGAGTCACTTTGAACAATGCATTCCTTTCCCCAAGCCCCAGGGTCCTTATCTGAAATCAAATAAAAATACCTACTTTATAGGGCCATTCTGAGGATTAAGTGCTGTACTATTTGTGAAACTCTCAGCATCATTTTTGTATAGCCCATGGTGCCCCAAATGGTAGTGAGTATTCCTATTCATGCCACTAGCAAGGATGCTGTGAGTTTCTGCTATCTGAAATGTCTCATGTTTATGGAATATTTGTAAATTACCATTCAAAGACAAGCCTGTAAAGATCTTTATACAAGTTTCTGCCTAATCTAAAATATCACTGGCTCTATTGTCAGATGAACTAATTCCATTAGGATCTGTATTCCAGGTTATTCATTAGAAATCTAACTCCACACAGGCATTAGATCAAGGATGAGATGAGAGGACTAGATATTCATCCCCAGCACTTCACATAATAAATAAGCAAGTCTTCACAGCAATTCTCATTTTCCAGATGATGGCACAGAGGTTCAGAGAGGTTAAATGAATTGTTCAAGTTATTCTAGCTCCTAAGTAGCTATGCTAAATTTTAGATGAGACCTTTATAAAAATTACTTTGAGTATATTGTAGTTTAGGAGTAGGCAAGCATCTATTTATTTGTTTGTTTGTTTATTTATTTTTTATTTATTTATTTTTGTAAAGGGCCAGATAATTTAGTCTTTGCAATTCAACTTGACTTTGCCTCTAGGATACAACTCTGCCCCTTGAAAGCAGTTATTGAAAAGGGTAAACAAATGAACATGGCTGTAGTCCAATAAAACTTTATTTATAAACCCGGCTGCAAGCTAGATTTGACTCACAGGTTGTAGATTGCAGTCCTCTGTTCTAGTTAATAGTTATATTATAAGCTAATTCTAACAGGGACACTTTAGCATTACAGAAAACTGTGTTCTTTTGTGTGTCTCCCAAAAGAATGTCTTGAATTGTAATTGTCTAAGTCACAATAAAAGCATTTCCCATAATCCATTAAGAAATTGTGCTTCATTGTGTATTGTTAGCCTAAAGTACATATTTAGTCACTCAAATGTATCTTAGACAGATTGGCACAGTAGTCACTTCATATATATTAAATGAACAAATGAATGAATAAGCAAATAAAGAAGTTATTGGTTTGTATTGAGGCAGAATGTCTGCATCATAATTTTCCCCTACCCAGAAAAATGTGTTGGAATTTTATAAGATATCTCCTATGTGCCAGGTACTCTATTAAGAGTAAGGTTGTAGAGAAGAATAAACCATATTCTTCCCTTTCCAAGGATTTTAAGTGTGAGGGGAAAGTAAACTACTTAAGAATGAGTATTATATTTATGAAACTTGTGTTGACTCAGGCTACTCAGATGTAGTAAATGGACTAATACAGGAATAAACCTCAAATTTAGCTTCCAATTTATATTGTGCTATTACTATTTAAGTGCAAGAATCTACCCTTTACACAGCACAATCAAGTTATGTCTACAGTTAGCCTGGATTGAAGTGATTTCAGGATGATAAAAACTAGAAACAGCATTCTTTATTGGATATAGTTTGCTTGCTATCTCTTTATTTTATTTTTAAAAATCAGTGGTAGTGCCCTCAAACTTCATATTGGCTCTTTGGATCCAGTGTCATTTTGGAAGTGAGTCATATAAATTATATCCCTTATAGCTTGTATTCTTTATTCCTTATCTTATACTTACCTGGTTTTATCCAACTGCCTCTTCTGAACATTTTTCTTAACTTCAACCATGCAACCACAACAGAGTGGAGCATAAGTAGGTTTTATCATTATTGTGTAACATTCATGAGGGACAACAAAAATTGCCAATGCTAAGCTGGTGACAATTCAAGGAAGATGAATCAAATGCCAAAATATGTGGGAAAAATATCAACACATAAAAAAACAGAAAAAGAAATGTCTGAAATTATCATGGCATCGCTTCAGAAGACAAGATATTAAGAAAGGGGGTGGAAAATAGTCATCTAATCTGGATGCAATAAGTAGGTTTCATTTGTCACAACCCTGGGATATGAGTCTTTCACATCATTGTGAAGGATGCTTAGAGTGTTATAATAGAACTAAAAAAATGTGGAAGCATTTGATTTAATGCATAGACATCAGTTTTGTCTGCCAAATCCCAAGGAAGACATCTATGAGCCCATCAATCAACATTAGGATCTCTGTGTTGAGCAAATGACATCTAAATCATAAAGCCGTCATCATTTAAAATGCATTTTAAATCACTGCTCCACTACCATTCATAATGGGTATATTTTTAACTCTAATAATTAATCAACTCTGACACATTTCCTTTCTTTTTTTCCCTACTCTTCTCTGACATCCTTCTTTGATACGGAGCCATTTTTAATTTCCTGTATGCAGAAAACCAGCCAAGGTATTCAGGTTCTAAGTTTCATCTACAAAGGGGCCCTGGAGGTTTATAAATTAAGAATTAAAAAACAATCTTCAGTTGAGATAGTATCTTGACATGCATGTGACATGATCAGAGTGACATCTCCATCGGAACACAAATTCACTGCTTGCGACTGTATCTCACAAAGGCCTTTCTGGAAAATGATGGCCCTCAAGCTCGCAGCCATATCGCATTTCCCCACCTCTTTGAGAACCAGTTCATCAGATAATTTCTCTTAAAGAGATTCCAGTACTATAATTTGCCTGCGCTTTAATCAACAGTGAGATAATATAGAAGCCGCATTAAATGATTCAGAATGATTTAGTCGGCAGGAAACCCATTAGCCTAACCATATTTTCCCATACTTTTCAGCACCATGTCCTGTCATCTGGAAATAATAGGTACCATAAAAGCAAATTCTAAAAGCTTAAAAAAAAGTTCAGATAGAGCGCCCGGTGTTTATTTGGAGGTTGATATTACCACAAATTAATCAAAATGAGAATTTTTTCCAGTATATTTGAATTCAATTTCTCTATGAAGGAATGCTAAAGCATTGCATTTAAGTATGATATATTTGCATATTTACTTTCATCAGATCGGAATATGCCAGATGTGCAAACACAGAATCATACTAACATAGATATTTTCATTTCTAGTAAATCAGTGTGTGAACTAAACAAATAAAACTATTTAAAAAAAAGAAATAAGGAAATGGCAACTTGAGATTGACTAGTATGTACTAATGCATTTTTAGTCAGTAGTCAATCTAAGGGTTCTTTCTTTGTTATTTTTTAATTGACTATCAAATCTCCAAGATGTCTTAAATGCAGTAGAGATAACGATTCAAAATCTCAATCAACAAAGTTTAATAAGTGTGATTAGAGGGGAGACATAAGGGAGTAGAAATATGAAAATGTAGATCTGATCACCCTGAGACTATGAGTACTGCTAGAGTTCCTCAAAGTTTATGAGCTCTCAATGAATACTAATTAATAATGATCTTGCTTTCTTAATATTTGATACCCCTCAGTCCTCAGAATGTGTTACCATAGCAATCTAAGACATAATGAGTCTATTTTATAGCCAGCAGAAAGAGTAGTTGAAAGAAATAAAGTTTCAAATGATAGGGTGATCGCAATAGCTGGAATTAACTCAATTTTCTTTCATTGAAGGACAATTTCTACTTATGGTTTTGCAGGAAGAGACATTGGTAACAGTATAGTAGTTAGTAGAAAATGGTAATTCTTAATAAAAACCCTGAATTCCAATTCCAGAACTCAATATAGGCTAGGTCTCTGCAAGGTGAAGATAAAGAGGAAGGTTATGGAGTAATAACCTTTACCTGTCAAGTTTTAATTAAATAATTAATTTTAATTATATAATTCAAATCAAATAGATTTCATTGGTCTCTTTGATTGTTACACTATTTATGAAAATATACTCAGTGAAGCTACATGGAATAATCTAGTGGAGTCACCAATCTGCAATGATTAAGACGTGGTTTCCCTGTGCCATCTGCCTCCAAGATCAATGTAAGGATGAAATGAGCTATGACATTAAAGTTGTTAATATAACAGTTCTGGCCCTTAGTAAGTAAAACCTTAAATAATCCTTGTTCTCATGGAGGTGATGGTTAAAAGGGTAGACAAGAGGAGTGAATACATCTACAATGGGAAAAGAAGTGCAGTCTTACTGATCTACTGAAAACAAGAGCCACACTTTATGATACTTATTTTATAAAAAAAAAAAAAAAAAAGGCCCGATGCATGAAATCCTCAGCCCAGCCTGTGCCCTTTCCAATCTGGGACCCTTGGGGGGATGCTCAACTGGGGATCAGGCCTAAACTGGCAGTCGGACATCCCTCTCACAATCCTGGACTGCTGGATCCTAATTGCTCACATTCCTGACTGTCTGGTCACTCCCAACTGCCCCCCTCTGCTGGCCTGATTGCCCCCAACTGCACCCCATCTGCTGACCTAGTCACCTCTTATGCCCCCCTGCCAGCCTGGTCACCCCAACATCCCCCCTCTGCCAGCCTGGTTGCCCCTCACAGCCCCTCCGCTGGCCTGATCACCCCACATAGCCTGCTGTTCAATCATTTGATTGTCCCTCACTAACCCCCCTGCCAGCCTGTTTGTAGGCATCCATCTTGTGAGGGTGTGGCAGTCAATTTGAATATTACCTCTTTATTATATAGGATATGTACATTACACACTTTTAAAATGTAATACTCACCTAATATTTACCACAGCCTGAATAGATAGAAACTATCTTTCTTCCCACTTTATGGATGAAAGAAACTTAGACACATGGAAGTTATATAGCTCACCCAAAGTCACAGAACTAGTGAGTGTCAGAGTTGCAATTTTAACCCAACAAATTGACACTATGGTCTTAGATAACAGATAACAGACTATTTGTCCAGCCTGCCATGTGCATCTGTATTGTGGCTATTAGCAATGAAATTATAGCCATCTGACTAATTTATGATAAATGCAAACTGTTTTCAAAATAGCATCCTTTTGGTAGCCCAGCAATTATGAGACCAAAATCATAAGGATATTTTTTCTCCAAATATACAGGCCTAAAGCAGAGTAGGTTCAGTTAAGTTTGTGCTAATTCAGCCTTATTATCTCTTCTAAGTATAAGCAGAAAACTTTGGACTATGAATAAAAAAGATGTCTGTCTTCATAGAACTAAGATCCTGTGCCAATAAGAATGATAAAGAATAAAGTGTTTTGTTTCAACATCATTAAACTAAAGCAATTCAGCCCCAAATGCAGGATCCCAAAATTATCTAGATGTAGATCATTCTTGATGATGTAAAAGAAAATTTGGATTTTGTTTTAAAGTATCCAAGGGAACAACATTGTGCAAAATTTGGGATGAAAGAGCGGGGGGAAATCCCAAAGCCTTCCAAATATATTCCACCCACACTACAGTTTTAGACAACATTGTCAGAGGAGAAACATTTAACACTCCCTTTCTTTAAAGTTGGATTTGTTTAACTGGCCAGGGCTTAAGAAAATGTTATGTTTATTCTGTGGGAATATTTGTGAAGTACGAATTTAACTTGGCTACTACAAAATTGTTTTTGTTGTTTGGGTTTCTTTAATGTTAGTATCTGGGATGACTTTGTTTTCTTTGGGGTGGAGGAAGCCACTTTTCATATAATTTAGTGGTTATATGAAACCACCACCATTGACTCTCATGCATTCCATATAATATATATAATATATATTTCTTCAGGGTCTGTTTACCCCAAATCCAAGAACTTCTGCATAAAATTTGCTTAATTTTAGAAAGATGTAAACCACAGGGAGGATTATTCTAGATGACGCTAAACTACAGGGCTTCCCTAAGCAGACTGCATCTGATTTCACTGCTCTCCTCTGTCTTCAACCCTGTCTTGGGGCCTCAATTTAAAATCCACCTTTTCTGTGGAATCTCAGAGGGAAAGTGGGGCTGGAGGGTGGAGATAGGTCAAAAGCTATCAACCAAAGAATTTATATGCATATATGCATAATACATGGACACAGACAATAAGGTGGTGAAGGCCTGGGGCAGGGGGTAGAGGAGGTTAAAAGATGTCAATAGGGGTAAAGAAGGACATATGTAATACTTTCAACAATAAAGATTTGAAAAAAAACACACACACACATAAAAGCCACAGTTTCTGACATAGTACAAGCCTGAGTTAGAAAACTAGACAAGTTTCTCTCTAATAAATACAAAGCTTGAATCTTCTTTCTCCATGTCCACATCTGCTCACATTCTGACCTTCTCTCTCCCAACACACATGATACACATAAACCAAAGAGTTTCAAGTGGTCTCAGGCTGTGCTTTATTATAATGTTATATAAGAACATTATACAACCTTAAAACAGCTCCAAGCCAGACTCATCCACAGGCAACAACAGGACAGTCTGATTAAAGACTTTATTCACTAGTTGGCAAATGGGAGAGCTATAAGAAGCACAATGAGAAATTTTCAATGTTTTTCAACTTTAAGTTATAGGTCATTCTTTTCCTCCTTTTAGTTTTCATAGAAAATCTATAGATAGATGATAGATAGATAGATAGATAGATAGATAGATAGATAATAGATAGATAGATAGATAGATAGATAGATAGATAGATAGATAGATGATAGATATAATATGCAAATTGTTCATGACACGGTAATGTCACGACCACTCAGGAGGAGGTTGTACACTCAGGTGGCGGGAGGGGACTGCGTGCATGGTTGGCAAGCCATAGATGGTGCAGGCCTGGAGAAAAGATGACCTGCCAGCCATGCACACTGGCAGTCCCCTCTCTGCCTGTGAGCTGCAGAGGAAACACCTTTCCTGACCTTTCACTGGCTAAGCTCCCAGTATGCCACTCTTGGGTAGTAAGAATCCAAGAAGTTGATCTAGAGTTTTTCCACCTCACTTTTGGAGGAAAAAATGAAAGCCTGCTGCTGGAGGGGCAAAGACAATGTCATATCCTGCTCTAGCGGGTTTGCCTCAGTGGATAGAGCCTTAGCCTGCAGACTACAGGATCCTGATTCAATTCTGGGCAAGGGCATGTACCTAGGTTGCAGGCTCCTCCCTGGCTGGGGTCCAGGTCAGGGCTCATGTAGGAAGCAACCAATTGAAATGTCCCTTTCACATTGATGTTGCTCTCTGTCTTTCCCTCTTTCTTCCATGCTCTCTAAAAATTAATGGGAAAATATCCTCAGTTAAGGAAAAGGAAGGAGGAAGGAAGGAAGGAAGGAAGGAAGGAAGGAAGGAAGGAAGGAAGGAAGGAGGAAGGAAGGAAGGAAGGAAGGAAGGAAGGAAGGAAGGAAGGAAAGAAGGAAGGAAGGAAGGAAGGAAGAAAGAAAGGAAGGAAGGAAGCTCATATCCTATGAAAGAGTCATCTTAAAAATGACTAAAGAAAGTTTGTCATTTTCTCATGGTGAAAGGACTGGAGTCTGTGTTGATGAAAACACCTTGGCAGCTGCGGCAGCTGCGGCAGCTGGCAGTGGCAGCAGCAGAGGGGTGATGGGGGCGGCGCCTTCCCCTGATCATCCTGGTCACCTCCCACGTAGGTAGGCGGCCAGACTGTGACTTAGGCTCGCTCTCCATGGAGAGCGGGCCTAAACCATCAGTAGGAGGTCCCCTGAGGGCACCTGCTCTGTGAGAGGGCGCAGGCTGGGCGGAGGGGACACCCACACACACACCAGTGCATGAATTTTCATGCAAAGGGCATCTAGTATAAAATAAAGTATAATTTGTACCTCAATCCAACTGGAAATGGACTAGAATGTGTGTGTGTGTGTGTGTGTGTGTGTGTGTGTGTGTGTGTGTGTGTGTGTGTATATATATATATATATATATATATATATATATTGGGTCGGCAACTAAGTAATTGCGGGTTTCACACATATATGGCTTCAGTTGAATTTTTAGGTTTGCAGACGTAGTACAAATGTAAAACACATTCTGTTATTTGATAGTTGGCTATTCAGCTGTTAATCAGTAAAAAAAGTTTTTTGATCTGTTTTGTAGTTTTCGTTTGGCGTTCGTTGAAAAATGGAAAATCAAAAGGAACATTTTCATCATATTTTGCTTTTTTATTTCCGCAAAGGGAAAAACGCATCGCAAGCTCATAAAAAGTTATGTGCTGTTTATGGTGACGAAGCCTTAAAAGAACGGCAGTGTCAAAATTGGTTTGCCAAATTTCATTCTGGTGATTTTTCACTCAAAGATGAAAGACGCTCTGGTCGTCCAGTTGAAGTTGATGACGCCCTAATCAAAGCAATAATCAATTCAGACTGTCACAGTACAACACGTGAGATTGCAGAGAAGCTTCATGTATCACATACATGCATTGAAAATCACTTAAAACAACTTGGCTATGTTCAAAAACTCGATACATGGGTTCCTCACGAACTGAAAGAATCACAGTTAACGCAACGCATTAGCAGCTGCGATTTGCTAAAGAAACGTAATGAAAATGATCCATTTTTAAAACGACTGATAACTGGCGATGAAAAATGGGTTGTTTACAACAATATCAAGTGGAAAAGATCGTGGAGCAGGCCAGGTGAACCAACTCAAACAACATCAAAAGCTGATATTCATCAAAAGAAGGTTTTGTTATCAGTTTGGTGGGATTACAAAGGAATTGTCTACTTTGAACTCTTACCACCCAACCGAACGATCAATTCTGATGTCTACATTGAACAACTAACGAAATTAAACAATGCAGTTGAAGAAAAGCGGCCCAAATTGACAAATCGAAAAGGTGTTGTATTCCATCATGACAATGCAAGGCCACACACATCTTTGGTCACTCGGCAAAAATTAATGGAGCTTGGCTGGGATGTTTTGCCACATCCACCATATAGTCCTGACCTTGCACCATCTGATTACTTTTTGTTTCGATCTTTACAAAACTCCTTGAATGGTAAAAATTTCAATAATGATGATGATGTCAAATCGTACCTGATTCAGTTTTTTGCTAATAAAAACCAGAAGTTTTTTGAACATGGGATTATGATGCTGCCTGAAAGATGGCAAAAGGTCATTGATCAAAATGGGCAATACATTACAGAATAAAGTTATTTAGTTCCATGAAAAAATTGTCTTTGATTTTCTTTAAAAAATCCGCAATTACGTAGTTGCCAAACCAATATTTCAAACAGAGTTTGAGGAGAGGTAAAAGAAGGCACTATTTCCCAGAGTGTGGGCAGGGAGAAGAAAAACCCATAAGGAACTGTAACACATAAAGCATTGCCAACCTGTACCCATGGAGGAAGGGATGACTGTTTCATCTGATAGCAGCTAAGGTTGGGAAGAGGATTGAGGTCACAGCAGGAACATCACTGATATCCTCTCCTCCTGCCCTCTCATCTTCTCTTATCCTTAATATTGAAAAAAAATAGCTGGAAGTCAGAGGGAATGAGAGTCCTTTCATATTGTTCAAGTAGGTCAGCCTCCAGGGTTACAGCACAAAGTACACTGGTGAATGGGTCTGGAGGGGCAAACAGAATATCCAGCTCAAACTTCCAGAAGATAAGGCTTAAAAGGTAGATAAAATAGAGGGATGCAGTATGGTGGGATAGAAGAATGGAGAGATGGAGGGATGGAGGGATGGATGGATGGATGGATGGATGGATGGATGGATGGTCTATACATAGATGGATGATCAATATATAGATAGTTGATAGATGATAGACAAATAGTTATTTAGACACAATTGAATTCAAGTGTGTTAAAATGTTGAAAAATATTTTCAGCAAATCAACACTAAGCTGAAGTCTAAATGGCTTTTCTCCTACCAAAACCCCAGGAAAAACTAAGCTGAAACTATATAGGCAATACCTGGATGAAAAAAAAAATATATTTTTTAGCTAAAGTACTGCTTTTTTAAAAAACCAATTCCAGTCAAGAGCATGTACCTTGGTTGCGGGCACATTCCCAGTAGGAGGTGTGCAAGAGGCAGCTGATCGATGATTCTCTCTCATTGATGTTTCTAACTCTCTATCCCTCTCTCTTCCTCTCCGTAAAAAAAAAATCAATAAAATATATTAAAAAAAAAAAAAAGAATGAAGTAGAGCCTAGCTGGTTTGACTCAGTGGATAGAGCATCAACCTGTGGACAGACTGAAGGGTCCCAAGCTCAATTCCAGTCAAGGACACATGCCCGGGTTGCAGGCTCCATCCCCAGAGGGGGTCATGCAGGAGGCAGCCTATCAATGATTATCTCTCATCATTGATGTTTCTACCTCTCTCTCCCTGTTCCCCTCTGAAATCAATAAAATATATATTTAAAAAAAGAAAAAGAATGGAGTAGCTTCCTAGGAAACAGGAAGGTTGGGCCTCCACACGGTTGTGTTAGTTGTGCAATGCACATAAAGCATATACCAAAGACAGAGAGAGAGAGAGAGAGAGAGAGAGAGAGAGAGAGAGAGAGAGAGAGAGAGAGACTGAAATTTGCCTTCAGCAAACATTGTGCCCAAGTATGAAGCTGGGTACACACAGAAAGAGCATCTTCTTTTAATCTATTCACCCCATATCTCCAAAGGTAAGACAGGAAACCTCCACACTGAAGGAAAGAATAAAACCCAGGTGTGTCCTACTAAATTTTTTCCTTGCTTCTATTTTTTTTCTGTTAGAGACCGTGGTCAGATAAGGAAAAATTCAGTGGTTAATATAAAGAGGGAGATCATTCACCAAATGTCAGCAAATTATCAAGAGCCCACAGGACTAGTGCAAGAGAATGGGCAAAGAGTTAAACTTTAGGAACTGCTGGCATTCACTGGGATACAGGGAGGCGGGCAGAGGTACTGGCCTCGGCTGTGAAAGGTTCTACTAAACAAGTAAGAAGATACAGCAAGAAGATGCAGGGAAGACACTGAGCACTGGGAAGAGCAGAAGGCATTTAGACAGTACTGAGAGGGGCAGGGAAAGAGACCAAATAGAGGGGTCCTACATTAGCCAATTTCATGCTCACAGAAAATAGAAAACACAGGTAGTAAGAAATCTTGGGCAATTCTCATTCTGGGGATGACATCAACATTTCTTAGGAAATTTGAAAAATGAAACTCCTGGTCACACTCTCAGAAACTTGGTATCCTGGAAGTCTAAATTGTTAAGACATCCCCTACATATACCATTTTTGAAAACTATTGATCTGGAAGGAAAATGTGAGGCAATTTCTGGAGACTCTCAGTTCTTGGGGAAAATCTAGAGGGTGGGCAGATGGCTGATGTTTCTATAGTGTGAAAGTTAAAACAGAAAAATATTATTTTGTTACAGTTTACATATCTCTATTTTTTTTGGTATGCATATCAGGATAATAGCATCTTTTGGATGTTTATGGGGGAATTTAGAAACACATTTGAATAGCAAAAGTACAAGTTTCTAAAACCATTTGCTTAATTGAAAAATAATCATCTAAAACCTGTTGGCTAAAATGTGTAGAACGAAAGCTTAAAAATGGTCTGAATTTTTGTTTTTGTTTCAAAGCTCTTGAAAATTTATAATAAAAAAATAAATCTTAGATATTTTGATGGGTTGAGTGCAGGGACAAAAGGGAAAAAAATATCCCTTTGTAACTTTAGATACTAGTAAATCATCAATTTGTAATTTCCTGAAGCTATTCATTACATATTTTCCAGCAAAACAAATTGGTCTTTAATAGTCCACTTTCTTTTGAGAGCACTAGATAACTGAATAGGTGGAAGGAAAGAAAGAAATTAAAACAAAGAAGCTATTGATGAATTCTCTCTGGACTCCCAACAGCCAACACAATGGGAGGAT
Organism: Pipistrellus hanaki; assembly: GCF_964339955.1. NCBI lineage: Eukaryota > Metazoa > Chordata > Mammalia > Chiroptera > Vespertilionidae > Pipistrellus > Pipistrellus hanaki. Next base: position 201,318,793 of record NC_140503.1, on the reverse strand, counting down.
CAGAACCACAATACATCATCGTAGCTTAAGTACACAGGATGAGCTGTATGGAATTTATGCCCTCACAGCTAGCATTAAAAAAAAAAGTTAGAATTGAATATACATTTGTATCGAACTCCTGAATTATACAGTTGAAAAGACACAGATAACATTCTTTGGGGAAAATATAAAACATTTCCCTTCATTTTATATTATTGAATGCAGGTAAACTTAAAAATTTTTTTTCCAAGCATAGCTTTTTACTTAGAATCATTTTGTCAGTGTTTACAGCAGCCAGTGCTGTTATATCTGGAGCTGAAGAATTTCTTGTTCATAGAATATCACACAGTATTATTTAAAAGTCATAGAGAAGGCACAGATATCTAACCTACATCCATGTATCCTGAAATGTCCCTGGTATATAATAATCAATATTTTTAATGAGTGAATGAATGAACAGGCCAGATTGTCATATGGCATTGGCTGTAGCAACAGACTGCTTCCAGATACCATGGGATCTAGAAGACACTCTATGCAGCAGTGTAGACTCTTTCTGATGTGATCCTGAGCTGATATGAAAATGGTCTTGCCCTAACTAGTTTGGTTCAGTGGATAGAGTGTCGGCCTGCAGACTGAAAGGTCCCAGGTTCGATTCCTGTCATGTACCTTGGTTGTGGGCATATCCCCCATAGGAGATGTGAAGGAGGCAGCTGATCAGTATTTCTCTCTCATCAATATTTCTAACTCTCTATCCCTTTCCCTTCCTCTCTGTAAAAAAAATTGTTTTTTAAAAATGTTCTTGAATTGAGTGCATTTTCTATCTTCTATCTTCCAGGATATGGAGGATATTATTTCTGTGTGTGTGTGTGTGTGTGTGTGTGTGTGTGTGTGTGCACGTGTGTATTTTCTCTCTAACAAATCTAATTACCTGTCATTTCAAAAGGAGATTCTAACTCTTAATTAAAAAGATACATGTCACCATGGTGATGTTATTTGTGTCAGGTAGAATATTGGTTCAACTGTGGTGGACTTCCCAGGCCATCAGTCTCTCTAAGCTCTGTCAATCCTTGCTACTGCTGTTGGAGTCCAGGGTCCAGCTTCCCTAGTGAAAATCAGAAAGGGTGCTTCAAGCCTGATGCTCTCAGGGTGAACTGACATCCTTCCTGTTCCTGACCCCTGGGACTGCCATAGTGCCTTCTGTGGGTTAGTTTTACAGCTCCTGCAGAACTGGAAAGTCACTCAGAAAGCACTTAGGCCTTGGTCAGTCTAAAAACATATGATCCAATTGCTTCTGTAATCAATCCAAGTCCTTATGCTCCAGGGAGAGCAAGGGAAGTTTGGAATTAGTTGCTATTATTGCACAACCAACTGGCCTCATAATGTAGCATAGGAGGTACAGAAGCCAAGAAGATAATATATTCATCCCTGTTCTTTTGTTTGCTGAAAGGCCTATCCCAGATGACCATCCCTCTGGTTTAAAAGACCTTCTCATATTAGGGCAAAAGGCATAGTAGCTGTATTAGCTTTGTTTATAACTACTTATTTGCAATGGACATTTTAGGATAATAGTAATAGTATTATATTATAACCTAAACTTACTTATTGCTTAAACACAAAAATAAAATGATATCCATTTCTAAGAAAATACTAGACTTGATTATAGATTAACATATTAAAATATATACAGCATCAACCAGACTATCCAGCATTTCTCTGGACAATCACTAATCATTGTAAATAGATCATTGCTGCTTCTACTCATGCTGGAGACACATAGAGCATGTGTGTACATGTGACTGGATGGCTTTTGCAAATTGGAAAGTCTACCTTTGTTCTGAAGAACGCTTTCCTGTGTCTTTAAAGTGCCAGCCTAGTGACTTTTCAAAATAAATTGTGTGTGCATCATTGAAAAAAAATATATCTGTTGCTTCCCTACCCAGTGAGATACAGAAAGGTCTAGTCATTAATTAAAATGACTTTAGTTAACTCCATGGCCCAGTCAGGATGGCCCAACCAGGATGGACACTTAAAATGCACCTTAGACCTTGGTTTTGGTAAGACAAGTTTTATGGTAATGTTCTTCTCTGATTTTATTCCTTTTCCAAAACAAGAAGAAAAAAGTATGTTTGTATAATGCATTTTAATAAATATACAAGTAAAAAAAATGAGCCAAACACTAACAATAGAATGAGAGTGAGGTTGATCCTGCAAGCAAACAAACCCAAAGATGCCTAAAGCAAATATAATGATGTGAAAAACAGGGAAAATGGATTTCATTAGGGGTCCAAAATCCATTAAAAAATAAGTCATACCTGAATAGGTCATTTACCCAATATGCTTGATGAGCCATGGGTTTTATTTAGACAACTTTGTCCCGGAAAATGTCTGAGATAGGTGTTCCTCTCAGGAGAACTCAGAGCCTTATCAGATAGATATCAAACAATCTAATAATTAATGAAAACCTTCTATGTGCCAATCTCAGAAAAGGTTAGAAAGATGATTAAGAAACATATAACATCTGTTTTGTTAAACCAGTTCCTAGTACAATAATTGGACTATAGTAAGCAATCAATAAGTATATGCTTATTTAAAGAAAGAAATGGATTATTTCTTCTTTCTGGGCCTGAAAACATAATCTTCATAGTTAGATTGTGCTCTCAACTTTAGAAAAGGATTTTCATACACCGGTTTGCTGCACACACCCCTGAAAGGTAAATAGGAAAAATATTATTTGCCTTGATACACCTGATGAATCAACTAATTATTGGAGAGTTAAACAATTTACCCAAAGCCAGGCAGCTAAAAAGGAGTACCACATCAACTATTCTTTCCCCTCTACCATGATGCCTGGGGCAACATACCGGGTCTAAACTCATCTCCATGGTTTCCTGTTCAACTCACCCTGTAGGAGGCAGAATAACAGTGCCCCTTCCTTGGTCCACACGGAGATATTTCATTTAGATCATTACCTGCAAAAACCACCAGGCTTTGCAGACAGGAACAGACATTTGTACTTCTGATTATGTGGAAAGCACTGTGCTAGATTTTACATATGTTCACTGATTGAACACTCCCACCAGTTACTCTCAGGTGCAGGTATAATTTGCCTTTGGTGACATTAGATATGGGAAAAGGAAATAGCTTGCCCAAGGTCAAAGAGGTGGTAAGTGGTGGAGCTAGAATTTCCACAATCTCAGTCCAGTTTCAAAGCTCTGTCTTTACTACACATCGCTTTCAAGAAAAGGAAAATTAGCTGCTTTTCACAAACTATCCTGGGACCCCTGGCCTAAGAAGTAACCCAGCATGCTTGCAGTGGCCCTCACTAATAAGAAGTAACCCTGGTTTCCTTTGATCAGAAAGAATGCTTCAGAACTGCATGGTGTTTACAATGCCTTGCTCCAGCAATTGCTGTCTTTCCACTGAGATGTGAAACCACAAACTAGTTGCTTTGGGTAATTAAAGAGCCTTTGCACCAACTGAACGTGTCAACAGCAAATGTCCTGGGTAAATTTCAAGTAAGCAATTACAGTCTGCCAATCTGAAATGCCTTTCTAATTTCATTCCCCCAACGTATCCACTTACTGTACATTTTAGTGTGGCTAGAGATAATTCCAAAATAGCCAGGCCCACACATAGTCAGTTGCCCCAAATACAAAGGACAAATGGACTTTCATTTGAAGAGTGTGTCAAAGACTTCTCTGTCATTGGGTAGAAGTCAACACATAAATGTTGGGAGTTAATTTTTCCCTTTACAGATCAGATTTCTCAGCGCTGATTCCAGCAATCAAAAATGAAAGCTGGTTATATCTTCTTTTTTCTATTTCACCTTTTCCTGCTGTAGTGTGGGTAAATCAATTTATTCATACTCTAAGAACTTTGCACTCCTTGGAGAAAAACTATATTGAAATATTACTTTTATGGCAACAGACAACCTAATACCCAAGATATTTTTTTAAAGAGCTCTACTCTAGAAAATAAAGTGTCATCCTAAAATCCATCATATATGCTTTACTATAACAAGCCATGCTATGCCCCAAAGGGAAAAAAAAAATCTCAACAGCAAGCCGTAATTTGAAAGATCTTTTTCTCATAGGATACAGGGAGGATTTCCCTGCAGTAGATCATTTTTAAATTCACTGGCAAATCAGCTGGATAAGGAAATAGTAAAAGTAGAAAAACTATATTATATTCCATAAGTTAATTTCCCAAGCCAACCCTCAAAGAACTGCTTTTATAACTGATCGTCCTCACTCAAGAATATGGTAAATAATCAATTTGTAAACTAATGGGCTAGCTAATAATTCTATAATTGCTATAAAAACTAGTCAACCAAATGCTAATCCTATAAAAAAGTATTTGAAGTGGTTTTATAAGAGATCTCCATGTCCATCTAACACACCCACTACATACACACTTGCAAGAGTGTAGCTATGACTCCAAATGTTAAAATATATAAAGGCAAAAAAATTGGCATAAGAATACTTTTTTTCATTTTAAAAGAGCCTGGATGTTTCTTATTTCTTTGATTCCATGAAAATTATACAACATTTTTCAAAATTTAAATCATAAAATGGGATCACTACTACCAAAAACTGTATGTTTTCTCCAATTACAGTGTAACAATTCCTCACATTGACCTCACAGAACCCCATAATTTTTAACTTGGTGAAAGGTTTAGTGCCCATTGTCACATTCAAATTATTGCATTATGATCTTGAAGCTATTCTTTAGGTATGGAGGATGCCAAGTGACTGAAGAACATCCCTAGGGTTCAATCATGGAACCAATTCCAATCAATCTTAACTTGAATTGTTTGACTCCTTTGTAAGTCTCTAGAACTGGAAACTTAGCTAGACTGATACATAAGTTCTAAAACACAACTGCAGGTGAATGGATAGCTTAGTGACTGTGTGTATGTGTGTATGTGTGTGTGTGTATGTGTGTGTGTGTATGTGTGTGTGTGTGTGTCTGTTTTAACTGTCTAAAAAGATGCCTGGATACTCAGCAGTCCTCAGTTTATAGTTAAATAGAAATAAAGCACTAAAGTAGACAAGACTTAATCAAGTCAGAGGTGAACCTACAATGCAAACCTCTAGGCTCCTGAGTCAGCTCTTTGGTCTACCATGACAAATTATTCCCTTTACTTGCCTACAAAATATAAACTCCTGGGACATAGTACTAGCCTTTCTAATCTTAACTCTCAGTAAAATCTATCTTGATCATATCCTTGTGTGAAAAATATCCTCAATGAATGTTTATTGAATTACACTCAATTTTTTGTCTAGCATTACCAAGCCAATCCAAACCTAACTTTCTCACATTATCGTTCATTGTTTCCCAACATTAAGCACATATATCTGTCCCTGATGACATCTTATAAAAAGTAATATAAAGCTCCCTTCTCCTTTAGGAAATTAATTTTAGATTTTTTTTTCTCCCTGTAAATGAGGTAATGACAAGGTCATGAGGACTTTTAAGAAACACTTGCTGTGGGCTCAATCATCCTTTTGTTCACTGGTCATTTCTAAGCTGAGAAAAGTCAATAATTTCTCTGTTACTATAAAGGTTTTGACAGCTACACAGTAACTGCAAAAATATGCTCCAAGCCCTGAAGTAATCCATCTCATTAAAGCCTAACCTTTGACAGAAAAAAAAATTGCTAAGGAGTTAAATATTTTACATGCCTCTCATGGCAAAATGTTACTTCTTCATAAAAGAGCAATTCAGCAAAGACACTGGAAGATATAAGAGGTTTCATACAGATAAAAGGAAATCAATACTCATACCATGATCATGATTACCTGGGTATGGTACTAAAATGTCCAATAAATTGTCTACAAATGATTTTAGATGATCATATAATAGGGAGAACTGAACTCACATAATATCTCATTTTCCCATCAATTAAATAGCAGCAATATTAAAGATAAATGTAATATTTTCCTTTGTGAAATAGATATTTTTATTGAAATTGGCTATGATCTTAGTAAAAGTAATAGGGTAGAAGTATGCTTGGATTGCCTCTTATTTTAGGTGAAATCAGATAGGAGACACTAGTATCTATTGAATGCCTAGTTTGTCCTACATATTGTTCATGCTTTATGTTACTTAATCTTCACAACTCAATGTACTATTATTATCCTCATTTTGCAGAGGATGGTTCTAATAATTATCTTGCAGAGCAAAGAGAGATTACATTTTACCCAACATCATACAAATAGTCAATGAACAACTTAAAATGTGAGCCAAGATATATTACCCCAACATGCATACATACACTTTTCAAACACATCAAATGATCTACAAGAGTAAGAATGTTTAAAATCTCTATAATGTTCAGTGTAACATCAAAAGCCTTAAATGTAAAACACAGATTGAACATTGTGTTCCAATGTCAGCACACTATGTGAAGTAGCACCTATTTCTAGGAAAAGAGATTGATTAGAGCATTTTCAGATTCTCTATTTCCCATTAATTATCTTATGTTAAGCTTTTATGTCAAAAATGATAGTATCCCTTTCATTATTTGAACAGAATATCACAGAAGATATATCATCCTCTAATTCAGAGACTTTATTATTTAAATCGAGATTCACTAGGTGAAGGTTCAGAAACCTTCAAGCTACTCCATATACCCAGTGGCTACTGAACAAAAAAATGTAATCAACTTATTTTCATTAGATTTTGTGAGAAATAAGGTATTTATTTTTTTAAAATATATTTTATTGATTTTATACAGAGAGGAAGGGAGAAAGATAGAGAGTTAGAAACATCGATGAGAGTCATCGATCAGCTGCCTATTGCACACCCCCTACCGGGGATATGCCTGCAACCAAGGTACATGCCCTTGACCGGAATCGAACCCGGGACCCTTCAGTCCCCAAGCCGACGCTCTATCCATTGAGCCAAACCGGTCCCGGCAAATAAGGTATTTATTAAATGTATCCCCTATGAACTGAAAAAGAACACTGACTAACCAATTAAGAAGGTGGGAAAAATAGAGGATTTGTATTGGCTTTTTGTATAACTGACTTTAACATTTTCTACAATGGTGGGATGGCATAGAACAAGCATGTCAAACTTAAAGGCTAACACGGGCCAAATAAACAAGGTTTAAGTTTATGTGGGCTGCAACAAAACAAAAGCTTCAATTTTTATAGCAACATAGATTTATTTCGATAGATACATGCTGAATACAAAGGGCTGAAATAAATGAGTAATCATTAACATAAAAGAACATTTTAATAAAATTAATATTTTATTAAACATTAACTAACCAGACATTGAATAACTGCACAAATTAATAAGCATAATGCAAATAAACATATTTTTCCTGTTTTCTAAAAGCAAAATATTTCCTGTTTCACATACCAAACAAGTCAGTCCAAGACTAATGACATGGCCATCAGCTGCTAGTATTTGCTGCTAGTATTAATGGAGAGAAATGGTGTGCCTGTGCCTAAAGTATTTAAGGGAAATGAATGCAACACGATTATAGAAATCAGTCATTAGCGAACATTTAGTTCGTTATTAATAATTATGTGTAACAGGATATTGTAAAAGTTAAGTTACAAAATTTTTATTAAAATGTTTCTTACGCCGAAACCGGCTTGGTTCAATGGATAGAGCATCGGCTTGGGGACTGAAGGGTCCCGGGTTCGATACCGGTCAAGGGCGTGTACCTTGATTGCGGGCATATCCCCGGTAGGGGGTGTGCAAGAGGCAGCTGATTGATGACTCTCTCCCATCAATGTTTCTAATGCTCTATCTCTCTCCCTTCCTCTCTGTACAAAATCAATAACATATACATATTTTTTAAAAATGTTTCTTACATACCATTATATTGGCTGGGCCAAAAATATTACTTGTGGGCTGTGAGTCTGACATGCTTGGTATAGACTACTAGTAAGTGGAGGTTAGGCTTTACCTTGTAAATCCTTCTGACAAGTTTAATTAACTGACAGTAACATGTTTTCCTTATGTACCAATACATGGCCTCAGAATTCTTACAAAATTCTTATCAAATATTTTTATTATTGATAAGAAGTAATAAATAGCAGTAATAAATTATTTAAATTGGCATCTATCACTTAAACTTCTGTTCTGCCTATAACAGAAACTTCAAATGATAGTAATTAATCACACCACGTAAATGACGTCCAGAGACAGGTCAGGACTTGTATTATGGCTCACAATTTCCTTAGAACCCATGATCTCTTCCTCTTTTTTGGAAACCTCAGCACTAAATTTCAAATTAAAGTTTACCTTATTAGTTAAGTTTGATCTATCCTACCATTATGTAACGGTTAGGTATTTATTAGAAATATAAAATCTATAAGTGATGTATGGAGATTTATTATAGGGATTAGACATTGTGTGGTTGTCAGAAAAGGTTCAGTAGTCCATGAAAGCCTGTGGCCCATGATATGATGCCATATATCTAGACCTACAGTCATTAAGGATCCCAGCCAGGGAAGGGAAGGGAGACAGGAAGTTAGGAAAAGCAACACAAACTGGAATACATGAAGGCAAGCGGAAACTCATGGAGATGGACTAGAATCTACATCAGTCTCTCACAACCTCTGGGAATCCAACTTTGATTATGAGGATGACCTGAGAAGACCTAATACGCTTCATTGTGGAACTGCACAGAAGCCTGAAGATACCGAGATTCAAACAAACAAAAATAATAATAAAGGACATCCATCTGCCGCCCCACAGAGCTTCTGTGGCTGCTGGGGTTTAACAATCATATCAACATGCTACATATGTAGTAAGAAGAAAAGTATATTTCACAACTGAATCAGCTCTCTTTCTTTAACCTCTTGACATGTTTAAGTGTAGTATTATTAACTGTTAACCCAATTTAGTACAGCATGTAGCTAGAAATTTGCCATCTTGCATGACAGAAAGTCTATGCCCATTGAACAGAAACTCTCCCCTCAGTCCCTGGAAATCACCATTCTACCCTCTGCTTCTATACGTTTGACTAATTTAGACTCTTCATATAAATGAACTCAGCACTAGTCCTGAACTGACTTATTTCATGTAGCATCGTAGCCTTAAGATCCATAACATTGTATTGTAGTATATGACAGGATTTTCTTCTTATTCCTGACTGAATAATATTCTATTGTAAGTTAACTACTACTTTTTCTTTACCTATTCATGCACATTTAGGCTGTTTGCTCTTCCTGACTATTTTGCGTCTTCACAAGCATCTTGTTATTTTCTGTTTTTAAATTTGTAATTCCCGATAATTATTTATTTTGAGAATCTTTTCATATGCCTGTTTGTTATTTGTATGTTTTTCCTTGGGAAAAACAAAAAGCCTATTCAAGTCCTTTGTCTATTTTGTAATCAGGTTATTTGAACTTTGGCGTTTGGGTTTTTTTTATTATTATTATTGGATTGTGTAAGTTCCTTATAGATTTCAGATATTAATTTCTTATCAAATATAAGGTTATTATTTGCAAATGTTTTCTCTAATTCTGTTGGTGGTTTTTCACTCTACTGATAGTTACTTTGCTGCATTCTTAGTTTTATGCAGTCCCACTTGCCAACTTTTGCTTTTGTTGTCTGTGTTTTGGTGTTATATTCACAAAATCATTGCCAAGCCGAATGTTATGAAGATTTTCTACTCTGTTTTCTGTTAGGAGTATTATAGTTTCACACCTTGTATTTAAGCTCTTAATCCATTTTGAGATGATTTTTGTGGAGAGTGTAAGATAAGGGTCCAATTTCATTCTTTTACCTGTGGAAATACAATATCATTTTTCCCAAGATTATTTTTTTTGAGGAGAGTCTCTTTGCCTCTGTGTTGTCTTGGCACCCTGGTTAAAGACCAGATGAACATATGCACATGGATTTGTTTCTGGACTTACTACTCTGTTGCATTGTTCTTCATGTCTGTCTTTAATTACAGTACAATCTCATTTGATTACTGTAACATTATAATATACTAGAGGCAGGGTGTACAATATTTGTGCACTGGAAAGGCCCCTAGGCCTGGTCAGTGATCAGGGCAGATCAGGGACTTTTAGATGTTGGCCACGGCCTTCCTTCCCTGGCTGCCGGCCGGGCCTTCCTTCATTCCACGCCGGGGACACTTTGCATATTAGCCTTTTATATCCTATTTAAAAAGATAGAAACATGCAAATTGACTGTATATCTGCTACACCCACCAACCAATCAGAGTGAGTATGCAAATTAACCCAATCAAGATGGCGGCGGCCATGGAACTGGAGTGAGCAGGAGGCTTGGGTTGCCTCTGGCAATGGAGGAAGTCAAGCTTCCTGCCTTCCCTGGCTGGCCCTGGCCTCCACTTGAGGCTACAAAGTTTTAATTATAGAAGATAAATAAATACCAATACCTGCTTCCAGCCAGCCCTCGCCTCCGCTCAAGGAGGTGCTGAAATAAAAATGGAGTGGCTGGAAACTTGGGTCGCTGGGGGCCTTGACCAACCTGCAAACAGCCATCAGCCCCTCACTCAGGCTGGCCAAGCATCCCAGTGGGACCCCACCCTGATCTGGGATATCCTTCAGGAAAAACCAGTTGGCTCCCACCCATGCACCAGGACTCTATTTATACTAATAAAAGGATAATATGCCAATTAGACTGGGATATCTTCCAGGATACCTTCCAGGAGACCTTCTGGATGTTCTTCTGGACAAAGCCATGGTGGCAGGGTGAAGGTAGAGGTGATTAGAGGCCAAGAGGGGAGGGCAGTTGTGGGAGATCAGGCCAGGATGGGACAGCAGTTGTGAGTGATCAGGCTGGTGGGGGAAGGGGCCATTGGGGGTAAGCAGACCAGCAAGGGGCCAGTTAGGGATGAGCAGGCTGTCAGTGGGGGTCAGTTGTTGGTGATCAGAACAGCAGGGGGGGTGCAGTTTGGAGCAGGCCAGCAGGGAGGCAGCTGGGGTGAGCAGGACAATAGGGAGGTATGGTGGGGGTGAGCAGGCCAGCAGGGGGGGGCAGTTGGGGGTGAGCACACTGGCACCAGGGGCAATAGGGGGTGATTAGGCTGGCGGTGGGGGGTAGTTGGGAGCAAGCAGCTCAAGAGGCAGAGTAGTTAGTGATAATCAGGCAGGCAGGTGAGAGGTTAGGAGCCAGAAGTCCCAGATTGTGAGAGGGATGTCCAATTGCCGGTTTAGGCCCAATCCCTGTAAACTGGCAGTAGAACATCCTTAGAGGGGTCCCAGATTGAAGAGGATGCAGACCAGGCTGAGGAACACCCCAGTGCACAAATTTTGTGCACTGGGCGACTAGTATAGAGATATTAAAATAAGAAGTATGAGGACTCTAGCTTTGTTTCTCTTTCTCAGGAATGGTTTGGGTACTTGGGATCCTTCCTGGGTCCATGTGAATTTTAGGATTACTTTTTCCTTGTCTTCAAAAACTGACTTTGGTATTTTGATACAGATAGCATTAAATCTATTGATCACTTTGGAAAGTATGGACATTTTAACATAATTAACTCTCCCTATTCATGAAAACAGCACCTCTTTCTATTCATCTTGTGCTCTTTAATTTTTTTCAGAAATATTTTGTAGTTTTCAGTGTACAAGTCTTTTGTCTCATTTGTTGTTTATTCCTAAGTATTTTATTATTTATGATGATATTATAAATATGATTGTTTTCTTAATTTCTTTTTGAATTTTTAGTTGTTAGTAGATATAAATGGAACTGATGTTGAGGTGTGGGTATTGTGTCCTAAAACTTTGTTGAAATCTAAGAATTTTTTGGTTGAATATTTAAGGATTCATACACATAAGATCATGTTATTTGTGAACAGAGATAATTTTACTTCTTTCTTTCTGACTTGGATGTATTTTTTTTTCTCTTATCTTGCCCAATTGCTCTGGCTAAGATTCCCAGTACTGTGTTGAATAAAGGTAGTAAGAGTGAGCATCTTTGTCTTATTCCTGATTTTAGAGAAAAGGCTTTCAGTTTTTTACTCTCAAGTATGATATTAGTTGTAGGTTTTTTCATATTTGGCTTTTCATATTATTATTATTATATTGATTTATATCCCTTCTATTCCTAGGTGGTTAAGTATTTTTATTATGAAAGGGTATTCAATTTGTCAAAGGTGTTTTTTGTTTGTTTGTTTTGTTTTTTTTTTGTTTTTTTGTTTTTCCTGCATCTGTTGTTCATATGAATGTTTCCTTCATGTCATTGTTGTGGTGTAATACATTGATTTTCCTGTTGAACAACACTTGCAGTCCAGAGATTAAATATCACTTGATCTTGGTGCATGGATTCTTTTAATGTGCTGTGAATTATGTTTTCCAGTATTTTATTGAATAGTTTTTCAATCTATATATATCAATGATATTGACACATTATTTTGTCATGTGTTTTTTTTCTGCCTTTGGTATCAGGTTTTTAATTATCCATTTTAAGCAGATGACAACTTAAATTCAATTGCACACAAAAATTCTACACTTTTACTTCTCCCACATAAAATGTATATGTTGTTGATGTTACATGTTACATATTTTAGATCATGCATTTATTAAAATATTTTATAATTATAGTTATTTTTATCCTTTTGTTTTTTTAACTTCTACTAGTATACAGGTATTATACTTATGCACCTGGCTGGTATGGCTCAGTGGTTGAGCACCGACCCATGAATCAAGAGGTTGCCAATTTGATTCCTTGTCAGGACATATGCCGAGGTCATGGGCTCAAATGTTTCTATCACTCTATCTCTCTCCCTTTAACTCACTAAAATCAACAAAAATATTAATTTTAAAAAGTGACTTATGCACCACCATTACAGTATTACCATATTATATTTGTTTATATATTTATCTTTACCAGTGAGTTTTACTTTTTTATGTTTTCTTCTTGTTTATCATCCTTTCATTTCAACTTGAAGAAGCCCCTTTAGCATTTCTTCTAAGGCAGGTCTAGTGGGGATGAGATTCCTGAGCCTTGATTTATATGGGAAAGTATATATTTCATTTTTGAAGAATAACTTTGCCAGATATGGTATTTTGGATGGCAATATTTTTCTTTCAGCATTCTGAATATAACATCTCAATTACTTTTGTCTTGCAAGATTTCTTCTGAGAAATCCACTGATATTCTTATGGAGGGTTCCTCTGTACATGAAAAGTCACTCTTCTTTTGTTGTTTTCAAAATTATCTCTTTGTCTTTTAAGTTTAAAAAGTTGACTTTAACATGACTCAATGTGAAATACTAGTATTTTCAATTTTTCCTTGTCAAATACTTTGACTTTCTTGAATCTCAGTGTCCACTTCCTTCCTCAGATTTATGAAGGTTTCTGCCATTGTAGCTATAAATAAGCTTTCTGTCCATTTCTTTGTCTCCTCTTCTGAGAATCGCATTGTGAATATATTAGTGCACTGATGGTGTACAATAAGTTTCTCAGGCTCTCTATACTCTTTTTCATTCCTTTTTCTTATCTTCTGATTGGATAATTTCAAATGACTTATTTTAAGTTCACATATTATTTTACCTGCTTCATCAAACCTGTGTTCTACCCTCTAGTCAATTTTTCAGGTTAGATATATTTTTCAGATCTAAAATTTATATATTTTTCTATTTCTTTGTTGGTTTTCTTTCATTTTGTTCATGCTTCATTTTCATGGCTCATAGTGAATCCTTATGATTATCTTGAACTATTTGTCAGGTAATTCACGTTCCTCTCCTTGTTTCTTGCTTCCTTCATGCCTGCTTCCTTCATGCCTGCTTCTTTCCTCCTCCCTCCCTCCCTCCCTCCCTCCCTTCCTTCCTTCCTTCCTTCCTTCCTTCCTTCCTTCCTTCTTTCCTTCCTTCTTTCCTTCCTTCCTTCCTTCCTTCCTTCCTTCCTTCCTTCCTTCCTTCCTTCTTTCCTTCCTTCCTTCCTTCCTTCCTTCCTTCCTTCCTTCCTTCCTTCCTTCCTTCCTTCCTTCTTCCCTCTTTCCCTCCCTCCCTCCCTCCCTTCTTTTTTTCTCTCTCATCTTCCTCTTCCTCCTCCCCTCACCACCTTTTCCTCCTCCACCACCTCCTTCTCTTTCTTCTTCTTTGGATTGGTGGATTAGTTTCTGTAATTTTATTTTGGTCCTTGGTTTGACCCATGTTTCTGCTTTCTTCATGAGCCTGCAACTTTGTGTTGGGATCAATGTATTACTAAAACAGTTAGTTCTCCCAGTCTTTACAGACCTCCTGTGTATAGAAGACACTCACCTATCACCCAGCTACAGAGTTGTAGGGCCTCTGAAACATTTTGGTCAGAGGAGTGTTACAACTCTGTCCTGCATGCAATTGTGCAGTTAGAGTGGCTTGCCAGGCTTTGTTTTTCTGGTGCTCTCTCGCTCCCTATGGTGTCTCTCTGCACTTCAAGTTTCCTAGTTATACAGCAGCAAGCCACCTGCACTTCCTTATTCTCAACTGCCACCAGATTTCCAAAGAATACCAGCTCCTCAAAGTCAGGCAAGACAGATATCAACCCTCTGGGTAGCCTTCTGAAAATCCGAACATCAGACACAGGGCCCACTTCTTTTCTTTCCTACCGAGAGAGAAGCCTCACATAGTTCATCATCTTCCAATCATGCTGAGCTATGCTGACCTCAACAAGCTGTCCCCTACTCCTTCTTGTTATCAGTGGCCATGAGGAATCTGAACTGTATTAGTTCAAATAGGTTCTGAAACCAAGCAGAAACCAACCCTTCAGCGAACACTTTGAAAATCCAGAATGTTAGATGCATATTCCACTCTTCTCTTTCTCTCTGGAGAAAAGTCAGAGTATTCTTTCTCAGCCCTGAGCTGTGGCAGCTTGGGTTAAGTTAATGTGGGTGAAGTTAAATTACTCTTCTTACCCATTTCAGTGCAGCTGTTCTTGGCTCTTTGCTACCCTGGGTACTTCTACTTCTTAATTGGATTCTGGAATTCTCATAAAAGTTTTCTGGTTCATAACCTGTTGTCAAATTGATTGGATTTTCTCTGAGGAAACAAGGGCTGGGGGTTCCTAGTTTCACATCTTGTTGATATTACACCTGAATCAGCTCTTTTCTAACAGCCTCCTCAGAAGTCCTACCATACACTGATTTAAAACTTAATTTCTACAGCTTCTCCATAAGGACAGACTGCAACAGAAGCTGCAAATTAAAGTATTTAGGCTTAGCAGCAACTTTTACAACTAAAATATATAGAGCTTCTGGTATTAAAGAAGCAGGGGAAACTATATTAACTAGTAAGAATGAGTGGTTCCCTCTATAGCACTTATAGATGAAGAAGATATTTTGCTTCCAGGAAGACATATAAAAATACTTAGAAATTATTACTTTGTACTGTAATATTCATCCCTATTTCATCTACCTTAACTTGTTTATCATATCTCCCTGCCTGTAGAATGTGATATTCACTGCTGGTGCTCAGAAAATATAAATGTTGGTTGAGTAAAACTATTGATACATGAATAGCTTGTTTCACTCTATTGGCATACCCATGTTTCATTTTACCCAGGATCACAGGCCTTGGAACCTTCCAATATCTGCCTACAGCCTAGATGTCATGTATATAAAGTTCTGAGGAGACTTGACTTTAATCAAATTTGGAGTATCTGCCAGGACCGGTTTGGCTTGGGGGATAGAGCATCGGCCTGTGGACTAAAAGGTCCCAGGTTCGATTCCGGTCAAGGGCATGTACCTTGGTTGGGGGCACATCCCCAGTAGGGGGTGTGCAAGAGGCAGCTGATCAATAATTCTCTCTCATCGATGTTTCTAACTCTCTATCTCTCTCTCTTCCTCTCTGTGAAAAATCAATAAAATATATATATATTTTTAAAAATTTGGAGTATCTTTTAGAAGCGAAAAACCTGTTCAACCCAGGTGCAGTCCCTGAATGTATCAGACCAGAAGATTCCCTAGTTATATAATTTCTGCCTACCTTATCCTGTTTCACAGCACCTAGTACAATTATAATGCATTAATTACATTTATAATTGTATAGTTTTCTGCTGCATATGTAGGCAAAGACCTTGTTAGTCTCAAGACACTTGTGCCTCTATGTTCTAGCACAGTACTTGGAACAGAGCCGATGCACAATAAATATTAATGAATGAATAAATGAATGAATTGACAAATGACTTTCATCACATCCTAGCCAGCCTTGAGGGTAGACAATACAGGATTGTAGAAATATAGCCAACCTACTCATTTTACTATTGGAGAAAGAGAGGTCTGCAGAAGACTGGTCAATCATCTAAGTTTAAAAGCTAACAGGCAGTGGAGCTAAAACTGGAACCTAGGTCTCCAGTGTCTCGGTCCAGCACTCAATGAAATGTTGTACTCAACCTACAACACTACTCAGCTTACTGCACTCCCCTACCACTTCCCACGATTCCTGCTATATCTAAATTTACTTAGTCAATAAATACTCTTGAGTCTCTACCATGTACCAGGCACTATTCCAAGTAGTGAAGTAGCCAGATCTCTAATTTTATGACACCTCACAGTTTCGTTGGAAATAGTACAGTAATCAATGAATCCAACAAACAAACGTAAAATTACATCTCTGCAAAGAACTAGAAAAGAGACAGACATGGAGCCATGTGTTCTTTTACTATGTGGACTTGTCCTGGAACAGGAAAATCCCTGAGAAAGTAATAATGCTTCAGTTGAGAGTTGGTGAATCAGGAATAGCTAGGTAACAAAGGGTAAACGTAGCACTCCACAAAATAAGAATCTGGAGAATTCCCTATGATAAAAGGTAATATGATGTGTAAACAATTTTTGTAGTAATCTTTGGTTATAGAAAGTCTCTATTCTAAAAAAGAACAATTGTGCCGAAACCGGTTTGGCTCAGTGATAGAGCGTCGGTCTGCGGACTGAAAGGTCCCAGGTTCAGTTCCGGTCAAGGGCATGCACCTTGGTTGCGGGCACATGCCCAGTAGGGGGTGTGCAAGAGGCAGCTGGTCGATGTTTCTCTCTCATCGACGGTTCTAGCTCTCTATCTCTCTCCCTTCCTCTCTGTAAAAAATCAATACAATATATTTAAAAAGATAAATAAAGAAATAAAAAAGAACAGTTGCTTCTCAATATGTAAAGTTAACTTGGGTATTTCTTCAGATGGAGACATAAAATTACAGAGCAAATAAAAGGGGCCTCTGGACTCTAGTATTCCACATCATAAAGCAAAATGCAAGCCATGAGAGCATGCATACTTGCAAGCATTAACCCTTGTACACTGTTCAATATTTCACTCCATTCCACAAAATCCATAGAAGAAAGATATCAGGAACCATTCTTTTCCATCTGCAGAACCTAATTAAATACTCCTCTGGAAAGATAGTGCATCTTCCCATGAAGAATATTATAGCAATGTCTTTGAGATAGCATGCTCTTCAATAGCTGACAGAGGAGATACGACAATACTTCATGTAAACAGAATCTCTATTGCATTATCAAGTGCAGGCCCTATGACCTGTAAACCAGGAAGCAGTCCCTCCAGGCTCACCAGGGAATATGCAGGAGAAAGTGATAAATGGGAACTATTCAACTGCTCAGCAGTTTGAAGTTGCTGTTTACTGGGGCCTACACAATAATTTAACACACGCCATGAACCGTTTGGAAATGTAATAAAATAAAATAAAACTATTTATCACTGGTAAAGCTTAGGGTCAAAGCATTCACCTGTGACTCAGCCGATCCTTGTGGCTACTGATTTTCAAATGTGTCTTCATCAGGAAGAACAGGGAGATTTACTATTTTTAAGGAGTATTCAAGGCAAAGACGTTGGTCATTTTTACAATAAAAAGAATTATTTTTCATTTTCCTAGAACCTTGGAATCATGAGTGGTTTGGGGGCAAATGGTTGAATATTGGGCTTGACTTCTGAGCAGAGTAAAGAAAGAGACAAATGCCAGCATTTAAAAAACCATAAACAAAGGAAAATGGAAGAAAGGTAGGTGTGGTAGTCAGATTGAACAATGGTATACCAATACATTTTTGAGATTTGACGTCATTTATATTTTTATTCCAGTTATAGTTATATTTTCATACGGCTATCGTTACTATTGAAAGTTTTACTATTACCACCACTATTTATTATTAATTAGAAACTTACAAGGTGCTAGTCTTTAGCAAATTCATTCCAAAACTATGTATCGTATCCCTGCTCTGTGCAGGACACTGTGTTAAGTCCCCGAGCATGGCTAACCCTAAATGGCTTAGCTTTTCAGTGCTAAGCACTTGCAGGAAGTAAGCTGTTTTGTATGCCTCTATCTTACGCCTTGAAGATGTAATCATGGGTGATTATCCAATATTTCCCTTAAGAATGTTCACAAGTGATAATAGAGAACAGAATGTACAGTAAAACATTTGCATGTGACACTTTAGGGGAAAAAAAAAAAAGCCAATGATTAGAAAAACCTGGAAGAGACTTGCAAGACTACAGGAGAGGAACAATAGTATCCTCTTCCTTCCAATACATTCTGAGAAGAACAGGAGGATTAATTGAGAGCTAAAACTGGAGCTCAAGCCTCCATTGTCTCAGTCCAGTATTCAGTGAAATGTCCTACTCAACCCACAACTCTACTCAGCTTACTACACTCCCCTACCATTTTCAACTATTCCTACTATATCTAAATTTATTTACTCAGTCAACAAATAATATTGAGTCTCTACCATGTGCCAGGCACTGTTCCAAGTAATCGAGTAGCCAAATCCTCAATATGGTACAACTTTTATTAATTCAATCTGCATTGAGCAACTATTGTACTGACGACAGTACTAAAATTTTTAATTAATTTTTTTATTCTGAAAAAATTACCCAAAACACATCACTTGATAAGAAATGATACAGAGGATCCTAGTGGCCTTTAATCAGTTTCCTCCAATGGTGACATCTTATAATTTTGCAATATTATAGCCAGGATGTTCCATTAATATGGCCAAGATACAGAACACTTTTATCACTACAGAGATCCCTCAAAGGTCTTTTTGTAGCCACAACATTTTTGTTTGTACTGCCAAACACTCCTTAACCATCTATAATCACTAATCAGTTCTAAATTTCTACAATTTGGTCATATTAAGAATCCTATATAATAAAAGCCTAATATGCAAATAGCCCTATCAGGAGTTCAACAAGAAGTTCCACTGCTTGCTAAGACGTGCACTGACAACCAGGGGGTGGCGCAGGACATGGCTGCCAGTGGGTGGCAGTGGAGGTGCTGCCAGCTCCAATGAGCCCCAAGGAGAGCAGAACTGCGGCAAAATGGTGGAGCAGGTGAGCCTGTGGTTCCAGGCCAAGGCAGGTGCACACAGGGGTTTGATCACCCCAACAGTCACCACATAGATGGTAACCAGCAGTGACAGTGGGGGGCAAAGCCTCCACTGGGCTCCCAGGTGCTAAGGGAGCCAGGCGGAGGGCCAGGCCCCATCAATCGCCCCATAAGTGGGATGGTGGAGCAGGTGAAGGGGAGGCACCAGGTCATGGCAGGATGCAAGGTGGGGCTGTGGGGCTAAGAGGCTGGGGGTGCGAGCTGGGGCCTGATACCCATAGGCCACCCCAAGGGACTCACCTGTGCATGAATTCATGTACTAGGCCTCCAGTATTATATAAATGCAAGCATATATACTATGTAACCTTTTTGAGCACTGGCTATACTTATTGAATTAATTCTCTCAGGTTATTTTGTGTATCAATAGGTCCATTCTATGGTATGGACCATTTTTCAGGTCATTCAACCATTAAAGAACATCCAGTTTTGAGCTTTTACAAATAAAACTTCCATAAGCATTCACAGACAACTTTTTGCATGAACATAAGTTTTCATTTCTCTGAGATAAGTGCTTAGGAGATCAATTGCTGAATAGTTCTAAAATTTTATTTGGTTCCTCCTATCTTCTATTTTTTTTTTTTTTTTTTTTTTTTTTGCTGCGACTTTCTATTTTTTCATTTATTTCAAGCATGTCCTTAATTGCTCATTGGAACATTTTTATGGTGGCTACTTTAAAACCCCTTGTCAGACAACTCTAAGTGTCTTCTCAGTATTGGTATCTGTTAACTGTTTTCCTGGCTTATTTGAAAATCTTCCTGATATTTTTCTATGACAAGCAACTTTTTAACTAGAAACCTGAATATTTTGGTATTATGTTATCAGACTTTGAATGTTATTTAGAACTTGGATTTCACAGGCCTCCTCTGATGTGGGCCCTGTTGGGAAGGAGGGAGGCACTGCCACCTTATTGCCAGCCAGAATGGATTTCCAAGTTATCTTTAAAGACTCCGGGGAAGCCCATTATCACTGGGCGTGGGTAAGAGTGTGACCTCCCACTACACCTGTGCTGCACTACCCTGTATGGGAGAGTATAGGGAGCCTCACCAGGGCTCCTCAGGCAGCCTGCACTGAAAGGGCCAGAGGGTAAGGGCGGCCCCTTTGCTTACTGGTGAGTGGTAGTGAAAGTCCTAACTCTACAGTAGGCCTCCCTGGATATCAATCCACAAGAAAAAAGAGGGGTTTGGTGCTATCGCTGAGAGGGAAGTTAATGTCACATCTGGCTTCCCACAGGGTCTCCATAAACATCCTGGAGAACATCCTTGTTTATTCACTGCCCAGGGAGGGTCAACATCCCAGCTGCTCCTACTGACACCATCCCAGCAGGGGCCTCGGATGACTCATTGCAACCTGACAATAGTATAAATCCATAGTCTCTACTTAGCTTTTGCTAATGAGAGTGGAGAGGGATCACAGTTTTTTTTATCTGTGGGTTTTGGCTGGAGTAGAGCAGTTATTGTCTAAAAGTCTGCCTTGCTGCATTGCCCCTTTCCTGCTTCCTGGATTAGAGAAAGTGAGCTTTTCATGGGCCCATTGGTGTTTCCCAGTTGCTGGCTTCTCTAGTACATAGTCATATAGTCCCCAACCCCTCAAAAATTCAAAGGAACACTGCAACAATTTAAACAATTTCAACATCCCTAGTTGGTCTCTCTTCTTCTTGTCACCTATGTATCATATAATATATAGAAAATATAGTTTTATATTTGCTAAATGTCAATTTTTTATCAGTACTGAAAAGAAGGAATAGAGTAATGAATGTCTTTCTATCTTTTTGGAAGCAGAAATTCTCCATAAATTATTTTATTTCTTATAGTTTTTCAGCAAATATTTATTGAGATACTAAGTATTAGTGATACAAAATGGATAATATAGTTATGGTTTCTACCCTCAATGTGACTAATTTAGTCAGTCAGAAAGATTAAAAAATATATAAAATTATTAATTATAGTTTAACTAAATTGTACTTCTTTGTAGCATATGAGCAATAGGGAGCTTAGTTTTTATATTATATTTTATACAATATCTTACATACTAGTATATATTAATTTTAAATATATAATATATAAAAAAGAACATAGTTGTTTTTTCATTCAATTATGGAATAGAGTAGTAGCATTTATTTTTTAAAATAAGTAAATTTAAGGAAATTAAAATAGTATTATATATAGTGCCTCATAAGTTTATGATATATTGGCAGTTGAAAATTATGCTCAAAAACGTTTAATCAAAAATTAGAAGTTGAGGAAGTTTCTGGGTGTTACATTTTTACACTTTTGAGATTATAATTAATGACAACTCAACTCTTCCAGATCATCTCTTAATCTCACTGATAAGAGAGAATTTCACATTGAGTGAACTTTAGTTATAACTCAGTATGGTGATTCTTAGGTTTTTGGTGTCCAAGAAACCCTTTAGTGACACTCTCCTACTTCAGGATGGAAAGTTCAGCTACTTTATTTGTCTTTGGATTGAGCTGACTTCATTGTCTACCACCTTCCAAAGAACATGCTGACATTTTTAATTATATGAACTGCTGAGAAACCACAGCAGGATACAGACCAACCCATCAAAAGTGAATTGAGATCTTCCTTGATGTGGAGAGCTAATTATGTTACTATGGGGAGTGGGACACTGATTGAAATCCTTCTGACTTTTCAGTGCTGGCTCTGTAGGCTAGCTCCTGAGAGGAATAGTAAATGAAGATGAGCTGTTCTCTGTGTGCACCAAGTTGCTGCCATCCTTCTCTATTAGAAGTCAACTGCAAAGACCCTGCTTTCCTCCCCCAAAATGAAGAGCTGCCAGGCAGGAATGTTCTGTTTCATAGATCTTGAAGCAGTCTTCATCATGACCTGAAAAGATGTGGAGAACCTGTCTTCAGATTCTTTACTAAACTTACTGTCTCTCTAGTTTCTCTCAAACTTACCTTGAATTTCAATATTTAAAAAATAACACCACCAAGAAAAAAATAACACCAACCATTTTATGTATGTGTGTATAGATATATCATGCATATGTATGTGTATGTTTATTTAACATTTGCATATATAATTAAATTACCTAGGAACAGATCAAGCCCATGAAATTATGAAAAAGGTTACTAAACATAGAAAACCTGTGTTTGAATTTCATTCTATGACTTTGAGCAACTATGTCGTATTATAAAGATATCATAAGATAGTACTATCACTACGCTTCTTAAAGAGATAAGAACTAAATGGTGATATCTAACATTTTTCTACCTAATATCCATTATATGCATGGCCTCTTACATCTTTATTGAGCCTGAGAAGTTCTCCTATATGCACAATTTGCTTTTATCTACCTTATATGGCTCTTTCTTGGGCTCCACACCATGTCTAAATTTTTGGCTTTGATTCATGCTTCTTGGAATAAGTATGAAATCCCTCATTCTCCACTCTAAAATGTGTACTTTAGAATGAATGGTTCTTATCTCTGTTCTCAGTGCTCACATCTTGACTGTACCCACTCGACAGGATTTGTAAATAAAAGTCTGCCATTTTTTTTTCCCCCCAGAGCTTATGTAGACAGTTTTAGGAATGAGAAGTATATTTCTCTTAGTCATCAATTAAGTAGCATGCAAGACATTGGGTTATATACTTTATGGGAATTGTATAACTTAATTCTCACCACCTTCTTGTCTAGATACTACTATATCTACTTTTAGGAATGCATATAGAAACCCAAAGAAATTACTCATATAAAGACACATTCTTGAAATATCATTGAATCAAAATAAAATCTTGGTTGACCGCAAGTACCTTGAGCTCTAATTCCCTAGAGTTGTGTTATTTACAAAACAAATGATGGCTTCACACCTTTTAAAAGGAGAAGCATCTGGTATACACTGATTGGTTTAAATTATGATCTTGAGAGGAGTCATATATTAAATATGAAGGTATAACTTTATAATTGAACTTTTATGCAACTCCCAAAACCAAAAGATATCTCCACTGCATGTTAAAGGGTCTTCTTAAACATAGCATATGCAAAATTGATCTTCTGATATTCCACTCTATTCCCAAACTTAAATTTTCTGAAGTCTTTCCTTTTGCAATGAATAACAACTGCATTTTTCTAAAATTTTAAGTGAAAAATATCACTTCTCTTTCTTTCTCATTCCCCACATCCAGCCCATCAGCGAATTCTATAGGCTTTATCTTCAAAATACATCTAGAATGGAAGCTTCTCTCACCACCCCCACTGCTCCCAGACTGGTTCCACTCACTGGTACCTCCCACCAAATGTAGGTTCTCAACATGCCTCCTTGCTTTTGTCTTTGTCGCCTTCAAGTTCATTCTCAACACAACAAAGAAGTCCTGGTTAAATGTGAATCCAAGCAACAACATTTCTGTGCTACAACATTCCTGTGCTACAACCTGTCGAATGGCTCCCATTGGCCTTAGAATAAAAACCAAGATCCTTCCTATGTTTTACAAGACCCTACATATACACAGTCACACCAGTTTTTAAATCCAATGTTATATAATTTTGTTCTGTTGCTTATTTCAATCTCTCCAGCCACACATACCTCATCAATTTCGTCAAACATAGGCACAAGGCATTAGGACCTTCTATTTCCGACTGCCAGAAATATTCTTCCCCTGTTTATCTATGTTTCACACTTCCTTCAGATCTTCAATGAAATTTCACCTACTCAGTGCAGACCTTTCTTAACCATGTTATTTAAAATTGCATCTGTCTCCTTATTTTGGTTTGTCTCCTTATCACTAATATATCTTGGTTTGTCTCTTTATCACAGTATATCTAGGGTGTATAAAACATATACACCCTATATATTTTACATATTCATATTGGTAACTGTCTCCTCTTTCATTACAATAAAAAATATGTATAGGAAAAAGGATTTCTATTGATTCACTGTTCTATTTCTAGCAACGAAATAATTGATTTGTACAAAGCAAGGCAATAAATAATTGTTGAATAAAAGAATAAATTTAAAAGTAATAAACAGCAAAATCAATGCATTAGTTACATATGACCATTTGATGTTATAGATTAGTTTTATGATTGATATTATGCGAATTTGTTTAAACTAATTTGCTGATAGTACATTCAATAATAGAGTCATTGCTTGAGTCACCATAATTATCAATTCTTTTAATATTCGCATTAACGAAAAAATTGTTCCTTATTTTGATGGACCAATCAGTATAATAGTACACCTCCAGCTATAGTATGAGAAGAGAAAACACATATTCTTTCGATATTTACTGCTACACTTGTCACCAATGAAGTGTGGATAATTAGTATATAAAAAATAAAAATGCCACCAAAACATCAACTTACTACGGGAATGTGACACTGAGAGTTCCAGTTATTGGGTGATCCCATGCTGTATGATATGCAGAGACTTTATTTCACCCAGGACTCTTCCTTACTTGCAATCTTGTGGAACCTTTTATCCTTCACCTCTTGTGAAAGTGATTGTAAACACACATGCAAACTTGGGCAGTAGAAATGCACATCAATATTCTTACAAGGATGTCATATAGGCAACACAGAGCATGCTTACATTATTTTTTAAGATCATCATCCAAAGCAAAGTGCAAAATTTATAATTTCTCAGAAAAAAATAGAGAATATGTCTGCAGACTCACGATCCATGACACACAGTTTAAAAAACATTCCTATACCACAAAGATTTTGCAAGACAAAGTATGATAGATGATACATGGAAATATTACAGTAGATTCAATTGAAAGAGAGACATTCAATTTGTGAAAAAGTGCAGGCTTTTTAAAGAAGTGACATTTGTGCTGGGGCCAATTTAGCAAGGTGGAAACTGAAGAGGAAGTTAATTCCGGGAGAGAAAATTGCATGGGCAAAAGATTAGAAGCAAAAAGGTTTAAGGAGCATATTTCCTTACAGAGGAGCCAAGCACTAAAAAGTTGGATGGAAACAATATTTGAAATTAAAAAAAAAAAAAAAGGTGGGGCGAGAAGCCTTAGGTTTCTCAAGAAACTTTAAAAACCTTTCATTTGCTAGAAAACAGAATGCAGAAGGAGATTAAAGTAGATCGGCATGAAGGGATAATCTGAATATGAAATATGTTAAGACAGAATGAGAGCCTATAGATATACTGTGCCTTCTGCACCTGCTAAGGACTGTCCTAAATGTTTTACATGTAGCAGCAAGTCTGATCTGTACAATTACCCATCAGTAGGAGTGTTCACACATTCTCCTTTGTCCTGAGGCTGAGAGAAGGTTAGTACCTTTCTCAAGGCCACACACCTGGACAGATTCCCTAGTTTAATTTTATAGTCCATATTTAATCACTATGTTCCAGACTTCTAAGTAGTATATAGTTTAGTGCATATCAAGAATTAGAACTCCATGGGACACAGTTATTGTCAGTCAATGTCACCAGAAAAGTGCAGAAAACTTTCAGGAGCGTGCCGCAATATTTTGAAATCAAGATTCCCTAAATGTTAATAAAATACCTCATAGAATTAGTTTCCTATTGGAGCAGAGGGTGAAAAAAGATTTACTAACGGTCATGTCCTTCTTTCTCTTACTGTCCTTTTCTCTCCTGCTGCTGCCCCAGTCCCCCCATCAATGTATTTCTGTCTCAGTGGAACCCTAAAACTGCTCTGACTGTTCATTTATCTTCTTTCCCCAAAAACTAAATATTTTAGTAATTTGTGCTGCACAAATCTGATATAAGAAATTGTTGGCTTTCAGTAACCCCATGAATACTAAAACGAATCTGTGTAAACTCAGAAAATCAGGTTAAGATCTTTCTTTCCCACCCTCAAAAGAATGTTTAGCTAAAAAAGTTTAAGGTTTTCAAGAAACAAAAGTCAAGTAAAAGAGGCAAATTGGTTTAGTTTCTCCTAAGTAAATGATTAAACTTCTTTTTGTGTTCTTTCATCTGTCAATGAGAATGATAAATGAAGGGTCCTTGATGCATTAGTTAATATTCATTTTCATTTTTAATAATTATGGCATGACTATTCTTTGTTCTTCTCCACACATTCTCTTCACTAAAACATGCTATCTGGTAACTGATTAAAGTGCAATTTTTTTTAAAGTAAAACACCAAACACAAAACATTTCATGTAATCTTGTAGTATGCATCTGAATGGTATCTATATATATAAAAGCCTAATATGCAAATTGTCCCTGCAGAAGTTCCACTGGGAGACCCGAAGTTCCATCACTCTCTTCGATGTGCTCTGACCATCAGGAGGTGGTGCAGAATAAAGGAAAACTCTGGCCAGCAGCCAGAGGTCCCAATCAGCTGTGATCACCAGCCAGGTCTAGGGAGCCTACCCATGCACAAATTTTGTGCACCAGGCCTCTAGCAGATATTTAAAAATACCAAGTCACTTAATATTTTTTTAATATATTTTATTGATTTTTTACAGAGAGGAAGGGAGAGAGATAGCTAGAAACGTCGATGAGAGAGAAACATCGACCAGCTGCCTCTTGCACATCCCCCACCGAGGATGTGCCCACAACCAATGTACATGCCTTTGACCGGAATCGAACCCGGGACCTTTCAGTCTGCAGACCGACGCTCTACCACTGAGCCAAACCGGTTTCAGCAATATTTAGGTTATATTCTGCTAAATAAATTTAGACTACAATACAAAAATATATTTTGTTTTGGTTTAAAAAAATATTTTTTCTTACTTGAAAAGATAAAGTGGACTGTATGTTATTTCTTTTTTTTTTTGTCTTTAAGTGAAGGTGGAGAAAAGATAAGGTATAATTTACATGTTTGCAATGTTAACTCAGGATTATCAAGAAAATTGTAAATTATTTTGAGTATTTTGTTTCAAAAAATCACATTTTTAAATTATTATTACTGGAATCTTTAAATATTTTAAATTATTGAAAATATAAGAAATGCCATTTATCAGTCACATTAACAATAAAAACAATACTGTTGGATGGGTCTTCAAATAGAAGAATAATCACACTTGGTGGAGATACATATGATAAAATGTAGACATTCTGAGCTAAACACACACACACACACACACACACACACACACACACACACACAGTGGTTATATAATTTTATTCCATAATTTATTTAATATATATTAAGTCCAACCACTATTTAGTCCTGGAGATAACACTAACTTGTACTTAAAATAATGAAAAAGGCAAAATAAACAGGTAATCTGAACTCACGGAACTTATATTTTATTGGGGGAGAAAGTACAGAGATAAAAAAGGAATAAACATGCAAATATGTAAAATATGTCTGGGCTCTCTGAGCACTATGGTAGAAAAGGCTGGGAAACTAGAAATGTAGGTTGTAGTGTAAATACAGGAAAAAGAGTCCAGGAAAACATGCACAAGATTAAAGATTTTGCAAGACATTTAATGCCCTGGGCTTCTATTTATTTATGGGTAATATGAAGATATACTGACTGTTCTCTAAGACCACTTCCACTTTGTAGAATATTAAATCATTGCATTGAAAAACAACAACTTGCCAAAACTGGTTTGGCTCAGTAGATAGAGCATGTGTTTGTACACTGAGAAGTCCCAGGTTTGATTCAGATCAAGGACATGTACATTGGTTGCAGGCACATTCCCAGTGGGGGGTGTGCAGGAGGCAGCTGGTCAATGCTTCTCTCTTTGATGTTTCTAGCTCTCTATCCCTCTCCCTTCCTCTCTGTAAAAAGTCAATAAAATATATTTTTTTAAAAAGAAAAACAACAACAACAACAAAGGAACACTCCTCAAAGGGAATAGATTGCCTTCACACCCCAATGGCATCATTACTTCAATTAAGATGTTTAAGGTCATGATCCATCTAACTGAAGAAAGTACAAATATGATAAGAGAATGAAGTTACAGACTTTCAGTCATAATGATAGATTAAAATCCTCTCAATTACCTTTACTCTCCATTCCATAACCTCTGGGGGGAAAAGGTGACTTTAAAAGACATCTGTAAATTCAGAGAATGAAGATAATCACATCTAAGTTGTCCAAGCTGCAAAGTATGTGACTTAGCAGACCAAGAAAGTTGACCTCTAAATCAGCACTTAAGAAAGTTGATAAGCAAGTTAATTTATAGAGACATACACAAAAGATTCATAAATTCTTTTGACCTAGTACCTCGGCAGTGGAGTGAAATTAGAACTAAAAACTGGAATGCTGACAGAAATTCCATTTAAGAAGCATGTAGACCCCACCCCCATGCCCCATTTCAGATCTGATTTCCCACTTTTAGTAGTCAAAAGTCAGACCTTCCTCCATAAATTCTGGAAAAAGATGAGACGTTATTCATTGTAAATAATTGTTTTAAGTCCCTGGAACGGGGACCCAAACTTAATTGAGAATAAGTGTATAAAATAGAAAGCAAATATGTGAAATACAAAGAAAATTGTTGATTTTAGTAGTATTATCAACCAAGTGGAGGTAAGCTTTTTATGTGTATAGCACCAAATTTAATGATCTGTAAGACAAAATTTCAGGTTCTTGTCATGCCTTATATGGACACTACTCTTGTAGCACCTATAAACTTTGATGGAATTTTTATGTTGACTCATCTTCTACCTACCTGACACTAGGTTGAATCATACAAAATTGTCCATATTTAACCATTTTGAACTACAAGAAAAGGCAAGTTCATAGGCTTCAACCTGTTATTTATCTTTTTGTTTTTATTTATTTCATTCGGGGTTTAAGAGTGTGGACAAAACTTTATTTAGTTCTCTGGTAGTTCTCCTAGTACTGACTTAGTACATGCATGATAGTGAACATTGGAAAAAATAATTTATTGATTTATGTAAGAATGAAAAATGTAACATAGATTTTCTAATTTAAATGAAAAATATAATATATTTTCAAATATTAAAATTTTAAATATCCAATTATATTTTTATTTCTTCTTTAAATAATTGTTTAGCATGTAAAATTGATGATTCAATTCTAAAGGATTATTATTTTCTTTAAATTTGTATGCCTCATTTCCAGTTTTACTGTTGTCAAAAATATGCCCTATAAAAATTTAACCTTCTACAAGTTTTAGCCAAATATATAAGTTTTACAAAATTTAGTTTCACTTAAAAACAAACATATAGTTCTCTTGTAGGGTACCCAGTTAATGCAGACCTATTATTTCAATTTTATTAATGAAATTATTTGACATTTTATCAACCATAGGCTAATTATGATACATCATAACAGAAATGATTCTATTTTCTTCTACTGATATTTTTAATTCTGTGATGATATTCATGATATTAAATTTACAAACACTAACTATGCAATATAAATTGTGCTTTTTATCAATAAACTAGAGGCTCGGTGCACAACATTCGTGCACTGGGAGGAGTCTGCCTCAGCTCAGCCTGCACCCTCTCCAATCTAGGACTCCTTGTGGGATGTCTGACTACCGGTTTAGGCCCAATCCTGCAGAGATCAGGCATAAACTGGCAGTCAGACATCCTTCTCACAATCCAGAACTTCTGGCTCTTCTCCACTCACCTGTCTGCCAGCCTGCCTACCTGATTGCCTCTAACTGCTTCTACCTGGCAGCCTGATCACCTCCTAACTGCTCCACTAATGGCCTAATTGATGCCTAACTGCTCCTCTGCCAACCTGATTGATGCCTAATGGCTCCCCTGCCAATCTGATTCTCCCCAACTGCCCTTCCCTGCCAGTCCAATTGCCCCCAAATGCTGTTCCCTGCTGGCCTGATTGCCTTTAACTGCCCTTCCCTGCAGGTCTAATCCCCCCAACTGCCCTCCCCTGCTGGCCTGATTGCCCCCAACTGCCCTCCCCTGCAGGTCATCTTGTGGCGGCCATCCTGTGGCGGCCATCCTGTGGCGGCCATCCTGTGGCGGCCATCTTGTGGCGGCCATCTTGTGATGATGTGGGGGAAGCCATCTTGTGATGATGTGAACAAGTGATGTCACCTAGGCTTTTATTATATAGGATAATGACCTTTCAGTCCACTAAGAAAATCTTCCCTTTTTTGAAATTTAAAACTGGTTTCTAATTATGAAACTATCTTCTTAAAATTGGAATGATAAGGACAGCACAAGCTAACCAACCTTAAAAACTTTTGTATATATCTGTATTCAAAATCTCTCCCTATTTTTTCTTGGTGATCTTTAACAGCAGCAGAAATTATACTGTATGAAAGTGAATAAAATGGCACTGATTTATATGCAGTCAAAAGGGCAACTGAACTGCATTGCTCTTATAAATTTTAAAGTTTAGTTTGGGTATAAAACAAAACAAACAGAGCAATCCTTGATCTTTTTTTAGTATTTGTCTGATTTAGTTCCAGAGCCTCAAAGTGTAAGCTTGCTTTCTTATGTCATTAATCCTTTAAAGACAAAAAAAAAAGAAACAACAAAAGAAAATGAGTTTTTTTTTTAAATGCACATGCAACTCTATATGTACGGGTATCATATATATGTGCATATATGATATACATATGCATATATACATATATACATATATACATATACATATATATGCAATTATATACATATGTATGTATATATATGAGAGAGATATTTGTTCTTCATTCCCTAGAAGATATCACTCTTCTTATTTTCCAAGTAAACATAGATCATCTGTTTTTACTTGCATTCAATTTTCATCATCTTGTTGGGATATTAGGTGGAGTACACCACACAGATGACACTATTTATCTTCCCTGCAATTTACTTAAATGTGTGTTATCTGATTTTCCTGTCAACCTTTCCATGTACTTGTCTCTAAGCTGAGTTATGCTAACATATACGTTGAGATATCCATCAAACTTT
This sequence comes from Pipistrellus hanaki, assembly GCF_964339955.1. Taxonomy (NCBI): domain Eukaryota; kingdom Metazoa; phylum Chordata; class Mammalia; order Chiroptera; family Vespertilionidae; genus Pipistrellus; species Pipistrellus hanaki. The sequence goes on along the minus strand of NC_140503.1, from coordinate 201,287,731 downwards.
GCCTTTGCCACAAATACTATTCCAACAATAAATGATCACACTTAAGCAAGGCTCAAAAAAATCCAGCACATGAATGAATGATTATCTAGAGCACTCAGGAAGTGGCAAGAATTTTCTATTTCAGTTCAGTTATGACTTGAGGGTTGTTTTGTTGTTGCTGCTGTGTTTTTGTGGTATGTGTTCCTTTTATTTGCACAGCTTTCTTTGTACATTACTGAAATCTCAATCCCTTCCTAACAGAAAATACCTCATTTCTCTTTTTACAGGTGGTGGGAGACTCCAGTTTTGCTCAAAAGAAAAAAAAGCACAGGACATAAAATTAATTTCTGTAACCATTTACTAAAAAATACAGCATAACTTTATTAGGTATAAATCATATTTGAATTTTGCAATAGCTCTTCATGAACTGAGCCTCAAATATGAAACATTATTACTTCCAATAACGAATGAGATAGAAAAGCAACATTTAGCACTGACCCCACATTTTAGGTGAGAACTTTGATAGTTTTCCCTTAGTTTATATTACACAAACTAGACTCCCCTGCTCTCCATAGTACTAGCCCTTACAATCTCCCATCATAAAATAAGCTAACATATCTCTCCATCTCCCCTTAGTAGTACATAATTTGTTCCCAATTTCTTCCTTCTTTTAATAATAGTTCATCGAGTCCCTAGTATGTGCTGGGCACCACTCCAGCCACTAAAGAGAAGAGCAATGAACAAAGCTGCCTTCATAGTTTTCACCTTCTAGCGAGCAATTCACATTTATAGTGTACAAGATGATGGTAAGTGCTAGGAAGGGAAGGGAAGCAGGGAAGGGAGCAGGCAGGGTGGGTGGTAAATGGGTTGGTTTGGGAAAACTTCCTGGGGAAAGGGCCATATCAGCAAAAGCATGAAGGAAGTGAAAAAGAAAGTCAGGCAAATTAATATTTGGAAACAGCTTCCAGGCAGACTAAAGCATATGAATAAATAATATCTAGAGAAATCGACACACGTACTAAAACAATCAAACATTAATTTTCAAACTCTTTGTTACTAAAAGTTAAATTTAATAAATATCTACTAAAATGGTTATTTAGTAGGCCCATTCTGATTTATTACAGTAAAAGCAAGCTTTGGTATAATTTTTCTAGACCTCTTTTCTCTTTTATAGAAACACCTTCCCCTCCTCCTTACTAGCTATTCTTTTCTATCCCCTCTGTGATTCAAACCCACTGTCAGGGAAACATACAATAAGTTTAGTAACACTAAAAGGTATAAAACTGATAATCCTCTTAGATTTAGCTGCCTGTTCTCTGGAGCACTTTAATTTTAAAAGTAAACCTGAGTTCAAACCAAATAAAAACATTTATAGCCGTGGTCTTTTGGGATGGCAAGAGGTAATAATGTTTCTATAAGGTGAACCAGGAGAAAAGCCCTGGACTTTAGTTAGAAGTCTTGGTCTCTTCTTAGCAAGTTGCTGAGGGATCTTGGGTCATCATGTAATCTCTCAGGTCCTCAAATGTTCACTGGTAAAATTAAGGCATTAGATGGAAAAACTACCGGACATCTGCAACTATAATGCAATATATTGGTCTCGATTTCTTTTCTGAGATTCTATATAAGACTTTTCAGAAGGGAGAAAAACAAAGGAGGAATACACTTGCTATGTCAAAGATTGAATTCTAACTCAATACCTTCAGCTTCTTAAGTGCCCACTAAATAACTCTAATTTCAATTGAGGCAACCTTGTAACTATGACAAAGTAAACTAAAAAGTCCCATGGCTTTTATGTATTAAAAGTAAAATGAATGCTTGGGAATGTCTTCTGGGACCCATACTGTACACAGCATATATTTTTCTGTCAACCGATTTCCTCTCAAATTGCTATGTATAATTTACCCAGTCTTAATTAGCAGGCTGCTTCCCAAGTCAAAAAAAAAAAAAAAAAGTGTTTCTGGTTGCCGAAAGCAAGCCATACATATTCATGGTGAAAACAGAAAATCATTAGCCAAACTGTGGATGGTAAATACAAATTAACCTTGCAATGAAAAGTGTAATATTTGCATTTTCAAGCCTTAGATCTCTATGGGATTAATTAGGTGATCAGTAGGAATTAGCATTATCAGGAACAGATCCAGGACTTAGATTGTGTTTGTCAGTGTGTATATGTCTTATATTATTCATTATTTTCTCTTTCATTATAATTCTCTGGCCCAGTCCTCAAGGACTGTTGTATAGACTGGTTAATTAAATCTCTGTGAAAATATTTTGCAGACTGTACAGGACTACATAAGTACAATGGGGTTTTGTTGTTTTTGTGTTTGCTCAACAAAATGACAAAGAGATAAACTGATGACATGAAAGACTCTTAAATCGTAAACCTCCTTCCATTCCAACAGTAACTTTCATGGTTTGGCTTCTCAACATTTCCTTTCTAGTGGAATATAACAGCTTCCTTTTTTAATTTTTATTTATTAAGTTTTAGAGGGAGAAACATATATATAAATTTGCTATTTCACTTATTTATTCATGGGTTGATTCTTATATGTGCCCTGACCAGAGATCAACCAGCAAGCGGGCAGTGCTCTAATCAACTGAGCTTCCCGGACAGGCATACAACAGCTTCTTAATCGCTCTCCCTAGCTTCAGATTTGCTCCATTCTGGTCCATTCCCACAGTGCTGCTAGAGTGTATTTTTCTAAGACCCAAATATCATCATATCAGATCATTTATAAAGTACTGCCATGAGTTTTTGGATAGCATTCAATTTTCTTAGCTTGCCATAGATTATCTCTGCCCTGCCTACCTCTTCAGACTCATCTCCTGGCACTCAATTTGTCAATGGTTCTTGACCAAACATCAATTTTGTGCCAGGCATGGTGCCAGGCACTGCAGACTTGACTCTCTCCAAGTTTAGCTTTACTAAATCATGTACAGCCCCTATGCATACTGGGGTTGCTAAAGCCTTTTTACATTTTTCTTTTCCTGCTGAGAACATTCCTTTTCTCTTCTACATCATGATAAATACTTGTGGTTTAGGACTTAAATTAAACATCAAATTCTATGGGAATACCTCCATGACTTCATTTCTCCCAGTTTAGTGACATTATCAAAGATTTCACACTGCACCCATTATCGTCAGGGCACTTAGCACTCTGCATTACATCTGTCAACTCTACTCTTGTCTTTCTCCTCCCTTTGACTTCTTGCCCCTCAAAAGCAGGGATGATGGCTATTATTTCTGATCTGATAATGCCTACTAAAATCTCTGGCACACTGTAGATGTGAAATACATATTCATTGAATGAATTCATGCCAGAGGGGGAAATGCTAGAGGTCTAGGACAACAAAGAGAAGTCATCTGTAACACTCAAATTCATAAAACAAATTTTCATTAATTATTAAGTATTGGGGATAAAGGCATACTTGTATTTTCTTCTATATTTCGTACATCCTGTCAGATTGTCTTGGGAATCTCTTTCAAAATTTAACATGACATATCATTAGAAATCTACCATTTTAGTTTTATTTTATGGAGGGAAAAAGACTATCTGTAAAATAACAAGCTTAAAACAATATATAATTACTGAGAATTTGTCTATGTTGAAGAAAGTCTCATGTTTAAATCTCATCCATAGTTGTGGAGATGCTGCAGCGAATTTTAGGAGACAATGATGCGGGGAGGGAAGGGAGGAAAACACATAAAAGAGGGGGAAAAACACACACTAATTTTTTTTTTGGGGGGGGAGGCAAAGAATCTTGAAGTCTTAAATGTCCCTTCTTAGACATAAATAAAACATAAGCATCTATTTTTGGCTGGGTTCTCTTCTGAAAAACACTGATAAAGAAGACTGTTTGGTGGCCCAGGTGAACTGAGTTCAATTTACTTTGGATTTTCAGTCTAATTGTTAAAAGCTAATTGTTAATCTCATCCATCTCTCTCTTCCCTTATGTGTGACCACTTAACTTGGGCCTTAGATTTACCTGCAATGATAATAACTGTATGCTAAATTGATAAATGTATAAAAAAGATACCAAGACAACAGTCAAAAATTAAGGCACATCTTGACTCACTCTGGAGTGAGAGAATTCCACTATCTATAGTGCATCCCTCTCTTGTTCTTAAGAAAATGAGTGTATAGGATGGAGTATATAATTGAGGCAATTATGCTATGTAAAGTTGTAAGTGGAGTACATGGAGGATGTTCTGTTTCTAACAACCCTTAATTTAGGTACCAGCAGTATAATCTACAAGTGCTGTTCAGCTCATAAAAATTCTTTTTGACTTTGTTCTTTTCCCCCCTTCTTCTTCTATTTAATTGTCTCTCCTCTGCATCTTCTTTGTGTCTTAGAACTAACCTGACAGCAGTCCTCTAAGGACCAGTTACTAGACTGCATCTTATTTATAACATAATCATTGATGCCATTACTTGAGGACCTACTATGTGTTAGGCTTTGTATATGCACTTCTTATTCCTATAATAACTTGGCAAATTAGAGTTTCCATTTTCTGAGAGGAAATGGAAGCACAGGGAGATTAAGTATACCTGCCTTGAGTGTGCTATGTCAGCCTAGATGAAACTGGAGACTATGCTCCCCAAAATGCCATTCCCCATAAAGTTTCGGCTGAAGGTGGCCAAAAGCAGAACTTGCATGAGATTCAGAAGACAGTGTAAAGCTACAGTCAGTTCTCTTGGAAGATGGCTGCAATTAGACACAATGGTGGAGCCGAAACCAGTTTGGCTCAATGGTGGAGCGTCAGTCTGCGGACTGAAAGGTCCCAGGTTCGATTCTGGTCAGGGGCATGTAAGTTGGTTGCAGGCACATCCCCGGTAGGGGGTGTGCAAGAGGCAGCTGGTTGATGTTTCTCTCTCATCAACATTTCTAGCTCTCTATCTCTCTCCCTTTCTCTCTGTAAAAAGTCAATAAATATATTTTTAAAAAAATAGACACAATGGTGGAGAGAGGCAGTTTATTCTTGCTATCCTGAACTCCAGGTCTAACTCACCTATTAGATTGCTGAACAAAAGCAACCCCAATATTTGATTGCATACCACAGAGGTAGAAGCCATACAAATACATAGAACCCTCCATAGAACCCTCTACAAGCTCCCACTCTGTGCTCCCGTATAAATAGCAAAGTGCTTGGTTTCTCATATTTTCTTAAAAACTATGATTTGTCCACCTATAACAATGTTGGTTAAAGGAAGACTGGTTAGTGCTTCTGTGATCCTTTGTCCTCATCTTCTAGACTTTCACTTTCTCAATTCTTCCCACATTGGTTTAAAGTATGATTCCTATAATAATTCCCTTATTCCCAAAATGCTCACTGAGACTGTCCTCCTTCGCCTGGACTGTGACAGATTCACATAGCCAAGAACAAATAAGTGGTCCTAGGACAGTCACAGGCAAAATCCACACTCTTTTTTTTTTCCTATGGATTTTTGGCTGTAGCCATCTTATTTTTAAGGATAGCATTACTTTTGTAAAAACAACAACATATATATGATGTACTATTTCCCTCTGAAACACTTAATACAAGTCAAGATGAAATGGACCTAGTTCTAGTCCTTCAAAAGATGCTAGAAATGGAATATTCATAGATCACCACAATACAAGGCATGAGAAATGAAGGGTTATAAGAAAAGTGTAGACCGAACATTATGGGCCTTCAAAGGTAGAAGGGAAGATGTGTCACATGGAGTTCACAGGTAGATGTGCAATGAGCATCCACACAAAGAGAATGTACAGTTTAGAAGGTATAACACACAGAGAATGAGGTAATTATGTAAGAAGATGCGACATGTGTGTGTGTTTTTTTTTTTAAATCTGAGTCTATCGATACATCTCTATTATAGAGAAAGCCATGATAGTAGGACAATATGCTGTTAAAAACTGAGCAAATCAGACTACCTCAAATCCCCAAGGACTGAGTTGACAGCTATTCAGTGTAGATGATACAGAGAAATTTAAAACTGGTGTTGAGGGTGGGTGATGTGGAATATGGAGAAATCAGGGAGAAGGGGGATGAGAAGAAGACAGAGGCAGGAAGACAAAAACAAAGGATGAGGGGCAGGGAAGAAGGTCAAAGAGATGAAGGAGACGCAGGTAGAGCAAAATGGAAAGGGAAGGAGGAGAGAAGGGAGACAAAGAGAACACTGACGAGGACATGGCACCTTGTGACGGAAGGTTTCAACATCTAAATCTTCCCACATTAGCTCCAAACTCTTCTAAATAATTTTTTCCAAACTAAATGCATTGTTTGAGTGAAGACTTGTGCGTGAACACATGCGAGTATTGCTTTGAGGTATTTCCAAGCAAAACAGACATACTTTGTCAGAATGCAAGAGCTTAGGGGTTTAGGGAAACCTGAGGAAGCAAGTCCCACAAACTTGGCAGAAAGCATGGGTAGGATTTGGGTACATCACACAACCTGGATTGAAGTTTGAGCCAAGTTTAAAGAGCTCTCTGGAGGGCAGAGGCAACCCAGATGACAACTAGGTTGTAGTAATTAAAGCTACCATGCACTGTACATTCTAGGTGTGTCATGCCATTTCACAGTCCCAACAACTTTATGAGGGGCGTACTATTATTATCCTCATATTACCAATGAGGAAACAGTCTTAGAACAGCTGAATGGTTTCATAAGATCACAGAGCTTGTAAGGGTCAGAGCTGATGCTCAAACCCAGGTCTTTCTGATTCCTGGACTAGCTTCTTAATCATCCCTTCTCAGTGCGTTGGAAACAATTAGTTGTATTCAACACAGCCTCCTTTATTCTCCTTGACTCTGTACTATGTCAAAACCAGATTATTTCTGGAACACTGCGTTAAACATGGAATCTGCTATCAATTTTTCCAGGGCCATTTCTTATTATTGTTGCCTAAAATGAGACAAAGCTGCAGTATCACTGTTTCTTCTCATTAGGCACTGTTAAGGGACTCTTCAGCTATCACAATAAAGCGAACATGATCTCACCCGCTCTTATTAAGACAAGTGTTTCAAATTAAAAATTAACATTTTTGACATGTTAGAATGGTATATATTAACTCAAACTCAGGTTTCCAAATAGAAAAAATATGAGATTAGTATGATCTAATGGACAAGGGTAAAGAACACCTTCTCCCATTCCTACCTTCTACCACAGAAGGACATATTTCCTGTGCTTTAAAAAAAAAAATCAAATAGCAAGGTTAAAAGGCCAAGTGAAAATATAACCCAGTTGACAATAAGTTTAGTCATATATTATAGGTATAGATTTTTAAGAGGTGACTTGATATAAGATCCTTATAAATCAGAAATTCCCAACCGTGGTTCCTATTACTCTGCCTCATACTACTGAACACTCATTACTATTGAAAGTCTCTTTTGTATTATTTTTATGTCCTGTCAGAATTTGGTTTGAAAATCAGAAATAGGCTTTCACATTTACAAAGGGCACACCCAGTATTTTTTTAAAGGAAATCTTTAAAATGACTGTTGAAGTATGAGAAACAGAATTCCCTGGATACTAGAGGTGACTCATTTATTCTCTGTATTAAACCACAACAACCATGTTGAAAATAGAACAATATAATCACCTAGTTGCTTGGCACACATGTCACCAACTAAACAGTTAATTTTATGTTTATGTGTTTGTGTCTCTCTTTTCACAATTTTAATTGTCACTGTTAGGAGGGTTTTTTTGTTTGTTTGTTTTTTTAGTTATTGAACACAGATTGAGTCACTTGGCTTAGGTCATGTGGTTCTTCTAGAATCTAGACATTTGTTTCAAAAATAGTAAAATTCAATAAAAGTATCTAAATTTGTAACTAATTATAGTTTAAAATTTATTTATATAAACATAAAAGATCTACAAACATTTTCTGGAGGGTCGGATAGTAAATATTTAGGGGCAAAGCTTCTCAATTTTAGCACTACTGACTTTTTATCGATCATTATTTGTTGAAGGATTTTTAGCAATATCCCAATTTCTTCCCATAAGACTCAGTAGTATCCACATGACAGTAGTGGCAACATGATAAACATGTCTCCAGACTTTGTTGCTCTGGATTTTAGGGCCATAGGAGCAGATTTGGGCCTGGTTGACAACCACTATCTTAGAATTTACAGTTTATGTTTTCTGTTTCAACTATGAATACAGTTATAGACAATATGTAAATTAATGAGTATGGCTGTGTTTCAGCAATTTATGTATGGACATAAAATTTGAGTGTGGTATTATTTTCATATTATGGATAATTGCTTTTATTCAACTATTGAAACTTTTAAAAACAATCTTTAGCTCATGGAGCTGACAAAGAAGAGCAGCAAGCCACAGGTGCCATCCTGATCTACAGAATAAAATGATAAATTAGATAAATAACATTAGTCTCTGCCTCAAGAAGTTCCTTATTTACCACAACAAATATTTATTCTTTCACTTCATAATACTGTCAAGAAGGTATGTGAAGCCCTGGTCAGGTGGCTCAGTTGGTTGAAACATTGTCCCATACATCAAAAGGTTGAAGTCTGATATCCAGTTGGGACTTATGTCTGGAAGGCAATTGATCAATGTCTCTCTTTCACATCATGCACAAATTTCTTGCACCAGGCCTCTCTATGTGTGTGTGTGTGTGTGTGTGTGGTGGGTGTGTGTACATGACATCAAAGATAGTATAGATTTTTTCAAAATTTCTTTCTCCATGATTTTAGTTGATTGGTTGTTGGTAATAAAAGTTGTTTTGTCTTGATGCTGAGGTTTATGTTTATAGCAATAGGTATTTCACACAGTCTTGCAACAAGTGGCTGCTTCTGTGCTGGGACATTATAGCAAAAGCAATTATAAATGCAGCAAAGAACTGAAATCAGAAAACACTTGCATAGATTCATCTGAAGAACAAATTTGTCTGGGCCCATCCACACAAATGGACCCAAAGAAGCCCTCTGACGATTGTAAGGAACAAGTTACGTCTATGGTGATTAAGTGATCTTAATATAGCGTATTCAGTTTTGGAAAAATGGGTATTTTCCCCACATCATTTCCTTGAATTTGACCCTGCTTATCAAGTTCCTGCCATCGGCAGAGCAGTGGTTTCTGTAACACACACTGATACAGAAAACCCAGTATCACAGCTATATTTTCCATGTAACTTTAATACACAGCGTGGGCCACAACTATGTGCAATGACTCATGCCAACCAGGCCATCCAGCTTTCAGTTGTTTTCAGGAAAAGTATCAGAGTTTCAGTGTCAGTGTGGGAATTCGTGGCTACCAGTGAAATAGATAAAATTAAGGGTTAAGCTACCTTGTGGCCCAACCATTTTTTTGTGAGCATCTAGTCTGACCTCTTCACTAAAAGCATCTTTACACTGTCACTGCAGAAGATGAAATGTATTATAACAATCAAAGATATGGCTGATCTTAACGAATGCAATGTTCCCAAAAATACACCTTTGGGAAAAAGTTATATATATATATTTGCCTATGTACATAGTTGTTTATATATACACATATGCATATATACATATATAAATACATACATATTTTTCTGTGTGCTATGTATGCCTTTATCACAGGTTTTCTCTGTATTGCATTGTTGATTTATATATGTAGATTAACATATATGTAGGTTGATATATTGTACTGGTTTTATATCATAGTTGATTAATATACTATGTGTAGATTAGTATATTGTATTAATCTACATTCCTCTTTTACTGCACTACCTGATAATATTTTTAGGAATACAGTTATGCTCATATCTGTGCACCCTATGAAGCTTTGCACAACACTTAAGCATGTTCTGAGTGTCACATTTCAATTTAACTCCTTAATATTATAACTTAGTATTGTTACTAAAACCATACAATGATTTATAAAAAAATATTTCAGAAACAATCATAGTATATGAGTATTGTTTTAGAAAGTTATTTGCCAAATATTACAGAGAAATTCTCTCCTCAAAAAAAAACACAAGTTTATTCTTATTATCAAGCTGTTAGTGAAAGATCAAGACCCCCAGAAAATAGGCAATAGACCAAAACACTTTAATTTTCCTCACAAGATAACAAAGCTCTCTGCTTTGAAGGGGGAGTTACCTATTTAAATTATTAAAATGTAATGAACAAAGACAACAATTCCATTCTGGAGGAGAGTTACTCAAAATGAAAGTTATCTAATGAAGGTGTCCTCAATCACTTCATGCATCAGAATCACCTGGAGTGATTCTGATTTTAGAACCTATGAGTGCTGAGCTCCATCCTCAGAGTTGCTGCCTTAGTAGTTCCAGGCAGGAGCTAAGAACTTGTCATTTTAACAAGTTTCAAGGTGACACTGATGTTAGTGATAAGGTGAACTTACTTTGAAAACCATAGTTCTAAAAACAAATTTTACCTAATAATAGACAAACATGTAAATTGACCTTACCTTCACTGGGCCCACAGCCAATCAGAATGAGTATGCAAATTAACCCAACAAAGATGGCACATTAATTTGCATATGCAGGTGCATAAGCAGCCTGGAGGGGCAGATGCCTGCTTTGAGTGGGGAGGGGACAGCAGAGGAAGCTACAGGAGCAGAGCTCCAACAGAAGTGAGGACTTGCTGGCTCCCAGGTGGGCCAGGAGCAGGGACTTGCTGGCTTCTGCATAGCTGGGAGTGAAGCCTGAGGAAGGAAGACCTATTCTAGCATGAATATTGTACATTAGGCCTCTTGTAAATAAATAAAACATTGAATCAATTCAATCTTATAATTTATTTCATTTGAGTTAGGTAGCTTGCCTCCTTCTTTTATACTTGAAAAAAATTAGAAGTTCTGATATCCAATTATTTATCTTTTCTCATTTGGATAGTGTTTCCAGGGAGGCTTCCTATCCAATATTTCCTAGAAAATTTATGTTTTTCCAAATCCTGAATCTCATGAAATACCATCAAGACATCAGGGAAACAGAAAGAGTATTCGAATTCCCCTACAAGAATTAAAGCTTTACTAGCAATGTAGAAATGGTCCACAGAAAAGCCCTGTTTTCAAAGCAAAGGCAAGGAGATGGGCATGCAGAGTCAAAGGTCAGGGTCAACATCTCCAGAAAGCAGGACAGAGCAGAAGGAGGCCAGTATTACTTCCAGCTGGTGCCTTGTTATAACAAGTTTGGGTTCATGGCCTTGTCCAGGAATTGCTAATGGTGAGCAATTCTTGCAAACAGAAGTAATAGTAAGTTTGTATGCATTGAATACTTTATACAATTCCTGTGAGTATTGTTCCAAGAAATAACATGTTCAGGAAGCAAAATCCATTTTTTTTGATTGGCAATTTCAAGGTATGATTCTGTGAAGTGATGTTAACCTTGATGGAAAATCTGAATGTTATGTTATTCAACTACTCTCTATTAACACTTGCTTGCAACTGCAGTGTTTGAGGATTAGCTATAGGCTACAGTTCCTGGAAAACACTTTACCAGCATCAATGTGAGAAAAAAGATGTGATGATACTGTGGAATATTCCAACATGAATCAGAAACTGCTCTAAAATAAGTTTTAATGTTGCAAAGCAACATTAATTTTAACAGCAAATAAAAATCAGGGCAAGCAAACAAATGCCTTTTATTCCAAACAAACCAGTAATTTCATAATAGGGAGCATTACCACCAATCTGAAGATGCTTTTAAAAATACTATCAACATCAATTCAAAAGGAAGTAAAATTTAATATGTCTGAAATTTTTGTCACAAAACAAAGATCAAATTTACTGAATAGGGAAGTTACTGCTTTGGTCTTTAAATTTTTCATTTTAAGAATAATAATTTGTGAGTATTAAGTATTTTATATTGTCTTTTCATTTTAAATTATTTTATTTAACATTTACTTTTATGTGAGCTTCCTTTATCATTTTTAATATAGAATATGTATATCAAGTTGAGAGCATTTAATCAAAATATAAAACTTATCAAAACATTTGTTAATAATAATAATAAACTATGCCCATATTTATTATTTTACAGAAAAGTCAATGAAAATCTACTGCAGAAAATTTATGGTCCCTCATTACTATAACCACATAGAGTAATGAAAAATAATAACATGATTTTGAGAATTACTACAAATTCCCAGAAATTCCAATTTCTCTTTTCCAAATTTAAAGATTAATATCTGTCAGGAATTTGGACATGCTATATTTAGGGCTGAGAAGAAGGTATACTTAATTTTCAAATTTCCCAAAATAATAAAATTGTGAAGTTTATCTTAGCCCCTCATTGAGACCATTAAATTTGTTTCTTCCTCTACCTGGGGCATTTTCCTGAGGTATGTGCCTTGCTCACACACCTCATCAGTGAGAACAGGTCTCTCTCACAGAAAATTGCTGGAAGATGTCAGGGAAGCTCACAGATGTATAGTGAGCAGTATATCTCCTTGCCATACATTCTCTACTTTTAATATTAGTTATTATTGTGTTTCTTGGGAATAGATCATGGTCTCTGAAACATCTTCCCCCCAGTTGAAACAATTTGTTCTATTGCCTGTGGTCCAGCATCTGATTATCAAGACAAAATTTTTGAAGAGTCCTTTGGCATATGTCCCTACACACACACACAAAAAAAAAAACCACCAGGCTTTACTGATTTTCTTTGATCTCTCAGTCTGTTATTATTTTTATTTAAAATTTTATTTCTATTATGCTGCACTGTGGGTTGAACTGTGTTCCCCAAAAATTCAAATTGAAGGAGGTTGAAGTTTTAACCCCCAAGCATCAGAATGTAGCTGTTTGTACATGGGGCCTTTAAAAGGGTAATTAAAATGAGGTCATTAGTATGGGCTCTAATCCAATACAACTCTTGTCCCTCTCTGTAGTGAAGATTAGGATACAAATGCATAAAGAGGGAAGATCTTGTGAAGACACGGGGAGAAAACAGCCATCTCCAAGCCAAGGAAAGAGACCCCAAAAGAAACCAACCCTGCTAACACCTTAATTTGGGGATTCTAGCTTCTGTAACTGCAAAGAGATAAAGGTATATTGTTTAAGCCCTCCAGTGTATGGGGTGCATTGTGATGACAGCACTAGCAATCTAATTCATGCTGTCAAACACTTCTGCCTTCTAAAATATTTTCCAATACTGTATAATAAAAGCCCAGCACCAAATGGCGGAATGACCAGAATGACCAGTTGACCAGTCGCTATGATGTGCACTGACATATGCTTTATGCAGGAGCTTCCCCTGGTGGTCAGTGCACTCCCACAATGCAGCCGTTCAGAGGGCAGATTCACAGCTGTTCAGCTAACCTGGATAAGCAGTGTTCTCACAGCAGGCTGACTCCCACAGCCACTTCCCGCACCAGTGCATGAATACTATGCACTGGACCTCTAGTATATTATGAGTTCGGAAATTCAGTGACTGAAATGGTTACTATGGAATATAGTGTAAAGATTTCCAATAGGAGCCTAAAAGACTCTTTTCCAAAAAATGAGGGTGGGTGTTTTTGTATTTGTAGTAAGCAGGATCTGTTTTAATTTGAAAACTAATCATTAGGGTTGTTCCCTAAGAGTGTCTATTTATCTTATAAAAATATGGGAAGGATGCTTTATTTATTTATTTATTTATTTATTTACTTACTTACTTACTGGTTTATTTTCAAAGAAAAGGAAAAAGAGAGAAATACTGATTGGTTGCCTCCTGTAAATACCATGACTGGGATCTGCAACTTGGGTATGTACCCTGACCAGGAATTGAACCAGAGGATGATGCTCCAACTGACTATGCCACACCTTTCAGGACAGGAGGAATAGGTTTTTCTGCTTCCTTTAAGGCACAGGCAGTCATGTGACTTACTTTGGCCATCAGAATACAGTGGAAGTGATAACTGTCATTTCTAGACTGAAGTTTTGATTGTCAGCTTGCAGTGGCCAATTTCAGTTTTTTCTCTGCTTTGGCAACTGTGCAGCACAAAGATGGAAGATCCTGCATTCTGAGTTCATGGTGGGGATGACACCGAGCAGAACTGGCCTGCTGTGGTCACAGAGAAAATGTGGAATAAGCTGGTCTAAATTGAGGCACTGAGTTGAGGTGGCTATTTGATACTGCCAAACAACTTACCATATCCTAACTCATGGATCAGGTCAATTTTTGACAATACTCAGATACATTAAGTGGTTAATATAGTCTATATGTTCTTTTTGTGTGTATTTTACAGACTGACGCCACTTTTTGAGTAAGACTTCCGAGGGCAGTTAGTGGGCTGAATTCTGAACAAAGCATTCAGCACCCTGCTGACGGGCCTCTAGTCGGCATTGTGATGATTCTGAAAACTCACTGGACACACAGACCCACAGGGACAGTATTTCTGTACAGTGATAAGAACTTCTGTGATGCTGCCCAAACATTCATTTCTTGTCCATATAAGTCAAACTCCCCTAGCTTTATGATAACATAAAATTCCTGAGGTTCCTTAATTGGCTCTCCACTGTCTGGGTGCCCACTTTCCAGAGGGCCAGCATCCACAAGAACACCTCTCTCCAGCCCTCATCCTCAAGACAGGGTGCTTCAAAAGGTAGAGGAGCCAGAAATAGTCCATGGTGTAGCCACAATCCAAACACCCTCCTCTGAGAGTGAGGATAAACAGAATCCAGAGGTATCCCATGCAATTTCCTAGACTTTTAGTCATTCTGACTTAAAAATCCACACCAATCTGGAAGCATATGGATACCATTTATTTTGTTTCCTTTGCAACAGAGTACTTTAAGAACCACTTCTCCCCTTCCTCCACCCCCAGTTCTCTCTGGCTTATCATTTGGAGGTTACAGAGGAATTAAATTCATCTTGAAAGAGTGTTTATGAATTACATTGTGACCATTACTTAAATGATTAAATACACAAGAGAGATAATCCAACCCAGAGACCATGTCACCAGAGGGAACCATGGTTATCGTCAATTACTGTTCATTTTCCATAAACATGGCCCTGAGCCAACCTTAAGGGGGAAATGTAAGGTTGGTAAATTACATATTTGGCATCTCTATCTATTTCTTTCTTTACCCCTTCAGTCCTTGTTCTGGGCTCACTATATTTCTCTGGGCACCCAAACTCCTATTAGATAAGAGATCTTATTTCTAGCCTAAACCCCTCTACCTCCCCTCCCCTGGAAACACAGTCTTATGTCTCTCATCACATTGAGGCATCATTATCTAAGTCAGAGTATTACAGAATCCCTGTCTCTGAAACTAATTCTTGTCCCGGGGGAGGTCCAGCACAGATTTTCACAATGGCCAGCAGGCTCCTTAAATTCACATAGCATTGGGTGAACAAAGCATATCACTTAAACTCATTGCAAATGGATTTCAGGTATTAGAGGTTGGTTGATCCTGAAGAACCTTTTGGATTTAGAGCTGTGATTAGCTGACATTGTAAGTGCCTCCATAGTATGGGGTTCACTCTGCCCACCTCACAGAGCTTGAGGAATTAGCCTCAGGCAGGAGTCTAAGCCAATCACCGCAATGCTATGTCTCACCTTGGTGGTTTTTTCCAGCCGAGCCTATTAGCATAAGAATTTATTCAGAAATATGCAAGTGCCGAATTTAGGAAAATAAATGAGAAGAAACATTTGTTTGGGCATCTGGAAAAGAAGCCTCCTCTGCTTTAAGAAAGACCTTTGAAAGTGCCCTGTGTTTCTCTTCACCAGAGCAGATGAGGACGCAAGTAGCCTGAGTGGGTGACACTCATCTTGAAATCACAAGGGGGCGCCTGCCTCCCAATGGCCCACATCAGAAAGCAGAGAAAGGGGAGGGAAAGAGGTCCTTGGACACTTCATGAAACCACTGAACCAAATCCACCCTGCAGTCCTGTGCCTTCTGTATTTCCTTCCAATTACATGAGGTGGTTAGAACTCCTTTTTTTTTTTTTTTTAACTTGTTATTAAAACATTCTTTCACTGCTAAATTCTCTAAGAATATAGGTTTCTGGTAGTTTTTAAAATACCCATATATGCCCAGTGCCCAGGTAATAATAGTCTGATGGATCCTTTTAAAAAACAGATGTTTGTCAAATAAATTTATGTTAAAATACCTTTCAAGAATCTCCATGTTGAGTAAGAGTAATACAAATAACCATGATTCAACATTCATATTTCCCAATCCAAATGTTTTGGGGAAAAATTAGTGTTATTTTTGCTCACAGGAAACACCATATTTTGATAGGGATGAAGACAATGCAGTTAGGTTTAAATAAAAATACACTCATAACATATTTACAAAATATAGATTTTATCATCTGCCTTTCTATCTCAGGCATTTATACCTAATAAAAATTAAAGATAAAAGATGTATCTATTAATTTGGCATAGGAGATATTTTGTTGTTTTTTTGAAAAAGAAGAATAAGAGAGAAAAGAGAACTCTGAAGGCAACTATATGTAAACATGTAAAATTAGTTTACAGAACTACAGAACCTCCATTACTATATTTCCCTCAACCCTGGTGACCCTAAGTTCCCTAAGTACATTCAGGAAACTATTCTTTTCCATCTCACCATTATTTATACTTTATCAAGTTCTGCTCTTAATAAACAATTTCTTAGCTTGTTTACATCTCTGTGCCTCAATTTCCTCTTTTATAAAATAGCCCTAAAAAAAACAAACCCTATTCTATACAAGAGGAAATTGTGTACAACTTGTATAGTCCTTAGAACATTGTCTGGAAGCACAGTATGCACTCATTTAATGTCATCCATTATTAACTACTGTTACTAATTGTCAATGGTGTTATAGAATGCACATAGAAGGCACATTTACTCTATCATTCCTTATCAATGTCATTTTATTGGATACACAGTAACCTAGGAAAAGGGTTTATCATAATGTAGTTTACTTTTGATTGGTGGGGATTTTTTTGGACAATTATACTTTTTAATTTTTTATTTTTTTTACAACTATAAAAAATTATGTAGTGAATAGTGAATAGCCTTGTTTGTGTATCTTTGCATACAGATGTCTTATTTCCTTAGGCTCCAGTCTTAGAATAGGAATCACTTGGTGAATGGGGTATAGGTGTAAAATAGGACATCCAACTATTTCATGGGCTCTCCTAGGTTTCCCACCTTCCTTGTAAGTTGGTTGGGGTATAGTCCTAGCCACTGGGCCCTGGCTAATGGAGTGTGTGGACCAAAGAAAGTTATGTCACTTCCAGACCAAATATGTAATTGCCAGGGTAGAACTTTGAGTGTTTTGTTTTCTCTGCTTTAGTGGTTCACTGAGTTGCTACATGAAGGACAGTAGACCAGAGAGTCTTTGGACCTAGAATGGACTTCCATAAATGGGAATCAAAAATTCCATAAGGAATTACTGAGAGGTGGGATCTCTTTGCTGCTTCACAGAGAGCCGCCATGCTAATGGTTGAGCAGTTGGTATCAGGAGGAGAGGAAATTGACATCAGAGTTTAGCAGGATATTGATCCATTTTATGGCAGTGACAAAATGATTGGCAAAACCATTATGTATTCAAAGTATTTGTGAATCTATGTGAAGAGGCTGAAAAACAGGACACCAATAGTGTACATTGACTGCTATTGGGTATTACTGATGCGTTATTATAAGAAAAAATAAGCTGAGGAAAGAATTAATCAGTTTGCAAGCAAAACTGAAAAGGAAAAGACAAAGTTTAAAAATTCACAAACCTTAGAGGCTGGAAAAGGCTCTTGCTTATTTACCTCCAAATAGTAAAAAGGAATGAAAACTTAGTAAAATAGTGTCCAGTAACATTTTCAATTGTTTCAATGCACTCAAGGCAAAAGTTAGACTAAGGGTGTGGTGTTTATGATTTATTTAAATCAACTGGATTAAAATATTGGATTCAGGATGTGGCCTTGGTATAACAACTCTACAATCTTCAAATGGCCAACAGAAAATCCAAAGATCAAGTTCTATAATTGAGAAAATGAGGAAATATTGCTGATACAAAATTACATCTCGAAATGACCTGTGTTCCTGGTTACTGGCCATTGAAACTGACTTGAATTAAATATATAAGAAGCCTGTTAAGAGTTTTGGAAAGCTGTACTGCTAATGAAATCATAAGCATAGACTGAAATAGTTAATGTGTAAGAAATATCCAAGCCTTTTGAGGCTTTTTTTTTGTTGTTTGTTTGTTTGTTTGTTTTATGAGTTTACGTGAGCCAAAATGACAACAATGGCTGGGAAGCAAAATCTCAACAGCTTGAGAAAATGTTCTGGAAAATAGTAGTTTTTAAGCTTATTTTACATGCTAGAATAAAAGAAGTCTTAAGGTGGGTTATACAAAATCTATTGATCATAGATTGAGAAGTAGGAGAAAGCAAAGAAGGGAAATCTCTGGGATTGGGTAAAAAACAAAAATAGAGAAACACATATTTATTTTACATTTGTGGTTACAGGCTATTTAATAGTTACAGCACAGAGAGATGGTATGTGGGAGGAGGCAGGGGACAAGATAATGAGGAGTACTGTGATGTCTCCTGCTAGGGTGTGGTACGTGTGCCCTAAGGGGCCTGGAACGGAGACTGACTACTATGTCATTTCAAAGGTATGTTATCTTAGATGCAAAAAAGCTCCTTTAAGGTAATGATTGACATCTGTCAAGAAAGCCACAATCCCAGGATGTGACTACGTGCCATGAACCACTTCTACTTAAGAAGTTGATGTTCAGACCATCCTATGTGGTTACTGACATCCTATGTCTCTGAGTTTGTAAGTTTCTGTATTTTTCAGGTTTAGTATGTGGCCCCTTTTTTATTCACAATGTCTATTCAAGCCTTGTAATTACACAGGACAACCAAATTTTGTCCGGTAGGAAAGAGAAAGATACAATGTCCCTAAGGATATCTTCCCCCATAGCCCACTTCAGAAGGGCCCAGGAAGAGAAGAGAACAGTAAGACTGCCTGGAGGGTGGAGCCAGAGATCATCATGAAGGAAATACATGGGAGCCCCTCCAGAATTCAGAATGAGGAACTAAACAAGAAGCATTCCACAAGGCCAGGGAAGGGCTCTGAACATCTGTGTCATGCAGCATAATAGCTATGGACCCCTGATGATTGTGTATCTCCCATGCTTTCCCTTTCTGAATGGGAATGTTTATGACCGTTATTCTGTCTTTGCTTCACTAATGTACACTGGTTATGTGATGGTGAGGGATTAAGAGGAGGCCAAGAGGAGCCACATTCAAATCTTCCATAAAGAGTACTGTCAGCACCCAGAGATCCTGGAAGTAAGTTAGGTAATAGTAACTGGATGGGGCATTGATGTGGTCTTCCTTTGAGAAAGAGTTAACTGTGTTCTTCGATATAAGATAAAAGTGCAAGAATATATTATGTGTGCAGATGGGAGGACTCTGGCAAACAATGGTATTCTTCAAATATTGTATGAGCTTCTGCACATTGCCCAGGCCCATGGCAGTTATGCTAGGTCATATGACTTGTGCTGCTCGTGTGAGCAATGTATTTACTATAACTAATCCTGCACCATAGAGTAACCATGCACGCTCCAACAGAAATACAATATGAGCCCCTGTAGTAGCCACATTAAAAAGGTAAAAACTCACACCTCTGAGGAGAAAGCACTGTGGTGCTGATGTCTGCGTGCCAGTGGAGAAGTCTGTGGGAATGCAAAGAAAACAGATAAAGCATTAGTTGATGTTAATTTTAATATTTTACTACCTCAATATATCTAACATATAATCAACATACAGATTACTAGTGAGATATTTTACATCTGTATATGTCTTCAAACTCACATCTCAGTTTGAATTGGCCACATTTCCATTGTTCCTTAGCTACATGTAGCTGGTGGCTATTATATTTGAAAGCTTTTTGAATGAATACAGAGCTACATTATGAATTAATACCTTTAAAATTAAAAGAACACCATCTTTGCCTGATGCTTAGGGAATGCAATGGTTAATTTTCTGTGTCAACTTGGAAGGTGTTTTGGATAACAGTAACATTTAAATTGGTGAACTTTGCTTAATGCAGATTTCCCTCCATAATGTGGGTGGGCCTCATCCAATCAACTGAAGGCTTACATAGAACAAAAAGGCCAGCCTTCCTGAGCAAGAGGGAATTTTCCAGCAGACCTCATTTGCACCACCAGTTCTCCTTGGTCTCTAGGTTGCCATCCACTTGATTGTGGACTTGCCAACCTAAATAATATTCTTTCGCCTCCCTCCCCCCCTTTCTTACTCTCAGCTTTAAATTCTGACAAATATGGAGAGCAATTACATTAATTAATTATCCATTGTCCATATAAGAAATGTCCAAACCTTCAGAATATTTTTACAAGATTTGATTTGAGCTAAACTGGTAACATAAGCCAGGGAGCCAGATCTCAAGTGCTCCAGAATAAAACAGATTTTCAGCTTCATTTATGCATTTGAAATAAAGGAACTAAAATAAGATTATATGGATGTGGAAGAATGCTAGGTGAGGTGGGGATTAGATTACAGGACAGTTAAGGATGGTTAAGGCTTATTTCAAAGGTGTGTTGATCTAGATGGGCAAAAACAGTGGACAGGGCCTGCTTAAGACAAAGATAAAGCTTTTACTAGAAAGTTGTATTCTTGGGACATGACTACCCACTGTGACCATGCCCAGTCAGGAATTTATGATCATATCATCCTGGGAGGCACTTTGCCATAGAAGCCTCTTTTATTTGTCCACAATCCCCACTTTCTATGTTATCCCGTCTACCACACGAGTTGGAAGTCAAAACCTATATATACCAGAATATGTTAGCTAAGGACTTTGGTGCAATTGCAATTCCATAAATGAGTTGCATGGTAGGATTTTGGGCAGCAAAAGTGAGGAAAAATCTTCCTTCAGTTGCTAAATTCTGCATTTCTGTGTCCAGTAACTCAGGTGGTTTTTCTAGTAGCAGCAACAGATTTTGATCTGTTCTCAGTGTCACAGCAACATGCCATGACCTTAAGTCTGTAGTGTGGGTGCTCCAAAATCAACTCCTTTGGCCTTTCAACAGTTTCTAAGTAGCTAATTCTATTCTCCTTGCTATGCCTAGAAAAATATGTTTCCTACTTTAAACCTGTCTGGTAGAATCGTATGTTTTATTTAATTAGTTGCTAGATTAAAAGAAAAATCACGATTAGTTATGGTAAATACTAAGCTACTGTTACAAAGACTACAATATAGTTACTGAAAGGAAAGAAAAAATACACTTCCCCTGCCTATTCCAGTCTAGTGATAAACAGATTCTGTATTACTTTGGATCGATATTGTCAAAAGGGTATAGACTCTTCTATTAGGCAGATGGTGGTTCTTGTGGAACTTAATGCGAACAGGTTTGGGAATGGGGCAAATGGAAGCTTCCCACCTGAATGCTGTACAGAGAACCTGTTCCCATATATTCAGAAAGGGCTTTCAGTGGTCTATCAATATATTAAACCACATCAGAGGAAGACCAATAGAATATGGAGGAGAGATTCTTCTAGAAAAGGAAGTTCTGCCAAACATGAATGTAACACATACTCTCATGTCTGGCTGTATTATTAGCCAAAACTATTTTGGTTGGAAATTTTGAAAACCAAACTTAATCAGACTCTAAGGAATTTGTTGGATCACAAAATTAAAAATGGTAATGGGTAGATTAGGCTTCAAGTAAAGCTGGTTCTAGGATCTCAAATATCATCTTCAGGACTCAGTTTCATCCTTTCCATTTTAGTTTTATTATTCTTTTTTTAAATCCATACTAAATCAGTATCTCCTGAGTTGGTAACATGGTGACAGAAAACAATTATTCCCCCTCAGCTTCTCAAGAAGAGACAAACATTTCTTTTGCAACAAAAGTCCTTGAGACATGGAAGCATGGAACAGAGTGAGGAATCTCATGTGGAAGCGGGAAGAGGGAGGGCAGGAAGAAATTTATCTAAGAACTTATATCCATATAGGCATCCCATGGATACAGACAATAGTGTAGTGAAGGCCTATGGGTGGGGGGCAGAATGCAGGGGTTCAGGGGGGATAAAAATGAGACATCTGTAATACTTCAACAATAAAGATAATTTTTTTCATGATTTGAAAAGGTCATGTACTCATTCCTGAATCATATCCTGGACAAGAGTACACTTTGAATTAATGATCTTTCTTTTTATTTTGAAGACCTGGGTAAAATAAGCTCTAACAAAACATGTAGAAAAACATTGGGCAACTGATTTTTTCCATATGAAAATTAATATGTTCTTACTAAAAAAAAAGTTGGTATGGATACTAAGTAGGCAATTGTTGTTTTTTTTAAGTCCATCTCTATCTAGATAGTCAGTACACTTACAACATACACACCATTTATAAGTTATATCTTGCAATTTCACGTTAATTTTTAATTTTGGCATCAAATAGTCTTGTTGAATAAAAACCTTTCTATACCAAGTGTAAAAATTAACATATAATGGGTACATGATAAACATTTGTTGCATTTGCAAATGGATTTGCATTTGATCAGTTATCTACTGTCATATTTAAAAATACCACAGAATTCTATGTCTTAAAATTAATTATTTTCTCATGATTCTATGGGTTAGCCATCTGGTCAGAGTTTGGGTAGAACATCTTGTCTCTTGTCGATTGGGCTCACTCATGGACTTACAGGCAGTTCCCACCTGGTGGGTAAGTTTCAAAAAATGTACAGTTTTTCTGGCTTGTCTCACGAGACCTTACTCACGAGCTTAGATTTTTTGTGGCAATATAAGGGGTGACAGACCACATATTCTGCTTCATCCTGCAGATGGACCATAGGTTTTCTCTTTGTGGTGACTGTTTTGAAAGCATCAAAAGAAGGAAGGTTCTAATGCACAAACACTTTTAAGCCTGCACTTGCATAATATTTGCCATTTCCCATTGACTAATGTAAATCACAAGGACCAGGAAACAGACTGCTTCTTGTTAAGAGCTGAGAAAATAGTATGGCCTTTTAATTTTTTAATTTACCATAGTTCAACCTATGATCACAATCATTTGCATTTCTCCTATTTGGAAAGTAACTCAATCTCCCAATACCAAAAAAAATAATAATAAAAAATAAAAACAAAACAAAACAAAACAAAAACAAAAACAAACAAACAAAAAAAAAACTACCACCACCAACAAAAAACACCAAAAAATTTTCAACGTGTTTTGCAGTCAAGTCCCAGATTCATTTATATGTGGTCTAAGATGGATGTGATTCCCAAGATTCATCTATTAATTCAGTGACATGAAAACTAAGAATATATTATACTTGCCCTGCATATGGACAGAATAAACACATTAGATACTGCCATTTCAATAAAGAAGAAAGAGAAGACCCTAAATCATGGCAATTGTGAATCTGAGCCAGTTACATGGTATCAGGTCACTTTATTTGGAGACAAAATTTTTCTTAATTAGAGCTGGTACCTGTCCCTGCCAGTAATTCAGGACTCCACTTTTCTCCCTGGTTCTCAGCTCTACCTTTAGAGTAATTCTCCTTTTTAGAAAGAAAAAAAAAATCCAAGTTACTTGCTCAGCTTGTTTTCTACCTCTAGAAAACTGAGGACCCAAAAATACTTTTCAAGTTGAATTAGCTCTTTTACTTTTTTTGTAAGTGGCGGTGCTTTGATTTTTATTATTTTTTTTAAAAATTCTATGGGTTTACTATGAATTCACAAAAGCCATGTCCACGTTTGCTAATGTCACATTAGCTAAAGCAAATCACATGGCCAAACCCAAATTTAAAGGGTGAAAAAATACTTTCCACTGCCTGATGGAAGGAGTTGCAAATCTTTATGAGCTTTTCACCAAATCTACCCCAAAATAGGAGATTGAAACATTTCTAGAAATTGCTTATATTTATTTACCATAAATAATAGACATTTGGTGCTATTAAATAGCTAATTCTTTTCAAAATCAACTTTTCCCCAGACAAAAATCACTGCCAATTAGCATCTGGAATTAAATTAAATAAAGCAAGCAAACAAAGACAGGAAAAGAATAAAATGTATGTGGAATGTGTAAAAGGTTTAGGCATGACACTCATAAAAGGAGAAACACTTTCCAAAATCCCATTCCCTAGACATAGTCTCTAAATAGTTTCAGAATAAGATTCCATGGCCCAGAGTTCTAAACCAGGCATTAATACTGACTTCAAATGTTGTGCCCAAAATGAAGATTTCTATGCAATTACAAACGAATCCAAAGATGCTCTTGCAAGCCTTACCATTATCATAAGAGGTGACAGTGACTCTGTGTACAAAAGATATATTTGTTTTTAAAAGTCTGCCCTGCAGTGTTGGGGTTATAATACATGCATTTACAATAGTGCACTTCCCTACCATGAAGCAGTTAGAAAGGAAGGCGGAAATCTCTGCAAGCAATAAACATTCTCAAGTCTATCCTGAAGGGTCAGTGTACTTATGCAGTTTCTATAGAAACCATATTTCAATAACTCAATATCTAAAATAAAATCACCTTGAAGCAAACTAAAAATATACGGTTTGTTTTATTATAGCACACAAGCTTTAGAAGAATCATTCCATGAAATAAAAAAAATATAAAATGCCTCATTTTTTCCCCTAAACTGTTAGTGAATCTTATGGAATATGAAAGTGGTTTTTTGAAAAAGCTTGTTAAATATCGCAATACTCCTCTTTTCTATTCCCTGAATACTTTTAGGACTTTCTGTCCTGAAACTCTGGTAAGAGAGGAGTGTTGTGGCTAATGGAAATTGAGGAGAAGTTGTACAGAAAGAACAATCTACCCTCTGTACTTCATACTCAGGGGAAGAAATCTATGAACAATAATTTGAAAACAAACTAAGATATGAATATGCCAAATTTTATTTAGAACTTAATTTGATTCAAAAAACATGAATGTAACACCTACTTAGTCTTTGCTAGGTCCTGTGCCTGGTTCTAGAAAGGATATTATAATTGTATTATAAAATAGTAATAATAGTTCAAGCGGCATAGCTCAGTGAATGAGCATTGACCTATGAACCAGGAGGTCACAGTTTGATTCCAGGTCAGGGCACCTGCCCGGTTTCAGGCTCAAATCTCATTAGAGGAGCATGCAGGAGACAGCCAAACAATGATTCTCTCTCATCATTGATATTTCTAGCTCTCTCTTCATCTCTGAAATCAATAAAAACCTTTTAAAAAGTATTATAAAATTTTTAAAGGGATGATAAAAATCAACCTAGAAACAAAAGCCTGCACACAAATGTTTATAGAAGCTTTATTCATCACAATTGCTAAAACTTGGAAGCAACCAAGATGTCCTTCAGTATATAAATGGATAAATAAACTGTGGTACATGCAAACAATAGAATATTTTTCAGCACTAAAGAGATTTGAGCTTACCAAGCCATGGAAAAGACATGGGTGAATCTTAAATGCATATTATTACTGAAAGAAGCTAATCTGAGAAGGCTGCATACTGTATGATTTTAACTATGTGACATTCTGGGAAAGGTGAAACTATGGAGACAGTGAAAAGATCAACCAGGGGATGAGGACAAATAGCCAGGGAAGAATAAAAGAAGCATAGATGATTTTTACAGCCATGAAAGTACTCTGTATCATGCCATAGTGATGGATACATGTCCTTTAATATTTGCCCCAATCCATAGAATGTACAATGCCATAATGTAAACCATGGACTTTGGAGATAATGGATGTGTTCATGTAAGTTCAGCCATTGTAACCAATGTACCACTCTGTTAGGAAATGATGGGGGAGGCTGTCCTGGGGGGCATGAGGTATTTGGGAAATCCCTGTACATTAATTCCCCTCAATTTTCTGTGAACTTAAATGTTCTCTTAAAAAGATAGTACTGGAGAAAAGGAAGAAAGGGAGGGAGGAAAGAGAGATGAAGGAATGAAGGGAGGAGGAAGAGACTAGGCTCAGCACATGTAGTCCCTGTAACATTTAGCACAGTCAGTACCAGGTACATGGAGGTCCTTGATATTTATGGAATTGTGTAATTTTATTCCGAAAAGGTGACTAAATTAAAAAAGGAATATTCTATCTTCTAATCTATGACCTAATAATCCAATATTTCAGCCACTTAAATGTGCTATTAATTATTGTTTTGTGAATAAAATACAACCTATTGAACCTGTTTACATTTTACATTTGTTTTTAAATATTCTATGTATGTACCATTATGTCAACAAATACTTTTTATGTTCCCCTTTCAGCATTTCTGAAATTAACAATAATGTGTTGGCAATTAATTAATTTAAGATATAGCCGAAACCAGTTTGGCTCAGTGGTAGAGCGTCGGTCTGCGGACTGAAAGGTCCCGGGTTTATCCGGGACTGGTTTAGCTCAACGGATAGAGCGTCGGCTTGGGGACTGAAGGGTCCCGGGTTCGATTCCGGTCAAGGGCATGTGCCTTGGTTGCGGGCATATCCCCAGTAGGGGGTGTGCAAGAGGCAGCTGATCGATGACTCTCTCTCATCGATGTTTCTGACTCTCTGACTCTCTCCCTTCCTCTCTGTATAAAATCAATAAAATATATTAAAAAAAAAAAAAAAAAAAAAAAAAAAAAGAAAGGTCCCGGGTTTGATTCCGGTCAAGGGCATGTACCTTGGTTGCGGGCACATCCCCAGTAGGGGGTGTGCAAGAGGCAACTGGTCAATGTTTCTCTCTCATCGACTTAGCTCTCTATCTCTCTCCCTTTCTCTCTGTAAAAAATCAATAAAATATATTTTTTTAAAAAAAAGATATAAGGCACCTGCTGGGTGCTTTATGCCATTTATGGTTACAGAGAGTAGAGGTTAACATGTGTACAAATATAGAAAGATTTTTATTTCTTTGCTGTTGCTCTCTTTTTTAAAAATTTTATTGCCACATCAAATTTATAGTATATATTCCTGAGCTATAAAAATGCCTCTTTCCAAACAATTGCCTGTGCAGTTTTATAAGGTGCACCAAGGGTATTTCTCCTTCTGCATAATTTTGATAATCACTCTGTCCTTAATGCATGAAGGAGTTCTTTTGGATAATGGATGTTGGAATGTGTTGATAACTGTAACAGACAGTTGTTAAATTGAGCATACATTTAGACAGCAATTTGTAGCAGCTATAACTACACTACCTAGTCTGCTAACTGAAGAAACTGACATATTTCAGGAAGGGTGTTCACTTGCAATTCATCAGATATTAAATGACAAGATTGGTTTAACACGTCCTCTATATCTCATCCCGGTTGACATGCCACTATTTTACTTGTCCTGGAGTGCAAATCAAAATGGCATCCACTGCTGTGCTCACATTTCAGATAACCAAGGCTTGCAAGAACGGAACAAATGTTGTTAAGTGTGGGCTATTACAGCACTCACTTTTATCCTCCTTACCATCATTAAATTAGTTGAAAGCATGGCCTGGGATCATGACACACTTAGGTGCTCCATGCTTTTTAAGAAATTAATAAGAAATTTGAATTAACAATCCACTGCATCAAAACCCCCCATCCAACCTACTTTGATCAATACAGTACAGAAATCCTTAAGCACTAGAAGAGAATTACACTGCTTATGTTTTCTTTCTTACAACATAGGGATATCCTCCCAAAGAGGAAACTGGTAAAAAGTAAGTCCAGAATACTAAGAGCCATGACATGTCAAACTGTGCACCCCACTGCTCAAAAGATTATGGACAGCTTGGGTACTAATAACAACACCAACACTGGCCCCAGTGTTTGAGAAAATTGTCCCTGAGGCTTCTCCCTATAAGAGACTGTTTGTTTCTTAGTTTTAAAATAATTTTTTATTGATTTCAGAGAGAAAGGAAGAGGGAGAGAAAGAGAGAAACATCAATGATAAGAGAGAATCATTGATCAGCTGACTCCTGCGTACCCCCTACTAGGGATTGAGTCTGCAACCGTGGCATGTGCTCTTGACCAGAATCGAACCCAGGACCCTTCAGTTCAAAGGCCAACACTCTATCCACTGAGCCAAATTGTCTAGGGCTCAGAGACTGTTTTGTCTTCACACCTGCGTATTTCACTGTTTAGACCTGCCTTTCTCCTCTAAGAAACTACTCATTCGTTAAGTACTGTCTATAGGAAAGAGTATCTGACTTAAAAGCACAGAAATCATTTACTTATTCTTATAGTCCCAGTCCTTAGAGGATGATATGTACAGCATGCGAGTAACTGCTTCCTGAATGAATAATCTGAGTCAGGCATGGATTCTGGTTCCAATTTAAAGACACTGTGAGACTGAGAAACACTTCTGAGGCTCAGTCTTCTCATCCAGAAAACCAGGAAAATTAAATGTATCTCAAGGTCTTAGGGCTTATAATTTTAGGAAATGTTTATGTTAAAGGCTTAAAACAGCCTAAAAATGAAACTCACTTTTCCTTCAGATGGCTCCTTCTCCATTTCTCTCCGTGAATTGTTTTTTTCCCTAATGCTTCCTTCTTTGTCAAATTCCAGAATCAGAGTCAGGCTTTCCTCAAACAAAAAGCTGAAGTGAGCTCCTTGATATACAGTACAGTTGAATCTAGAACAACAATGCTGTATTGAACAGCATGGGCCCAACTTCTGACATGGATTTTTTCAATATAGTTGAGCCTTCCCAGCCTCCTTTGAAAACCATTTTCACTTTCCCAGATGCAGTTTCTAATGGAGGGTTGCAAACCCCGGTGGAAATACTGTTTTTGATCTGCGGTTGGTGGAATCTGGATATAAAGGGCCCACTGTAGAGTCAAAACTTATACTCACGCCCTACCAGGGGTCTTCAAACTACGGCCTGCGGGCCACATGCAACCCCCAGGGGAGTCTGATCCTGCCCGCCAGGTTTTTTGGGCAGTGAGTGCAGCCAAGGTGTTACAGTAGGAATTAGTAGTTCATATAGTCCGGCCCTCCAGCTCTCTGAGGGACCGTGATCTGGCCCCCACTTTAAAAAATTTGAGGACCCCTGCAGCCTGTTTGGCCCAGTGGATAGAGTGTAGGCCTGCAGACTGAAGGATCCAGGTTTGAATCGGGTCAAGTGCAGGTACCTCAGTTGCAGACTCCTCTTTGGTTCCAGGCATGTGCAGAAGGCAACCAATGGGTGTGTTTCTCTCACATCAATATTTCTCTCTGTCTACCCATCTCTCCAAAAATCAATGGAAAAATATTCTTGGGTGAGGATTTAACAAAACAACAACAAACTTATACTCAGGTTCTGGCCAGGTGGCTTAGTTGGTTGGAGCATCTTCCTGTACACCAAAAGGTTGCAGGTCTGATTCCTGATCAGGGCATATACCTAGGTTATGAGTTTGATCCCCTGTCAGGGCTTGACTGGAAGGCAACCAATCGATGTCTCTCTTCTCCCCACTCTCTCCTCTCTTCCTTCCTCTGAAATAAGTAAACACATGCTCGGATGAGGATAAAACTCAAAGTTATACTGGGATTTTTGACTGCTTGGGGGGGGAGCATCTAACCCTCGCATTGGTAAGGATCAACTGTGTATAGATAGCATTCATCACGCCCTGGGCTTACAGTTGATAACAACTATTCATAGAGGTGGATTTTAGGTGATAAAAATCTTGCAAATCACAATTTTTAAAAATACTTTGCAGAGCAAAAACAGTAATATAAACAATTTATTGTTCCGAGTATAAATTTGCATATTTTATACATCTTAAAACTCTAAACAAAAAGCATTGTTTTCATACTACACTAAAGGGAACCAAAAGTATCTGTCAATTTCCTTTATGATCATTTCCCAAAGTCATTATCATATAAAGAAGGAACTAGAGAGCACAGAGCAGAAAAAACAAAACAAAACAAAAAAACAAAAAAACAAAAATTAAAGGATAGTTAACATTGCAATGGCATCTATACTAATAAAAGGGTAATATGCTAATTATACCAGAAGACCTTCTGAGAGACCAGCCTGGGAGGGCAATTGGGTGCCCTGAGGGGAGGGAAGTTGGAGGTGATCAGGCTGGCTGGGTGGGGGGAGGAGCAGTTGGGGGTGAGCAGGCTGGCAGGCAAAGTGGTTAGGGGCAATCGGGCAGGCAGGAGAGTGAGCAGTTAGGAGCCAGTGGTCCCAGATTATGAGAGGGATCAGACCTAAACCAGCAGTTGGACATCCCCCAAAGGGTCCCAGATTGGAGAGGGTACAGGCCAGGCTAAGGGACACCTTACCCTCCCACCCCTGTGCACAAATTTCATGCACCAGGCCACTAATTTATTTAATAAATGTAGTATGTTATTTTTCTAGGTTTTGTTATATTTGTGCTAGTTGTCAGGTTTTTTTAATTTCCAATTTGTTGTATTTTTTTTCTCTTTCATACATAATTTTAATTTTTTAATCAAGGGTGCAAATTCAGAGTCTGCCTGTGAAACCTGTCCCAATCTTACTTAATCACTTCAAATTATTCACTTTCCTGTGTCCCTACTTTGATGGGAGCTCCATGTGTAAAACAATCACATCCTCCCTATTCCCTTTTATGTTGCACTGCCCACACTTGAGCACAAACTTCAGACTTCCACAGATATAATATTTTCTATCCCTTAATGTGATTATAAGGCCTCTTGTTACATCATAATCCATAGCTAGTAGCTCCCTTAAGCTCTATTCACATGAAATGTCATGATTCGACATAAAATTCTAAAATGCTCGTGCTTGCTAAAAATGATGAGCTGGGGAGAGGTTGCTGTAGGATTTCCAAGCATCTGCCACTTGAGGTTGTGTGGTAGAGCTGGAAATGTCCCACGCACACTGAGACATAACTTCAAATATGTTTCTTTGGCTGTGTATTCCTGGGAAACAATGAGAGCTGACAGCATTGTGTAGAGTAATTGGGAACAGAGTGACTTGTTTGGAGATGGTCCTCAGGAAATTGTTGCAAACTGGAAGGGGCACCCCAAAATCTTTGCTCTGAACCTCCCTATCTAGTGAGAGGTGACAGATGACAGCATTACACTAACTTCTCTGAAGGATAAAAGATGTTACACAGAACTTATCCCTGGAAACCCCCCCATTATTAATCTTCATAATGATATTCCAAATAAGGTACAAAGAATGAACACATTTTATAGACAGGGAAAGCTGGATACACAAGTTTTTATTCAAGGTCAGAAGTCTAAAAAATACAAATGTTGTTCTAAATATTTTTTTTTGCCATGATTTCTTCACAATCCTATTCTCTGCCTGCTACCAGGAAGTATTCTTTTTCTACCAAATGGTTTTTCTAGCAGAAATAAATACTTTATAAATCCATTCCTTTTGAAACTTGCCTTCAAGTAGAGTCAATCTTATTTTTAGAACATTTATGCGTTCCTACTCTAAAAAAAAATCACTTAAAGTTCTACTTATAAAGATCATATTTCTTCTTTACTGCCAAAAAGATCACAAATGCCTACAAGGCAGAAAACTTCCTGTTGAACAAGGAAGATTAGATGAGGCTTTCAAGAAAAGATTAATGTGTCTATTGAAATACAGTTGGTATTGCTTAAGCTGATGATTTTCTCAGCAACCATTGCAATGAAAGCAATATGACTTAATGTCACCAGCTTTAATGAGTGGACATTTTGGTACTATCAAAATGCATTAGGCACAGTTGTAAATAAAGTAACCATTAAATATAACAATAAGAACCAAATGGTCATCAATAAAATAACAGAAATGGAGACTCTGAACAATTGAGAGTGCTGCTACATTTTAAAAAGTCAGATTCTCAAATAAAATCATCAGAGCTTCTTCAAATTGCTGATATGGGCATAACTTACCCATCTAATTGCAAAGATTCCATTGACCAAACCACATAAACAGAGGAGCACTTGTCCTTATTTAAGAGGGTTCGCAAACCACAAATTGCTCTGTAGTACACTGAATGTAGATAAGCCTGAAACTGCTTTATTTAGTCTTCACACACATACGCATCAAAATAGATGACCTTTGCATGTTTAAACATTTTAGACCCAATTTTGTTTCAGTGAGCTCTAGCATACAATATGATTTTGATTACATAGATTCCTAAAACCTCAAATATCTCTGGTTATCTCTTGGGATTTTTCTTCTTCCCTGTTTTTTTCATGTACTTAACCAGTACTCAGATAATCACAAAGGGCCTGAAATGTCTGTCTTGCTTCTCAGGCTCTCCATTTTATAAATCATTCAAATTCCTTAAATTAAAATACCACCATGTCCTTAAAACTCTCCCACTCTCTCATTACCTCCACCAGCACTATCCCCAATAGAATTGATTTCTCTTGACAAATGAATTTTGGCTGATAGCCCCCAACTTCCCACTGAAACACTAACAGATAACCTGAATATTTGAATGCGCATAAACAGAAACACACACAAAAATACCCCACACTCATTTTGACTGGAAAACTACTCTCAAAATCTGAGCAGTATTTTCATAAAATTTAAGACAGATGGTACCAAGTTAAGAAAATCTATCACAGGCTGCTGGCTCATGATGCCCCTTTAAAAGCCAGAGTAGCCCCATTGACCTGAGAGTGGAAACAAACTGTGTTGCTCATGCATTTGCTGGCTTTTTGCTCACTTATAATAAAGAGATATCCTATATAATAAAGAGATAATATGCAAATTGACTCTTACACCCTCCAGTCACAAGATGGCCACCTCCACATTGTGACAAGATGGTCAGCAGGGGAGGGAAGTTGGGGGTGGCCAGGCTGGCAGGGGAGGGCAATTAGGAATAATGGGGAGGGCAGTTAGGGGCAACCAGGCCTGCAGGGGAGGGCATTTGGGGGTGATTTGGGCTGGCAGGGGAGCAGTCAGGTGTCAATCATGCTGGTAGGGGAGCAGTTATATGTCAATCAGGATGGCAGAGGAGTGGATAGGGGGCTATCAGGCTAGCATGCAGAGTGGTTAGGGGCAATCAGGCAGCCAGGCAGATGAGTGGTTAGGAGCCAGCAGTCCTGGATTGTGAGAGGGATGTCCAACTGATCAGGCCTAAACCAGCAGTCAGACATCCCCCGAGTGGTCCCAGATTGGAGAGGGTGCAGGTTGGGCTGAGGGAACTCCCCTCCCCAGTGCACGAATTTCATGCACTGGACCACTTGTTTAATATAACAAGACAGTCAATTCAACAAAATACTAGGTGGGGATGAGAAGGCAGGCTGGCTTATTGCTTTAACTCCTCATGAGAAAAAAATAAAATAAACACCAGGATGACATTTCTCCTATCATAGGAGTGAAGGTAAAATGATCATTTATTAGAAGCATAGACTTTCAGAATCCAGTAGAGAAGAAGGGACAGAGCCAGAGAGAAATTGCTGAAGGTCACAGAGAAGGGGGGTGCAAACTTGAATATAAAGAGGAAGACTTCCAGTCATAATCCCACTGATGGAGTAGAAGAGGAGAAATGTGAAGAACCAGTTTCCCAAAACAATGGTTCTGTTGCATTCCCTAACCAAGAGAGAGAATCATGTACAGGCCAAACAATAAAAACCTATCACAACATCATCAGTGAGAGGCAAGAATCCATGGCCTCTGTGTAAAGAGCAGAAATCACAAAGCTAAAGAGTAACAGGATGCTATAAAAGACAGCATGATAATGTCATTGGGTGATACAAAAACAAGCTGATATAATCAGGGAGTAAAGTGGGAAGTTCAGTTAAAAAAAATATATATATATCAAAATTCCCATAGAAATCTTTAATGGTGAAAATGGATACTAAAACAGTGAATCACTGGGGGGGTGGTTTTCATGTCAGTTGGGGTGGGAGAGAAGGATTGTGAGGATGAAATCATGGAAGAGATGTTGACAGATATGGAGGGGGAAAAAAAAAAACACAACAGCCAACACCAAGATACAGCCCCCCAGAGGAAACCAAAACAACTGAACAGAGGAAGAAACAATTACATATTTGAGGGAAATTTTCTAGCAAGTAAAAAATGTCCAAAGATGGTAGATAAAAGATGATCAGAGCATTTCAGGCAAGACACAAAAAGAATAAGACATCTAGACATTTCATGTGGGTGAATTTTAATTATAATAATAGAGAAAAACATCCTACACCCAAACATGCAAAGAAGAAAAGACACAGAGAGATGTGCAAAAGGGACAACATTGAGCTGCCTCGGATTTTCCAATAACATTAAATAAATACCAGAACGCACTCAAGAACCATCCACAAAACTGGGATGAGAGAGAAGTTTGTGATCCATACATTTTTATAGCCTCCAATTTTTCATTGGTATTTAAAGTCAAGAGAAAAGAATTCTAAAATAATGCAAAGTCTCAGAAAAAGAAACCACCCACATGGCTACCCAGGGGAAAAAGAGCTGAAGACATTCTCTAGCTAACACTACGTGGGTTTAAACCAAGAGCTCAATAACAGGCAAATAATTTTAGAAAACAGATGACAGTTAACACAGAGAGTGGTCAAAGGATAATATTGGATCTCTATGGTAAATAATGCCAACCAAATGAAACCAATCATCAAATACAATTTTGAGAGACAACAGAAAAGTAATCATTGATAGCAATAAGTGATATCCAAATTAATATGTTAACATAATTGGATGATAGTAGGCAGCAAGGTATGCTAAATTCTGTTTCATACAAAAGGCAGAAGAATACTTTTTTTCTATTTGATTTAATAATCATAGAAATAAAGTCTAAACAAAGGCCTGGATACATGGAACTGACAGCAATCAGAGGGGAAGTATTAAATAAAATTAAAGATATAAAACAATCAAATTAATTCTAAAAGTAAAAGGAAATGATTAAAATTATTAAAGGACAAGAAACCATTTCAAGGTAAAACATAAGAAATGTGACCGACCAGCATGGGTCAGTGGTTGAGCATTGATCTATGAACCAGGAGATCAGGATTCGATTCCCTGTCAGGGCACCTGCCTGGGTTACAGACTAGATCCCCAGTGTGGGCATGCAGAAGGCAGCCAATCAAGGATTCTCTTTCATCATTGATGTTTCTATATAGCTTTCTCCTTTCCTCTCTGAAATCAATGAAAAAATATTTTTTTTAAAGAAAGAAATGAGTAAATGTCACATCAGAGGTCACAGCAGCAAGCATCTGCTGATTACCAGGCCTGTTGCCACTGCTTACAGGTACTGATGCATTTAGTCTTCATGGAAAACTTCTCAGACAGAGCTACTTTTGTTCCCATTTTACAGATGAGCAAACTCAGATATGAAGGGAATAACTGCCTGAAATCTATCTAAATGTTGCAGAAAGTCAAAATTAAAAATGAACAAATATATACAAATGCCAAACAGAATTTCAAAAAGACCCAAGCATTGTCACACAAACAAAAGCACCTTCAAAAGTTAAGGTAAACAATTATACTAGAATTCTCTAGTTATCACAACTTTATTAGAAAAACTAGAAAAAAATATGGAGGCTAATGTTAGAGGAAAAGGCTTTAATATACCTCTCTGTGCCTTGGACAAATCAAATAGTTAAGAAACAAATGTCAGAAACAGTTTAATGAATATAAGGCAAACTATTACATCTAACCAAACCTAGCATTTCCTTTCAAATATCATATTTTCCTTTAGGATATTTTGATGGGGGGGAGCAACTACTAAGCATTGTTTTTGGAATTTTATAGATAATCATATGTAATCACAAAAATATTTAAAAATAAATAAATGCTATACAATTTGACTTTGCTTAGAGGGGTTTGAGTAGATTTTAATAGTATTCCTTGTATTTTAATATACTCTAAATTTTTAATATATTCATTAAAAGACTTCTGTAATCAGTAAATTTATCCATCTAATATTCATGCATCCTGATTACTGAACACTAGAGTAAGTGTCTGAACTGGTGCTACTAAGTGGAGACAGACCCTGAGGGAAAATATTAATAAGCAAAAGAAAAGAATTCAAGTTCCTTTATTGTCAGTAAAGGATTCATGAACTTGACTCTCTGAACACAGCTGTACAAACCAGGGGGCTGAGTGGAATACGCTTTATAGGAAGGCAAACATCCCTAATCATCAATTCCCCAGAAGACAGCCCAGTGCAATCGCCACTGCCAGAGTGGGGTGAGAATTTCGTCAGGTGCTTTGAGAAGCTCCATTTGCCATTCCCATGGGATTTTCTGGTGCCCTCTTGGCCTCTCCCAACTGCTCTGTAGACTCTGGCTGTGTGCCTATCTGGTGAAAGTAACTGTCAACAGCTCCACAATTCCCTAAGTGCTTACTCTGAAAGGTATAATAAAGGGGATAATAAAAGGGATCGTCAGGGCAGTTTCAGAGGTCTGCATTACCCTAGCAGGGCCAGGCTGAAGACCGCTAGGAAATCTGTTCCTAAAGCTAGATGCTGGTAATGCAGCAGAGAGAAGAATGCACAGACCACTGCCCTCCTGAAATTCATATTTCAGAAGAGAAACAAACATTGGATAAGTAATTACCATTGTGATGAATGAAACCAAAAAGTAGGGACTGGATGCCATGAAAAATCTAGGTTTCCTTTCTCTGCTTCCCCTTTTCACATTGCTTATTAACCCAATATGGCGCTTGTTACCTTCTGTTTTGTTCTGGGCCTCGCTGTGAGCACATGTTTTTCCAAGTAGGCAGTTACTGCAGGCATTGGCATTGTGCCTGCCTCAAATTAAACGCCCAGTAATGTCTTGCCTAAATGAATAAAGAGAAAGCATTAGGTCTCCAGGCATACTTTTCTTTATCACTATTTTCTACTTAGGCACAATTGCATGACACCAGGAACCATGTTTATTGAATTAGCTTGCATCTTGTACCAGATAATTTTTTATAATTATAATAATAATAATTATTATTATTATTATTATTATTGCTTATTGCTATCTAACCTTGAGAGATGACAAAGTGAGAGTGTTCTGATACAAAAAGAGTAAAGTTAACCTTATAGTTACCTTCAAAACTCTGTGCTACTTGTCAGTGACATAGTTCAAAGTACCAAAAAGATGAAAGTATTTACTGCTTTTATGGTAACAGGTTTGGGAGTATAGAATCCATGACAACTAGCTTGGGATCTGAAAGGGAAGGGGTGGCTGCACAGTAGGAAGGCTATGCCCGTGTCAGTGTGAAGGAGCAGGTTCCCTTTCCTTGATTGTGGCTTAAAGACCCAGGGAATCTTTCTGCTCTCCCATATACAGTAATAAGTTGGGGTTCCTCCCATCAGCCAGCCATGGACAAAAGAAAGTTCATTCATCCAATCCACAAATCTGGACTCAGAAAACATGCTATCTTTGGACCAATGGTGAGGAATTAGTGTCATTGGGGAGATTTGCTAGTACTTCCTTTTTTACTAAGATTAATTTATATCACACTGTGGGTTTGGAATGACTGGATTCAGTTATTCCCACTGAAGAATCAGTTATGCTGCCTGCCTGCATGGATCAGTGGTTGAGCATCAACCTATGAACCAGGAAGTCTCATTTATGTTTCTCTCTCTCTTCAATGTCTGTCTCTGTCTCTCTCTCTCTCTCTCTCTCCCCACCCTTCATCTCTGAAATCAATAAAAATATATATTTTTAAAAAGAATCAGTTATGTATTTCTTTATATTCAATGCTGAATATAAGGAATATGTAAAGATGAGATATCCTGGGAAAACAAGAAGCTTTAGTCAATAAAATCCTTTAAGATTCTGCCACCAAGACCTGAGTGCTGTTATATCAAGTGAGAAGCATAAAGCTCTTCTGGATTTGCGTGACATGCCTATTAAATATGTTTTATTGATTTTTACAGAGAGAGGAAAAGAAAGGGATAGAGAGATTGAGACATCTATGAGAGAGAATCATTGTCAATGAGATGCCTCCTGTATGCTTCTACTGTGGATTGAGCTCACAACCCTGGAATTAAAATCAAACTGGTGACCTCTTGGTTCATGGATTGACACTCAACCACTGAGCCACATGGGCCAGGCTGTGACATGTCTTCACTTCCTCAAGTGGTCCTCAGTTCCTGCTATCGTTTTATGCCTTCTATCATCTGAGACAGGGGACCCCCAACCCACTTCTCTAACTCATGTTTCTAACTCTGGAGACATGTGGTGTATTATTGCACCCTGAGCAGCCTCATATTCATGGGAGGGCTTCAAAAGTAATACTTGGAATGATTATATTTAAGATTGAGTTTCAATTTTAGCAGAACTAACATTGGGAATCATATAAGGTTACATTTGAATATCATTTTAAGCCCCAGAACTAACATACCATTCTTCTCTCAGCTGGATGAGAGCAATCTAAATCATCAATAACCAGAGCCTAGGCCCGGAATATTTTCAAGACTGAAACAAAATATCTGGTCCTTGTGTATGTGGGATATTCCCACATTGCTGGAGTTAGGGGAGGTTCTGCAATCATCAGTACTAAAAACATATTCCAAGATCCAGTTCAATGAGTACAATCAGAAATTAATCCTATACACCAACCTCAGCTATCATTACTGTGTGAGAGAGATGGTGTGCCCTTCCCCCAGTGGCCACTCTTATGATGCCTGCCTTTCAAAAGTCTGTAGCTTAGTCGAAAATTACATCTCACATTTATTGACTATCTGCCCAGAGCACATGCCAAGCATCATGCTTGGGTTATCTCATTTATCTTCATTTATCACACACCATGAGAGAGATGGTATTATCCATTTTTTTTCAGATGATGACACTCAGGCTAACTGTAAGGAACAAGCCCGAGTCCACACAGCTATAAATCACACACAGAAAGGCGCGTGAGAGTTAGATGGTGGAGCAGAGGTGAATGCTATCACTGCTGGTTAGGATGTGCCAGAAGGTTTAAGAACAGGGCTCATGTGTGAACTGGAGCTTAAAGTGGTGATTTGTGTAACAAGAGAAGTAGACTATTTACCTCTAGCCAAAGAATTAAAATTTACCCCAACATTCATTTGTTCAAATGCATTTATTTATCAAATATATATTGATACTAGAAGCCTGGTACAAGAAATTCGTGCACTCATGGGGTCCCTCAGCTCAGCCTGCACTCTCTTGCAGTCCAGGAGCCCTAGGGCGATGTCTGACTGATACCATTCAGTCAATTTGGATATTAGCCTTTTATTATATAGGATTGACTATGTGCCAAACACTCTTTGCACTGGAGTCTAGTTTATATTAACATTCTAAAGCAGTACCCTCATACTACTTACATTTTCTTAAGTGGATGGAGTAAGACAGTGTGCAAATAAATAAACACATAGCACATCAGCTTGTGATAAGTCCTATAAAGACCAATATAGATGGCTGATTGGAGCAAGGAGATGGAGGCATCAGGGTGGCCATGTTTAATATGGTTGTCAGGGGGAAATCACAGAGACTTGACAGTCTGCAGGAAAGAGCCATTGGTAGATCTGGGGGGAAAACATTTCTTAGGAAGTTGATAGCTTTCCCAGGAGGCCTTGAGGCTGACAAGAAAATGGCTAGAGGCAGAAGGTGAAATCAGAGTGGGAGATGGGACCAAGTATTTCAGTGAGAGCTGTTCCATCATGAGAACAATGTAAATGGAACCTTGGGTGTGTCCGAGCAGAGGAAGTACATTATCTGGCTGTCTCTTAAGTGAGTAATGACTCTAGTATTATGACTTTGGGTCTAAAAGATTAGAAGATATAACTTCTACTAGATGCATTTAGCCAGTCTCTCTGCAATGGATCATTGAATCCTCCTGATCAGCATCTTATTATTAAAACAAACCTGTAAGTCCATGTGGCTGGTAAGAAGTTCCCTTAGATTTACTAAAAAGAACTCACATAGAGGTCATGAATAATCACATAGTTTTATCCCAAGTTCCAGAACTGGGTTGGAAGCAAAGGAGAACTAAGTGAATCCAGCAGCTGCAGTGATTTGTTTACAGTTGGAGGGCTCACTAGAGCTGCACCTCTATTAAGATCAGATGGCATGGTGTCTAGGTACTCTGCATCACCAGTAGGTTTCTAGCTCAATATCAACCTTGCATCTTGTACAAAGACAGTGAGGATCATGTTTGGTAAGAACTGTTCTCACTCAAATCCCATTTCTGTAAAACACATTTCAAGATCTCTGATCAGTGCCTCCCACCTGACATTTGTACTTATATTTCAGGCTCCTCAAATTAGATGTTCAATTCTCCCAGTTTCAGGAGGCCATTATCTTCTCTCAGATGCATCTGTATTTTTATTCCAGCTTCCCCATTTCTAAAATAGCATTGTCATTATCCAAACCTCAAAGACTAGACAATTTGATAACACCTTCAACCACTCACTTTTCTTAGGATTCATTATCTAATGCAAAAAGAAAAAGGAAATTCAGTCAGCTCTTCCTTTTAAAATGTTTTGCCAGTCCCTCTGTTCCTACTTCATTCAACTTTTCATCTGTTTATATTTGAATACCAAGAAAATATTTCTTCACTCTTCTAACAAAATCTAGTCTTCCTGAATTCAAATCCGTCTTGCACACTGCTGCTGGATCCAGTGTGGGAGTGCTTAGTGTTGTGGTATTCCCTTAATTAAGAACACAGAATAACTCACTATTAAATCAAATTCTATTGTCTAGATTTAGAGATCTTCCCAGGCTTAACAGTCCTCAGTACTGTCAAAGAAACCCAAAGCTGGACAGTTGTTAAAGCAAGAAGATTGATACATATATAAATGGAATATTACCTGGCCATAAAAAAATGAAATCTTGCCATATGTATGACATGGATGAATCTATATTATAGTATTATGCCAAGTGAAGCAAATCAGTCAAAAAAAGACAAGTACCACCTGATTTCACTTATGTGTGGAGTTCAAAGAACAAAATTATTGAATAAACAGAACTGAAACAGACTCATTGATACAGAGAACAGACTGGTGATTGCCAGAGAGGAGGGAAGTGGGGGAAAAAAAGAGGGGGGGGGGTAAGAAGTGCAGATTGGTAGTTACAAAATAGTCCTAGGAATGTAAAGTACAGCAGAGGGAATATAGTCAATAAGACTGTAATAACTATGTATGGGGCCATATGGGTACTGGAAATATCAGGGGGAGTACTTTGTGAAGTGTGTGCTTGTCTGACCACTATGTGCTGTAGAAACAAATTTTATGGAAGCACTTTTTCAATGCTGCAAAAAAGACCTCAGGGGGGAACTGGGTGCCAATCTGAAAACAAGGATGAATGGAGATTTATAACCAAGGAGCAGGTTGGGGTGGGATGGGGCAAATGGAGGATGACTAAGAGGAAATATCAGGGGCAGGGTCCCTGATTCAACTGTTCCATCAGCATTCTTGCTGAAAGCAGTCCATGAAGATCAATATCACTTGGGGGATGACAGAGCGGGAGACATGTGATCAGGAACTGGGAGTGATCAGATATCCTGAGTGGAGATTCTGGATGAACAGATCTAGTAGGATTCTTGCGAAATGCAGGCAATGCAAAGACAGACAGAAGACACAGGTTGAGGTCTAGTTGAGAAAAGGGTTCAGAGGAGACTAAGTGAACTTTGGTTGGGAAGATCATCTTGTTAGTATCTTACACTATTCCATATGATTGGCAGGTTATAATTAAATTCTCACAGACCCTCTCATATAACATACTTACACCTACCCCTGCCTTTCCTGGTAAGAAACTCCAGCATGAATTGCCTCGTTCTCCTCTCAAAGCACCCAAATCTCGATCTTCAGAGCTCAGCTAAAAAATATGTATGTTTATGAAACCATTAGGCAGTCAACAATTCCTCATGATTTTTTTTTTTTTTACATCACAGGATTT
Organism: Pipistrellus hanaki; assembly: GCF_964339955.1. Taxonomy (NCBI): domain Eukaryota; kingdom Metazoa; phylum Chordata; class Mammalia; order Chiroptera; family Vespertilionidae; genus Pipistrellus; species Pipistrellus hanaki. The sequence continues at coordinate 201,246,138 of NC_140503.1, read as the reverse complement.
ATTCTTTCAGTTGATGAGCTTTTATTGAGCCAAAAGATTACATCAAGCCCTATGCCATATGCTGAGATATATTTTGAAAGTAAGAGAAGTTCCCTTTAGTAGTGATTGCCAGGTGTCCTGCCATATCCATTCTCTCCTTTTTTTTTTATTATAAAATCTCTGAAGTTGAACTAATTAGGTGTGAGAAAAAGAAGGTACCCAGTCTTCAGGTTTTATCTTAAAAATGGGATGTGACCTCTATCTGTCCTGCCTTCCTTTGCTGTTGAATGCTGTGTGGACATGATGTTGATGCAGGTGAACTCATCTGAGGCTGTGAGGTAGAATCCATGTGAAAAAGGAGGAATTGCTTTCTGGATTAGTGTGGAATTCATTATCCTCGGTCATGAGTCCATGCTTGTAAAAGACTTAGCATTGCAGCTGGCACCTAACAATAAAGCACCTAGAGAATAATGAGTATACTGATGAAAAGAAGGATGCTAATGTTCGAGGTCTTAACTATGATGAAGATCACGGCCCTTTCCTTAACAACAGACACTGGGAAATTAGAGTGTTCATCACTTGTGGCTGTAAAAATAAAGCAGCAGGTTTAACACTCAAAAGTAAACTGGATTATATTGAATCCTTCTCATGGAGAAAGAACTAATGTTATGCTGCCTTACCAATATGCTAAAATCATTGAACATATTTTTTTTATATATTTTATTGATTTTTTAAAACTTTTAAAAAATATATATTTTATTGATTTTTTACAGAGAGGAAGGGAGAGTTAGAAACATCAATAAGAGAGAGACATCGATCAGCTGCCTCCTGCACACCCCTACTGGGGATGTGCCCGCAACCAAGGTACATGCCCTTGACCAGAATCGAACCTGGGGCCTTTCAGTCCAAAGGCTGGCGCTCTATCCACTGAGCCAAACAGGTTTCGGCTCATTGAACATATTTTTTAAAGGATAGACACAAAGATGTGGTCCATAGGGAAAAGACTCGGGGGGGGGGGGGGGGATAGGGGGGAAATGGAAGGAGAAAAGAGGACAGGACAGAGCCAGAGAAATCAACTTGCTCTAAATGACAGAGCATTCTCTGTTTGGTGTGACCTTGAATGCTTGAATGAAAGAGAAAGGCCTCACAAACTGGGACTAGGGGCTCTTCAGTGATTCCTTCTGATGGAAGCTTAAAAGTAAATGGGGTTTAAAGTGAATGGCAGAGTGGAAGGGGAGGCTTTGGCAAGTTCGCTGCAGGCTATGAATTGTATCTCCTTCAGTGTCTTTTGCAAGATTAAAGGAAGATGAGCATTCCTTTTTAATTGTTAATAAGCATTAGCTTGGGATTGTTTAAACTTCACTCCATGCAGAGACTGGACTATCAGGGAAGTTTTACCTAGGTTTACAGTAGTTTAAAAATATGGATCTCTTAAGTTGCAATTTTCTGTCAGTCAGCATATTTATTTAAAGTATAAAATAGCATTAAGCATGCCTATGAAACTTTTTGTTCAATTTTTCCTAAGTAAAAAGCAAATTGTGAGACACTATTCTGAATAAAATGAGATAAACGAAAGGATTTAGATTGAAATATAACAGGATTTGACTTCTATTTTTATCAAGATATTTTTACTTTAATGTGGAAGAAGGGGTGGTGTATACTAGAATTATTCAGAATTATTATAATTCTGATTAAATATGTTATTATACAGTAAGAAGCACAAGCTATATCTCTTAATCTCCCCAGCCAGAAACTATAGATATAAAAGACACTAGATTCTCAATATATATGAACCAATTGTTCTGATATTTAAAACTGAAATGCCATTGTGCAGTTTATATTCACCTCATGGTCAAAGAATTTTGTATGTTATCACATTTTTCCCACCTCTTTAAAAATACTGCTAATGTCAATATTGTGTCAGAGACCACAAAAATGACAAACATTTTGTTTTCCTGGCTCCTTCTTGAATGATTTTCCATTAGAAAAAAACTGATTTACAGGTAATTTATTATTAAAAAGTGTGGTGTGGTATGTGTTTGTGTGTGTGTGTGTGAGTGTGTGTGTGTACATATGTATGTATCAGGAGCCAAGCACTGTTATATGCTCTTTGGAAACAATAATTTATTTATCCTCATATCAATATTATGAGGTAGATATTTATTTTATACCCATTCAACAAATGGCAAAACTGAGAAAGGTTAAGTCATTTGCCCAAGGTCATACAACCAGGACATCACACAGCTGGAATATGAACCATGCTAGTCCATCCATGATCTTTGTTACTGCTAATTATTCTCTACTGGCAGAAATGGAACTAGAACCCCAGTCTTCACAGACTAATGCCAGGCATAAATATTTCAGCAGGTGCTCACATGTATTAAAGACCAAGCAGACAACATAAGCCCGTGAAGCTGACTGTTGAAGGAAAATTCTAGAAAGATATCAGAGAAACATGAGGACTGCTGTCAACGTGAGGGACAGTATCTCTCCCAAAGTCAATGGCCAGTGTGTCTTGCAGGATGTAAGTTCACTCACTATTGCTAGATCTCACCACTTTCTCAATGTTTAAATATTGGTTCATAAAACTTTAAACATCCTGGTGCCAAGCCAAACACCTCCTCTCTGACTGGAATCCAGCGCATAACCCAGTGGTGTTTAATCTTCAGAGCTCATCATACACTTGGAAAACTCAAATAACATGGACAGAAAAAGAAGACTCAGGCCTAAATCCTGGCTCCAGAGTTTACTAACTCTGACCTTGACATATTATTGTATTTAGCCTCTTTGAACCTCAGTTTCTTCATTTCCAACTAAGAATCATACCTATCTCACTAGGTTACTGTGATAATTAAATGAAATAATGCACATAACTCAATTAGCACAGTGTCTCACACCTAACACATGCTCTCATAAATGTTCACAGATTTATAATTTTCATAGTTATCCCATGTTTTCTTCATTTTAATTGTTCACCATTTCCTTGATTCATTTAAAAACAGGTCAAAGACGGACTTCCATCTCAGTAAGTTCCTTCCTAATGAATGCCATTCTTTGGGTCAAGATAAAATACAATTGATTTAAAGAGTGTTTTCCATGACTGATGCCAGTATTTTTTTTTTAATTCTGCGCTTTATTATTTTCAACTTAAGTGCTTACTCTCTGTTAACTGTGGATTCATTTTAAAGACAGCAGTCCAAGAAAAATATTTAGACATGTTTATTAACCTCTGTTTGGCCAACTTTTATATATTTTTCTGGGAGATAGGTTAGAGAAGACCAAGGAGGAAAGGCATATTAGACCAGCGGGCATGGGAGAGAGGCTGGGCAGAGGAGGGGGTGGGCATTACGCAAGGCCGCCTTCTCTCACTCTTACACAGGGCTGCTCTGTCACTGGTGGTGGTAGTCAGAGCCCAGTTAAGGACAGAGGAGCCACCTAAGCACATGAAAGGGGAGGGGTATTTGTTGTGCCATCTAGAGGAGTGAAGAAGTTAACACAGGGGTCTGTGTGGCCACAAAACCACCAGCAATGCCAGCAGGAACACTGGGCCCTAAGGAGAGAGGGAGATGGCAGAGGTTCCAAAATCCAGGGGTCGGGGTAACCTGGAAGAAGCTAGAACAAGAGGCATCGGCCTGGCAGGATCTGGTAAAATGTACCTCATGCCCTAGAGCCGTAGTCAGCAAACTATGGCTCACAAGCCACATGCCGCTCTTTTGCCCCTTGAGTGTGGCTCTTCCACAAAATACCACTGCCTGGGTGAGTCTATTTTGAAGACTGGCATTAGAAGTTTAAGTTTTAAAAATTTGGCTCTCAAAAGAAATTTCAATCGTTGTACTGTTGATATTTGGCTCTGTGGACTAATGAGTTTGCCGACGACTGGACTAGAGGATGCACCAGGCAAGACAGAGGAGGAGAGACACCGTGGCCTCTCCCAGCTCCTCTCTGCAATCTTCCCTGGGGCCTCAAGCCCAACCAGAAACCAGCTGCCATGAGAGACTTGGACATCCAGCCTGAAGGACCAGCACCCCTACATCCTTAAATTCAGCGAAAAGCAAAGGAAATGCCAAATATGGGTCTGAGTTCAAGTGGGCTAAGGGGTAACCTTTCTTTTTTAATGGCTGTTTAAGCTAGTCATGTGTGGTAGTGGTGGTGGGACATCTGCTTAAATATGCACATTTATTTTAATATAATTGCTGTGTGGGTGAGTTACCTTTGAAAAATAGTTTGTTATAGCTTTTTTTTTATTTTTATTGATTTTTTACAGAGAGGAAGAGAGAGGGATGGAGAGCTAGAAACATCGATGAAAGAGAAACATCGATCAGCTGCCTCCTGCACACCTCCTACTGGGGATGTGCCCGCAACCAAAGTACATGCCCTTGACCAGAATAGAACCTAGGACCTTTCAGTCCGCTGGTCGACGCTCTATCCACTAAGACAAATCGGTTAGGGCTTCATTATAGCTTTATATTCTATACTCAGAACCTGTTTCATGGTAAGTTGATATGTTGTCCTCTGTCATTTCCAAATATGTGTTTGTAACACTACATTCATTTTAAACCTAGTTCATGTAATGAATATTTTACATTTAAAAAAAAATCACAGTCTATGTATGTTCTCTTAGGTTCTTTTTTAAAATAAGATAGGTAACTGTCAGTTTGCTATTATTATACACCTCTAGTGCGAGCACCCCACATTATTACTGAGTTTAAGGAAGAATTCCAAGGGGACACAGCAGTGACTAAAAATTGGAGTCAAAGAAACGTGGCTCAAATGAAAGCCCTGCTTCCTACCAGCACCAGGATGTTTGAAATGAGTGTTTTACATTGCCCAAGCTTCCGTTTCTTCTTTTTTAAAGTTGGGTTGAGTGAAGAATGATTAAGAAATTACCTGCAGGCACCAGGCCCAGTGGAGAGCCCTGGATAGGGATCCAGAAAATGTTTCTCTTCTCCCTTTCCCTGTAAGAAGTCATTTTACACTCCGTGAGATTTGCAGGATTCATTTTGAATAGCTGTCTTCTCTATGTCCAACCATGAGTTCTTGTTGCCATAGAGAGAAAAATGTAAAATGCTGCCATGCCCTGGGTGCCCTTTCCCATAGCTGCCTCTGCATATGCCTATCCTGCTCTTCAGAACCTCTCGTTTCTGTGCTCTCTGTCATTTATACCCTCAGACACTTTAAATGTCTTCCCTGCTGTCATTTAAATTATCTTATCACGGAGCTGTCTTGCTTCCCCTTAGTGAGACAATTTTCACAGAGCAGACTAAGCTTTTTCCCTGGCATGCCCTAATGACCGCATCGGTGAGAAATGTGGAGGTTGACTGGGAATGGAGAGAAGGAGCAGGGTACCAGCATTTTTTCCTTCCGGAATAAAGTATACATATAACTCTATTTTAACATTTTAAAAAGAGAGAGAGAGACTTGTTTATCAACAAAACAGCAGGCAACATAGTGTTTCCTTCACCCTCTAGATTCTTTGGCTAAGAAAAAACTTCCCACAGGGAACAATTTTTTCTATAAAATGAAAGAATGTGGAGTCCCGGTCCCTTCTTATCAGTGTCAGCCACATTGTCTCCCAAGAGTGAAGAGCATGGGACATTTTGGGGAAAAGTCAGGGCCTGACATTCTCTTTTTCCCAGCCTGTCTTCATTTCATATGAGAGGTAGCCAACTGAGTATGGAAAACAGGAATCTGAAAATCTTGATTTTATTAAAAACCAACCCCTTTGCAGAAACAGAATCTCCTCCACAAGTATATATGGGTTTCTCTTACTTCCTTCTGAACTGCTTCTGTTTGTTTTGTTTTTTGTTTGTTGGTTGGTTGTTGGTTTTTTTTTGTTTTGCTTGTTTTTTGTGTTTTTTTGTTTGTTTGTTTGTTTTGCAGAGGTTTCCTGCAAATTAGTATTTCTCAGTCCATCTTGAGTTTAATGTATGGAGCTGTCTGCTTGCCAAGCCCATTTCCAGTGGTTTCATTGAGCCTAGAGAGTCTGACAGTGACCAGACACGGGAGGCATTCGGGGCTCTCAATTGTAGGGCCTCTGTCTACCTGTTCGACCTCACCCCCTATAACTATCCCCAACACCACAGGGAGACACACAGACCTCATTGTTTTTCCCTCATGAAATCCAAGCTTTCTCCAAATGTGAGACTTCAATGAGCTACTCTCTCTGCCAGGAATCTATTTGCCTTATATGCTAAGCCACCTTTGTCAGTTCTCAATCCAAGTAGAACCTCCTCAGAGAGGTTGTCCTAAGCCCACAGTCTAAAGTAACTTCCCCACACCCTCCTTGTATGATCTGTCATTCTGTTATGTCGTCTTCAGAGCAATTGTCTAGGGCCATTGTTTCATTCATTTTTTTTGGTCACAGTCAGTATCCACTCAATATAATGTAAGTCTCTGAGAGCAAAGAGAACACATGCATTGTTCCATCCCTGTATCCCCAGGTGGTACTTGACACATCCTAGATGCTCATTACACAATTGCAGAATGAATGAATGGATGGATGAATGAATGAATGAATGAATGAGTAAATAATCACCCAGTGAGGCCATCAATAGGCAGCACATGTAAGCTGGTGGAGACTGGTCACTGGGTCTTATTCACTACTTTTCCACAGTGCCCATTATAGAACTTAACATAACAAATAGCAACTGAATATCTGCTATGTGTCAGGCATTGTGCAGGGTAATGGAGATACACAACTGAGCAATTGAAATAGAAACCTGGCCCCACTGGAACTTGTCTTGCTTAGGAGAAGCCAGGCAATTAAGAGTTACTTTACCCTGAGATAAGTGCTCCTCTATAGAAGGTAGAAGGTCTTTCTGAGGTTACAGCAGAGGATACTGGTAGTCTGTGAACAGCTGGGAGTTAGGAAGGAAAAGCTGGATAAGGGAAAGAAAAGTGAAGAAAAAGGGGAGGGGAGAAATAAAAAGAGAAAAAAGAAGGAAGACAAGCCCTGGGCTCTCTACATGGACCTATGGTTAGAAGATATCATCCCCTTCTCAAAATGCCCTTGCAAGATAATCATCATAGCTCAATTCAGAGACAAGAAACATGAGGTTCTTACTACTTAAATATCTAGTGCCACAAGTTTATCATAGACTTTCCAGACTACTGCTGATTTCCTGTGTCCCGTGACTTTCTGGCAACAATGCCTCAGTAAACAGTCTAACTATTACAAGGATTTCCAGACTCATGGCATTGCCAGGGACCTCAGGGAGCTTTTATAGAAAAAAGCTCAAGATAAGTAATTTTGCAAAAATAATATGGCCAGAAAGAGGACTCACTTCTTTTTTGTACCAACCCCTCTTCTTTGATAACTATACAAAATGGAAGTCATCATGACCAGGAGAGGCATTGCCCCGAGGCAGAGCAGTAGATGTTTAGAAGGATCTACTACAAGGAAAGATAGAAGACCTCTCTACTCCTAATATAGCCTAACTCAACTCTGCCTTCTCCCTTCATGTGAAAAGCACATGATTGTGCTGACTATTTGAGAAATGACTCATATACAGAGGTGCTAATTTACTTTAACTCACACACATACATACTCATTCACATATACATATACACATAAATGCACTCACAAACACACATCCTCAGGACAGATCTAGGCTTCAAAAACAGATCTTAAACTACTATTCATTTACCACTGCTCCATTTTTTTTTCTTTAAATTGAGAAATTTTCTGCTATCTATTCAGTTATATACAAAACAAATGATCCTATATATATAAAGGATCATTTGTTTTGTATAGTGTTAATTCTTGAATAATTTCTCCATAGGGTTCATATTGAGAGGACAATCCATATCTACAAAATTTAGCTCTTGAAAAGCATTCATAGTTTCTTAGATCTTAGAACTGACATATCTAAAATAAAATAAAAAACTCAAGCATTTAATTTTACAAAACAAAGCACTGAATTCCAGAAAAATGGAGAGACTTGACTGGATCTCAGTTATATCTTTTGAAATGCAATAAACATGTGTGTAAAACATCTAGGTCCTTGTCACATGTACAAAATGTATCATTTTTTTTTCTTTCCTCTGGCATTATTTATGAAATTTAACTGTGATAAATATGTTTTGGCTTCATTATACCTACACATATTAATGCATCTGAACAAAATTTTATATTTGGACCCTATTAGTGCACAATGTAAATTGGAAACAGACCCTAAGTGGCCAGCTACTAAATTTTTTATAACATGATAGGCCCACTGGAAGCAGGCAGCTGCACTGACATTCTTCCCAGGGCAAAGGCAAAGAACAACCACTAAGAAAAAAAATGCACTGCCTCCTGGTTTGGTGTTCCTCTATCACCAGATTTATTGACCTGCGAGAGAAGGCAGGGGCTGTTCTACCCCAGTCAATACTACTTTCTAGGGCCAATAAATCCTGGTAATGAATGGAGAATGTGAGTCGATGTATGCTCATTAGATGTGTTCACAAAATGTGCCATGTTAAAAAAAATAGGAAAATAATAATCAATCAGCCTTATCAATGTTCAAATATTATTTCTGACATGTTTTGAACCATTTGTTTTCTTTCTTTGTTTTTCTTTTGCATGTGACTTTAGATGAAATAAAAAAAAATCACCTTGAAAAGTTTAAGCTGTTGGCTACATAATGGTTGCCTCTGTCTTCCAATGGTCTTTCCTTTACGTCCCTTTACTGTTCCCAGGATGGGCCAGCAGTTCTGTGGAAGGAGGATAATTGCCCATTTTACAAAGGGTTTTGCTGCCACCAGCTTTCTAAGCAAGGGGCTTCTATCTTCTTCAGTCATAGAGGAGAAGGCAACTGAATGCCAAGAATAGATAATGGTACTTTCAGGTATATCTCCAAGGGAAACGAAATCTGAATCTGGAAAATATATGTTCACTCTGTGTTTACTGCAGCATTATTCACAATAGCCAAGGTATGGGAACAGCCTAAATATCTGCTGACAGATAAATTGATAAAGGACATGTGGGATATACATACGATGGTCTATACTATTCAGCCTTAAGATGGAAGGGAAGCCTACCATTTGCAACAACATGAATCTGAAGGACATCCTGATAAGTAAAGTAAACCAGACGCTGAAAGACAAATACCACATGATCTCACTTATATGAAGAATCCGCAATATTCAAACTCATAGAAACAAAGAGCAGAATGGTGGTTGGCAGGGGTGGGTGGATGGGGAATTAGAGATACGTTGGTCAAAGGGTACAAACTTTTAGCTGCAAGGTGAATAAGTTTCGGGTTTCTTATGTATAGCATGGTGATGATAATTAACCATTAACAGTTATCACTCTATTGCATACTTGAAATGTGCTGAGAGAATATGTGTAAAATATTCTACCGCATGCACATGCATACTCCTGTGCCCAAACACACAAAATGCCAACTGCAGAGGCGATGGATATGTCATTTAGCTTGATCGTGGTAATCTTTTCATAATGTATACATATCCCAAAACATAATGTATACCTATCTCCAACTTAAATGTATACAATTTTCATATGTAAAATATATCTCAATAAAGTTGTTTAAAACAAAGAACAGATAACAATGAGGAAGTTTAGCAACTATTTTCATGCAAAGAAGCACTCAGAAATCCTTCGCAAGCATATATCTCAGAGGTATGTAGGAAACTTGGTGGAAAACAATAATTAAAGAATACTACATTTAGCAGAACCCACATTAAACACCATGAGCTGGTAGATATGCTAGACATTTTTCATACATTATTTCTAATCTTTCCAAACAATTCAAGGTATTTCCATTCTTTGCAATTAGAAAATTACCTCTAAGTAATCTTAATAAGTATTTTTAGGACTGCTATTCTATGGAATTACAAAATCCTAGTTATTTCCCTAATGACCTGCTTCTTTTTCAAAGTAAGAGTTCAAGTTGAGAGAGAACAAAATCCTTAAAAAGAAGGTGTACCATCAGCTAGGTCATACTTATAAACACGAATAGCCTCATCGCCATAAAATGTTTATAGCTTTATCAGGTAAACTGTTTAAATCACTAAAATAGTATGTTGCTGATTATGTTTTAAAGGTATTTTTAAAACAGTTGTATCCTTAAAATAACATTGGTTAACATTATTCCAAAATGAAAATCTATTTTATAAACCAACAAAGTTCACATTGAATAAATGCCTGGCAAAGAGGGAGGGTAGAGAAGGAGGAAAAGCAACCAGTATTTGCTATGTCAGTTACATTAGACTATACAAAAAAAATGTACTTATAAAAATGTGTGCATATTTTCAGGCCACTCACAATGATGTTTAAATATGGCACTCATTTTATGCTAAATTTTCAAAACCACGTTTCAAATGAGAGTTGTGAAGGACAATTTCCTGAGGCCTACCCACAATGTAAAACAGGTTTTATGCACATACTTCCAAACAACTGACAAAAGGAAGGCGCTCAGCCACATGAACTGAGCCCAGAGAAGCATCACTCAAGGTGCAGAGGAATTGCTAAATCATCTCAACTAGGCGGCCGATGAGCTCAGCTCCCTGCAATCCCACTCATCTGCTAACTGGTCTTCATCTTCTGTGCACGAGTGTTATTTCATGTGCTTCTAATGTGGGAATTGTGGTGAGAAAGCAATCTTGCTGAGAGTGTTCTTTCTTATGTTCTCATTTACGAATTTGATCACTGTATAGAGAGAGAGAAAGGGGGGGGGAGAGAATATCATGTGTGAAAGGAAGAAAATGACAGACATTAGATCATTGAACTGTTCCTTTTTCTCAAGAAAGGAGGATATAATACAAGGATTTGTGAAGATAACACATGTATGTTCATTTACTCCTTTCTCTTCTTACTCCCGGAGATCTATTTCAGTACGTGAACCTACCATGAGTTCTCACGTGCTAGACTCCAACCTCAAATTATTTTTTGGGATGAGAAGGTAGCTAGGATGGGTCATTCTGCCCACGTGAGCCTGTAGGGACCGGTCAGGCTCCTAAGGAAGCTGATTCCTATATCAACAGGAGCTTCTGGGTGGCCCTCTGAGTATATCTCCAAGTAGATTGTGTTGCAGTAATTCAGTCCTTGACTGTTTATTCTTTGGACCAACTCCCAATTTCAATAACCTAGTGAGAAAAATGCTACAACTTGTAGGCCTGAGTGCTTGAATTCCAAACCTGTGCCGGGCAGTTTTTAATACATGTTACTTTAATTGAGATTCTCATTCATATTCAATTAGCTTCTCTGTGTATATTTACCTACATATCTAACTAGGGAGGTACATGAAGCTAAATATACACACATGGAAGGTTTTTCATTGATCTGGTATTTACTTCTATAGAAATGCACACTGATTAGTATCAGGAGTCTGTAAAGCACAAACACATGCACATAATTACTGTGCTCTCTTTCTCTGATTGCAGCAAGGGATATTGTTCCTTTTGGGCCTCTGCTTTAAAACCTGCTATGTCCTTTCTGGCAGCCAGCTTGGAAGCTGGAAGGTTTAACGTCTAACCTTGGAAACTATCAGCCATCCCTTGACCTGCTTCAGAATTTACACTTTCATTTCTCATGATCTCCTTGCTTCGTACTACTATTCTTTACTTCATTAACAGCCAGGCTTCATTCTACTTTACAAATACATTATATGTATTTTAAAAGCTGAAGTTAAAGAAAGTATATTCAAATATACCCCATATCTGTGGTAAGTTTATCCCTCCATTGGAAATAAAAAAAGGAGTCAGCTAAAAAACAATCTGATCTCATCAAATTCATTTTTTTTTTTCACATTTGATTAGACCAAGTTTCCTAAATTTTACGAAATGTCTATGAAAAACACAGAAGGAGAAACTTCTTCATAACATCTCCAACTTGAAATGATTCCTGTATTCTACATTTCTGCTTTTTCAGAATATGAATTTTTATTTAACAAGTGTACATAGATAATATAATAAATTAAATTAAGCTGGGCCCTCAAATGTGTTATGAATAGCAAAACGGCACATATGTGTATTAGTGCAAGAGGGGTCCTGTCTTCTTTCCATTTTTATTTTAGTTGTTGTTATTGTTTATTGTATTAGACCAAAATATGGTGCTAATCATAAAGACACAACTAAATATTGTTTAATTTAGCAATTTTGGATGTGACCAAGCTTTTGAATTAACATCTTTAAAAAACTTGCTTAAGGAATTAGAGTAAATTTAAAAATTAAAATTATTGAGTAAATTTGAAATCTTATAAAATCAATAAAGTCAACTACTAACTTGGCCAAATGAAACTCAGTACACTCAATCATGTGAAAGGTAGGTCTCTCCTTTGTCAGTACTCAGGTTTCTGTGGCCACAGCCATAACACTTCTCTAAAGTGGCCTTCCATGTACCATCATGTATCCTGCCTCTTTCTTTCCTTATTTCCTATTTCAATGTTGTATTGCCATTCCTTCAATTGGAATAAGGAGTAAAAAAACTGGTGTGAGTGGTGTGGTGAAGGAAGAGGAAGAACTCTTATGGAAAACCCTGACTTCTAATCCAAACTCAACTCCTTGCTCATCCAGTGACTTTGGAGACTCTTAACTTCTAAAGTTGGAGTTTTCTCATTAGTAAAAGAAGGATACTGCTTTGCCAAATAGTATCTAGAAAGCAACAACAAGTAGCTTTTCCATAACTCCTCTGAGCTGCATTCATTATAAATTAGAAATTGTTAGGAGTGGAATCATGTCCCGCCAAAATTCAAATGTATACCTCAGAGTGTGACTATTTGAAGATAGGGACTTTAAAGGGGTGATTCACGTAAAATGAGGTCATGATGTGGACCCTACTCCAGTATGATGGGTGTCCTTATATGAAGAGGAAATTAGGCCACAGACGAATGACCAGGTGAGGACACAGAAGGAAAGCACCTGTATGCAAGCTAAGAGAGAGACCTCAGAAGAAAGTAAGCCTGATGATATGGTTATTTTCTCTATAATCATGAGAAAGTAAATTTCTGTGGTTTGTCACCCAGTCTATAGTGCTTTGGTATAGAAGCCCTAGCAAACTAATGCCGGAAGTGCAGTCAAAGGTAAAATGATTTATACTCAATATCAATTCTCCCTCTTACAGCCATCATTCCATTCCTCAGCCAACTCAACAGATCCAAACTGATCCCCAAACTCAGAAAAAGACACACATATACACATACCCCTAAGAGCAAAATAAATGTTTACTCCCTCTGTTTATATATAGTTACAGGTCTTTCTTCTATCTGAAGGTCCCAGTTAGAAGAAGAGTTCAAGCTTCAGTAAAAATTTTAGTTATACCTCTGGTCCAGTTTTAAGAGCAGCTGATTAAGAACATAGCCATGCTCCTCTACTAGCAGTACAAAACTAAACACAAGCTCTGATCTATCCATTAGAGAATAAACAGTTTACAAAGGAGACTTTGTTAACTATCAAGAAAAATTCATCGATGTGTTTTGGAAGAATAACAAATGGCCCCAACTCTTTCTTGCTTAAACAGTAGGTAATTTTTGTTATTTTTCTTAACAGCAATTTATATTATTAATGGGGGATCACTACTTTTACCTTCTATCTTCCCTCCATTTCTTCATAGGACTGAAGGCCTATAAAATTTTGTCTTTAATTGCAATTTTTAAAAATAGATTTAATATTAAATTTCTTTTTAAAATGTGCTGGAGAGATTATGCAAATTAAGAGTTTTGATAGAGTCATGAGGCACCCTTGGGAAGCCTTTATTGCTTAATATTACATATTAATTGTTCCAATGTTTTCATGATGTAAGAAAGGACAGGCCTGAGGTTCAATGTTATAAGCCTAACCATGAGACTGACATAAATGAGATCTAGGAACAATTCATTACAAATAAGGAAAGAAGTGATACTTTAAATGACTCACTTATTCATCTAACATTTGGTTGGTAATTAAAAGTACTAACATAATATGGATTGCTGTGGTTATATAAATTATATATAAAACTGTACAACACCCTTTTGCTTCTCCTATCTTCTTTTATTAAAAATCCCCTTTTATTGTAACTCAGGAGTATTCAAACCCTTCCCCCAATTTGGGGGATCCCTGTCTGGCCAATGAGAGAACTGCATTAATTTAATCATAATAAATGGTATAGGAATGAACAAATGGGCAAATGATAGACCCCTAATTACTCTGGAATTTATTTTCAAGGGAAATTTAAACCTAAAACTGCTGGACAGCTTGAACTTCAGGCGGGGATAGTATCCCTGGGAATGCTACCATCAGATAAGAAGAAAAGAGCCAACTTAAAAATCACTGACCACTCTTTTACCCTCCTTGAGCTAGCTAGACCTGATACTAAATTCTCTTTAGCAAGCCATTACATTAATATATTCTTTTTTTTTCTTTTTGAAAACAATGTGTTTGTATAATCAATATTTGGATGAGCAGAACTCATAGAGTAAAACTGAAAGGCAACTTTTCCTTTTTTCTTTTTTTCCATTGTACCTTAAAACTGAGTCAATGCAGGAATTTCTTCCTTTGTCCTTGGAAGCTAACTCAGGTTCGCTCTTGACTTTTTTGATCATTGTTAGGTAACAAAAGTTCATGAAGTGGACAAGTGCATTGTCCATTCATTAATGTAAAACGCCCAGTTCTGTGTATAATCAAAATCTCACATTTGATCTACAGTTACACTTGCTCCCCTCCTTCAGCCAGGGCCTTCTGCAGGCAGGAAGGCAGGGAGTGCAGCTGTGGCCTTCTCACAGCAGTGAGATGCCTTTGCACTCTCTGGGCATGGCAGGTGTTTAAGGTTATTTCTCTTGTGGGAATGTTCCTGGTTGATTTATAGCCTCTTTCACTCCTCCAACATTTGGCCTCTTACCTTTGCTTCCTTAAACCTGGTGATTTACGTTTCTAAAGCTCATTATCAACCCCTTCCCTTGTGGTTAGAGCCAGCAATTCCTTCACCTCTCTCTGCTACAGCCCGTTTGCCCATCTGAGAAGTACTATTGGTCAGGACCCTAATATGACCCTAATATGACCCCCACTTGGCTGTCTCAAATGTACTTGCATCTCATGCACAGGAAACTCGACGGCACCTCTCACCATAACTCTAGGCATGCAGGCTGATCCCAGATCTGTCGCCTCCTCTTGACTTGTCCATTGGCAGCTATGCAAGCCACCTCTTGCCCCTTAGTGTTCACACACTGGAGTCTTATACAAGACCTCAGTAGCTTCACCTACAGATATGTCTCAAGCTCTCCAAGGGTTTTCATTAGGCTTGACATGAGGGCAACCAACCAAGCTGCCCAAGACTGCGCAGGTTTAAGTACCAAAAATTCCCTATCGTGAGAAACTTTTCAGTCTGGGGCAAACCAAGAGATATGGTCCCAGTATATGAGGTACCCATACAGTCCCCTTGGAATTAAGGATTTGGTCTTGTAGCAGAGCTATCTCCATAAGAATGTATTTTTCAAATCTTCTTTCAGCCTCTTTACTCTCAATATGGGGAATGATTTAAGATTTATACAATTGTCCCCAATGGGAATAGAACCTGCAACCTGGGCATGTGCCCTGACTGGGAATCAAACTGGCAATCTTTCAGTATATGGGTCAATGCTCAACCAATTGAGCCACACTGTCCAGGACAACAGTTGTCTTTTTTTAAATATGTTTTATTGATTTTTCACAGAGAGGAAGAGAGAGGGATAGAGAGTTAGAAATATCGATGAGAGGGAAACATAGATCAGCTGTCTCTTGCACACACCCTACTGGGAACGTGCCCACAATCAAGATACATGCCCTTGACTGGAATCAAACCTGGGACTTTTCAGTCTGCAGGCCGATGCTCTATCCATTGAGCCAAACCAGTTTTGGCAACAGTTGTCTTTTTCAAGTTCAAGATGGTCAGTCTCTTTCACAAGTAATACTGTTGGTATACAGCAGAAACTTTCTGTTAGCAAACTTTTACACCTGTGTGTGTGTGTGTGTGTGTGTGTGTGTGTGTGTGTGTGTGAAGAAAGGTGGGTTTCAACCAACTAAATTAAACATGATTACTATACAGAGGTATTATATGTTTTCTCAGTAAATATAGCATTACATACAACAGTGGTTCTGAAAGTGTGATACCTGAAACAGCAACATCAGCACCATCTAGCATCCTGTTGAAATTGTAAATTATCAGATCCCATCCAAGACCCACTGAATCAAAAAAAAACTTTAGGGTTGAGGCCCAGAAGTCTTTATTTCAACAAACCTTCCAAGTGATCTAATTCAACCTAAGGTGTAAGAACCAGTGGTCTATAATTCAGGTTCTCAATTCTGGCTGACCATTAGAATCACCTGGGCAGCTTATGAAACCAAAATTTTAGAGTTCAGGTATAGGTTCTCTCACTATCTAAAAGTAGATCATTCTTATGAATCTTCTGGTAAGCCAAATGGTGTAAAGGCAAGAAGTAATTAGTACCATTAATTTAAAAGTGAAAATCCTCTTTGGGTTTTTTTTTTTTTTTTTTTTTTTTTTTTTTTTTTGGTTAGTGAAAACTAGGTACTGATATAGATTTTTTTTTTTCTAGAGAGGAAGGGAAAGGTGTGTGTGTGTGTGTGTGTGTGTGTGTGTGTGTGTATCACTGATGAGAGAGAATCACTGATCAGCTGCCTCCTGCATGCCCTACAGAGGGGATTGAGCCACCACGTAGGCATGTGCCCTGACCGGAAATTGAACCATGACCTCCTAGTTCATAGGCTGAATGTTCATCCACTGAGCCATGCCCCCTGGGCTAATGTAGGTCATTTTTAAAGCAAAGTGATGTAATGCAAATTTTCAAACAGCAGAGGAAACCTGTATTCAATTTCATTACTGTGTGTTGGGGCTTGTTACAGCTCTGTAGGATTGTTAAAGCTTCCCCAGTGTATCTAAAGAGTAGCCAAGATTTTGAGCTACTTGTCTACAAATTCTAGTAGAAACTCTTCTTTGGAGGGTAGAATTTTTGCTGTTTCAGAGCAGTAGGACCCAAGGACTATATACATGATTATTGTATTCTTCAGTTCAAGTCACCCAACTATGTATAACTCTATGCAAGCAACATGTTCCAGTGCATTAAATGTTTCCTCCGCACTGAGTTTCGTTGTATTTTACATTCCTTTATACTCATTTACTTAAACTTGTGAAATTTCAATTTGAAGAGAATGCCATCACAATCTGGAATTACAGTTCATTTTCATGTGTGTGTGGGTTTTGCCTCTACTGCCCATGGGGACCCAAAGATACCCTCAATGAGCAGCAACACTTAAAAAGATGCTCACATATATTGGCTTGATGCTCCGACAATATGTTTTGAGGATTTAAAGTGGATGGTATTTATTTTACTAGACTGCAAATCTTGTAACAACCTACACTGTATACATTTCACATGATATATGGAAATATGATCATTTTCAAATGTGTAGATACATTAATTGGCAAATGGCCACATCAATCCCGAACCAGTTAAGTCTCTTCAGATCCATTAAGACTGTTAGTTCTGACCAGAGATAAGCAGAATAAACAAATTCTTGGCTGAACTGGAAACAGTCCTGCTGCCTTTCAAAACCCTCTAAAGGATGATAAAGCCCAAAGATTTCACTGATGTTTTTCCTTTTTTATTGTTTTGCTTACTCTGCTCTTTCTGCCTCAGAGGAACTTAACATTTGTATTCTGGGGGAGCTTTTTGCTGAGACTGTCCATCCTCTGGTTGACTTTGAAAAAAAAAAAAAAAGAATTTAGAAGATCTTTGGGATTTGGATTGTGATCATTTGGCCTTGTGAAAAGAGATAAGCCAAGTTTTAGCTAGAGGCATTTTAGACAAAAACAAACTTAGAATAAAAGTATCTAAATTACTCAAATAAATAGGAAAGTTAAACTATTTTCCAAACTAAGGTTTTAAGCATATCTGAGAGACTTGGACTGCTCTAAAATATACATCTAATAAGATAATAAAAAAAAAACATGATTTGGCTTTGAAATGAAAAAGACACACAGGGGGACTACTTACCAACCTATCAAGGAGGACTGATATATATTTAGCAACTTACAAAGGATTATATATATATATATATATATATATATATATATATATATAATATAGACTGCAAATTATATATATATAATCCTTTGTAAGTTGCTAAATTTTGGTCTTTTTGATTTGTTTGTTTTAGGTAGGTGAAGGTGTACAGAGTTATCATAAAAGTCCTCCTATGTGATAGATATGTTTTAAATTAAACACTGTTTTTAAATGAGTTCACAAGCTAAATGGAAAATGTGTATTTGACAAGTTTAAAGAATTTAAAGACCTGACATAGTATATAAATCCCCAGTAATAATTCTCTATAACCCTATCTTGCTTGATCCTATCTACACTAGGCTCCTCTAAATAATTCATTGAAATGTTCAGGGTCATGGATTACATTAATATTATCATGAAACTTGACTTACTCAATTCTCTACCATCATTACCTTGTTCCTACACCTACCACAGGGGAAAAAACAATTGAGTAGAAAGTTAAATTACACAAACTTAAATGCATTCATTCTATCAAAAGGAAAATAAGTGATTTGCAGCTGAAAGAATATTTTGTCTATACAGCAGAGTAATATTCCAAAGGAGTAATTCAATGAAATGACACCATAAAATGACCCAAAAGGTAAAAGCTATTTCCAAATGTTAATATAGAGTTATGTGACTCCACCTATGGCATTTTGAAGGGCAAGGCAGTTAGAGGAGAGACTGTGCAATAACTTTCAAGAATAAATGAAGGCATGTGGCCTGATCTTCTACCCTATGGGCTAGAAGTTAAAGCCCATCAATCTTCATGTACGATGAAAGAGAAAGAAGTAGTCTTTTTATTCAGAGGCTAAAGCAAGTGAGTTGTCTCTCAGAAAATAGGAGCTCTGTGGAGGTGCCCTTCAGAGCCAGAGTAGGGCTAATGAGGCTATTTACATGAAACCCATGATGGAGCATGATATTTGATCAGAGCGTTTGAACAAATAATTAGAAGATAAATCACTCAAATGACAGTGCCACTGTATCTTAAAAACACACTGCAAATACTGTTGACAGCATTTACAATTGCACCTACTCATTTAATTTTTCGTTTAGCAGAAAAGAAAACAGAAGGCAGATTTGTGCTCCAGCCCATCTAGGCCTCCCATTCTGGCGAGGGTTGAGCTTGGGCACACACCGATTTTGCATGAAATAGGACCCTGTTTCTCATTTATAGCTAACATTGAAAAGTTATAAAATATAATATGTGGTTTGGGGTCTTTTCTTGTTAACTGATGGTAAATACCAGCCTTTGGGTTATGTGGGAAATACCAATAGTTGTTTATGGTCTTCAAAGGGTTGCCCAGAAATTGCGGTGGAGGCAATCCTGAGATTCCTCATTCCACACCAAGTTGTTTAAATGCTTAGAAAAAGTCTCTTTATAGATGCTGAGTCTTATATTAAAGCATTTCCCCTTTAATACAAGAAAAGGGAAAATGGTCTGGGTATATATATGCTATTTTTTAATATCCTGTTCACGGGCATTTATAAAAGAATTAGAGAAATCAGGAATAATGTTCTAAGGAGTTCAAATTAATGCTTTCGCAGTTTCAAGGTCATTTCATGTTTCATTTAGAGACAAAAGTTGATAGCTCCATATCTAGCTTTTATTTTTTGCTTTCAAATCAAAGTCATATCTGTGTGATTCCGTGCATGACTGTCAACAAGTTTATTTCTTAATATTGGTTTTGTACAGAGTCAAGTGATAGCACAGGTGTGTGAATGGGCATGGGATATGATCTCTCTGTTGAATGAAGTCTTGAAGGATTGTTCTGTGTTATTAAATAAGCAAGAAATTCATCAGCGGCAGTTTGCACGGCTGTACTGGTGATGACGTAAAGCAGATCCAGGGAAGGACCAAATGCTACCACGCTGATTAGTACGCTTTATATTGAAGAGCTCTAGGATACCGACTTCCTGTCTAATATGCATCCCTCAGACACTACTTTCGCTCCTAAAGAGCAGCTTTTCCCTTAAACTTTTACAAATTAATTATGAGCCATGCTATATTATGTTTGCCCAAGAATTTTAATAGGTTTTTAACATAGTCTTACACTTTAAAGAATTACAAGTACTAAAATGATCAAACATTATTTTTCCCTAGTTTGATTCAACTGGAGTGATTCTAAATATAGGTGATAAGGCTCGGACCAGCAATGGAACCTTAGTCTTGGAAAGACTGGGCAATTTTCCAAGGGCACCTAAGATGTGGCAAGAAAACTTCATAAAACTGTGTTTGAATTCTTTGATTTTATTCCATGGGTTATGTAGGCTTTAGGATTGGGAAAGAATAATAACTTCATGGGCCTTTTGTAGTCACCTTATAGTCATTAGAATATTCTTTAGGTTCAGTTCTTGTGCAGCTTAACTTAGCTGTGTAAACATCTCTCCAACCTTTTAGACTTAGCCTATCTAATAAAAGAGTAATATGCAAATTGACCATCACACCAAGACACAAGATGGCTACTCCCATGTGGACACAAGATGGCCTGCAGGGGAGGGCAGTTGTGGGAAGTTGGGGATGACCAGGCCACAAGGGAGGGCAGTTGTGGGGGACCCTGGCTTACAGAGGAGGGTAGTTAGGGGGAAACCCAGGCATACAGGGAAGGGCAGTTGGGGGGAACCAGACTTGCAGGGGAGGACAGTTAGGGGGGATCCAGACCTGCAGGGGAGAGCACTTGGTGGTGATCAAGCCTGCAGGGGAAGGAAGTTAGGGGTGATCAGGTCAGCAGAGGAGGGAAGTTGGGGGTGACCGGTCCTATAGGGAGGGCAATTGCAGGGGGGCAGGCCAGCAGGTGAGGGCAGTTAGGGGTGACTGGGCCTACAGGGGAGGGAAGTTGGGAGTACCAGGCCTGCAGGAGAGGGCAGTTGGGAGTCAGCAGTCCTGGATTGTGAAAGGGATGTCTAACCACCAATAGGATTGGGCCTAAATGGGCAGGTGGACATGCCTCAAAGGGTCCCAGATTGAAGAGGGTGCAGGCTGGACTTAGGAACACCCCCGCCCCCTCCATGCATGATTTTGTGCATTGGGCCTCGACTTCTAATATAGAATGCCACCCCAGTTCCAAAGCCATTCCCATTCCTCACCAGAGGATTGACCTGGGCATCCAGAGCAGAGCTGGATAAGAGCAGACACAACAGTGTGGAGACTGAATTAGGTCTGAGAATGCATCACACATAATCAATTCGTAAATGCAGGTGAGTAGGTGAGCCATGGGTGAAACAACCGAGAGAAAGTAAGAGTCTTAGTATTCAAAAAGACTTCAAAAGGGTTTGAGGGTGTGTGTGTTTAAATAAAGCCCTATTTAAGCTTTTTTTTTTCTTCCCTAAAAAATTCTGATGCCCAAGAAAGGATTAGAAAGAAAGCAGGCTGGTTCCAGTTTGCTTTGTTTTCCTGGCACATGCCACTCTAATGGGCCCATTACACTGGGACTGCTACTTTCTTAGGATTTTATATCCATTTTAAATTGACTGTTAGGTTTGCATCAGAAAAATAAATTAAGTAATGTGGCTTAGTCACCAAACTTTTTGTTCCAATTTTAGGACATCTCTCCCTCTGCCTGTCCAAACAGAATCAGATTATGAAAGGGTGTCTCAGTATCCACACCATAGCTTGGGGAGTGAATAAAGGTCTGGCCACTTTTTACTCCATCTAAAAACTTGTAAGATATGAAACTGTACCTTTCCTCCAGTCATGGTGACCTGGATGGAAGGAGGCTGGTTGTCTGAGGAACTCTCCAGTGACAACCACAGCTTACAATCCTCCAGCACAGGCTTGCCAGACTGTCTCAGATGTTTCTGGTCAAGTAGAATTCCAGATTAAAATCCAAGCCTTTCCTTGTTGAAGAGACTGTTTTGCCACCACCAGAGTGGGAAGGAGTAAGACCTGGTGCTTAAGCATGACCTCAATGATCAGTATCTAAGAGTGGTTGTCAATGGCAGGGGTGGATTGCGGTTGGGTTGAGTCCATGAGCAACATGGTGGTGAGGGAGGTGAATAGCGAGGAAGGCAAAACTGAGCAAGGTAGAATATTAGCAATGTGGAAAAAGATTGAATTTAAGTCTGGCTGTTATTACTCAGGGGTTGAGTGTTGAACTATGAACCAGGAGGTCACTGTTCAATTCTTATTCAGGGTATAGGTCAGGGCATAAGCCTGAGCTGCAGGTTTGATACCCAAAAGGGGGCATACAGGAGGCAGCGAATCAATGGTTATCTCTCATCATTGATGTTTCTATCTCCCTCTTCCTCTCAATACAATATATATATTTTTAAAAGGGCTGCATTTCAAAGGGTCCAAAAATAAATGTCAGCATGTTTTATTTTTTACTTAGTGCTGATATGAGATGAACATCTGCATTTTAGAAGGGACCTATTGGCACTGAGTACATTCTATTCCTTCCTCATACAAAGCTTCTTCCTCAGACCTCCTGTGACAAGGCATCTTGCAACCACATGAAGCAGTTTCTTTCTCTCTCCCTCTCCCCTCTCTGTTTATCCCCTTTTGTCTTTGAACAGCTGTGAGTCTCCCAAATTCTTTCTCTAAGTAATACCTGCCCGTCTTTTAGGACTCAGCTCAAGTGCTAGCTCATTGGTGACTCCAGACCCTGCCCTGTCAATCAGACAGAGGTATCTCCCTGTTTTCACATCACATGCTGGAAAAATGCCTATTTCTCATGCACAAAAGACAGTGAACTCCAGAAGAGCAGACTCTCACCCTCCTTGATGCCTTTCTTCCTAGAATTTAGCAGAGGGCCTTGCACACACATGGGATTCAATAAATATTTCCTAAAACATGCGTCAAAAGCTGCTATATTGTATCCTTCAATCACTGTGGCTTATGATTGCCTCTGAAGATAGTGAAAGCTAGTCTCTTCCCCCCATAATAGGATTCCCCCTGCAAACCCTATCACTTGCATTATCCCTTTTGGAACTCCCCTTAATGCTGGAGTGGGATTGAATAACGAACCAGACATTAAATCTATATAGAAGATGCTTAAAAATAAATTCCATTTCCCCTCAGTTAATCTATCTGAAGAAAATATTTAGGGATGGGGAGACTATCAATTTGCTTGGATACTTTGAAAATAGATGAGAAGGATTGCCCAATAGTTAAGGGGATGGAATTGAAATGTGTTCCATGTACTTTCTACATTCATTTTTTTCATGTACACAATCATTTTATGTTAAACATACAGACTCCTTTGCATGTGTTATCATAGAATTAGCATAGAGTTTTGTTTAAACTATAATTTTTCATGAAACGTTTGTATGTAATTATACCGCCATCCATATTTGCAATGTGAGGTGGGGTTTTGTAGCACACAAATAATTAATTTATAGAAGACTATGAAATTGGTAAAAAGCTCTATGATGCTTGATTGAACACATGAATATATGGACTCAATCATAATCTCAAACACAGGAACATTACCGTTAAAGTATCAGAAACTTTGTAATGATGTTTACTCTTCTATAAATTAGTGAAAGCTAAAATACAAGCCAAGTTTTACATACATTGAAATCTGAGTTCTGGGGAATACCTAATGGTAAACAGGCCATAAGACCAACATCTTAAGAAATCAGTTATGAAGGAACAAAAAAGTAATTCCTTCCACTCATGTTAAAGCAACTCTGTACGATGCTGACTTTATATCCAGAAAAAAACAATGCATTAAAAGGTTCTGTTTCCAGTTCCTGACCCAGCCTGACTATTGGCTCTCTCCTCTCAGATGAACTGGAAACAAAATCTGAGAAGACTGAGAGGACACTCTGAGGTTTGGCATTGGATCTACACTTTGAGGCAGGATACAACAAGGCTGGCTGCAGAGCATGAAAGAAAAAGAACTTCCTGGAGTTGTGCTCATGCTTTTCCCTCTGTTGTCTAGATAAGAGTAACCCACACCTGTGCCAATGATGGACTGGGGGTCAATGATGGACTAAGGGAGCATAAGTTACTACACATGAGGGAAGGGGGCAGATGGACATTTTTAGAATATAATCTGGAAAGTGAGAAATCCTGTTCCAAAAATAAAAATATACAACTATGATGAACACTAAGTTCCAATAATATAGCATTTTTTCTCATTATTTTGCAGTGGAAAATAAGGAAAATTTAAACTTCTTAAGGGCAGACATTACTTCTTCAGTCTTATATCTTCAGAGCCTGGTACAGTAAATAAAAAAAAAAGAACAGAAGTCACACACGCAATTCTTAGGGTTTAGGAAATTAATATCAGTTATTAGAAAACATAGATAAAGTGAGAGGTGAGAGGGGAATGGGGAACTGCCCCGTCGTCGAAGACAATGGCCACTTAGCATCCGCAGATGGTTGCCCGTGTTGTGAGCCCAGGAATGCCAGATCTCCAGATATTTCAACAGAAGCCAGATATTTGAATTTAATTAGGAGTTTACCAACATTTAAGTGTCGCTTCACTTGTTTTTAACTCAGTACAAGCAAATGGACACACATCTGTGAGCATTTATGGTCTGACTTGTCTGTCTATGGCTCATTCTCCACACAGACACAATGAATTTCTTAATACACAACTCGGATTGCTTAAAATTCTCCAATGTCCTCTCAGTTCATGTGTAATCAAATTAAACCTGATTTAATGGCCTGTGTGCTCTGTCCCATGCCTACATTTCCAAAGGCATCTCTCTGTGCAAGGATGCTTTCTGACTCAGGGTCTTAACATTTGCTACTCCTTCCACGAAGACTGTGGTTATTACATCAGCTGCTCAAAGAGCTTCTTCTGACCTTATAACTGTGTTCCACTGTTCTTTCCTCAACACCTTTCTAATATGTAACTCAGCCTTCTTCCCCTCCCCCTCTCTCTAGCTCCTTTTGGTTTCCTCTTCTTTCAGAATATATAACTACTTGCATTAATATAGTTTAGCTGTCATTTTATTTTATTATTGGTTCTAGAATGTAAGCTATATGAATGTAGAGGCTTTGTTTCACTCACAGCAGTGTCTTTAGTGTAATTGGTGGTGCATAGTAGGTGTTCTGGCTATTAAGCTTTTTTTTCTCCTCTCAGTTCTAAATCCATCTTCTAAATTCTACTTTGTGGACTGGAACTTGGCAGATTATATTTCTCCATTGCCAAGTAGGTTCCTGTTAGGTTTGCTAATCAGTAGCACATGAGCTATACTGGACAGTGGGAGGTTGGAGAACAAACTTGCTTCTCTCCACGTTTCTGCTGTTCTGGCCAATTCCGGTTCCCAGCTTTTCCCACATCCACATGGCCAGCTTCACAGAGCCTCCTGAGAAACACCACACACCAAGCAGCGGCCTCTCCATAAAGGACATCCTTCCTCTGCAAAGGATGTCCCTGATGCCACATCTCCATTGGGCAGCGCTGTCTCTTCAGAAGTCTCTGTCTCTGTCCACACACACAGGACAGCCTCTGAGCTTCTAGTTTCTCACAACCCAAATCTCTTCCCTGTGACCTCCATGGCCTAATCATTCTAAAATTTCTCCTTTAGGTGGTGTGATTTATGCTTTTCTTATTGAGCCTTGGCTGAAACAGTGGGCATTTAATAAATATCTATATATATATATATAAAAGCCTAAGCAACCATTATGACTGGAAGACCAGACTACCAGCCAGTAGCTATGACACACACTGACCATCAGGAAGCAGTCACTCAATGCAGGAGCTGCCTCTCAGTGTGCTCTCTTAGCCAACCTCCCATCCTTGACCCCGGCCCTGGCCAGCCAAGCCAAGAGACTCCACCAGTGCATGAATTCATGTACCAGGCCTCTAGCTTGATATATTTATGAATAGATGAGCATCCAGCTTATAAAACGAGCCCTGGAGATCCTACTCACAATTTTGTGTGAGAAAGAATCACCTTGCACAACACAACCAGGGCACAGATTGCCTTTGACCCACTTAAATATCAAGGTCAGATGTTGGGTCTTTCATCTGTTAATACTGCTCTTCCAAGGCAAGATTACAATCTTTATCAACACACAAAGTTAGAAAGTATGGTTCCTTGAATGTATAATTCAAATAAAATATATTCATAGAGAAATATATAGGTAATAATCACAGCTATTTGTAAAATTATTGATGAATTTTACTTTTCTCATACTGATTACATCAATGCTTTAAAAATTCTTAATATTGAATTCCTTCATCAAAAAATCCCCCCCAACTCGCCAAAACCGGTTTGGCTCAATGGATAGAGCGTCTGCTTGGGGACTGAAGGGTCCCAGGTTCGATTCCGGTAAAGGGCATGTACCTTGGTTGTGGGCATATCCCCAGTACGGGGTGTGCAAGAGGCAGCTGATCGATGACTCTCTCTCATCGATGTTTCTAACCCTCTATCTCTCTCCCTTCCTCTCTATACAAAATCAATTAAAAAAAATATAAAAAAAATAAATTAAAAAAAATCCCCCCCCCCTCATTTTGTAATGTCCCACCTTCCTGGTGTTCTAAGCATGTATTCTGTCTGTTGCATAATCCAAAACTCTTTTTATTAACATTCTTAAAGTCACTATATAAAGACAGTGTTCAAAGGCAAAGACTTCTGAAACAATTCACGTACACACTGGACTCTCCCTTTATTTCTTGACCCTCTGGGTAACCCAGCCCATCCTTAGATATGCTTTGCTGTAATTTCCTGAAGCTCTCATATTTATTGCATATTTATTATTAGCTAATGCCCATGCCAGACTAAATTTAGATATATTGTCTCATTTTAGCTCACAAAATTACCATAAATTAGAAATTACCCTTATTTATACCCTGCCAGACCTAATTGAGTGCTGAGTACACCCCGGGTACTTCATAAAATATGATTGTGTCTCTTTTAACATTTTTAAGGTGTTTCAGTGTGCCAGGAATTATTTAAACTACTTAGCATATATTAATTTATTTAATATTAAAACAATACTTTTACCCCAATTTTACAGATGAATCAATACTTTATCCCAGTTCACCCAAAGAATACAGAGCGGAAAAGGGGTTTGAAACCCCCTTTACCCGTTTACATGCTGTCAACCTAGACAATGACATGTGGATGGCTTTATTAAATTTGCCAGACCTAAAATGGGTTAGTGCTTTGTGAATAACTGTTCAGATAAACTTGCTTCGCTGCGTTTAGCCCTTCATGTGAGCACCTTTTCAGTGTCAATGATAGCAGTCCTGCTTTTAATTTATCTTAGTGGACAACACAACTGATAGAGTGCTGTGGTTAAGCCAGGACTTTGTAGCTCTTGTACGAAATTCTGTAGTATCTTCCATTGTCCATAAGACAAAATCCAAAATTCATCACTTGGCTTTGCCTTCTTGGCCCCACCTTGCTCACAGTCTTGGTTTTGACCACTCTCCCAGGGATTATGGAAAAGCCATATGAGTTCCTCCAGCAGCTTCAGATCCCTCACACATAAGCACTGGCCTTCTACTGGGCATGTTCCCCCAACCCATCTGTAACTAGGAAATGCCCATTCATGCTTGAGATTTCAAATGTCATCATCATCACTTTATTCAAGATGCCTTCCTTAAATTTCAAGTCTTGACCAGCCTCCTGTGATGCTACACCTCTGTTACTCCCTGAACTTCTCCTCCAGAGCTCTTATTATTGCATTACACAATTTGTTAGGCACCTATGTTCCACAGAGGTGGAATATCTTGTGAGAGCCTAGATCTTGTCTGTCTCATTCACTCCTCTATCTCAGTATCCATTATAATGCTGAACGAGGAGTAAGGTTTTAGATTACCAAGATATAGATGGCCTAAAAAAAAATGGACCAAAGTCCCAACTGCCTCTTGAATTTTTGAGACAATGACTGATATCAATAACAATGATCATAACTAACACGGAATGAGCAGTGTCTATTTTGCAGGCACTATTTTCAGGGCTTTGAAGTTTGAAACTCAGTTGACCCTCACAATAGTGTAAACTTGTACTGTTGAGGTTTATAAAATGCTCAATACAAATGTGCTTCACCCCAGTCAAGGGTTCCACGTTGATAAAGAATGTGTGTTACTCTCTTCAGCTGATTAAGACCTGAGGCCCATCACTTACTTAAAAGCAGTCTTTAAAAAAGATTCTACTTGAAAAACACACACACATACACACACACACACACACACACACACACAAAAAAAAAAAAAAAAAAAAAAAAAAAAAAAAAAAAAAAAAAAAAAAAAAACTTACCTGGTAGTTAGATTTCTTGAGGGTTTCTAACCAGGGAACAATAGCCCCCAGTTTCTCAACAGTAATTACCAGGGTGAGTGGTTATAGATGCAACAATCCCCAAATCAAATATACAAAACTCTAATAGAAATCTCAACACATAGCATATCAGCTGAAAAGTATGAATGGATTTGTCCTAATTGGTAAACCTCAGATTCATGTGAATCTGGTCCTTTAGTAACCATGACTCTTGTTATTTTCTCAACACTGCAGTATTAGTATCATGGCTATTGAAAAGAACAACAGTTTGGGGTCCACTGCTACAGATAACCTATAAAAAGCTACAGGTCTTTACATCAGTGTCATTTGATCACTTATACCCACAAACCTTTCACACAACATAGGTACAACAAATGTAAAAAATCTCTCTGCATGCATATACATATACATGAAGTATATAGAAATGTCACAACTAGAATAGTTATCTTTCTAGGACTCTTTCACCCAGAAAAAACATCTGGCCTTTTTAGATTAACAAGTCATAAATGAATACTTTGAAGAAAGACTATGAAAGATAGGAATATACAAATATGTTGAAGGAAGTTTCTTTTAATTTCTAAAATATAGAAAAGCCCTAGCCGGTTTGGCTCAGTGGATAGAGTGTTGACCTGTGGACTGAAGCTGAAGGGTCTCCGGTTTGATTCTGTTCAGGGCACATGTCCAGGTTGTGGACTTGCTCCCCAGTAGAAGGCGTGCAGAAGGCAGCTGATCAATGATTCTTTCTCATCATTGATGTTTCTCCCTCTCCCTTCCTCTCTAAAATCAATAAAATAAAATATATTTTTTTAAAAAATTGTCAAGGTTCATATGTCTTAGATCTCAAGAAACAATAAATGCATATTCTTAATGAACCTTGACATTTTGAATCAAGAAATTATAATATAAATTATAACTAACAATTTAGACAATGATCAATAAAGTACATTAATAAAATAAGAAGAGGAGAAAAGTAATACAGAAGGGAGGGGGAACATGGGCATGCTAATCAGGTCATGAGTGCTGTTGGTACAGTTTAAGGGATCAGAGATAAACTGACATTTGAGCAAAGACCTGAAAATGATGAAAATTAAAATGAGAATCTCACTTTCCTATGAGAGAGAATAAGTTTAGGAATGTATGATATATAAGCACATTTGAAGAAAACAATGAACAATACACATTTTTTGGTTCTCATTCACATTAGTAGATTTCAGTATGTATGAGTTTCTCTTGTTTAAATTGAAATCTGATAAAATAAAAATTTAGAATGGAAATATGGAGAGAAAAATTATACCTGTGTTCAACTAATTTGTTTTTCCATGTTGTATTGCATATTTTATATATTTAAATATTGGTTTTTCAGCTGTGGTCCAAAAGGGCCCCTTTGGAAATGACCTAGTGCATCTCTGTGGAATATATTTCCTGCATTTAAAAATCACACCATAAAAAAGTAACTCCATAGTGTCTGTATTCCATCAACCTTAGCCTATTTTCTAATTATAGTGCATTCATGCTCCTTCTAAAGTTGATTTTCTCTCTATATAAACATCTTAACAGACTTATTTTTAGATCTTTGTTTAGCTTGATTTTATTCCATTTAGAAGAAGGACATTTTGATTTTTCCAGAGAAGTCTGCATGGTTATGATTAACTATCAAATATGGAACCCTATTCAAAGCAAAACTATTTTAATGGCAAAAAAATAAAAAAAAATATATATATATATATCCCTATTTCCACAAACTCAGTTTGAAGAAGATAAACTTTGAACTCTAAACTTGTGAGCATCTTCAATGTGCTTAGCATTTTATAGAGAAAAGACTGAAGTCCAAGATGTTACATTGGTAATAATAAGTTAACTAAGCAAGCATGTTAAATTATTAAATTTGGAGAATACATTGTGCTTATTATGTTACTTACCCTTGCAATGAACTAGAAAATGAATGTGGTCATTCCAGACTGGTTAAATTGGAAATATATTTTACACAGATGTGTCTAATGTAGTTTCCTGGCAGGGGAATAATGCACACAACTTATATTTATAAGTATACAAATCTGGTTTTATATTACAATGCCATTCTGTAAAATCAGATTTTCCCCTCTGCACTTTGGTTTTCACTTTCAGGATACACTTGCCTCATTTTATCATTTAAAGTATCTTTATTAAAGCACTATTTTTTTCCAGAGCCTTCTGAGTTTGTTTCACTTTCACTACCCAGAATGGGGGTTGCGAATTGGAACAGGAGAGAATTTACGGATAACAGTGAGTGACCTATTTAAAACCAAAGGATTCATCCTCTTTAATTGGTGAATTGATTTTTACAAAATACTATTTTTGCTGCCAACTTAGTTGAAATGCAGGTTTCTTTTTATTTTGTTTTGGATCTTTTTCTAATGTTAACTAATGTTCCATCTGTTAAGATATCTAGACTATTTAAAATGTCCACTTCAGTTCTTTTGGCAATTTTCATTAGATAAATCCAGCTCCAAAGATGATGAAAAATTTGCCTAGACTAACTATTCATTAACATCCCTGATATCTTATACTTTATGGTTATGTGTGTGTACGTGGTAATTGTTTAGTTACTTTTAGCACATGCATTTTAAAAGAAATTTCAGCAGACTCGAGTTAGAACAGAAACAATATAATTTTTATTACATGCACTTTTTTGTTAATGAGTAAATAGTTATTATGAACTGCTTCAGAACCCCTAATAGAATGGTTCCATACTTATTCCATTCAAAATCTGGCATTTTCATGTGATAGCACACACATGCAGCTTGGAATGACAGAGCAGGTTCGAATGAAATGATTGTATGTAAATGTAAAGTGCTGCTGGGATGCTACTTTAGTACGAAAGGTAACTAGTACTATTTTCCCTCTCGGGGTACCCTGTAAAAAGAAATGTAATTAGTAATTTTATCAAACCAGGACTCAGAATTTCCAGGTGCCAGATAAGCAATAATCGGTAACAGTATGGTTAATGATATTCGGTCCTGTTCAAAATGACCACAGAAACACTTGGTCCAAGTTGATCCATCAACCTAACCCCATGAGCCATTACCAAGAAGACTACCAAGGCAAAAAGAAATTACTACTGGCAATACAGTCATAATACAATAATTGGCCCATTAAACATGATAGAATTTTTTATGTATTAATCCTGTAAACCAAAAGTAGAAATAAACTTTATGGGATATTTGAACCCAGGGGCAATTTCTAAGTGTGGCCATCTTGGACAGGACCAAATAAACACCAGTGAGCAGTTGCTGTGGACCAAATATACTCACTGGGACAGGACCAAATTTCAAGGGCCTTTGGTATGGACCGAATGTCTCTGTAAACATTTTGGATAGGATCAAACCTCTATAACTGATTCACGTGTTGTTTCTCCATGGTGAGTTAAAATGGGAACAGTGTGGGGGAATGGGGAGAGGAAATGTCTTACTTGATGGGAATTGTAATACAATGAGTCTAGGTCTTTTGGCATGGTAGACACCTAAAACTCTTTCTCAGATACCTGTTTTCCTAAGATTCAGAGCTTCCTTTGCTGTACTTTTGAATTTCAGCTCTTTTGATGGAAACACCTCCCCGAATCTTGGCCATACCTCACCATCCCTTAGCTTCTCCTCCTGCCAGGAACTCCAACTTTTATTTTTTTAAATATATTTTATTGATTTTTTTTTACAGAGAGCAAGAGAGAGGGATAGAGAGTTAAAAACATTGATGAAAGAGAATCATCGATCAGCTGCCTCCTGCCTGGCCCCCACTGGGGATGTGCCCGCAAACAAGGTGCATGCCTTTGACCGGAATTGAACCTGGGACCCTTTGGTCCGCAGGCCGATACTCTATCCACTGAGCCAAACCTGTTTCGGCTGAACCCCAACTTTTAAAAGGACTAATAGCAGCACCATGCAGAATGTATGTCAAGACTCCTAAGTAATTCTGACAAGTCCCTTTCCCCAGCCCAAAGTTGGGACGATGAAACCCACCATATTGCTTTTTTGTAAGCCCCTCTCCTCACACCCTCTTCCAATGCCCGGTCTTTCACTCATTTTCCCTATGCATGAGGCACTTGCCCACATTTCTCTTAGACTTCTCCTTCTTTGTGTGGCAAGGATCTTCCAAATGTCATAATTATTGTGCACTTGAGCCTAACATCTTGTCATGTCCAACACATACATGTTGGGTATATGCTGAGTCCTTTGGTCTATTTGACTTCCATTTAGTGAGTGACAGGCACTAAGTAGGTACTTACAATCAACATTATTTCATTGTATTTGTGACTCTGTGCTATGACGAAGAAATCAGGGTGACAAAGAGTATTTTTAAAGGAGAACAGAAAATAGACTTGGGGATAAAAATTTATATTTTTCTTTTAGTTGAGCATAAAAGGATAACTGGAAATTGACTAAGCAAAGGATGAGGAAGAAAAGAAATGTCCCAAGATCAGGAAAAGCACTTGCAATGCTCCGATTTTTCATAAGGCCTGAAATTTTCTTAGGTTTTAGCTACTATATCTGAAAAACGACTAAGATTTTTAAATAAAAAAAAGAGTGAAAAATCTTTATAGCATTTTACAATGACACTGTATTCCAAACCTTCCAAATTATCTTATTACTTTATTGACTTGTCAAATATGATTGAACCTAAATTTTGTACACTTCATAAGTGATAGAAATCTTTCCTTGCCTCATCTTCTCTGATACACAGTGGTATTTAAAATACATAAAGTAACATACTGTAATGAAACAAGGTAAGTACTAAAGAAGAAGAGTTTAAATAGAGAGGAATATTTTATGTATTAATTTGTTCATTTTTAAGTTGAATATAAACAAAAATATAATAAACTGCATACACTGAATGTGTAAAATTGATGTTCTGACAAATAAACGCTCCTATGAAACCATAACACAATGAACAAAATTAATCTATCATCCTCACCCAGCAAGTTTATTTTCAATCATCTCTATATCATAAAAGGCCTGTGGTCGTGATGCCATAACAGTGGAATGACCAAACAACCAGGAGGTGCTGGAGAACCTCTCAGGCCCTCCCTCACTCCACCCCCCAAGGGGGCACCTGCAGCATCCACGGAGAGTGCAAGATGTTGCAGTGGGGCAGACATGGCCCTGATGGCAGGCTATGCCTTGGGGACCCTACACACACATGATTTAACCATGTCCTGGGCCTCTAATGTTATAATGATAATCCTTGACTGCTAAGTATTATATGTGTCAATTCAGCCAAAATGAAGTACCAATTTCTAATATAGGATGTATACTGATGTGCACTCAGAAAAGAGTCCAGTTCATTTGATTGGTTTTTCAGAATTTTTCCTGCTTCTTTCTGTGCTTTGTAATTTCTGAGGTGTGCCAGAAATCATGGACATGGTGCTGGTTATTTTTCTATTTATAAAATTATTCTTGGACTTTTTTCTGAGCATTTTTGTAACTTGGACACAGTCTGATTCTTTCAAGTCTTGCTTTTAAAAGGTGTTAGTCCACTACTGAGGCAACCTTTTCTGTACTCTACCCAGGGCTCTGAGAGTTATGAGGCTTTCCAACGCAGCTGATGTAAGCAGGTATTAATCTCAGAATTGTGAGTCCTGCACACTCTCACCTGTCACCCTTAGGGTGGTTATTTCCTATCCTCAGGTCACTGCCTCATCCACATGTGCTGGCTGGTAAGTATCTGACAGTAAGCTTTTGATTGCCCAAGGCACCCATTTCAAAAGCCATTCATGTTGAATAAACATATGGCCAATTGTATGATGCAATTACTGACTGGCAAAATAGTGGTTAAAGAATTAGGCCTTCCCCACCCATGAAGGTCACTCTCAGAAAGCCTCAGAAGATCACTTCTCCCTTCCCTCACTCTACTTCCTGCTCCTAGGCTATAATTAGCCAATAAAGAATGAATCTACAAAATCCTACACTTTTCACCTCTCAGACCTTAATAAAGGCAGAGTGCTTTCTTGCACTTGTTTTCTCTCTCCTCTCTCTCTCTCTCTCTCTCTCTCTCTCTCTCTCTCTCTCTCTCTCTCTCTCTCTCTCTCTCTCCCTCCCTCCCTCCCTCTCTTTCTCTCAGGCTCTTGGGCATTGTCATATCCTACACCCCCTAGAACCCATGAGTAATACATCTTGTTACTCAGAGTTTCCTTATGGTTTCTTATTGACGTCCATCCTGTGATTATAATGAGAACCACAAGAGCAAGCTTAGCCATCAAACAGGTGCCCTGTGTGCAAAATGTCTATGGGCTTGCTAAGAGTGATGTGTGCCCGGGCAAGGCACACACATTATTAACCAAAGGCACTTCCATCAACAGGCTCAGGACCAACGGAGCTGTAAGATAAACACATGACAGGACCCCTAGGCCATCTTCGGGGTTCTCTACACATGCTGCCCACTCCCTTAGGTACTCAGTCTTGTTCTCCCCTAACTCTCAGCTCCATCTTGAGACTCAGGGTCCACCAACTCCACCTGCAGTTCTCTTCCCTGCAGGAAGCCTGAAGACCCAGCAAGGCACTAAAGTGGGAGATTGTAAGACGTAACTGGCTCTTCCTCTCTCAAAGAGATTACTGCCCTTTGTTACTGACATCCAGCAAAGTGCTTTTTCATATCTTTTTATGTTTTATTTCTGTTTCAGTTAGATGAATAAATACAATCCCTGGTACTTCATCTTGGCTGGAAAAAAAAATCCCTCTTTTATCCAATTTCTAATATAGGATGTATACTGATGTGCACTCAGGAAAGAGTCCAGAACAAAACAGACAAAAATGATTTTCTTCAGGTGATTCACATTTTTCATGGGGGAGTCAAACATAAATACATATGTTTATATATACACACACACACACACACACACACACACATATATATGTGTGTGTGTGTGTGTGTGTGTGTATATGTAAATATATATACACACACAAACATACACAAACTGAGTGGCCAGATTATTAACACTTGACATTTGTAGGTAAAAGCTATAATTTTGCACTGAAGTTGCTACAGGGCCAGACCTTATAAATAGGGAAGCAGGTTGTTTACTATGACAGTAGAAGTGATTTTTTTTTTCTGAAGAAATGGGTAAACAACACAATTTAACAGCCTTTGAAGGTGGGATGATACTTGGTGCTCAGAGCCATGGAGCAAGTATCAGCAAAACAGATAAATTTGTTAAATGTTCCAGAGCAGCTGTTGTTAAAGTGTTTAAAGACTGTACTGTCAGCCAAAAATCTGGGTCTGAAGGTGTGAATTTTGGCTGGCCGGCAGCAACTAGTCAATGTTAGGGCAGAACGGAGAGTGGCAAGACTGGTACAAGACAACAGAAGGGCAACAGTGCCTCAAATTACTGCAGATTTCAATCAGGGATCCTCTCAAATGATCTCTGAATGCACTGTTCGCTGTACACTGCATGGTATGGGATATGGAAGCCGAAGGCCTGTTCAATCACCTTAGCTGTCTGCAGTTACCAAGATAAAACGTCTCCAATTTGCACAAGAACACAGGATTGGACAGTCGAGCACTGGAAAAAAGCCATGTGGTTCGATAAATCACATTTCCAGTTGCATCATGCAGATGGCAGAGAGAGAATTCCATGTAAACAGCATGAAAGCGTGCACCCACATGCATGAGTACAACCCTTCAAGCTGGCGGGGGCAATGTTATGGTTTGGGGCATGTTTTCCTGGCATGATTTGGGCCCTTTAACTCATGTGGAACAACATCTGAATAGCACAACATACCTAAGTATCATTGCTGATCAAGTTCATCCTATCATGGTGTGGTGTATCCCAATGGAGATGGCTTCTTCCAACAAGACAATGCTCCATGCCATAGTGTTCTATTGTGCAGGAGTGGTTTCAAGAACATAAGGGAGACTTTACCTTGCTTAGGTGGCCCCACAATCACCAGATCTCAATCCAATTGAGCATTTGTGTGATGAAGTTAAAAGAGCCATCAGGCAATTTGTTCCACAACCATCAAATCTCACAGAACTGGACATGCTATTCATCAAACATGGTGTCAGATTCCTCGCATCACTTTTCAATATCTCATGGAGTCAATGCTAAGAAGAATCGCCGCGGTATTGAAGGCAAAAGGTGTCCCAACAAAGTATTGATGGGATGGTCATAATAATCTCACACACACACACACACACACACACACACACACTATATATATATATGTGTGTGTGTGTGTGTGTGTGTGTGTGTGTGTGTGTGTGTGTGTATATATATATATATATATATATATATATATATATATATATAACATTTTGTTAAAGTTAGGTTGTAGTAAGTATCATGGAGAAAAACAAGGCAGGGAAGGAGGTAGAAAGTCCTAATGAGAGATCTGGTTCAAACAGAATGGTTGGAGAAGGTCATACTAAAAAATCATAGAGTAAACCATGAGATGGATGAAGCCGAGGGAGGAGAAGAGAAGTAAGTATTCTGGGCAGAGGAAACAACAAGCGCAAAAGCTGAGGCCTAATTGTTTGAGGAATAGAATTAAATCCAGTATAACTATAGTAGACTGACCAAAAGAATGTGTTTTGCAAGATAAAATTTGACAAACATGAGAACCAAGGATTCCAGAGCCCAGCTGGCTCTCTTAAATATCATGGACCTTCACAGATAGGAGAATGCTAAGCCATACCACATGCCTTAACATGACCAGTATGGCTGCTCTCATCCTGATAGACTGAAGATGAACAAGGTCTGAATCTAAGGGACCAGTTCATTGGCTGGCTTCAGAAATGCAGGTGAAAGTTCCTGGTACAATGGGTCAGAAGAATAAAATAATAGCAGAAGCAGTGAAAAAGCATTGGTTTCTAGAAATATTCTGAAAGGTAAAGCCAATAGGATATGCTGAGGGCCTTGGCCTGGGGCTTGGGAGCAAGAGAATCTAGGTGACTCCAGAGTGTTGGGCCTGGGCAGCTGGAACCACAGCGTTAACTGCAGGGAGGGAGAGTCTGCCTGAGTGGGCATGAGGAGCCCAGGTGCAGGAAGAGAGGCAAAGGGCAGGTGAAAGGCCAGGAGCGGAGGCCTCTGCATGGTCCATGGTGTTCATCCTGAGATACACTGACTGATAAAGCAGAGTGTGCAGGGCCATTGTGATCAGGTCACAGAAAGCTGTGAGTTCCGGCAAAGGACTGTGTAAGCTGCAGCTTCTGTGAGAGAATCTAGGTAAAGCTTTTGAGGAACTCCAGTGAAAAAAACTAAAAGTTTACAAGAGCTTCACCCCCAAGTTTTGAGTACTCTGCAGATGCTGCTCTAAAGCTAAAAGCCAGAGCTAAAGGAATTCTTTAATAAGAGCTTCTCCCTGAGTTTCTGAAACACCGGATAAGCCAATGTGGTGTAGCTGTAAGATGCTGAGAGGAGTTTTTAGGGGTAGAACAGGAGTTTTTAGGGGCACAATAGGCAGGTTTCAGAAATTCAAGGAATTAAGGGGCCCATAAAAAAAATATAGGGCTACATTTCCATAGAGTAAGGGGACTGAGAGCTGCAGAAGGTGTTCATTTATAGAATGAAGGGTAGGAAGCCTCTCATTCAGAGGGAAGAAAGCCCAGAAAGAATAGGGAAACAATAAGGGAGGAAGAGAGGAGAGCCTCACTTGTCCCAAGTGAGGTTAGACCTTTGAGCTCAGGAGTTGCTATAGTGGCCAAATCAAAGGGGAATAGTGACCAATCAGAGGGGATATCAAGGCACAAAGATCTACAGCCTTTATAAACTGAAAAAGGGACTCAGTGGGACTCTCCCCACATAAGAGTCTGTACTTCCTTCTCAATAAATTTCCACCGCTGCTATCTCACCATTGTTCTGAAGTTTCATTCTTTAACTCCACCAGACAACGGCCTAGGAACCGTCCTGTCCAGGTGAACACCAGGCGTTTCCAGTCCCAATGTCCCATATCAATGCTGAGGACTACGGCTCAGGCCGAGTTGATCTATATTAAT
This sequence comes from Pipistrellus hanaki, assembly GCF_964339955.1. Taxonomy (NCBI): domain Eukaryota; kingdom Metazoa; phylum Chordata; class Mammalia; order Chiroptera; family Vespertilionidae; genus Pipistrellus; species Pipistrellus hanaki. Next base: position 201,208,000 of record NC_140503.1, on the reverse strand, counting down.
AAATGGTGCAATGCAGTGACTCATTTTGAACAAAGGCCTCCCACAGGCTGTCATACACCAAAACATAAGTCACAGAGGGCAGGTGACACATGGATGAACACACCATACATGAAAATAGGGCCACATACTAACACTGGCACGTTCAGGGGAGGTCTACAAACTCAGAGACTAAGAGTAACTAATAGGATGGTCTGAACATAAAAATTCCTAAGGGAAAGCAAGCCGTGGTGGTGGTGGTCACGTCCTACACCTTGACAAAAATCAATCTTAAGTAACCCTGTCTATTGTCTTTTTGCATCTAAGTCTAAGATAACATACCTTTGAAATGCCAGAGTCATTTCTTCCAGACCCCTCAGGGTATAACCTCCCAGCAGATCACCAGATCACAGAAGCCCTCATTGTTATCTTGTTGCCCAGTGATTATCACCAGTTTGGCTCAAATAAACTCATAAAAATTCTCTACAGGTTTAGACATTTCTTAGGTCCATAATACAAATGTTAATATGCTCAGCTCTGTGAAGAAAAGGGATAGCAGGAAAAACTCCGGATAGATAGGAAGTTTGGAGCAGCCCTAATTTCACTGAGGCCAGCTGTGTTGTCTAGGTAAGACATATGGTTGCTCAGTGATGTAAATGTTTTATCACTAGAGTAGAAAGAATATCTCATCTACCACTTAGAATCAAGTGAATTCAACAGAAAGTCAAATGGTTCTTCCTATTTCTCCCTTCATGTGATAGTTACTTTTATGTGAAAACCTGAGAGGCACAGTGCTTGGGGGTATGTTTGTGAAGGTTTTTTCAGATGACATTAGCATTTGAATGGGTGGGCTCAGTAAATGAGGTTGCCCTGCCCTATGGGGATAAACATAATCCAATAGGTATCAATCATCCTTCTCCCTGTCCTCACAGACTCACCTCATCTCACCTGCTCCTGCCATGGACTACCAAGCATGTCAAACCCAAAGGCTAACACGGGCCACATAAACAACGTTTACGTTTATGTGGGCCACAAAAAAAAAAAAAAGCTTCTATTTTCATAGAAACATAGGTTTATTTTGATAGAGATATGCTGAATTCAAAAGACTGAAATAAATGAGTAATTGTTAACATAAAATAAAAGAACATTTTAATAAAAATTAGTATTTTCTCTTGGACATTAACTTACCAGACACTGAATAACTACACAAATTAGTAAGTGTAACACGAATAAACCTATTTTTCTTGTTCTCTGAAAGCAAAATATTTCCTGTTACACACTCCAAACAGGTCAGTTCAAGACTAATGATATGGCAATCGGCTGCTAAAATATTCACTGCTACTATTAGTGGAGAGAAATGGTGCACCTGAGCATAAGGTGTGTAAGGGAAATGAATGCAACACAATTATAGTAATCAGTCATAAGCAAACATTGTAGTTCATTATTAATAATTATGTATAACAACATAATATAAAAATTAAGTTAAGAATTTTTTATCAAAACTTTTCTTACACACCGTTACATTGGCTAGGTCACAAAAATATTTGTGTGGGCTGTGAGTTTGACATGCCTGATTTACACCATGTACTCCCCCAGTTCTCAGGCCTTTGCACTTGGACTGATTTACATCACCAGCTTTCTTGGGTCTCCATCTTGCAGAGAGCAAGCCATTGGAAATGATCTAGCTATCTACCTATCAATTATACAGCTTCTTGTAACTTAGGCATTATTGAGATCTTGTGTTTAGTAGAACACAAACACATGAGCACTCATTTAATATATTTCATGAGCCATGATATGAGAGCTACATCATCCCTCTCTGTAGACTACATGACTGTTCCTGGAGCTTAGAATATATAGAAACAAACTAGATGTTCTCTTAAAATAATTGTCTCATGGTATAGAGGTAATCTTTCTATTTGAATGGAGGACTAGGATGGCCAGGGTCAGTGAAAACAAGACCTAAGGGTTTAAATTGTCTTCATAAGCTATGTATATAAAAAGGGGAACTGAGCCTATTCATTACCTCATTTATCCTAAACATTTCATACCCTTTATCATTTCTGTGCATGTATTTTTACTATTCCTCCATGTTCTGTCTGCCATTCTCTGTTCAGAAAACTCCTCATCTTCATCCACATGCCTACAAAGGGCACTGTCTCCTTCACTGGGCAGCCACGTCACCAAGAGCTATGTGCTCAGTCCCTCTTTCTCAGATGGCAGTGAAAGAATCTAGCTGGTGGTTCCTGCAGGTGGTAATTTTATCTTCCACATCTCTGCTTATCCGGAGGTTTCTCATAAATGACTTTATCTTCCTCTGTCTCTTTATCTTCCTGGATTCCCAAGAATATCACAGCACCAGCCAAGTATGTGCAGTAACTATATCCTGGTGGAAGTCAACTGGATTTCTTGAATATTTTGTTTGTCTTCTGCTAAGTTGAGGCCTTAGAGAGCTAGGTGCTATGGAAACAGATTTATATAAATACATCCATATGAAATGCGCTCTGCCAAAGCTCTCAGCTACTTAGGGTGAATTTCTTTAAACTAAAATCTCTTCAAATAATTTTGCTAGGAACATGTGCAGTCAGGCCATGTTTTTGAAAATTCTTTCTCTCTATCAGATCACATTACCTACCTACACACTGTGGGAACTGTCACTTCAGAAAAGTCCAGTTGGCACAAGTTCCCTTGCTCTCTCACGCTGTCTTAAATAGTTTCCTTTATCCCCATTTAGGATAGGTATGTTCAGGTGAGAGGTTGTACTTTTTTTAATGTTTTACTCTGGCCTTGCCTAAAGCATGTAGGAAGCATGAAAACCACCAGAGTGAGGAGGAAGAAACCTGTCCACTTTGACATGTTCTGCTTTTATACATATGCATATCTATTATAGATACATCCATTAACTCATTTAGTAACCAATTTTATGAACATTTAATAAACATCAACTATTTATGTTAAGGGAGAAGGTACAGTGGTAATTGTTAAGGGAGAAGGTACAGTGGTAAACGAAAACCATGGCATCAACCCTTGTGGATTTGTAGAATATGATACATTTTTTAAAATAAGGATGCAATGAAACTCAAAAAGTAATATATTCTTTAAGCATTTAATAATTTGACTCCAATCCAGATTTCATGAGTTTCTGTTTTCAGTGATAGCCACTGGTTTTAACAGCCTCCTTAATAGTATAATTAAAATTAAATTAACACATTGCTTTTGCTGATACCAAAAAAAAAAAAAAAATAGCATGCCAAAATTTATTTCAAAATGAATAAAAATTATTAAATAATTAGAAAGAACTTTTCTGGCCAGAAAATTTAAAAATGGGGATAATTAGAGCTGCCACCTGGGCCAGAATCCCAAGATGGGTGGCACAGTGGGCAGAGTGCCCGGGAGTCACATAGCTGAGAATCTGATTCATTGTTCTCAGTGGGAGCAGTTCTTTGATACTGGCTATATTTTCATTATCTCCCATGCCCATGAGCATATCCTGCACAAGTTCAGATTTTTAAATCTTGAGAGTACATGACTAATAAATAAAAAAGAAAGAAATATGTAGATCCAGAGTCATAGAAGCCTGAACAGACTGTTGAACCTCAGAGGGAAGGCAGGGAGAGAGGGTGGGAAGAGATCAACCAATGAAATTATATGCATATATGCACAACCCATGGACATAGACAATGGGGTGGTGAGGGCCTGGGGGTTGGACAAGAGCAGGCTTGAAGAGGTTTATGGGAGTGGGAGGGGGGGGGGAGGAGGGCCTATATAATACTTTCAACAATAAAATTTTTTTTAAAAACATATGTAAGTAGAAGAGGAAATATATATATATATATATATATATATATATATATATATATATATACACACACACACACACACACACACACACACACACACACAAGAGGGCTCAGGCCAAGCTGGGGGACCCCACCAATGTACCATTGGGGCTGGGGAGGGACCTAGGGAGATCTCCAAGGCGTGTCTGGTCAGTCTTGCCCAGTACCAATCAGCAGTACTCCAGCAGCAAGCTAACCTACTGGTGGGAGCATCTGCCTTCTGGTGGTCAGTGCACTTCATAGTGACTGGTTGAATGGTCAAATGAATGGTCAAATACTTAGCATATTAGGCTTTTATTTGTATATAGGATTACATAGGGTATTTATTATATAGGATCATATAGGATTATATAGGGTATTTCACCATTCCCTTTGCAGGAAACAGAAAACTAACATTGGCTTTACTTGAAAGGCTGGTTCCCGAGAATTTCTACTGTCTCAGACATAAGTCATGACAAAATATAAATAAGACATTTTGAGTTGGTAAAAAATTGCTCAGCCTGAGGTCTAACTATATTCTCTGTTCTCCTACAGTAAAACCTCTCAACCTGTAGAAGGACAGCAGGTCTGCAAGGAGCCTCCCATGGGGGCACTATCTGCCCAGATAATAAGTCTGTGTTAAAACAACAAAACTCGACAAGGTTTTAGAGCAATGCTTCTAAGAGGGTAGCAAATACAAGCTGAACTTCAATTTCTGGACAGCAAGGAAAGCAAGTATCTAATGTCTGTTTGGTGAAGCCATGAAAATAACCTGCACATGATCACATTATGAACAGATGTGGAAGAACGAATACATTGGTTAGAAACACTTGAATATTGTCAGCTAGGGCTCCATTTGATTTCTCTGCAAGCATGACAAACAGAATGACTTCCTCAGCTCTCTCTAGGATCCCAACTACTCCTCAATGACCAGGAGGAATGTAGGTTTTCCACCGGGATATCTTCTCCACTCACTCATTTGTTTTCAGGAGCAAATCAACATTTTCTGAAATTAAGACAAAAGTAACACTTCTGTCAACATTTGGTCTTAGTCCACAGAAAATTTAAATGCCTTTAACCTTTAAATGCTGTTGTTTCCCCTCTTCAGTGACATAACTTCCATCTCATGAGTTCTCTTTCATTCTCTGCCTCCTCACAATCATTATCTACTGGGCAAATTAATACATTATTTTTCCCAGTTGTAGCCATTAGCAAAATTCTTCTTAGGAAAGGGGATGGTTTTTAGGGATTTCTCAGACACAAACACGTCTCACTCATTTAGGATGTGTGCATCTCAGTTGCCCAACCCATTCCTCTCCACCTGTAAGTCCTGCATCCTAAACACCTCCATGTTTTCTGAATAATGTACATATTTTTACTATATCCATTTTAGAAATTTTCTACTCAATTTTTATTTTTAAAAAATGGTATGCTTTTAGCACTCACACATTATTGCATTTCCTTTTCTCTCTCTTTCTCTTTCAAGGGCACACAGGCACACTCATACCCACCTCTGTCCCTCCAATATAACTGTATTTCATAAATAAAACTTGTAGTTGAATCAATATTCATATCTACATCACTGATTAGCTCAGTATTATTTATATTTTACTCTAGTAATATACTGATTACATTTTCTTTTATGTTCATTGTTTTGCTTTTCTTAGAAATAATAATGGCTTTGTGTTGTTGTTTTTTCATTTAATATGTTTAATCCTTTCTAACACAACAGCAAAATCTCTCTAATTACTATTTCTCACATGACTGAACCCTGACATTTTCATTATCTGTCTGCGTGCTTGTTATTTATTTAAATAGCTTTGCATCTCCCACAGAAGTCACACCGTAGCATTCCTTTTCTCCTCAGTTCCTCTACCCAGTTTCCAAAATTGTCTCTTGAACCAGCCATATTATTCTGTTGCTATCAATGAGTTAAATGAAACTATCACATGCACACTACTTTCTAGAAATTTGTAAATCATTTTTTGAATAAGGCCTTTGACAATGAAACTGGAAAAAAAAAAAAACAAAGAAAAACTTGTAAGAAAAAAGGAATAAAACAATATGCATATATATAAACAAATCTAAATGATTATTCATCATTTTTTATTGGAATACAATAAATAAAGGAAATGTAAGAAAATAGAACTAAAAGTGGACAAAATTAAGAGTAAATTGATCATAATTAATGCATTTTATGTTTCTTACATTATTCAGGAGATGGCTAAAGGTATTAACTTAATCCAATACTTTATTTAAATTTATTATAAACTAGAGGCCCCTTGCACAAAAATTTGAACACTTGGAGGAGTCCCTCAGCCCAGCTTGTGCCCTCTTGCAGATCAGGAGCCTGACTGATGGCTTACAAGCTACAGTCTGGCCTCTCTCTGTGAAAGGTGACCCACAGACTGATTGAGGGATGGTGCTGGCCAGCAAGCAGCTGACCCACCCCCCTGACCACCCCTTTGCCACAACCGGTTGCTGACATCCGCCCCCCGCCCCCCTCAACTGCTCATTCTGCCATTCGATTGATTTGCATATTAGGCTTTATTATATAGGATAAGGTAACAATAAAAATAGAAAAAGTTAAAAAAAAAAGCCTAACTATTTGAGAAAAGTATTGAATTTAAAAAAAAAACTTCAAGCAGTCATAGAAATAAACATAAATTAGGAGAAGCATTAAAATATCAGAATAATTAGAAAGTATAAACTATGAAAGAAGTAAAATAGTAATAGTAGCATAGACTAAATTTTGAAATGTGTTTTTATTTAGAAGGTACACACTTAAGACATAAAATCACTGAAAAGCACATACAAAAGTCAAAGACTGAAAAAAATATCAGGTAAGCACTAATCAAAAGACAACTATACCTCAATTTGTTATAGATAAGTTAAAGCACATTATTTTAGATATGAGGGCCTCTGAGTTATGATACAATGTATAATCAAAATGAAAACATAAAAAAAGCATTATTTATCCATCTATTTGCAACACATATAAAGAAAAAATTGACAGGGCTAATTTCATACTATAATTGAAGCTACTACATCAAAGGAATAGTATGTTTGAACACAGTTGAAGCTAAGTATATCAACGAATAATATGTTCATTTGAGCCTCTTTTTTTGTTAAATGAAAGTACATAATTAGAAATGGTAAAAATAAAAATAAACCATTTTTAACAGGGAAAAGATTTCTTCACTAAATGTTACTTGAGGAAAGATTGTCTTCTAATAAGTAGTTATAACTATGTATCATAGGCATGTTTCAGAATAATTTTTGAGATACTAATTTCTGCTTTGCTTTGCTTTTTTAAAAATATATATTTTATTGATTTCAAAGAGGGAGAAGGAGAAAGAGATAAAAACATCAATGAGGGAAAAGAATCATTGATTGGTTGCCTCCTGCCTTCCCCACACTGGTTATTGATCCTACAACCCAGGCATGTGCCCTGACCAGGAATCAAACCATGACCTCCTGGTTCATAGGTCAATGCTCAACCAGTGAGCCACACAGGCCAGGGAAGAGTTACCTTCCCATTCACCTTTTCACATCTACCCAAAGACTAACAGGGGTTGGAGACTTTTCCCCTCGGGCTACATTTAAAATATTTTATTTTTCAAAAGGAACTGAATTGTATTAGGCTCAGTGGAGTAGAGAGAAGCCCTAGGTTTAGACAGTAGTAAGGATGAGGTGTCAAAAGCTGGAAGGCAGCCTTCAGGAAGGTAGAGTTGGAGATTCGGTGCTTGTGTGTCTGTGTTTTCCTGTCAATAAGAGTTGGGCAGGGGTTACATCGTAGAGATCTGTTCCTCTCTAGAGCCTCTGATAGGTTGGCATGTAGACGCAGAGGCTCATGGTTCCCAAGGACCATGGCCTGGGCAACTACAAAAAAAGACTTCTTGTTCCAATTTGGTAAAGAGGAGGTGGGATGGAATGAACCATGGACACTTTAGTAGGAGGCGCAGTAAATAAACAGAAGACTGAAGCCCCTTCTCCTATTTTCTTTCATTAAAAAAATTTTTTTTTAATTTTATTTCAGAGAGGAAGGGAGATGGAGAGAGAGAAACATCAATGATGAGAGAGAATTATTGATTGGCTGCATCCTTCACTGACCTCCGGGCTTATAGGTCAATGCTCTACCACTGAGCCACGCCAGCCAGGCCTTCTCCTATTTTCTAAATTCCATCAGCACCACCACCTCACCTTGCATATGATTTCAGGGAGGTCAAATCCTCCCCCAAATCACAAATTAGGTTAAATTGCTCTCCCCTTTCTAGCAAGTGAGAGCTGGGAGTATGACTTAATTTTATTTTTGAAAGCGTTACCACATTTTTATTCACCAGAGACTCACAGGGTACGATTTATATTAATACATACCACAAAAAGTTTTCCTGTAAAACATTTTATTTTCAATGTGCATATGTTTGACATTCTCCAGAGGACTACATTTGATGCCTCCAGGTCTTATAAAAATCCTTTGGTCTAATTGAAACTGATTTTATATTTTGTTATCTACTTTTTCTGAATCTGTTTGGATTATTTCTGGTAAAATGATAAAAAAAATGTAATAATAGTGTAGTCTTTTCACTAATGAAAAGCATCCTCAATAAAAATCCACTGTCTTGATCCCCTCAGCATTTGAAAAGGATGAAGCACGTGGTAGATGCTAAGTAAATAATGAATGAAGGAGCCTGCGCCACCCCCAATCCCCTTTCTCCTGTGGAGTAACTGAGCCAACACAGTCAAGTGAGCTGTACAGAGTTACAGAGTCAAAGTCAGAATTAAATTGCAGATCTAATTCGAATGTCTTTTTCTTGGCACCGAACCACTATGTTTCAAACTTTGGACCATGACCCACTAGTGGGTCTCAAAGTCAATATAATTGGTCAGGATTGGCACTTTAAAAATGAAATACAAGAGAGAGAAAGAATGACGGAACAGCACCCAGAGCACGGCCAGCACAGCACAGAAAAACACAGGCTGCACAAGAGAACAAACCAGAGAAAATCCAGTGTGAATAGAACAGTAAGGGCTCAGGAGTGTTTTGTAAAACTTTTGCATAATTAGGGTCAATAGGTAAAATGCATTTTTTTGCCATGAGCCTAAAAGGGTAGGAAGCCAATAAACCAGGCTGTTTGTTTTCCCCAATCGCTCTTTAACATTTGCCAGAAGAAAATATCAACTTGTGACCTGGCTTTTCTAACTCTGTCCCTTTCATCTCATTTACATGTTTTATTTTGTTTTGAAATCATGAAATTTTCTACATTTACCACAAGTTAAGAAAACAGTAATAGGGATCCCTCTGCACTAATAGACATTAACCTAGTGCCATATTTGCTCTTTGTACTCTCAATCCCTTTTTTTGTAGCCACCCCCTCCCCCGCCCCAGGCAACTATTACTTTGAAATTGCTCTGCATTGTCCAAATATTGGTATGTGATTTCACCACACAGTGATTTATCCACAATTCATTTATGCATTGTTTTATATGTGGCACTCATTTGGTTCCGCATCTTCCCTATCTATTCGCCCTAAGGAAGACTCTTAAATTACTTTCTTTTTTCTTTTTTTTTTTTTAATATATATTTTATTGATTTTGTACAGAGAGGAAGGGAGAGAGATAGAGAGTTAGAAACATCGATGAGAGAGAGTCATCGATCAGCTGCCTCTTGCACACCCCCTACTGGGGATATGCCCGCAACCAAGGTACATGCCCTTGACCGGAATCGAACCCGGGACCCTTCAGTCCCCAAGCCGACGCTCTATCCATTGAGCCAAACCGGTCTCGGCTTAAATTACTTTCACAAGCAGTTTACAACGAGTATCTTTATACAGGATCTCTTGTGTGCCTGTGCTATGAGAATTTCTCTACCTTAGATCTAAATGTGACATTGGTCTGTCTTAGTAGCTTACAGGCACCTTCAAGATTTCTAGGTTTGAAAAAGTAACTGCATGTACCAACTTACAAAGAGAAAGGGGGGACAGAGAGTCAGAAACATCGATGAGAGAGAAACATCCATCAGCATCTCCTGCATACCCCCTATTGGGGTTGTGCCTGCAACCAAAGGCACATCCAAGGGCCTCAACTGAAATCAAACCCAGGTCCCTTCAGTCCACAGGCCAACGCTCTATCCACTGAGCCAAACTGGTTAGGGCACTCCTTTTAATTCCTGTTCTAGAGGGAGAGTGAGGACAGTTTTTAACTCAGTAATTTTTATAATAAAAATTGGATTGGAACCTGCTCCTTCTTTGGCTGTTTACAAGTTTACCTTACTGGGAACTCAGAGAGACTTAAAGCCCATTGAAGATAGGGACAGGGCTGTATTGTGTTTCTATAATATAGGCACAAAGATAATACAATTTTTATAAATATTTATCGAAGAAACTGATAAATTTCAGTGCCATGAGGTATTACTTTTCCTTCTGTTCTGTCTCTTTATTGAGACTTTTGTACAAAGCATGAGGCTAAGGGGTTAAGCAGGTAGAGTGGAGTAAAATTGCTTTTTCCAAAATCTAGACCCCATACTTAGATTTTACATAGTAGATGCATCTCTGAATGACATTTTGAATTGGGTATATTAGATTGAGCCACGAGTCGCCCAACTTTTCACAGCAGTACCTCCAGTCAGCACTGAGGACATTGGGCAAGCTGGAGGAAGAACACATGGTGATCATTCTAGTGAGAGACACAGCTTAGCCCAGACTGCTTTTCCAACTCCACATTTGTCTCACAAAAGCAGTTATTTAAAAATATTATCTGCTGCCTCGGTCCTAACCTCTTGGTTTGAATTTTCTGTGTCAGGAGCCACAAGCCACTACCATGCATGTATGTACATAGAATTTTATCTAATTTGTATACATGTTAGGGTTTGTTGTTTTTATTTACTTTTTCACTGATTTTTCATTGTATAACAAATGACTACAAAAGCCAATGGCTTAAAATTACATACATTTATTATTTCACAGTTTCCATTTCCATGGCTCAGTCCAGACACAGGTGTGCTGGACCCTCTGCTCATGGTCTCACCAGGCAGAAATCAAGGTGTTAGTTAGGCTGTTACCTCAGCTGAGGCTTCAGGTAATCTATCAACCCCATTGGTTGCTGGTATAATTTCATTGCTATCCTATAAAATAAAAGGCTAATATGCAAATCAACCAATCTGCAGAACGACCGGTTGCTATGTCGCGCACTGGCCAACAGAGGCAGACACTCAATGCAGGAGCTGCCCCCTGGTGATCAGTGTGCTCCCCCTGGGAATTATCCACTAATTGATCTGTATGCACCGGGCCTCTAGTGTCTTTATAAGACTGTCCTTAGGAATACAGTATGTCTTGCTAGTGTAGATTCAAGGTGATGTGATGTGTAGAGTACTCAGGGGTCAGATGCAGTTTCTGACTTTATAAGGTATTTCTCTGTTTCCATTGGGGTTCTATTGCAGAAAATAATGCATTCTAACTAGTTTGAACAGAAAGAGATGATTGGGTATTGAATGATTTTCAGAATTCCTGAAAAGCAGAGTAAAACAGATCAGAGGAGCAACTCTCAAAGTGACAATAAACCTACAACATGGTCTTATCTGCCTCTCCTAACATCAAGGCCTGTGAGAGAAACAAGTTGCTAAATCAGGACATCGAGGAGATAGCTTCCTGATCCTGTCCTGTACCAAGCCACCTTCATTGCGATCCTCAGGAGCAGGATGGATGCCCGCCACCCCCTCTCCCTGAGCTTCACCTCAGTTCTGTACTCAGATCTGTGTGATCACTTTGGATTAGGGGATCCTTCAATCACATCCAGAAACCTGCTAAGGAAAGCAGTCTAAGGAAATTTTAGTGTTCTCGCATCTTTATCCCAACAAAAAATACTAGAAGGAAATGGGAAAAATAATGAATTGGCATGTTCTCCTACTGATGCAAAGGGACCTACAAGTCTCTCCCTCTTTTTTTAAAAAAAAATATATATATATTTTTTTATTGATTTCAGAGATAGAAAGGGAGAGAGACAGAAACATCAATGAGAAAAACATTGATCAAGTGCCTCCTGCTTGTCCCCTACTGGGGATTGAACTGGAAACCTGGGCATGTACACTGGCTGGGAATCAAACGCTGACAACTTATTGCATGGGTCAATGATCACACTGAACCACACCAGCCTGGCCAAGACTCCATTTCTAATGAATGCCCAATCCTTGAAGCAGAGCCACTTGATAATTTTTTCATTCAAAGAAATTACTCAGAGGTTTTAATGAAATTTGATAATAAAATGGCACCTACCATTATACTGTGGTTTGGGTTAAGTGAATTTGTGGGTGAAGAAGAATACTTACTACCGATTCCCAAATCTCTGACATTGTAGGAGTGGTTCATTCCCAACTCATTGAGAATAAAATGCCAGCACACTCACAGACTCACATACATACGTACCCCAGACAACTTCTACTCTTTTGTATTGAGATCAAGCTAGTTTTCTGGAGTAAAAAAAAAAAAATAAGATAAAATGATGTAAGGTGATTAGTATCTACATTGGCCTTTCATTTTGAAAATCTAATTGAATGTATCGTACCCAGTGCTCTGAGTAGAGTGTATGGTTAGTGGAAGTTAAGGTTTTTAGGTTTTTATTTGTTTTTGTACTAATGAAATATTCTTTTATTAAAAAATATGTAGAAAAATCTATTATTTTCACCCTTTCGTTTTTTGAATACTCACAATCCTCTTTACCAATGTTTTCTTTCCAGAGTAGCTTTTTAGGAGTAGAATTTAAAAATTTAAAAATTTAACAAGCTGCCACTAGAAGAAATCAAAGGAAAAGAATATATTCACTACAAAATAATTACTCAAAAATTTCTTTGCCTACTTGCTCAAAGATTTTACAGCATATGTATTGCCGTAAAATCTTTGATTACAGCAATGAAAAAAATTTATATTTTTCCTTAATTCTGTGTAATAAAAATCTAATTTACTGAGCATTTATTAGGTGTTAGATAATGATCTAACTATCTTAACTATATTAAATAATTTTTATTTATTTGCTCAATCTATAGGGATGTTTCTATTACTACCACTACTATCTCTATCTCATAAATGGAGAAACAGGTTTCAAAAGTTAAATAAGGAACTTTTCTAAGAAAAAGTAGAGATTCAATTCCTGTCAGATCAAGTCTCATCCTTGTTGCTATGTTAATATATCACATCGAGAAAAGTATTATGTAGTATTACAATTTTTGTACTAAAGATGGTTTATCTCATCACATTATCTCATCTAGATGCATTTTGCTGCAGGAAAAACTTTTATCAATTTAAATTCCTTAATATTTTATTAAAATAAGAACTTCAGAAGATGGAGTAATGTATCAAAAATTGTGAACACTTTAGGGATCTTGATTGGTATTTCCAAAACACATTATACATGCAGGACTAGATATGAACTATTTGATTGCAGCCATTTCTCTAATTTTTTACAAAAAAAAAAATCAGCTTGTTAAATAGAAATTGCAGCCTTATTGAAGGTTCAGTGTCTTGTAATTACTTGGGCAGCAAGCATTTTTCCCTTTCAACAATTAATATTTTATGTTTGCTTTTCAATAGTAGTTTCTCATGAAAGGAGGCAGCATCGCATAGAAGAGAGAATATGGGTCTTGAAACAGATAATGCTGATTATGTTTTATGATCTTAGGTCTATTACTCTACTTCATCTAACCCATTTTCTCAACTGTAATTAGGGGAAAATTATTATTTGGGAAGATTATTTTCAAGATTCAAAAAAATGCTTGGAAATTCCCAAAGTATCTGTTACATAGATAATATTCTATAATAGAATTGTAATTGTCATTATTATTATTATTATTGACTATTCGTTCATAAACTTTTCTCACTAGAGTTATGTGATTTGCATAATTTTGCATATATTATAGTTATCAACTTTGCTATATTAGGTAGAAGAAGAGAGAAAATCTGTCTTGAATTTTTTTTTGAACTAACATTGGAAAAAGTTAATAATAATCAGAATTTATTCATATTGTTTCGGATCAATTAGTTTAATGCAAACAAGCAAAAACACAATATCCTTCAATATATGGTAATTTAAAAAAATCAGTTATGTGCTTTTATATTAAAAACTAATAAAAATTATTTCCAATGTTTTAAATTGGAAGTTGACTAAAAATAAGAATGTGTACATAGTAAAGCAGACAAAAAAAATGTAAGTATTGATATAACAGATGAAATGTTTTGAGGTTACTGAAATTGTCTTTCCTACATGCTTTTGAATAAAATAAAACTTATAGTCTGGATTTTAATAAATTAAAATACCATTATTAGTACTCTTGTAGAGAACATTACAATACAATATTTATATTAAAAACCTGAAATCTGGTGATATTTTTATCTCCTACCAATAGTTTTTCCTGTCATGGCAAGAAAAAAAAAAGAAAAAAAAACCAACAGATTTTTCTTTTTTCTTATCCACCCAAATATATGAAAACTGTATGCATATAAACATGCTGATTTTATCCTTAGAAAACTTACAATATTCATGAATCTAAAATCACTCCTTTTCATGTTTAGTCCAATAATGCCTCTTGTTCTCTCAAAGAAAGCGTCATATCTCCCAGATGTAAACATTGCTTTAAGAGCCAATGCCATATGCTGACAGATGGCATCCCATCTGTGGTTCGCTTATTAAAAAATAAATTTCTTGGCTGTGTTCAATAAATATAAGATATTCTTATCCATTTTTCTCCAGAAATGTTTAGTTTTCAACCATAGGTTTAGCAAACCAAGCTGCAAAGCTCAACTCTATATAATAACTTGAGTAACAAAATAAGCTTTAGGTCATACTAAAACTAATATATATTTAAGCTAAGATGTTCGGAAGAGAAAAAAAATAGAAAAGGAAAAAAATGTAAACTAATGTCTGTAAGTATTCTACGTTTTATTAGGCTCAGCTATAACTACTAAATAGGAACTTTTTAAAAATTACACTCACTTTTAGTAGATAAGAGGTGGTGGTGGTGGATGTTATATGGAAAACACTGGAACGTTTTTCACATCAATCAAACTCCAAAATCTTGTCAGTCGTTCATTTTCTGCTATATTTTAAAATCTGAAAATTAGTCATTCCCCCGCCACACACACACACACACACACACACACACACACACACACATTTTGAAGCAAACATAGGCTATATAGGCAATACATTCCTACTCATCATTAAGTGACGGAATTTTGTCAAAAGGGTAAAAAAGGAAGAAAAGCATGTTAAAGGTAGGCTCAACGATGGGACTTTGAAAACTGGTAACCTCCAATGAAACAGATGTGTAGGCAAACCAAGTCAGAAAAACAAGGAGAATCAAGTGTAAAGGCTCTTTTCTGAAAGGCTAAGAGATCTTGTGTGTGGAAGACTTCAATATCCAAACCCATGGTTCTCCTTCCTCCTAGTATCTTGGTCCTGGTGGCAGACAGTAGACATTCTTTTGTCCTTCCCTTTCTTTCTCTCCATATGTTTTCCTTCTTCCTTGTCTTCTTTCCTTTCTACAGAGTTACCAAGGGCCAGTCATGGGGCTAGGTATTGAGTGATCAGGGGAAACATAGCTCCTACTCTCATGAGCTTTGTAGTTATTGATGAACATGAGCTAGTGAAGAGGTTAGTAAAAAAAAAAAAAAAGCATCACAGTACCACAGTTTTGATGTGTGGTGTGGGTGGGAGGATGGGGAGACATAGAGAAGAGGTCCTTTAAGGAAATACTTCAATGATGAGTTATTCTCTACAAGACCCCTTCTAAATCTCTGTTTGGCTCATGGAATAAATGATGAACTATGATCTTAATTTCATTTAGGTGTTTGTTGTTGATGATGTTTGCAGGGCTTTCCCTGCTTTCCCTCCTCCCATCTAGGTTTTTCCTTTCTGACAACACTACACACAGGCAGCAAGTAAGGAACTCCTTTCTGCCTTTCTCTCTGCTAAAAAACAATTCTCTCATCACACAGTGGTTTCCGTGGATACACATCATTCTGGAAACAAAGAAACTATGGACATAAACACATTTGGACAATTGACATTGATCACCTCAAATGTTGTCCAGACAATCACATTCACTTCATATCTTTGAGCTACAGATTTTGTCCCACTTTGTAAAAACCTATTTATATCCATAAACACAACCTCATCTGTCTTATCAGGAAAGCTCTGTGGGCTGTGACAGCACTCCCATCACCAGAAGAACCTGAGAATGCTTAAGTTATACATCTACTAGAGGCCCAATGCACAAAATTCTGCAAGAGTAGGCCTTCCTTTCCCCCGGCTGCTGGCACCGGCTTCTCTCTGGCACCCAGGACTCAAGCTTCCCCCACCCACCTACAGTAGCCTGGGCCTCCATCTTTGGGGCATCATGGGGCGATGGCGGGCCATGACCAATTGTATCAAAGCCATCTTGGCTGGCTTGCCACCAGTGGGTGTCATGGCATGGTTGTCCAGAAGGTCATCCAGAAGGTCGTTTGGTCTAATTAGCATATTATGCTATTATTATTATTATTATAAACTCATATTCAGACAGCAAAGACAAAATCTCTGGATTAAAGAACAGAACATTTGTCCATGTATTACTCAGAGCATCTCAGCACCTGTTCCTTATGCCTTTGTTCCATACAAGGTAAAGGCCAGATGTTCATCTTAATGTGTACTGGGATTATATCACATAGAGGAACCCAAATTTATGAGGCTCAGGCACTTTGGCATGTCTTTACCTACAGTGGCCTTTACTCTAGAATGTAAGCAAATCCTCCCTGGGTAGGAGCAGGAAAGCTCTCTGCCTGGTGTGTAAGTAGATGATTCTGGGCCAGATAAGCCATGGAATCTCTCTGGAGCAATATACTTCCTATAACTTCCAAGGCGTGTGAGTCAAAGTTTAGCAAAGTTTGCCAATACTTTTGGATCAGAAAACCTGTAGCATGTAAAAACATTGGAGATTACCTTCTAACAGGAATTAGAAAGTTATTTAATTAACATCAATATTACGGTGGCTGATGGTGAATTTGAACCTGAAATCTAGTCTTCCAACTTCCAATCCCATCATCTTGACACCCTATCCCACATGTATTGTGTGTCCTTATAGGAGACAGAGAAAATCCATGATTGGTGAAAGTGAGAATTTTGAAATAATATTTATATTGTTCCTACCAGTCTGGATTCAATATAATAGAACTAGAAGATGGACCCATGAGGGGAAAAGTGGTTTAATTGCAGTTAAAGCAGTACTTTGAAATGTTCAAAATTAATGCATATATTAAAGTATATATTCAGAGAATAAAACCAGAGTCAATATTCCCTAACACAATAATGATAGAAATAAGTTTATGCTCCAAACAGTAAAAAAATGGAAAACAATGTGTTCATCTCACAAACAAAATTTAAAAATTCCAATACTAAAGTTAGGAAACTATAGTAAGCAGAACTTAACTTCCACTAACCATACACTCTACTTAGAGCACTGGGTACCATACATTTAATTAGATTTTCAAAATGAAAGGCCAATGTAGATACTAATCACCTTACATCATTTTATCTTATTTTTTTACTCCAGAAAACTAGCTTGATCTCAATACAAAAGAGTAGAAGTTGTCTGGGGTACGTATGTATGTGAGTCTGTGAGTGTGCCGGCATTTTATTCTCAATGAGTTGGGAATGAACTACTCCTACAATGTCAGAGATTTGGGAATCGGTAGTAAGTATTCTTCTTCACCCGCAAAGTCACTTAACCCAAACCACAGTATAATGGTAGGTGCCATTTTATTATCAAATTTCATTAAAACTTCTGAGTAATTTCTTTGAATCAAAGAATATCAAGTGGCTCTGCTCCAAGGATTGGACATTCATTAAAAACGGAGACTTGGCCGGGCTGGTGTGGTTCAGTGGTTGATCATTAACCTATGCACTAAGATGTCAGTGTTTGATTCCCAGTCAGTGTACATGCCCAGGTTTCCAGTTCAATCCCCAGTAGGGGACAAGCAGGAGGCACTTGATCAATGTTTTTCTCATTGATGTTTCTGTCTCTCTCCCTTTCTATCTCTGAAATCAATAAAAAAAATATATATTTTTTTTTTAAAAAGAGGGATAGACTTGTAGGTCCCTTTGCATCAGTAGGAGAACATGCCTTAGGAATACAGTATGTCTTGCTAGTGTAGATTCAAGGTGATGTGATGTGTAGAGTACTCAGGGGTCGGATGAAGTTTCTGACTTTATAAGGTATTTCTCTGTTTCCATTGAAGAAAATAATCCATTCTAACTAGTTTGAACAGAAAGAGATGATTGAGTATTGAATGATTTTCAGAATTCCTGAAAAGCAGAGTAAAACAGATCAGAGGAGCAACTCTCAAAGTGACAATAAACCTACAACATGGTCTTATCTGCCTCTCCTAACATCAAGGCCTGTGAGAGAAACAAGTTGCTAAATCAGGACATCGAGGGGATAGCTTCCTGATCCTGTCCTGTACCAAGCCACCTTCATTGCGATCCTCAGGAGCAGGATGGATGCCCGCCACCCCCTCTCCCTGAGCTTCACCTCAGTTCTGTACTCAGATCTGTGTGATCACTTTGGATTAGGGGATCCTTCAATCACATCCAGAAACCAGCTAAGGAAAGCAGTCTAAGGAAATTTTAGTGTTCTCGCATCTTTATCCCAACAAAAAATACTAGAAGGAAATGGGAAAAAATAATGAATTGGGCAATTTATTATAATTGCTACCATATCTAAATTCTCTAGTCAAATTCAAGTTTCATTGGCTTGAAACAAAAGTATAGGCCCGGTGCATGAAAATTCATGCACTGGAGGGTGGGGGTTGGGGGTCTCTCAGCCTAGCCTGTCCCCTCTCACAGTACAAAAGCCCTCAGGGTCAGGAGGTGACCCAGCGATCAGGGGAAGGCAATGCCCCCATCACACCTCTGCTGCTGCCACTGCCAGCAGTCCAAGCCTCAGCCCAGCCCTGGTTACCTATGCTTTGGACCGGCCCTGGGCAGCTGGGGGGTTGAGGGGATTGGGGGACTTCGGAGGCAGGTGCACAGAGCGACCAGACCTGCCTGGGGGTGGGCCTGGCCGTGCTGCGTGCCTGCCACCCCAGTGGGGGTGAGGGGAATGGGTGCCACCTTCTTATGGCTGTGGGTGCCACCATATTTGAGGGCATGGCAGTCAATTTGCATATTCCCTCTTTATGACTTAGGATTTCCCAACTTTCCAATAGAAGATGTTCTTAAAAATGTTTCTCCAAAAATGCATATGATTTTAACATTCTTGTTATTTATGCTGCCATAACTTTTGAATAAGTAAATGAATGCACAAATTAGTGTTTCAACTTTGACTATTTTCAATTATTGTAAGACATTATAGAATTTAAAGCTATTATGATTTGATATAACGTCTGTGTATGTTAGTTCCCTGCCAAACTTTACTATCATAGCATAACTGGTGGCAAAGCCCAATAAAGGTAAATTTTGCAGAAATTTGTTACTGCTCTTCCCAGAATATATGTTTCTTTCTTCCAAAAATATCAGGTTCTCACTTTCTTGGATTCAGTTTATATTCCATGGGCCACTATTATAACTATTTATTTGCATTTACCTCCCTTTCCCCACCAATCTCTGCATTCTTATTACCAGAAAAACCCACTGTTGGATAAATCCAGCCTTCTTCCCACTCTTTACCTGCATTTGCTCACTGAAAATGCCCAGAGGAAAACACAACCATGTGTTTGATGTATTTATGATCTAACAGGGCTCGTACAGACACCCAGTAATACTCTTATTTGCTGGGGCCAGTCATTCTCCCCTCTCCCAGTTGACAATTTAATACTTTTTTTTCTTTCTCCTACAACCTTCAGCCTATATTGCCCACTCCCTATTATCACCTAATCGCTGTGTTTTCTACAGTAATACAAATACTGAAGGAAATAATAAATGTCCAGGCTCCCAACCAAGCATCCACCCACCCACCTACATCTGTGCTTATACACCCTGCCTCATCCCTTGTGCATATTTTACAGAAGAACTCTGCATATTCTTATGGACAGCCAACCCCTCAGACCTGTCCATTGTCTCATGTCTTCTCGAAGACCATGCTCCATCAATTATTCCCCTTGGTGGATTCATCAAACTTTTCTTCTTTACTGGATTATTTCCATGAGCATAAAACATGAATATCTTAAAGGAGAAACCTCTCATGAAACCTCTTTCCCCTCCAACTGCCATAATTTAATTCTTTGCTCTTTTTTATTAAAAATTCTTTTAAAATGTAATTTAAATGCATTATCTGAATTGTACCTTCTATTGTACCCTTGAGTCCCTAATAACGAGCTCTTACTCCCACAATTCTACTGAATCAATCATTTCCTTATTAATTCTACTACCCAATTATGTGTTCTTTATTACCAATGACCTATGTGTTGCTAACTCCCATGGTCAGTTCTCCATCCTTATCTTACTAGACCTATTAGAAATATTTAGCCCAGCTGATCACTCCCATCCTCTGAATGGCTTCTGTGTCTAGAATCTTAGCACACTTTCTTATTTCTCTTTCTACTCCACAAGCCAATCCTCCCTTTTCTCCATTTCTTTTCATAAACTTTTGATCTTACTATTAGAGTTCCCACATCTCAGTCCTCTCTTCTCTTTCCTTCCTATCCCCTGTCTAATAGGTCTTATCCAGTCCCCTGACTTAACTAGCATCTATATCTGCAATCCATTAACTCTTAACTCCACCCAGTACTCTGTCTTGCAGTCTGAATTAATATAATCAACAACACACTTGGTATTTCCAGTTAAGTACCAGTAACATTTCAAAGTTATTATGGCTGAAACTTGGTTTCTGATCTCCCCAAAGCTTATTTTTCCTACAATATTGTCCATCTCAGTAAAATGCAATTCCATTTTTTCCTAGTTGGTTAGAGAAAAAACATGGATTCATCCATAACTCCTCATTTTACTCACACACCTCATATCTGCCAGCAAGTTCTTATGAGCTTGGCTTTCAAAATATAACCCATATCAGACCACTTTTCCACACATCTACTGATAACACCTCAGGCAAAGGTGTAATTTGTTAAGGATCTTTTGCCTGGAGATAGGGGCATTAGTTAAGTAGGGCTGGTGCCCTTATGAGAAGTTGAAGAGAGACACTAGAGCTCTGTATTTTTGCTCAAAGAAAAGAAAAGAGCATATGAAGACATGGCAAGGAGATAGCCATCTACAAGCCAGTAATTGAGCCCTCACTAGAAATCAAATTTTCTAGCTCATTCGCCATTGATGTCTAGCTTCTAGAGCAGTGGACATACAGAAGGCCAAGAGACATATGAAAAAATGCTCAAAGTCACTAATCATCTGAGAGATGCAAATTAAAATGACAATGAGATTTCACCTCACACCTGTCAGAATGGCTGTCATCAATAAATCAACAGAAGACAAGTGCTGGCAAGAATGTGGAGAAAAGGGAACCCTAGTATACTGTTGGTGGGAATGAAGCCTGGTGCAGCCATGTGGAAAACAGTATGGAGTTCTCACAAAAAAAAAAAAAAAAAAAAAAAAAAAAAAAAAACTAAAAAGGGAACTCCCAGTTGACCCAATGTTCCCATTTTTAGAAATATATCCTAAGAAACCCAAAACATCAATCAGAAATAATATATGAACCCCTATATTTATAGCAGTTCAATTTACAATAACTAAAATCTGGAAACAGCCCAAGTGCCCATCAACAGATGAGTGCATGAAAAAGCTGTGGTACATTTACAAAATGAAAAATTACACAGCAGTAAAAAAGAAGGAACTCTTACCATTTGCAACAACATGGAGGGACCTGGAGAGTATTATGCTAAGTGAAATAAGCCAGTCAGAGTAAGATAAGTATCACATGATCTCACTCATTTGTGGAATCTAATGAATAAAATAAACTGATGAATAAAATAGATCCAGAGACATAGAGACATGGAACAAACTGAAGAAATTCAGAGGGAAGGCGGGGGTGTAGGGATAGGTGGATGGAGTGTGATTAACCAGGGAACTTATATGCTTGTAAGTACAGGCCATGGATACAGACAATACTGCTATGTAGGCCTGGGAGGGGTGGGTGCGGGGTGGAGAGGATCAATGGGAAAAGGGGGGGAGGGGTTTGGGGCATCTATAACACTTTCAATAATAAAGGTAAATTTTTAAAAAACTAAAATAAAGTAAATAAAATATTTATATTAAAAATGTTAAAAAATAAATCACCCTTTTTGTGGTATTTTATTATGGCAGCCCCAGTTGACTAATATATCAACCTTCAAACAACTAAGGAAAAATCCAGTTCATGTTCTAGCTTTAAAGTTAATGTCTATAGGCTTCAATTATTTTAGGGGAAAAAATTTAAAACTAAAGTATGTCTAATTACAAATCAGCATTTGCCTGAAGGATTCCAGAGAGGGTGTGCTTATAATTCCACACTAAAATAAAGCATTTTACTCACTACGGAAACATAAATACATAAATAGGTTTATCCTTGTTATAAAAAAAAAAAAAAAAAAAAACCACAGATGACATTGGTTATACTGTTATAAATGTGTTGTTTTATAGAAAGAAGGACAGGATGAATGAGATAAAATGCATTAGTAGGTTATTAGAGAAACCCATGAAATAAGCAATTTTGGAGAGTTTCACTTCTGCTGATTAAGGACAAGGGCAGTGAAGGCCTGGTGTGGGGGAGGGGTCGAAGGAGTCAATGGGGGGGAAAAGAGGACATCTGTAATACTTTCAACAATAAACATAAATTTAAAATATATATAGTAGGATGTGGAAGACCACAGCACCATGTTAACCAGAAAATATATACTATATATGTATATATATAACATAGTTTCCCATAAAGCTATTGAAGAAGAGTTGATTCAAAGTGCCATAATAAATTAATACCAAAGAGGGGTGAAATTTTCACTGATGGACAAAGACATGTAGGTGCTTCAAAACCGACAGATAAGTATCTGGTGACACTGCCAATGTGCAGAGGAGAGGCATGCCTTTGCTGGGGTGACTTTACCAGGAGAAATGAGGTGAATTTTAAAGGACAACTTGGGTGGCAAGACAGGTCATTTGGAAAATCCCCAAGTGTAAAAAATAAATATTCATCTTGACAATCCTCTTCTCTAGGAATGCTGATGAGGGAATGGCAGAAAAAGTGGCACAATTAGCAAGGGATATGGCCTGGAAAACAGTATTTGAGGAGTCTTGGAGTGTAGAGATTCCAGGACTTGCTGACGTATAATATCAAAGAGAACCAAAGCCAACTTAAGGCTAGAACCCAAACTACTCATAGCTCAAATCCTGAAAATATGGAGGATTAGCTCTTCTGAGGCTGCTATGCTAAAAGTTAGGAATTAGGCTAACAAGCAAAGTGCAGCCTCCACTATGGAAACTGAAACCAGTAGTGAACACAGCTAATTAAAAAGTGAGGGTGAAGAGAGGGATGAATCATTGGAATCCATAGGATTGTTAGGGCAGTGAAAATACTCTGTCTGATCTATAACGATGGATACATGTCATTATATGCTTGGTCCAACCCCACACAACGTACAACACCAAGAATAAACCACAGTGTAAACTATGGACTCTGGATGATCATGATGTTTCTATGTAGATTCATCAGTTATAACAAATGTACCATTCTATGGGGACATGTGAATAATATGGAAGGCTATGTAAGTGTGGAGGTGGAGGTCATATGATAAGTCTCTGGACCTTCCTCTCAATTTTGAAGGGAATCTAAAACTGGTCTGAAAAAAAACCCCAAAAAACAAACAAACAAAAAACACCATTAAGTACTTAAAATTCAGTCCAGGTCTTGGTGGAATCTGATAGAGTAGCTTCTCACCTTAACTGCCCTATGAAAACAGGACTGCACACTCTGAAAGATAGAGACAGAAATATAACAATTTAAAATAACATATTCTGCCGAGACCGGTTTGGCTCAATGGATAGAGCGTCGGCTTGGGGACTGAAGGGTCCCGGGTTCGATTCCGGTCAAGGGCATGTACCTTGGTTGCGGGCATATCCCCAGTAGGGGGTGTGCAAGAGGCAGCTGATCGATGACTCTCTCTCATCGATGTTTCTAACTCTCTATCTCTCTCCCTTCCTCTCTGTACAAAATCAATAAAATATATTTTTTAAAATAACATATTCTTTCAAATATACACATGCCATACTGCAATGTGAAGAGATATGAAAAAGAAAGAAAATGGGACCCAGAATCAAGAGTAAAATGAATCAATAGAAGCCAAAATTACTGGTAGTTCAGGTGGCAGAATTAATCAAGGACTGTAAGGCAACTATTATAAAAAGTGTTAAATAATTCATTATATAAGACAGAAAGAATGGTTCAAGATATGAATTATTCTAGAAGAGCTACCATATATGTAATGGAGAATCAAATTGATGTTTTTGTAGGTAAAATACAATATAAAAAAGAAAATGTTTTACATTGTTTTCAGAGCAGACAGAATAAAAGCAGAGGAGAAACTGGTGAACTTAAAGCTAAGTCCCTTATAACTATCCCCACAAAAGCCACATGGAATATAAGAATGGATGAAACCTTAACAGAGGACCAGAGGCCTTTGAGAAATATTAAGTTAGTACCGTATTTTCCGGCGTATAAGACGACCCCCCTAATTTTACAGTTAAAACATAGGTGTAGGCCTATAATCGCTGTATAAGACTACCCCCCACTTCAAAGAAAAGACTTACTTTGCCGTCAAGATCTGCAGGTAATTTTTGTGCAATTTTGGTCTTTTGCCCCCGATTTTTGGTTGACTTTTTTTCATTTCAAAAGTCGTCTTATATGCCAGAAAATACGGTACACATATATCTAATTTGAGAACTAGAATGAGAGGATATAAAGAATTAGGCAGAAAAACTTTAAAGAAATAATGGCCCAAACTTTTAAAATTTGATGAAAAATCTCAACTTAGAACCTCAAAAAGCATAAAAAAAAAAAAGGAAAACAAGAAAAAAAGGAAGTTAATTCTGACGCACAGAATAGTTAATGATTTACAGTATGATTGCTGGAGTTATTCTTAATATGAAACAAACACTTATTTTATATAAATATACAAATTTTATATGTAAATTAGAGGCCTGATGCATGAATTCATGCACAAGTGGGGTCTGGCTGGTCCATCCCAATGGGGGCCAATCAGGCCAGGCTGGCAGGAGATTGGCGGGCCCTGTCCCCAATCGGGGGAGGGGGGGTAGGGGAAAGAATGATCTGGGGTAGAGTCAGCTGGGGATGGGGCCGTGGACAGTTGGGGAGGCTGATCGGGGCCAATCGGGCTAGTTGCCTACTACAGGGTGTGTCTAGCTACCAGATGTTTGGTCATTCTGGTTGTTCTGGTGGCTGGCTTTTATATATATAGATGTATAAAATTAATATGGCTTATAAAGCTAATAGAAGAAGTAAAATAAAAAAATAAAAACACAAAAATATCCAAAGGAGGCTGTCATATTGACTACATGACAAAATACACTTGTCAAAACCCATAGAA
Organism: Pipistrellus hanaki; assembly: GCF_964339955.1. Lineage (NCBI taxonomy): Eukaryota > Metazoa > Chordata > Mammalia > Chiroptera > Vespertilionidae > Pipistrellus > Pipistrellus hanaki. Next base: position 201,182,661 of record NC_140503.1, on the reverse strand, counting down.
TTTTGCAACACAAAAAACATATGTAAACTTAAGGAAATGTTACTTATTAAGTTTGAGATTCCCATGAAAGAATGTAGGGTGTAATAATAGCAACAAAACAGAACAAACCCTAATTACTGTATTACAAATATTTGAAACAATCTGACTGAAGAGGAAAAAGGTGCCAAACTAATTGATTTTGCAAAAGAATGAAATCTGTAAGGCAAAAAGAACTGGTCTACCGCATGACAGTCTAGTGATACAGTAATTTCCCACAGGGCTATGTATTTAGAAATCTGGTGCTGTTATACACCTAAGGTGGAATTGAACAATTAAGGGAATTGTTGGTAGATAGCAGGAGCCACTTTCCTCACTGTTGAAGTGGAAGCTTACAAATAAGCAAGAATGTAATGGACTAAAGATAGACATAAGCAGAAACTGACATTTAGCTACAAAAGAGGAAAATTGTTCCATATATAACACATTTTTATAGATGTAGGTGTACACATGAAAATTGTTCCATATATAACACATTTTTATAGATGTAGGTGTACACATGGGTTAAGTATTGATCACATATTCTGCTGCTTTGTCACTATACAGGGCCTGGAAGTATCAACACCTCCATATAAACAAGTACACCTTGTGCTAAGAACTTGGTTTCTAATAAAATCATTTAAAAAAGAGTTCCCTGGAGAAATGGCTAAAATTAACATTGTATTAGGGACTGCACCAAAAAAGGCTGGAGCCTTTTATCATGTCAGTATCCATGGTATTAACAGAAAAGAAAAAAAAAAATAGCAAGTATTCAAAAGACTTGAATTTGAGGTACTTATAAAACACTATAAATTAGAGCTACACACTCATTTTAAATAAACATGAAACTTTATGATGGTCCTCTGTTAAGGTTTTATCCACTCTTATCATAAAGCACATCTTATTAATTTTAAAAACTATATGATAATTTAATTATACATAAAAATATTAAAAATTAACATCAGCTCAAGTTTAAAAAAATACTCTCAGCAAACTAAGAATAAAAGGAATTTACTTAATCTCATAAAGTAATCTATAAAATGCCTAGAGTTAATCTCATAGAAAATGGTAAAACACTAGATAATCTCTTCCAAAGATTAGGAATATATAAAGTATAGATACCCATATACTCTAATCTACACAGTACTGAAGTTTATATGTAATACAATAAAAACATTAACTAAATAGATAAGCAAAAAACATGGAAATAAAGATTCAAGACTGTTAAAATTCACAGATGACAGGAATGTGTATAATCTTAAAAAAATAAAATCCTAATGGAATTTACAAATGAATTTATCAACTTTGCAGTATTACAAGGATGATATAAAAATCAATTGCTTTTCTATACTAATAAAGGACAAATGAAAAATGGAATAGAAAATACTATTTACAATAGCAATAAAACCATAATATACTTAGCTAAAAATGTAATGAAAGGCAAATAAGATCTTTACAATGAAATCTACAAAACATTGCTGAGATAAATTTTTAAAAACATTAGAAAGGCCTGGCTGGCCTGGCTCAGTGATTGAACAGCCACCTATGAACCAGAAGGCTATGGTTCCATTCCTGTCAGGGCCCATGCCCAGGTATGGACTCAATCTCCAGTGTGGGACATGCAGAAGGCAGCCAATCTATGATTCTCTCTCATCATTGATGTTGCTAACTCTTCTTTCCTTTCTGAAATCAATAAAAATATGTATTTTTAAAAAGCAATAGTAAGTGAACAGATATATAAATTTCATACTTCAAAAATACAATATTGAGAAGGAAGTTCTTTACAGATGGATCATGCAATTCTTATCAAGGCTACTTTTTAATAGAAATTGGTGAGTCAATTCTTATAATTACATAATATGCAAGGAATTCAAAATAACCTCAAAAAATCAGAAAAAGAAAAATATAGTCAAGAGACTTGTACTACCAGATTTTATGACTTCAAGTTGGATTAAATTTAGAAAAGGAGTTATTAGTGTAAATATAAAAAAGACTTAAAACAGTGTGGTTTCAGACCTCATCTCCAGCAATGAGAGTCACAGAGATCAGATTTACTCTATTAAAACAAATGAAAAATGGGGAAAATATGAAACACCAGCTTTAAATGCCTGGGACTTCAGGCAGTGACCCCTAAAAAACACAGTAAAAACTGAAATGAGCTTTGCAATTGCCAGCTCCCTTGGTGAAAGCTTCCAGACTACAGCGAGGAGGAAAGCACTGGAGCCTGGCGTCTCCCTGGGCTGGAGAGGCTAAGCTAAGAGACCAGATACACCAGTGGTCGGCAAACCATGGCTCATGAGCCACATGTGGCTCTTTGGCCCCTTGAGTGTGGCTCTTCCACAAAATACCACATGCGGGCATGCATGTACAGTGCAATTGAAACTTCATGGCCCATGCACAGAAGTCAGTTTTCGGCTCTCAAAAGAAATTTCAATCATTGTACTGTTGCTATTTGGCTCTGTTGACTAATGAGTTTGCCGACCACTGAGATACACCGAGAGAGAGAGTTTCACAGCCCTTTGTAAGGGAGAGACAATACTTGCACAGGCAGAGGGATCCAGAGATCTGCAGAGGGTCCCTCCTCAATCTTCAGCTAACTATTGTTTGCCAAACACATGTGAAGCTAGGAAAAGAATAGCCCTAAATAGTTAGAGCAGTGTTTCCCAAACTTCTCTCATGATGAGAATCACCTGGTGGAGTTTTTAAAATACAGATTTCTGAATCCCAACTAAGAAGTGCTAAACTAGAATTTTTGGGAACATATAGGTAAAATTGTATACTTAACTTAGTGCTCTGTTAAGTATATTTGGACCTCTAGTAGCATTGGGCCTCTAGTAGCATTTATAACTTAGTGCTCTGTCTTAGAGCACAAGTATACAATTTTCCGGTGTATAAGACGACCCCCTAATTTTACAGTTAAAACATAGGTTTAGGCCTATATTCGCTGTATAAGACTACCCCCCACTTCAAAGAAAAGACTTACTTTGCCATCAAGATCTGCAGGTAATTTTTGTGCAATTTTGGTCTTTTGCCCCTGATTTTCGGTTGACTTTTTTTCGTTTCAAAGGTCGTCTTATTCGCTGGAAAATGAGGTATATGTTCCCCAAAATTCTAGTTTAGCACTTCTTAGTTGGGATTCAGCAATCTGTATTTTAACAACTCCACCTGATGATTCTCATCATGAGAGAAGTTTGGGAAACACTGAGTTAGAGGAACAAAACCAGAAGTTCACGCAGGGTAGAGACAAATGGTCATACACCATATCACAATGTTTCGGTCACAACAGGCCACATAGCTAAACATGGTCCAATCTATAAAAATAAAAGTGTAATGTGCTAATTAGACCAAACATCCTTCTGGATTACCTTCCAGAGGAAGCTGGGGCTGCGAGCTTCCCATTTCATGCATTGGGCTTCTAGTAGCATTTATAATAGCCAAAAAAAGTGAAAATAACCCAAATGTCCACCAACTAACAAATATATATGTATATATTAAAGGCTAATATGCTATGTGCCCTTCACTCTGTCCAGGTAATGACATCATGTAACAATACCTGACTTCTTCTCCCTAGAAGACTAGCCTCCTTTCTGTTTCTTCAGCCCAGGAATACGTTAGTTAGGTGTAAACACTTTAAACTTTAAGCAAATGTCTGTGAACTATTTTACCATGCCTCATCTCATTTAATCCTCACAGAAGTCTTGGGGATAGGTAGATAGAGACTTGGTGGAATCCTATTTTCTTTCCAGTAGCCAGAAAATGGAAATTTAGAAAGCTTAGAAACTTGACCCAACTGAAATGAACTAAGAAATAGTGGACCTTGAAAATGACTTCAGGTTTTCTCACTGTGCAGAATGTAGTCAAACTCTGCTGCAGTAAAATATTTTACTCTTTGTTTTCCCTGCATAATCTACAATAATGACCTGCTTCATGTTGATATTTACTGCTGTGTTGCTAACAATTACCTGAAAGAGAAGTTGGGGTGCTTCACTGAGCTGGAAAAAATTTAGCTACATCAGAAAGCAGGTCTAATTACACAAGCTTTTTTCTATATCTATAAAACACTAAGTTGATTTGCACATGCAAGAAACATATAAAGCTCTCACTAGCACCAATCGCACACTTCTGTTTCAATCTGTCGTTGTCAATCGTGAATTTGGTTGACACTTTTATTATAGAGAAAGGGCTAATAGCAATATTGAATATCTAATTAATTTTCTTTCAATGTGCATGAATTTGTGCACTGGGCCACTAGTTAATAAATAAAATGTGGCATATTCATATAATGCAATATTTTTAGGCAAAAGAAAAGAGTGTTGTACTAATACATGTTACAGTGTGGATAAAATTTGAAAACATGCTAAGCAAAAGAAGCAATTATATGATTCTATTTTTTAAAATATCCAGTATAGGACTCTGGGGTAGGGAGTCTGTTAATGGATATAGAGCTGCTTTTTGGGGTGATAAATATTCTAAGTAAGTGAATTGTATCTCAATGAAGCAGTTAAAAAAAAATCTGCCTGAGAAAAGTAAACTACTTGTATCGTGTGAGTGGTCATGATAGCAGGTCTTCCTTAGGAGAGAGCAGAGGAAGGAGCCCTTGAAAGACACTCAAGGGAAACACTGGTCTATTGACAGGGGCCTACTTCTTGACCAAGGGGTGATTACATTAGTGTTCACTTGATGTTCATCCTTTGAGGTATATATGTAGGACTTAAGTACTTTTCTGGGTCTGTGTTTTACTTCAAAGTAAAAAGTCTGAATAATTTTTTTTAAAATAACAATACATGTATTTATATTCATAATAAAGAAAGTAATAAAAGTTGGGAGTACTATCATAGTGACAGTGCTCTAATAGTGATAAAAATAAGTAAAAAGATACATGACATATTTAAGAAGTTAGAATCTAACAAGAATTGGAGGTTGATCAGAAAGCAAAAGAGAGGGTGTTGTTAAGGATTACTTTTTAGCTTTCTTTTCAACTTCAAGTAGAGTGGATTTAGATGGGTGGCGATGGTTATGAGCTTCAATATATTGGGTCTGAAATGTCTTTTAGACATTCCATTGATGATGTCAAATCAGAGATTCATTTATATCTTGGAGCTTAGAGGCAACAAACAATTTGGACGTTCTGCTGGACTTTGTCCATTTGTGCCTAGATGTACCCCAGATCCTTCTCTTCTCTCTGTATAGCCAAAGGAGGCTATTCTTTATGAAAGTCATCAACTTTATCTATTGACCTCTGAGCAGGGTTATCCTGATTGAGTTTGTTCATTAGAAGGTACTGGAAGATATAAAGTTCATGCCTCGGGGTGGAAAAAGCACCCCGGTTTTGACCCTATACAAACATCTGCAAATTGTCCTCTATTAAACTTGCCTTAATTGGTCCATTTAAATGTGTCATCTGTTTCCTGTCAGGAGCTTGTGTAATTCGGGAATAGGCATAAGAAGTGTCTCTAGGAAACACCCTTAAAATAGGTTTCTGGGATTGGGTGGTTAGCATATTTGAGAAGCTCACAGCTTCTTGGCTTCAGGAAGCAGGACACTGATAATCTCTGGCATGCTGTGACATTGTGATTAGTCAAGCAATCACGGGGGTGCAGGAGATGAAGTACAGATGTGACAAAGGCGGTGGGAGATCAAGTGACTGTGACACTTTGTCACTACGGCAATAATAGTTACAACCAAGATTGTAGCAGAAAAAGAAAAAAAAAATGGAAGGTCCCCTTCAGAACATGAATGAAAAACCAGAAAGCTTCTATGGAAACTTAAGAGAGCCCTTATCTCCAATAGCCATAGGGTAAATATAAATGAGAATCAAGTCTAAGGACTGAATGTAATTGAATGGATGCAAACCAACTAAATGAAAAAAACAGCCACGTATGTTATGCTAAAATGGGCACTGAGGGGAAAAGAACAGGACCCTAAGGCAACTGGGCAGACAAAGGAAAGGGTAAGAATTATGAATTTCCAAATTCTAGTATAGTCATAGGAGATTTGAAAGGGTTCGATTCCAGGTGAGGGCACATACATAGGTTGTGGGTTTCATCCCTGTCAGATTGCTTGGCAACTGATCAATGTATCTCTTTCCCTCTCCTTTCCTCTCTCTCTAGAATCAATGGAAAAAAAAAACATATCCTTAGAGGAGGACTAAGAAAAAAATTGCTTGTTTTGTTCAGTGGATAGTGCTTCAGGCAAACTGAAGGGTACCAGGTTGGATTCTGATCAAGGGCATGTACCTGGATTGCAGGCTCAATATTGGTTCCTCTTCGGGGATTCAGTAAGAGGGTGATATAGTAAAAAGGTTTTTCTTTTTGATATCTCTCACATTAGTTTCTGTCTTTCTCCCTCCCTTCCAATCTGTAAAAAAAAAAAAGCAATGCAAAAATGTCCTCAGGTGAGGATTAACCAAAACAAACACCCATCCCCAGTGTGATTATTGAAGGAACACATGAAATATTTGTTGAATGAACCAGAAGGGATAAGACTTTGCTTCCTAACTGTTTTAGCAACTCTATAAGTCAGAGGGTTTACTTTTTATTTTAATTTTTATTGATTGATTATTTTAGAGAGAGGAAAGGAGAGAAACACCAGTGTGTTGTTCCACTTATTATAGTAATGCTCTTTTGGGGTGCTTCTTGTCTGTGCCCTCACCAGGGATCCAACCCACAACCTTGCTATATCAGGAGGATGTTCTAACCCACTGCACTGCGGGCTGCCTGTCAGGGCCTCTCAACAAAACCCTCTGGGTGCCCTGGCCCCTGCTGTGGGCCGGAGCTCCTCTGCCACAGCACAGGTTTGGGTTCCATTCTGTTAGGTTTCGGGTTTGATCCCCGGTTGGGGCTGACTGCTGCTTGGGAAGTGACCAAGAACTGCTGAGGTCCATGTGCTCTAGTCATTTGTCGGGGAGCTAGGGTTCCATTGCCAACATTGCCTACTCCAATCCCCATTACCCCCTGTCTTCCATCGAGGGCAACTTCAACTATGGCATCTGCATGGCCTCCACCAGCGAACACATCTGCATGGGTGGGGTGCCCTCTCTGCAGCTCACCAGGCCTGGCTGCTGTGAAGTCACCCTAGGAGGCAGATTTCCGGGTTCCCAGGAAGAGGGCCCTGCACACCAGACTCCCAGGGATAGCGGGTCCTGGAGGGAAAGCAATTCGCTCTGCCTCCCTTCAAGGCTCCCAGGGGCTCCTGGGCCAGAGAGAAGCACCCGTCCTGCACAGGGCTCGGAGGGGAGAGCTGCCCCGGGAAGGCCTCCTGGGTGGGTGCTGAGAAAACGAAACTGGAGCCATTCCTCCTTGAATTCTGTCGTCTTCAGTGTAGAAAGGGACAGATGAAAACCTCAGCAGCCTTACTGGGGCATCTTTAAATTAAGATGTTATTTTTTTTTTCTTCAGAGAAAATAAGTTTATTGTGTAAACACTATTGTGTAATCATTGTGATTTATTGTGTAATTATTATGATTACACAATAACCTACATTGAGTTATCTGCTGGCATGTTTGTGCTTTAGGGCATGTGAAAACGTTTTATTTTATTTGACGCAGTCACACCAACCCACTCCTGCCCATCATTACCCATAAGGGTGTCCTGGATAATTTGCATATTCCTCTATTATTATATAGGATTCCTTTATATGTAAACAAATTTGATCATTCAGTGCCCTGGGAAAAACAGATGTCCCATTTAAAAGGTCTTAGCTGAAGTTTAATAAAAGGACTACTTACAGAGACGTGGGCAGAAATGGCAAAACTAATAAGGGTTGGGGAAATGACCAGACAGTAGCAGCCGCAGGAGCCATTATTACCTCTAGGGCTAATGGTCAGGAAATGACAGGATCAGCCCTCCTTGAGAGCTGAGCCCATGGAAGAAGGGCCAAGCCTTTAGGAGATGCCACTGTAGAAACAGAAACTGACCAGGCCAGGACACAGGAGAAAATGGGTGAAAAGAAGAAAAGAGAGACTACATATTTTAACCTCATTCTATTTATCACCTTTCCATTTCATGTTGTACTTCCTCAGCCAAATACAACTGGAACCCAAAGGGCTAAAGAATCAAGTCAGGCAATCTAGAAAAGTCAGAATTCCAGGGCAGAGACCAGAAGAGTAGAGCAATCTGGAGAATATAGGGTTGGGATAGACAGATGGGATGGGGTGAGTGAGCGGGAGAGCAAACAGATAAAAACCAGCACACCATGGAATCATTTTCCACTGATTTTTGTTAATGAGCAAGATTGAAAACAAAAGACCAAAAGGAAGTACATTAAAAAAATTAACATTTGTCAAAAAATGCTTTGAGTAAAAAAAATCACAGTAAAACAAGAATATATAAAAAGGTTCTTGGATCCAACAATATTTATAACAGTTCCAAGAAGCTGGATTGAATAGCATAGCTTTGATTCTTGCTTCCTCTTGATCCTGGGGTACATGTTATCTTTGAAGGTTCAGAACAATGAATATTTCTGTGGATTCCCTTGCATCTCTGCATTGATGCCTTTGAAAAAGGTAATTACTATAAATAGCTTCATTTCTGCTAAAAATTATAATATGAATTTTTTTATGTATGAACAATAAATCAACCCAAACAGCTGCCTCACTATTATTCATCATAACAAACTTATGATGTAGCCAATTGGAAAAAAATGCAATTTTCCTAAAGTGCCTCTTTGAATTATTCAAAGTTTCTGTTGCCGCTAATTAACTTAGTTCACATTACCACAATGAATCTCTGAAAATAAACAAAATACTGAGCAAAAATAGAAGTACAGATGCTAGTAGTGTTTTATTTTCTCTGATACTATGCTTTATACATCTGTCCCAAACAGGCAGAAATTAATGTAGTAAACGGATATCTTTAATGAGTTTTATATATAACCAAATACATATAAGCAATGATAATTTAATATGCACTCTGTTAAGTACTTGCGATAGATAACTTTGTAATTTCTTTGGGGAAATGGTGTTTGTAGCTATCAAAAACTGAAGTGAGAAATAGGTCTGTAGTAACACCATCACTTCCAATGCTTCCTTATTCTCTCAGTTTTTACATATAAGCAGCAGCCTATTTCTCATAGTAGGCTATAGACATCTTTTATATCTAACATTAGTTCTCTTCTTGGAAAAATCACAAAAGGAATTATGAGGAGTGATAAAAATAACCTACTTCTGAATGAAAAACCAATGTATTCTTACAACCATGTCCACTGAATTGTTAAATTGTTATTCCTCAACTTGGAGTCACACGCCCCTCCCTTGAAACTCTTTTCATTTAAAACATTATTTAGCTCAGATCCATCTGATTTTATGAAAGTAGAGACACTGAAGACTGAAAATTCTAACCCCATATATATCATTAATGTATAATATAACCTTAGGCAATCTCTCAAACCTCACCTCCTTCATCTAAAAGATGCACAACTTATTTCATAGTCTTGTTCAAAGGAATAACTAGTAATATCTGCCAGGTATGTTGGAATCAGATGAGACAGAATCGTTATGACTTTAAAGGATCTATTGCAAAAAGAGGTCAAAGATCCCCATGTGGCTTGCCAACCACTGGACTGGGGGCTTACCGTATTTTCCGGCGTATAAGACGACCCCCTAATTTTACAGTTAAAACAGGTTTAGGCCTATATTCGCTGTATAAGACTACCCCCCACTTCCAAGGCAACACCAGTTCTTTTTTTAATAGACCGCCTCTCTGACTCTGGCCAATCTGAGCAGGCTTTTTACTAGAACACAGTGTAGCTTTGGGTACAGAACATGTATAATTTGCATGCATAAAAAGCCTGCTCGGATTGGCTGAGTTAGAGAGGCGGTCTATTAAAAAAAGAACTGGTGTTGCCTCGGAAGTGGGGGGTAGTCTTATACAGCGAATATAGGCCTAAACCTATGTTTTAACTGTAAAAATTAGGGGGTCGTCTTATACGCCGGAAAATACGATAAATAATAAACATTTATTACTCACAGTTCTGAAGGCTGGAAAGTCCAAGATCAAGATGCCTTTAGATTTGGTAGCTGATGAGAACCCGCTTCTTGATTTATAGATGACCATCCTTTCACCGTGTTCATATAAGGCCTAAGGGGAACAAAAAAACTCTCTGAAGTCTCTTTTATAAGAAAACTAATCCCATTTGTCAGGGTTTTATCTGCATGACCCAATCGCCTCCCAAAGATCCCACCTCCAAACGTCATCATGCGGGGAAGGAGGCTTCTACTTTGAGTTTTAAGGGAAAACAAACATTTAGTCCAGAGCAGCACCTGTTGAAAAACCAAGTCAACTAAGCCAGATTGACAACAGCACTTTTGAGGACAATAAATTCCATGCCCCAAAAAGTATTACACTGAGGCAGAAATTTTATCAATACTGTATAAAATTGAAGAACATCTGCTTGTGCTACTTCAAGTAAATGTATTATAAAACAAGAAAACATTTTAAATTCCTTAGAGATCTAAGAAAGAATCAGATGTGAAAACTAGATCCCATACTTTCTTGTTATCTCTTAGACATGGGAAGGTGAGTGGAACAAATACAATACAAATGAATTATGCTCTATAAAATGATGACAGTAACATCTCCTAAATAAAAAACCATCCTAGAAAACTACTGAGTACAAAACTAGTTATTTGAAAAGATAAGTAAAATCAGTAAGCTTTAGGGAAGCTAAATAAGGAAAGAGGGAGGAGGCTACCAATTTCTAGTATCAGAAAGGGAACAAGAGATATCATTACATATCCTATGGACATTACAAGAATAATAAAGACTACTATGAACAACTCTATGCCCACAAATTCTAAAAACAAATGAAATGGACCAATTCCTTGAAATACAATATTTGCTAAAACTCACACAAGAAAAAATAGACAATGTGAATAGACCTACATTTAGAGAAAAAAAAAGAATTAATTAAATAAATTGAATTCATAGTGAATAACCTTCTCTGTCAGAAAGCAGCAGGCTCAGATAGACTTACTGGTAAATTCTAACAAGCATGTAAAAAAAATATATACCAATTTTCTAAAATCTCATGCAGGTAATAGAAGCATACCAGGAATAAATACTTTCTAACTCATTTAATGAGAACATTAACCTAATATTATAATCATACTAAGATTTATGAGCACAGAAAAATACAAAGCAATATTGCTCATGAACATATATGTAAAAATCCTCAACAAAGTATTGGCAAATTGAATCCAACAATATATAAAAAGAAATACACACCACAAACAAGTGGTATTTGTCCAAGTATACAATTTGAAAGCCAATAAAGTCAATGAACTAGAAAAGAAAAATCACATTAATATATCAATGGCTGCAAAAAAACAAAAACAAACAAACAAACAAAAACATTTGACAACTTTCAATACACACTGATTATAAAAATTCTAATAAAGCTAGAAATAGAGGGAAACTTCTTTTCATTAATAATGATTATCTACAAAAACCCACTGCTAATATCATATTTAGTGGTAACAACCTTGAAGCTTGCCCACTAAGATAAGGTATAAGGAAAGAATATCCCCTCTCACCATGACTTTCCAACATTGTACTAAAAGGTCTACCTAATAGAATAAGACAAAATAAGGAAAGAAAAGATATATACATTAAGAAGAAATAAATAAAACTATTTTCTTTGCAAATGACATGATAGTTTATGTAAGAAATCTAAAAGAACTGATGAAAATAAATAAACCTTATGGAACTAATAGGCAGTTTAGCAAGGTTGTAGGATACAAGGTAAATATGCAAAAGTCAATTGCTTTCCTATATCCAAGCAATGAGCAAGTAGAATTTAAAATTAAAAACACAATATCATTTACATTAATACCCCACAAAATAAAATAGTTGAGTATAAATACAACAAAATATGTACAATAATATATAAGGAAACCTATAAAATTGCAATGAATGAAATCAAATCACAGAAGTTATACCCCTCACAAAATTAAACACAAAATAAGTCACAAATCTAAATATAAAATGCAAAGCTATAAGACTCCTAGATAATAACATAGGAGAGACAACAGGTGACCTTGAGTATGGCAGTGGCCTTTCAGATCCAAATGCCAAAGGCATGGTCCATAAAATAAATAATTGAGAAACTTCATTTAAGCTCTTGATGCTTTGCAATTTTTTTTGACATAACTATCTTTTGATAGCCATGTTATTGTACTGAGAGTTTTACATAGGCTCATCACAAAAAGTGAGTACCCTCACATTATAACAGATGTAGAATACACACAAAAATAAGGTAGATTTAAAACTTCTGCTGTGCAAAAGACAATGTCAACAGAATGAAAAGATAAACCACACACTGAGAGAAAATATTTGCAAAGAAACGTCTTTGTATATCTGATATATACAAAGAACTCTGAAAACTCAACAACAAATAAACATTATTTTAAAATGGACCAAAGACATTAACAGACACTTCACAAAGCAAGACTTACAGATGGCAAATAAGTTTATGAAAAGATGTTCCACATTGTATGTCATCAGGGAAGTGCAAATTAAAATATCCATGAAATACTGTTACAAACCTGTTGAAGTGGCCAAAATCCAGAACACTGACAACATCAAGTGTTGACAAGAATAAGAACAGACAGGAAAACATATGTACATATGTATTTCTGATAGTAATGCAAATAGAATAGCCACTTTGGAAGACAGTTTGGCAGTTTTTTTGTTTTTTGTTTTTGTTTTTGTTTTTGTTTTTAATTAAACATAATCTTACCCTTTGTTCCCACAATCACACTTCTTGGTATTTACCCAATGCAGCTGAAAACTTTTGTCCATACAAAAACTTTCATATGGATATTCACATCTTTACTTATAACTGCCAAACCTTGGAAGAAACCAATATGTCCTCCAGTAGATGAATGGACAAATAAACTGAAACATCCAGACACTGGAATATTATTCATCGCTATCAAGCCATGAAAAGACATGGAGAAAAATTAAATGTATATTACTAAGTAAAAGAGGCCACTGTGAAAAGGCTACAGATTGTGTGATTCCAACTATATCATACTGAGGAAAAAGCAAATCTATGCAGACAATAAAAAATCAGTAGTTGTCAGTGGTTTGAGTAAATATTTTAATAAGTACATTCAGATTCTGCAAACTTTGGCTAATAGCTTATTCGTGTGTGTGTGTGTGTGTGTGTGTGTGTGTGTGTGTGTGTGTGTTTATTTAACTCTCATGGATAGTTGCTGGCTGAAGCTAGAGAAATATGCTCATTGCTCATTTTCCTAATGAAATGACTAGATGGGAAGATTCAATAAGTGAATAATATCAATAGCCAGGAAAATATTAATTAAGAAGGGATAGAATATTCTACTTTCAGTTTTTATTCCTGTTATAATATACTTAACACTATACTCATTCCATTCAGGGCCAGTGTCTCACTAAGCAAATAATTTCATGTAAATAGATGGACTGGGGTAATAGGACCACAACACATTTCTTTGAATGTTGATTAAAAACAATACTCCAAATGAATCTAAAATGACACTTTTAGTTTTAATTTCATGACTACTCCCTACCCCAACTCTCAAAAAAATGAAGAGTAAGAATCAAAGTACAAAGCAAAATTAAGAAACCAAAAAAAAATAATGATTTAAGAGTAAAAAGATCTAAATATAGGGGAGGAAAAATTGGAGAATCAAACAAAAGTGTATGGGAGGGAAGCGTGGAGAATAATAGCACCTAGAGTGACACTTCAAGAGGTTGTAAAATGAGCTAAAGATAAGTAGTTATCAGTTAATATAACTAATAATGGGGCATCCTATGACCTTAAAACATAGTGGCTTATGCCTGGCCAGTATGGTTCAGTGGTTGAGGGAGTGTCAACCTATGAATCAGGAAGTTACTATTTGATTCCTGGTTAGGGCACATGCCCAGGTTTGGGGTGGACCCCTAGTAGGTGGCATGCTGCAGGCAGCTGATCAATAATTCTCTCTCATCATTGATGTTTCTATCTCTCCCTCTCTTTTCCTCACTGAAATCAATAAAACATATATTTTTAAAAAAATGTAGTGTCTTAAATGAAGTTTATTATATATCAAATTTTTGTGGGTTGACTGGGAGATTTCTCTGCCTCATATAGTATTGACAGGAATCACTCATGGATTTAGCAGCTCAGTTAAGACCCTCAGACCTCTTCCACATGGGATTTCTCTTTATGTGCTATCTTGAAGAACCACTTCTCAAATCTTTTTCTCCAGCTGGATAGCTTGGACATCTTAAGCATGGTGGCTAGCTTCTAAGAGAGTATTTCAATCTGAAAAGCCCTAAAGTGTAAGTATGTATCAAGACTATTGCATTAAACTTGCTAATGTCCTGTTGGCACAGTCCACTGTAGGAGGGGTCTGAATTCAAGATTCTGAACACTGGGAGGCATAGTCCATTGGATGCACAAATAAAAGAGTCTGCCACACCCATTTAGGTCTAAAGAGTCTACTGAGTACCACAATGAGTACCACAAATATCATCCAAGTATATCCATGCTCCAAAAAGTTTTTTTTTTAATTTTATTAATTTTAAGACTATTTTTGAGAGCAGTTTAAGATTGACAACAAAATTGAGCAGAGATGTAGAGATTCCCCAAATATGACCTATTGCTACACAAGCACAGCTGCCCCCATTATCAACATCCCCTCCCAGAGTGGTGCATTTGTTATAATTGATGAACCTACTACATTGACACATCCTAATAACCTCATGTCCAGTGTTCACTCTTAGTGTTGTACCGCCTATGGGTTTGGGCAAATGAACATTGACATTTATCCATTCTTAGGGTGTCATAGAGACTAGTTTTACTGCCTTAAAAATCCTCTGTAAATGTTGTCCCCTTAAGCATATTGCAACAAGAATAAAAATGAAACAACTATTCTATTCCCTTTGATTATATATGTTCCTGACTGTGCATCTTATATTCTTTCAGGACATCACTTAGTGACTCTTCCCAGCTAGTCTTCTCATTAGGACTGAGCAAAAGACTTTCCCTCAGCCTCAGCCAGTGACTATGTGAGAATTAAGTAATAAAATGCAAAGAAAATAAGTCACTAATGGATGTTTAAAAAATCTGATTGTTGTCTCATTGAAATCATTACTTGAAAATCATGTTTCTTTTTTATTATAATGAACCAAGACTGGCTGCCACTATTATTTCTATGTGATCCACAGATATCCTATATAATAAAAGCCTAATTGCTAAGTGTCTGACCATTCATTCCACTATTCGACCTGTCGCTATGACATGCACTGACCACCAGGGGACAGATACTCTGACTGGTAGGAACTGGGATAGAAGGCCCTTATGAGCCCTGATTGGGACTGGGCAAGAGAGGTTGGTGCAGTCCCTCCCCACCCAGCCAATCTCCTGCAGTCCCTCCCTGGCCGGCCAGCCCCAATAGGCCTGATTGGGACTGGGAGAAATGGGCTGGACATGCCCTGGATGAATCCATGCACCAGCTGGTCTTGGCTTGATACCTAAAGGCCAGGCCAAAGGACTGGGCAGCTAGTGTAATATAAATAGGAAATTAAAATATATATATATATCTCCAAAGTAAAGGCAAAGAGAAGATATCCTGGTTTGGATATCTCAACTTGACTTAAGATTAAAATGGTAAATAGAAAGTTGGTCATTTGGCAAGTAAGCAAAGGAGCATATGATAAAATGATGCTTTAATAAGAAGATGTGCAATGTTAATATAGAGGTTATATTATTATATCAAATTCCATTTTTGCAATGGTCATATGTTTATTGTAATAAACTATAATCAAATTTTTTCAGCAGACACAGCTATATATTTTTTTTAGTGTAGCTTTTTCTTCCAAGTTGTCAAATATTGAATGTGACTGTGAATTTATTTGATTCACAAATAAATAAGAAAGGAAAGAGGATAAGAGGAAACATTGGGAGTTAAAAGTGATTTATTTTAAGAATAATTCATGTTTGTCCTGTAAATAATCCATTAATTTGCCAAATCAGCACACTTAATGTTATGTATTTACTTAAAATTGCATATTTTGCTTACATTCACATGGAAAGAGAGATCTGGAGTCCAAAAATAATTCAGATTACATTGCTTTTTAAAATAAATTCAACAACATGGAAAGGAACTTGGAAACTAGATAAAGCCCAGTGTAGCTTGATAAAGAACACCTGTGTCTGACTAATCTAATTTAATAAAATTCAAGATTGATATATATATGAAATATTTAGAGAAAGACAAATCATTTAAAGTATCTTGATTTTAAAAAGACATTTTATTTTGTTACACAATATTATATGCCAATATAATATATACTAATTAATGAGGAAAACCTGGCTTAGATATCATATACACACTAGGCTAATTCATAATTGGTTGACTAATAATGTTCACAGATTTTCCTCATCTTTGGCTCAGAGATTGAAAAGATAATGAACAGGATTTCATAGAAGCTGATGTTGAAATCTTGGTTGCATTTATATCATTTATTCAAAATCTAGAGCTCATCTTCAAACAATCTCAGAATTCTTTATAACTGGATAAATTGGGCTTAATAATGATAATGAGATTTAATACAGAAAAATTCATGGGAAAGATTTCACTTAAAGGAAAAACCACAAAGATACATTAGAAAAAATAATTGGTAATACACCTAAATGAATTAAAGGTCTTTTCTTTGAATTTTTATTATACTTATTGTCTGAAATACCTATTCTATTCTTTTATTATAGTTATGTTGCATTAATCAAGAAACTTTTCATGCACTTATCATTAAAGCTTTTAAAAATATTTCAACTCCATTGTAGTAGAAATCATTTTTATTATCTTATATTTTACATTATATTGATTTCAAAGAGACAAAATAATGTTCTGCTGATTGTGTTCAGAGTGTAGTTCTTAGCATGCTCAAGGTACTGAAAAGAAAATATAAAATAAATAGTTGATATTACAGAAATAAAGGTACACAATGTCATTTGCAAAAAGAGAGAGAACCAAGATAAAAATTTCAATAAAGGATATACAGAATAAGAGTAGCTAATAAAATGTCTGAGAAATTATAGTTAAAGAGGTAAAAAGAAAACTAAACTCAAGGGTTTTATGAGTCAAGGGTAGAGAATGTATCATGAAATAATGAGACCACCATTGCACCAGAACATAAGAGAACAATGAGCAATCATCAATGAAGTTCCAAAAACAGGATGAAGCCTTAGTTAGAACAAATATAGTGCTAGGCACATAGAAAGTTCTAGAACTGGTTTTGAACTCTTAGCCTCAGTGTCAAATGTTATCAGACAAAAAGAAAGTGGAGGTCATTGATGTTAAAAACATAAAATAATTAATATAAACTCTTCAAAACAAATTTCAAAGAAAATGTTTGCAGATCACACCTCAATAAAACTAAGGAGATATATGTGTCTGTCTGTGTTTGCCTGTGTATAAAACAATTACATACTTCAAATGTATGAAGAATTTAAAATAGTCTATTAAAATATAACAAATGCAAAGAACCTTTAGACAATGGAAACAAAACTGTTATTAGAAGGTTACAAGACAATTACCAACCCTATCAAAACTGAGGCGAGACCATTACCAGGATGGAGGCAAATGCAACATTGAGTTGCAAACAAAAGAACTAAGTCTTGAAATAAAAAAGCTAGAAAACAAAAATAAAACAAACCTAGTGAAACAAGTTGAAAGACAAGGCAGAAATTAATATACTTGAAACTAGAAAAATTAAATTAGAATTAATTTAAGTATATAATTAAGAGCTGAACTTTAGAAATATAACAGTAAAATAGACACATTTTCTAATTAATCTAAGCAAATAAAAACTAAAGACTGTTATTTGGAAACCCAGGAACAGGTGAGGTTTTAAAAATTATAGTACTAAGGCATAATTCTCTGAACACAAAATAAAACCAATAAGATGAACATTTCTTCTAGAAAAGTTTAGATTGTTAAAATTGACTTAATAAAGGAACAAAATCTAAATATGCCAATAACCATGTAACCAATTGATATACTCATTAAAAAAAAAAATGCTAGTCTCTAAAAAGGCATGAAGCTCAGAAGCTTTTAGCAAAAAAATTCTTCCCAACCCTGAGAAGAAGCTGACATTCTTGTGCTGCTTAAATTGTTAAAAAGCCTGGAGAAATGGAAAGTGTCACAATCCATGTTATCAAATTATGTTGCTAGTCTCTATAGATATATGCCCCTACTACGCCCTAAGCATTCATGATAGAGATACGTTGGTTGCCTTGAATGAATCTCTCCCTCTTTTGCAAAAGAGACTCTTCCAGGTGGAAATCAGTTTTTACTGAGAGGGAAGAAAAGAAGAAATTCCTCAAACTGGTGAGAAAGGAGAGATTTATATTTCCCTAAAACCTCAGGGGCCTGCACTCTGCTCTGGCATCCTCTAAGAAGCAGTAAAACCTCCGAGAGAAATGGCAGCTTGGGGATCCAGGACAGAGTAATAGGTGGCTTGGGAGCAACTGAGGAGCAGAGGTGACTGATGACAAGGGTTTCCGCCAATGCCTGGGTGCTTTGTAAGACCATAGAAACGGTACCGCCTTAGTCTAATAGGAAAGAGACTCAAGAGTAACTGACACTGCATTTCCTGCCAACCCATGGGCATATGGACTTGAAGTTGAAATTAAATTGATTTAAAAGTAGCAAAAACATTGATACTTCTTTGTTTGTGCATCAAGATCATCCCCTCCACATAGAGATTTTTTTTTTTTTTTTAAATCTTAAATACATTCCAGGTTAACTAAATCCAGGAGAATGAAAAAAAAAAAAAAAAATCAAGCATGGTTAGTTCTAATATAATAATGTCTTTATCAAAAGTCAATTTATATAATTAATCAATAGCCAAATGTTAAAATTATGATTATATTTCTAGATGCTGAAAAAGGATTTGATTTTTTTTGTTTTTGTTTTTGTTTTTGTTTTGTTTGTTTGTTTTTTTGTTCAGCTGCCTCTGACCTAGTGGTGGGGGCCAGGCATGCCCCGTTTCTTCTGTGGAACCCTCTCACCCCCACTCCAAAACAGCAGCTGCTCATGACCATGATATAGGATTCATCTGTGTCCAACACAGTCTGTATCTTGAGACAGAATTTGTCATGAGAGGAAAACAAAGACTGAGCATGGGAATTGGTGTCTCTTTAAGTAGCTGGACATTTAAGTAATCCTCCTAACTCGCTGGGCAGTCTTTTCCGTGCTTTCTGACATGCACGGGAAAGCTGTGCAAAGGTAAAACCTGGAGGCTGAGCTGAGGAGGGGTGGCGATGCAGGGCAGCCTTGGTTTCTCGTCTCCAGTTGCTCCCCAGCTCTGGTCCTGCAGGCGGCAGGCCGGGGTCAGCCAGAGGAGCAGGACCCACGGAGCGCTGTGAAAGTTAATAAACGGAAACCTCATTTCAAGTGGAGGCTGGAGGCTGAAAGAGAGGCTTCTCACTCACCTGTCACTCAGCTGGGAAGCTGCACCAACATCTCCCACAGGTAGTGGTATTCCTTTCCTACAACCTCCAGGCCCCATAACAGCCCAGCCAATGGGAGACTGTTATAGCTCAGCCAATGAGAAGCCAGGATGCTTCTGTTTCCTCCAATGGGCTCTTCGTTTACAAAAGCCCCTCCTTAACAAGAGGCTTTCTCTCCTAAGTTTATCAAGGCTGCTGCATAGGTTGATGCAATTTTCTGTTGATCCCCAATTGACCCATTTTGTCCGGCTGTCTAATAGAGGTCAACCATATGACAGTGTTTATTAAGAATTTTATTACAGAATATTTGTTCACCTAATGATGGGTGCTGGCTAAGGAGTCAACACAGGGGGCCTGGATATCTAACAGGCCAGAGCCCCAAGTTCCCCTGGAAAACGGTCGGAGAGAGGAGACCACAGCAGAGTGGAAGGAACCCCATGAGAAGAGCTGGAACTCCACGGGGATGCACTGAAGCCGGTGTCTGTTCCTGTTGCTTCTGACTTTGCAATGAGTATGTTGCCCAAGCTGAACCCTTCTTCAAGTCCTTGAACCTGTGTCCGACACACACCCATACCAGAACAACTTGAAAGATGCAGGATGAAGGAGGTAAGTCATCCTATTGGCAACAGCTGGTGTATCCTACAAAACAGTTCCGCCTTCCCTCCTCTCTCCATCTCTGGAGAGAATCTTCTTTGTCTCTGACCCTAATGGAATGGACCATTGGAGGGGATTCTGGGAAACAATTCAGCCCGGCCAGGTGGTTTCATTATAAAGTTGTTAACTACATTGTGACACTAACACAGGTGAGTCCTTGTTGCTTGTAACAACAACAAATCCCAACTTATGCAGCAGAGCAATGGAAACTGGGAACGGAAATATAGTAGGAAAGAAGATATATGGAATCAGATCACAGATGATAATACACAAATAATAAAACGCTTTATAGTTTAATTTGCAACAAAATACATTCAAATAATTCTACAATCCTGAAAACTACCAGAGGGCAGAATTAACCTGGGGGGCTTGTATCGTATTTCCTAAGTCATTTGGAAAACAGGGCAGCTATCCATTTGTTGGAGAGGCTGATGGAAGGTGGGCGGTGTGCTTTATTTTAAATACAATGGTTGAAGTAGATGACTTTTCAGGATTCTTTCCACCTACATCATTGTATTGTAAACCAAAATTGTTCAGTTGCATTTATTCCCCTGGCTTTAATTAGCCTGTTCATATTAAGACTCTTTTCGGTCTAACAAAAAATACCCATGACTTGTTGGCTGGTGCAAGTGTTTTCCATGAAATGCCACAGAAAAGAAAAAACTTTCAAGAATAACTGCTTCCAAAATTTGACTTGGAACAGATATGCAGTACCTCCGCTGCTTATGAAAAGCATACATGATCTGACACTTAAAAAAAGCATCTTGATTTAGGTAAAAGGACTCAAGGTTAAACTTTAAAACTGGATAATAGCGGAGCCTATCACACTTCTCCCAATTGGCCTAGGCAGCCCGTGTACTGCGCCAGATTTAAGCCAAGGGAGGATGTCTTTGTTGGACACAGTGTGCCTGCATTTTCTGAGATATTCTGCCCCCACCTCTCAACTCCCAGTTCATGGCCAACCACAGATCACATTAATTGCTATTAATTATACAGTATGAAAAGATACCATTTGGATTAACACATTCATACAGCCTTGCCCTGCCCTTAATTTGGTCTCCTTAGGAGAATGCATTCATTGTGTGTGTGTGTGCGTGTGTGTGTGTGTGTGTGTGTGTGTGTGTGTTTAAAAGCAAGAAAGGGAACATAATACATAGAAACTAACTTTATTTGTGGACTTGTCACCCTTGTAATTATATTATGTCCATTGGGAAAATACAGATAGAAATAAATAATTAAAAGCACCAAAAATTGCACAATTATGGTTCAGTGTCTATCTTTTCATATATCCATATATGTTACATAATACTTTTGTTATAGATATATTAATGATATATATTTATATATAACTTACATGCAAATATGTATGTAAATTATATGTATATGTATATAAGTTACATATACTGTGTATATATGTGTGTGTGTATATGTTATATATATATGTGTGTGTGTGTGTATGTATATTATCCCAAAATGTATACACATACTCTGAATAATTATAAAGGCAGTGTTTATTAAAATACATTTAATTTCCAAAATGGAGCTATCATCTGTTAATGTGTGTATACATGTTGGGGAGGGCCACTCTGTTTATGCAGTTTCATGCATCACATCAGCCAAGCTATTTGGAATATGGAGCATGCAAATCATTTCAGTGCCCTTTTTGGGGTTTTAGAAATGGCAGTTGAATGCTCCTCTCCCTCTTCTTCAACCACACTCTTTGAAGACGTACGGGTTGGTGAAATTCCACAATGTTTTATGGGCCTGAGTTCCAGAGGCTTGTGAATTCACCAGGCATTTTGTGGAACCTGTAGGATTTAGTGGTTTCTCAGTGCTAGAGAAATGAAACCTCCCTCTGGCTCCTGCCTTTTCTGAGAATTCTCTGCCTTCTGAATTTATTACAAAATTAAAAAAATGCCACAGGTGCCACATGTGCCCAGTCTAAGAAGGCCTGAGATGGGTGCCTGGGACCATCTTTGCCTACACATTGGCACAACCCCCAAAACCAACTCGGGACCTTATGGAGTTTAACCCAAAGCTTCCCTAGTTTATTTTATCTTGTTCTGCAAAGATGGAGTGCAATGGTAGTTTTTAAATATGTAAACTAATACACATATACTTAAAATTTTTAATTTTACTATTAATTTTAATCCTTAGCTGGGGATATTTTTTCCATTGATTTCTAGAGAGGGTGGAAGGAAGGGAGGAGGAGGGGAGAGAAAAATAGAGAGTAATATCAACATGAGAGAGACACATTGGTCAGGGCTGGGGAACTTGCAATTGGGGTGCATGCCCTTAACCAGGGATTTTTGACATACATAATCTTTAAGTACTCTGCCTGTTCTTCAAGGTAGAGGATCACTTTGGTACCCCAGCCAAGAGGCTCACTGTGGTGAGGTCGTACCATGAAGAAACCTCCAACAGAAATCTTCCAGGCATCATCACTGCACTTTGTGATCACAACCACTTTCCCTGCCACTAGGTAGGCAGAAAAGCCATCACCAAATTGTCTAATCCTGGAGATGTCCCAACCAGACTGAAGACCTGTTATAAATGCTTTTGTACCAGACTTGGCAGTGGCTCCCAGATTATTGATGAGATGAGCTTTGATCATGCCAATGCCTGTGTCCTCCAGAGTCAGGGTGCATTCCTGGGGGTTTGAGATGATGTCAGTATTCAGCTATTTTTCACTGTCTAACTTGGGTCTTCCAGGCTCTCCTAATGTATCTTATGCAAGGCATTAGAAGCACTACTGATCAATTCCTTAAGGAAAATTGCCTTGTTGGAATAGAAGGTATTGATGAGGAGAGGTATGAATCAGGCCATTTCTGCCTGGAAGGCAAACATCCCCACCTCCTCCTCTTCCTCTCCATAGTGTACTTCCTCCGACAGCTTGAAGCTGAAGAGATGCAAGTACTAGGGAGCAGGGTGGGCAGAGACTGTGTTTTGTTCACACACCACAAGGAGAATACACGAGGGTGACTCCAGAGTAGCTTAAGCAAATCTTAACTGATTCTGAACTTAAAGTCAAATAAGTTCAGAATCAGTTAAGACAGTGGTCGGCAATCTCATTAGTCAACAGCCAAATAACAGTACAAAGATTGAAATTTCTTTTGAGAGCCAAACTTTTTAAATTTAAACTTCTTCTAACACCACTTCTTCAAAATAGACTTGCCCAGGCCTTGGCACTTTGTGGAAGAGCCACACTTAAGGGGCCAAAGAGCCACATGTGGCTCGAGAGCCGCAGTTTGCCGACCGCTGAGTTAAGAGGATCACTTTAGTATCCAAGCCAGGAGGCTCACTATGGTGAGGTTGTACCATGAAGAAACCTCCAACAGAAGTCTTCCAGGCACACTGCTATTCATCACTGTGCTTTGTAATCACAACCACTTTCTCTGCCACTAGGTAGGCAGAAAAGCCATCACCAAATTGTCTAATCCTGGAGATGTCTGAATCAGCCTGAATGACCCCCATAACTGCTTTTGTACCAGACTTGGTACAAAACCCCAAATATGAAATCTTACTTCAATTGCCTTTAATAGACTTCTGGCTATTTATACAGCCTGGCTGTTTTCTTTTTCCCATCTTTTGATCCTACTGCTTTATCTTTTGTCTCCAAAAGAATAAAAACATTACTTGTTTTTATTCTATTAGTGGATGCCTATCTGTTTAAAACTTTGAACACCTATTTCTCTTGCAATGTAATTACCCATTTGAGAAGGAATCATTGATTCTGCCACATGGAATGAGCAATTTGTACGCTGCATTTCCTTTCCTTCACATCCCACAACTCTCACATTTTGGAGAATAATCTTGAGTGTTGCAACCAGATGATTGGTATTAATTTAATTGCTACATTATGTATTTAACATCTGTTTATATCCATTTTAACAATTGTTTGGAAATCAGCTCTCAAATTTTACTGTTCCTATGGCCACATGTCTTAATCATATCTGAGTCATAATTAATTCAGTTCTCAGGTAGCCTGAGTATTTTCTAAATAATATTTTTTAAAAGAGATATTTAGGTTCTTTATATCATGAGTCCTTATAAACATATGAATAGTGTCTCCCCTTTTGTAAGTCATATTGGTTAGGATCATATTTGGTTATATCTAACAAAAAATGAAAAATGGTTTAAAATATATTCAACTTTATTTCTCCCATAAGAGAAGTCTGAGCATAGGATGCCCGGACCTCACCTGATAGAGCCAGGAATGTTGTCGGTGACCCAGTTTTACGTGTTTCCTCCCCGAGCAGTTACCATCTTCATGATCTCAGCTGGTTGTTCCATTGCTAGTGATCATACACACTTTCTAGGCAGGAGAATGAACAAAAAGAGAGATGGGAAATGATGTTGTACTTCCGTTTCTAGGAAAATTTACACACTGTCATTCACATTTAAATGGATCAATAAGAAGAAAATAATCACAACTGCAAGAAAAAAATTATAATGTGTTTGACTAAAATTGAAGGAAAGAATGCACATTTAAATGTCACATACATGTTCTGCTCACACATTTGAGCAATACCTTTAATGAACATATAGAATTCATGGGTTATAAATATTCTTTCCCAAATCCCTGTCAATATTGCTCTGCTGTGTACCTTTTTTAAAAAGAAAAGAAATGATCCAAATTTTCTCTTCTGTAGGTAATATTTTTTCTTGTGCTTCTTCACAATGGATGCTTATTTAATTTGTTCTTTTCCTTTGAGATTATTTAAAAAGTACAAACAACATATGTTTTATATACATATTTTTCATTTTTCATTAAGGTATTATATGTCTACATAATATGTTTTATATACATATTTTAAAATTTTATTTGGTATTCAGTGATCCTTTTAATGTTAAAATTACAATCTTTATTTCCTCTCAGAAAAGTATTTTTCTATTCTTTTTTTTTTATCTTTCATTTACTCTGATTTTCTTTTCTGGCATTTGTATTATTAATATACTAGAGGCCCAATGCATGAAAATTCGTGCATGAATAGGCCTTCCTTCCCTCCAGTACCCAGGACCCAGGATGCTTCCCTCCTCTGGCCGCCTGCAGGCACCTGAGATCCTGGCTGGCTTCCCTTCCGCCCCTGCAGCTTCAGTAGGAAAGACTCCAGAATGACACCCAGTCTAATTAGCATATTACCTTTTTATTATTTATAGATTGGCTTTTTTAGAGCTCTATCCTCAGTAACATTTTTTTCTACCTTACCTTTTTATGTACTTCTGAGAGAATTTCTTTAGCTTATTTCCTAAGTCCCTAATTCAGATTGTCACTTATAATATATTTCCTCATTTGTCTGAGGTTTGCATTTTAAAACGTAGTAATTTATGTTTTTCCCCAGGAATATGTGTTCCTAATCTCATATTGCTCCGTGTTGGTACATACAACATTTCTCCAATTATCTGGTAAATAAGAGAAGGAAGAACTTTTTGGTTTCTTTCCTCTTTTATGATGTCCATTTCACAGGATTGCATTTGTACTGATTCTTCTGTCCTACCTTCTGTTAGCCTACTGAGTCCTTTCACACACCTGATGATTTTGCTCCAAATGTTCTTAAACAAGATGTTTGCCTAGTAGTATGACTTGTGGTTTGTTTTTCAAGGTAGTGCTTAAGTTTTCATCCCCTGCAAAAGAGAAGGAGGATGCTTATATTATATTTTCTGTGGTTTGATCGTGGTAGACTGAGGATCCAGATGGCCACAGGGCACAGGGAAGGATGTGTTTCTGCTCCTCTAGCAGGTCCTGTCCAGCCACTAAAGCAGGTGACTGAATCCTGGCCCGCTCCAGCCTGTAAGGTAGCCAAGAATTAATTCTCAACTGCATTTTCAAATGGGAAGGTCAAAGTTTCTATGAAGCTGAGCCTTGAGGAAAATCATTTACTATTGCAGTTGGTGATAGTTGTTTCTCCACCTTTGTCAAGAGAGGTTTAAAGAAATCTGCTTTGAGCCGAAACCGGTTTGGCTCAATGGATAGAGTGTCAGTTTGGGGACTGAAAGTTCCCAGGTTTGATTCCGGTCAAGGGCATGTACCTTGGTTGCGGGCATATCCCCAGTAGGGGGTGTGCAAGAGGCAGCTGATCGATGACTCTCTCTCATCGATGTTTCTAACTCTCTATCTCTATCCCTTCCTCTCTGTACAAAATCAATAAAACATTTTTTTAAAAAAAGAAAAAAGAAATCTGCTTTGACTAGTCACTTGAGTACAAAGAGCTCTGACATAGTATTCACCTCCGTATCATCTAGCTAGCTAAGTCTCACCTCCATTCCTTATTATTCCAAGCTTAGGTTTTTATTTTCCAGATCTTGTGATGAGAAAAGCTACCCACCTACCTAGTAGACAGAACTCTCCTGTGCCTCCATCTACTTGATACTTGTCAACAATATTTCAAAGAGCCTCGACCTTTGATGAAAACCCTATGCTTCCAAGTCATGATAAATATATTCTTATTTTTAGACCCCTTGTGTAATGACATTTAATAAGAAGAAAGGAATGCAGGAGCCCAAATAACAATTTTGAATCTTAAAATGTTTATTTGTAGCTACATCATTGTATTAAAGGCCTATTTTCCAAACTATAAATATGGCTTATAATTTTTCTACTGATCACAGTATGTGCTAATGTAGGATAAAATAGTTTAGTTATTTTGAGAGAAATAAACTTGCTTGTTTTAGGGTTTAATATTGGTAACTTTATGCATATATGAATTTTTTAAAGCTGAAAATATGTTAACTTTATCTAAAAACTATGCTTAGTACAAATTAGGGATGACTAATTTGATAAAAAAAAAAAAAAAAAAGGATACACCGCTAGTATTTCAGGGTTGTGTTTTTTTGTTTCTTTGTGTTGTTGGTTGTTTTTTTTTTATTACAGAATTGTGTGCTTGATATTTTTCCGGAGTGTATCAAAATTGTCAACTAAATCAAGCACTAAGAATGCCAGTGGTATCCCAGACTCAAAGGCCTGTGAAGCAAAGTTTTATCTTTAATTAAATTATGATAATACATAACTGACAGATTTATAAACCATTTTTATCTGGTTAACTATATCAGAATATGTTTTTTAAGAAAAAATATTAAGTCCATGCACAACTGTAACATGCCCTCACAGAGGTGAATCCCACCTGCTGTCTTCGCTTATCATCAGTGGGAGTTGCTGAAATCGCCAAATCTGGCCACCAGAATCTTAGCTGCAGTCACTGGGTGGATACCCCTGGTTCTAGTGAGCAATAAAGGACAGGATTCTTTCATTTCAAACTTTCTGAAAGTTAAAAATTATGTTCTAAAAGATTCATTGTGCCGAAAGTGGTTTGGCTCAGTGGATAGAGAGTCGGTCTGTGGACTGAAAGGTCCCAGGTTCGATTCTGGTCAAGGGCATGTACCTTGGTTGCGGGCACATCCCCAGTAGGGGTGTGCAGGAGGCAGCTAGTCGATGTTTCTCTCTCATTGATGCTTCTAGCTCTCTATCCCTCTCCCTTCCTTTCTGTAAAAAATCAATAAAGTATATTTTTAAAAGATTCATTGTGAAGAACTTTGCTCATATTAAACACACACATACACACGCACACACACACTCATCAATGAAGTTTGCTGAATAATTAACATAAAATAGAAATAAACATGAAAGGTTGTGTTGTACAATGGTAATTACAATGCCTTTCTCAACTAACCATATGTAAAAGTAATAGTAATAGTGATGGTGATGATGATGATGATGGTGTGGTGGTAATAATGATGATGGTGATAAAGAAGTTATTATGGCCTCTGTATTGAATTTTCTTTTCCATTCAGCATCTATTTACCCCATGCCTTTTTACCAGCTCTGGATTTTTTATTTGAACATTCCTACCCTATTGTGCTTGGGCATCCCTGCCTTAATTTTAGTCCACTCCCTAGTCTCAGGTGTAATAGGCTGCATGACCAAAATCCAGATCACAGAACCAGTTTCGGGTCCTATCATTTTGTAGGGGTGCAGACATAAGTTAGTGAAATTACAGAGAATGTAGGGGTTCTTCCAGAGCTACTAGGAGAGGGTGACTCCCTTTCCCATGGATCCAGGATCCCAGAAGCTGCAGAA
This sequence comes from Pipistrellus hanaki, assembly GCF_964339955.1. NCBI lineage: Eukaryota > Metazoa > Chordata > Mammalia > Chiroptera > Vespertilionidae > Pipistrellus > Pipistrellus hanaki. Next base: position 201,154,442 of record NC_140503.1, on the reverse strand, counting down.
GTATCTGGATGCTGCCTTGGGGAAGAAGTTTACATGAGAATGGATTCAGAAAGAATGAAGTAGAGCCAAGAGATTAAGATAGAGGAAAGAACTTTAAGCGACTTTGAGGAGTTAGAAGCAGATAGGCAGTTAGGAGCTGGGCTGGAGAGGAAGGGGGAGGGGAAGAATGTAAAAGGGAGGTGTAACTGAACCCTGCCAGTGTGAGCAGAAACCAGTTAATCAGCCCCACCCAAGCCCATGTAAAATCCCAAGAACAAAGGGCCATGATTCAGGGCTGAACACACAGGATAGGGAAAATAAGCAGGAACCCTGAAGTTTAAAATGGATGGATGTTGTTAGGGTTGAATTGTTTGAAATCAACCAATGGGAAGTTAGCAGGGCACATAGTAACCCCTAGACAAAGGAGCTGCCCTGGTCACTGGGTTGGGTCCCCTCCCTGCAGCAGGGAGCTTTTCTGAAATAAAACTTTGCTTTTGCTCATCTCTTTGTGATCTCATTCTTCGATTTCACCAGAGAACAACCTCTAACCCGAACAGAAATTTTGATATCATCTTCATTTAAACTCTGAACCAAGTCTTTCCTGAAGCCATTCCTACTCCTGAACTTCTTAGGCCATTCTTCCCAGGCATCTCACACTCTTTCTCCCTTACCCACTCCTCTCAGTAGTAAATTTGTTTTGAAAAGGCCAAACTAATTCTCTCAGGACATTGCATTTTCTGTTCCTTCTGCCTGGAATGCCATATATCCCTCAACCACCCCCTTCCCCGCCCCCCACCCCACCCCCACACACACAGCTATTCTCCTTACTCCTTCTACTTTCTTCAAATCTCTGCTCAAATACCTTTCCTAAGAGAAACCAACCCATTTCTAAAGAAGTGCGTCTGGCCATTTGCCAGCTTTCACCTGCCAGTTGCCTCACTGACCAGCATCTGTTGCTTTATAATAGAGCCTTTGTGGTTGTTGATGTTGGTGTTATTGTTATTATTGTTTAGTGTGTGTGTTTGAGGGGGGTGAGATTTTTCTGCTCTCCCATTAGGGTATGAGTGTCACTTGGGCAATAGGTTTGCCTGCTTTTTCACTGCTGCATTCCAGTATCAACAACCATGCCTCTGGTAACATGAGTACTCAGCAATTATTAGTTGAATGAAGGAATACATACATTATCCATCCCTACGGTGTTATTTTGGTTTAATCCTGGAGTAAATATTCTCTCGCAGATAAAAGTATCGTAACTGTTAGACTATTATGTTAGTGTTTTTAGGATACGGGAGGCTTATATGGTTATACAAAAAGTCAATGGAGGCAGAGATATACAAGTAGGTTCTGCTTGACTGGATGCTTAAAGGGTAGTTTCCAGTGCTTTCCAAATGCTGAGCTTAGCCAGGAGAGCTAGCATGTTACTCTAAGATGTTTCTGTTTCCTTTTCCTAATGGGTAATAAGATAATTTCATAGAGTTCTCACATTATTTTGCATTTAGTGAAAAAAACTAATAAGGAATGGACTTTTGCCAAGCACATATCCTGTCAGAGGTATCCATTCAAAAGTAGGAAGACTTATGGGACTGCTATGCTTTTTAAGTTGGTAGCAAACTATTTGCAGTGGATGTATGAACATACATCCCAGTGTAAACATACATCCAGAATTTTTCTGAGACAATTCTGATTTATTCCTGTTGTAGTCCTAAAAAAAACAATGAATAGCACCTCCTTTCCCTCTCAGAACATCTTGAGGTATATCAGTATCTCTATCGATCTATACTCCTTCCTAGGGTTAGTCCATTGTAATCTTCTGAGTAAACTATTGATATAGTTTTCAGAAAACCTGGAATTGTCATTAAGCCTCCTTCCTGAACAGAAACATAGTACATTTCTGAAGCACACTGGCAAATCCTATAGAAAGAGCTTTCATAGTTACATAGGCAAGTGCACAAACAAACAATGATAGCGCACATGAAAAAGGACTAGGGAGGAAGAGGCAGCTAAATCTCCAACCTTTTCACTTATTTCCATTTCCACAGCTGCCATTATTCTTTTCCAAGTCACCATCACCTTTTATTGGGCCATCTCTATAAACTCCTAAGTAGACCATCCGGTTCCTCTCTTTTCCCTCTCCTGTTAGCAGACAAGATGAGCATTCAAGACAAAAACGGGATCTTATCCTCCCATCAAGAGGATTAAATAATTGTCTAAGTCCAGGTGCTCTACAAAACAGAGCCCAAGGCAAAACCTATGCACCTATGCGCTAAGACTCTATTGAGGTGCTCAATTCCAGGACAGCTGAAGTGAGGGAAATGGGCCTGAAGCAGGAAAGGGGAGAGGAAATGGGAGGCATTTGGTCAAATGACCATTCTGTGTGGCTGTGAAGGTATTTTTTAGGTCAGGTTAACATTTCAATCAGTAGACTTTGAGTAAAGTAGATCACCTTCACAGTGTGTATGGGCCTCATTCAATCAGTTGAAGACTTGAGAGAGAAGACAAAAGTCTCTTGAGAAAGAAGGGTTTTGACCTCCACAAGGCCTTCGGACTGGGGAATGCAACATCACCTATTGGTTCTCTTTCTCTGGGGAACTCTGGACAATACAGCTGGGCAAAGGTCCTGAGACCACCATAGAGAACTGATTGTTCAAGGCTCTGAGAAAAGGCCACTGCAGTACAATGAAGGGTCAAGGTTATGAGTTGAGACTGGAAAGGAAGGCAGGAGCCAGATATTGAGGATCTTATGGCAGGGGATTTTCATCGTTATTTAAAGTGCAATGAAAAGCTATTGAATCGTTTTAAGTAGGCTGGATTGGAGACACTGAAGTTTAAAATCTGGAGACCTGGTCCTTAGCTTGTTTGGCTCAGTGGATAATCCTTAACCTGTGGACCAAAGGGTCCCAGAGTTGATTCTAATCAAGGGCATTTTCCTTGGTTTCAGGTTCCTCCTCAGTCAGGGCCCATAGTCAGGGTTCATGCAGGAGGCAACCAATCGATGCATTTCTCTCACATCAATGTTTCTCTCTGTCTTTCTCTCTTCCACTCTCCCTAACAATCAATGGAAAAATATCCTTAGGTGAGTATTAACACAAATAATAATAATAAAATCAAGTCTGGAGACCTGTGTAATATGGGAGATAAATCATGTATCCTGAACTGGGCTAAGGCCAAAGGAGAGGGAGAAAGGAGTCAGATAGCATTTCCTTCGCTTTCCCTATTGTATTTATGCTGCAGGTGCAACTTTCCTAGAAAGTTTCCTGAATTCTGGGGTAAATATTTTCTCTCCCAACCTGCATCTGCAGCCATGAAAAAGGTTTTTATCCATGAAGCCAACTTCTTACAGGCCAGCGAGATAAGTTCATTTTAAATTCATGTTCCAAAGTCTTCTTTGTTTTGGTTAGTTTATTTGTTTTAGACACTGAAAAGTTTAACATTTCACTCAAAATGTTTTTATACATCTTATAGGAGCTCTTTCTTTGGATGAGCCCTGAAATCAGTGTAAAAGTGATATTAGTATACTACTGAGTTGCTTTTTCTTTTCCCCTTGACTTGGTCTGCTAAAGTATAAGTTGAAAGTTGCAGTAAAAAAAAAAAAGTAGCTTGCAATTAATACTTAAGTAAATATAATTACCAGTAAAATTAGACAAGAGCCAACCTTTAATTTTCTAGGTATATGGATCTTATGCTGAGAAACACACCAATGGTTAAAGGAGTCTTCAAATCTTTCCTGTAGCCCATTAAATTTTTCTAGTAATCACATTTTCTCCCGTAACTTGCTGCAGTATTTCATATCTTTAGCACCTCTCCTTCCCACCCAACTCTTGAAAAATTTCAAGTATGATTTTTTCCCCCCCCTCTCATATGTGATGGTGAAAACAGAAGCATTCAGAAAGGAAGTTCTTCCAGTGATCATCTAAATCCTCTCTGGTTTTCCCACCACCACCTTCCCTGCTTCCTCTGATTTCAATGAAGAAAATGTTCCTCCATCTTTCAAAGATCAGTCCCTCCAATGGTCAAGTTTCAATCAACTTTCCTATTGTCTTCTCCAAGATTTTAATTCCACGATTATTCCTCTACTATCACTGCTTCCTCCTCCCCTCCCCCTTCTCCCCCTCTTCTTTCTCCTCCTCCTCCTTCTTCTCCTCCTTCTCCTCCCCCCTCTCTCCCTCCTCTCCCTCCCTCCCTCCTTCCTTCTTTCCCTTTTTCCCTCCCTCCCTCCCTTCCTCCCTCCCTCCTTTCTTTTTTCCCTTCTTCCCTCCCTTCCTTCCTCCCTTCCCTCCCTCCCTCCCTCCCTCCCTCCATCCTGGATAATCTTTCAGCATAAACACAACGTAATTCCCATTTAGGGTAAAAGAGAAGGAGGGAGAGACACCTCTCCTGTTTCATTTCTGCTTCCAGCCACCACCTTTCCTCTCTTCTCTCCATCTTCAAATGGTAATATTCCTGGCAATTATGGCAGAATCCATCTATTCCTGGGATAGTAACTAACTTTATTCATCCTTTACCCAGTCATAAAATATTTACTTTTGGAGATGTGACTATGTTTTCAGATCACAGTAATTAAGGCTGCCTTACAGTCTTAAAATGGTAAAGACCTCTGTGGCAAGGTGTTTGATCTGTCCACTTCTGGAAACCCACTAGCCCACGGATATTAAGCACAGTCTCCAATAACAGATCCCTCTATAATAAATAGTATAGATTCTAGCTGCCTTATTCACTTGTCCCATTTTCAAAAGGTGAGGAAGAGGAATGATAACTTTGGTTCTCTTGAAGATTCCAAAATGCCTGAAAGTTACCCATTATCACTAGGTCTTATGAAAGATGTTTCAGGCAAGGACTCTCCTACACATATAAATAATATTGTATCATTTACCAGGCTCTTAGAATAATCTTCCTTCCCCAAAATATCATGCCATCCAGCTCTAAAATCCTATATAATAAAAGGGTAATATGCAAATTGACCCTAAAGACCGAACAACCAGGAACTCGTTGCTATGAGACACACTGATCACCAGGAGGCAGACGCTCAATGCAGAAGCCCCCTTTGGTGGCCAGTTTGCTTCCGCAGTGGGAGTGCTGGTCAGCCAGAAGCTGGCTCAGGGCTGGCCAATGCAGTGGTGGTGGTGGGAGCTTCTCTTGCCTCTGTGGCAGCACTAAGGATGTCCAAGTAATGGCTTAGGCCTGCTTCCCTGGGGAGAGGGCCTAAGCCATTAGTTGGACATCCCCGAGGGCTCCTGGGCTGCCAGAGGGATGTCTCACTGCCAGCTTAGGCCCAATCCCCTAGGGAGTGAGCCTAAGACTTCAGTCAGACATCCCCCAAGAGGTTCCAAATTGTGAGAGGGCACAAGCTTGGCTGAGGGATGCCCCATGGGCCTCTAGTCTATATAAAAATTCATATCTGAGTTAACACTTTGATGTGATTTTACTAAAATGTAAGTCATGCCAATTCTTTGGCTATTGATGTGTTATAATATTTACATCTTTAGTTAGTAGATATTATTTTCTTTTTAATTTTGGCCCTGATGAGAGAGCCAAAGATAGACTCATTGTCTTTGGGTTACTAGTTATGTAGGTAAAAGACAATTATGTATTAGCAGTTGATGAAAAATAAACAGCATAGGCCAGCAATTTTCAACTTGTGTGCTGACAGAATTTTTAAAAGATGTAATACCTGACTAGTCAGGGCCACTGACTTATTTTCTCTTCAATTTATCAAAAAACAAAAAAACAAACAAAAACCTACAATAGTCAATACAACAATAGGTATCCAGTTTGAATCAATAAAAAAATTAAACCTATATTTTTCTCAGATGGAGAAAAATATATTTTTAAGTGTGCTGCAGAATTTGAGTCATTAGTGTATGTATGTATCGCGTTAGATGAAAGAGGTTGAAAATCTCAGGCATAGGCAATAGTTAACCAGATAACCAGATAAGGGCAGAAATGTTACTAAATTGGTTTGGGAAGGCCTCACAGAGTGAGCTGAGATGGGATTTTTTTAAGTGAAAATATTAAAGGAAACCCGACAGTACCTTAGTTTCAATTATTTTATTAGATTGAGAGATCCAGGTGAAATGATATTCAGTACAAGTACTTTTGGGAGAGGAGATAAGTAACCCGGTCAAGAGAACAAGGAATCCTCAAAGAATACACCTCAGTAGATATCAGTCATCTATTACAGATTAAGCTCACTCCAAATGCATTAAAGGATCTTTATTGCCTGCAGTTTTGCTGCTCTTACTGTCACTTGCATGTTTAATAGATGAGATAAATTGGGACTCCAATTGAGTGAATGTTTCCCACGCTTCTAATAAAAGAAGGTGGTGGAACCAGGATGGGAATTGACATAATCAGACTTCACCCCTAAGGTCTTGTCAGTGACCTCATGGTGTCTCCAGCATCAGCCAGTGGACCTCCTGGGTGGAGTTCCCAAAGGAGGAAAGGAAGTGCAGACAGCACTGCAGGGTAGTGAGGTTCAGAGAAAGATAAAGGGAGTATGAGCCCTACCCAGTCAGCATGACTCAGTGGTTGAGCATCAACCTCTGAACCAGGAGGCCAAGGTTTGATTCTGGTCAGGGCACATGCATGGGTTGCAGGCTGGATCCCCAGTGTGGGGCGTGCAGGAGGCAGCCAATCAATGATTCTCTCTCAACATTAATGTTTCTCTCTCTCTTTTCCTTTCCCTTCCACTCTGAAATCAATTTAAAGAAAAAAAAAATTGTTTTGTTTTTAAAAAGAAAGAGAATGAGCTGAATCTGATAGTCAAATCCACCAGCACTGCCTTGAGGGGCTGGGCAGCACCAGGAACTAGGTGATTTACCTTCTCAGGACATACCTGAGGCGATGTGGCTTCAGGAGGGCTGGCAGCCAAGAGCAGGCTAGCCAGCATTCCTGATAACCATGGGAATAGGGTGCCTGCCAACTTTCCATCATCTCCTGTCTCTAGATAAAACAAAAACTGCCTTACTGAATATTAGAGAAAAGTCCACAAGATGAGCTTCTTTAAAATCTCTGGGATTTAAACAATATCTTCCCATTGGTAAATTTCAGCTGTTTTTCCAAGTTAAAATCCAGTTCTCACTCTTTAACATTTTCCTTAGGGCTTTAACGTACATTTGAAAAACAATATTAATGCAGTATTAATATGGGGAAATTGCTCCTTTTGGGGTAAAATAGATTTTGTTTGGATCGTTTTCTTGTCTTGTCAATAAAACATTAAAACCTTGATGCTATGTTTACTTTAAAATATTCTAGACTTTCCAGTTTTGGTATTCTGTAATCTGAATAGGGAATTTTGATTTATGACTTAATTTGAATAAGTTGAAGGGAAGAGGCATATTAAAAAAGAATAAACATTGTCTTATATCTTCACTGGATTTTTAAGTTCTTATTTAAAATGATATTAGTAATTTTTCCTTTTTAATGACAGTTTAGTGTTAATTTTTCTCATCTTCTAAAACTCAGTGAGTTTGGAAATCCCCTTGATCGTAGCTATGACTAATTTATTTTTAATTGGATACAGATATTGCTTAACGTCCTCTAAATTTGGCAGTTTTCTACCATTCAATGCAGCAGTCTTCTTGTGAGAAAAAAAATATTTATTCCAAAGTGAAAACAGGTTTCTTGGTGGGTGTTCTAGTGTATTTGTCACTTGCCTGTTCTTGATTATTTTGGCACTAAATGTATCTATTTGACTTCATAGAAGATTTTGAAACTGTTATTGTACTTGAGTGTTCTTTCTCAACATCTTCAAGTTAAACTTCAGAATTTTGCTTTCTGCACATACTAATGTAAGGAAACAGCATCACGTTCAATTGGAAATACATCATTAGATTGTGAATATATTTATGCTGGTTATTAGCTTATTTGTCCTATCTAATAAAAGGGTAATATGCAAATTAACCGTCACTCCATCCCAAAGGTGGTGGCACCCATAGCCATAAGATGGCAGCGCCCAGTCCTCTCAGCCCTGCTGAGTCCCCCAGTCCTGGGACTGGTGACCAGTGAAAGCAGGTAGTGTGAGCGGCCTGGTGGAATGCTTGATTTATCACTGCAGTGACAAGAAAAGCATTCCACCAGGGCCACAATGGCCAGGCCAGGGTGCACCTGGGCCTCTGGGTTGCAGAGAGCCTCTGGGCAGTGGGCAGCAGCTGTGGAGTAGCCAGGCCCCGCAGAGAGCTACTGTAAAGTGATCAGACGTCCTGCTTTTGGTGGGACAGTCCCGATTTTTAACAATTTATCCTGCATTCCACAGCGTTTTAAAAAAGTCCCGATTTTGGCAAAAATCTGGACTTTTTTAAAACGAAACGGGATGCGGGACAAATTGTTAAAAATCAGGACTGTCCTGCCAAAAGCGGGACGTCTGGTTATCTTAAGCTGCTAGCACACAAATTTGTGTGCAGGGCTACTAATGGAAATATAATGAAGCTAGGCTTTGAAGGGACCATTTAAATTGTGAATGAGCATATAGATTAGGTATTAATATTCGCATTTTTTAAAATGAGGTCATTCTGACTCAGACAGGTTGAGAGATATGTCTAAGGCAAACATGTCGAACTCAAAGGCTAAATAATATGGGCCAAATAAAGGAGGCATGTGGCCTGTGGGCTGCACGTTTGTCATGCTTGGTCTAAGGCCACACAGTTAGGGACAAATAAAACTTGCTATCTGGGACCACCACTCATGCTCATTCAATTAGCCAAATGACTTCTTAAAATTTTTTCCTTTGGGTGCCTGAAATTCAGAATATCCCAAATCAAACACGTGACCTTTCATCCTTTGGGTTAGATGTCTCTTAGTTACAAATCAAGAACCTGAGTCATCCATACTGCTCCCTCTTCCTCAACCACCCCCAATGCATTTATTCCATGTTCTGGCAATTCTATTTCCAAAATGTCTCCAATCCATTCACTTCTCTTCATCTCTGTCACCACAATCCTAATGTAAGTTCCCATTATCTTTCTGCTGAGTGAGATTATTAAAATAGCTAATGTGTCTACTGTCAGCCAGTCATGCATCTCTGCAATGCGATATCACATTAAATCTGATAATATGGCCAGCTGCTAGCAACTTCCAAAATTGTCCTGTGAATCTCCTTATCAGCTCCTTATCAATCTCTTCAGCCTCACCTTGCTCGCTTTGCAGTAGACTCAGTGACCTTCTATCTCTATTTGTACTCATCCCTATTCTACTCAATACATGGTCTGGGTTTTTAATATTCTCTCCTTTTTGACCGAGTTAATATAAACTCATCCTTTGACTTTCCTCTTAAATAACACATCCCATGGCATCCCGCTGACATACCTAACTAGATTAAATCTAGCCAAAACCGGTTTGGCTCAGTGGATAAATTGTCAGCCTGCGGACTGAAAGGTCCCAGGTTCGATTCCGGTCAAGGGCATGTACCTTGGTTACAGGCACATACCGAGTAGGGGGTGTGCAGGAGACAGCTGTTCAATGATTCTCTCTTATCAATGTTTCTAACTCTCTATCCCTCTCTCTTCCTCTCTGTAAAAAATCAATAAAATATATTTAAAGAAAGAAAGGAAAGAAAAAAAGAAAGAAAGAAAGGAAGGAAGGAAGGAAGGAAGGAAGGAAGGAAGGAAGGAAGGAAGGAAGGAAGAAAGAAAGAAAGAAAGAAAGAAAGAAAGAAAGAAAGAAAGAAAGAAAGAAAGAAAGAAAGAAAGAAAGTTAGTTCTAAGCTCTCATGGCACAATTTATCTTTTTCTTGAAGTACAAGTACCATTTAATTATCCCCTTTAATTATCAATATAACTCCATGGAGGTGGCTTCATTATGTTTATGTTCTATCATTGAGGGATCTGAGGAGGTTTTAAAAATTGCTTAGGATTAGAGAGATAATAAGCAACAGAATTAGGAAACAGACCTAAGCAATCTGACTTCCAAGTCTGTGCTCTTGATGCTGTAGCTGCCTCTACCTATTTGCCAAATGGATGGATGGACAGACAGATGAGTAGGCACATGAGTTAAAATTAGCAGTTGGTTTTGTGTATTTGAAAAAAGAAAGAGGAGGAAGAAAGCCCATGGTAGGTTAGCAGTGGCAATCAACTGTTTTGATCATAGGTAAGATTAATGGAAAAAATCTGAAAAGCAAATCTTCAAGCTTGGAACTGAAAGAGAAGTTTACAGCAATTCTAAGAGCATGACCTATGGGATTGGGAATGCAATGCTGAGAGTATTTTGGAAATGCCGTGAGACCCCTCAATTTCAAGGATTCTGTCAGTTATGTTCTCCAAATGAGTTTTGCAAAACTTTCTCACATCATCGCTTTACATGACTAGAATTACTTATTCTAATTTGTAAATCCCTCTGAAACATTTCATTTTCATATCATAGTATTGGGCCAATACAGTGTTGTATGGCTCTCTTGAGTAGACCTCATCTGTGCTCTTTTATATCAACTAACTATTTATTGATCATTGAGAGTTCAGCAATTTCATTTTATTACTAATTTCTGCTTGAAACACAAATCAGCATTACTAATTATGCAGAATACAGATTTGGAAGCCAATTGCTCTAAGGTTATAATGCTTTTGACAGTAACTATTTTTTTCTAGAAATTTTCTTTTAGTCAACACATTTTCTTTTAGTCAACACATTTTCAAAGCATCATTTTGGGAGATTTCACTAAGACAAACAGTCAGCATGTTTAAATAATAATAATGTAAATTATACACAATATAAAAAATTGAGCCTCTAAGAAATAGTCATGACAAAGTAAAACATTTCAGATTCTATAAAGCCTGTTCTTAGAGATTTATTTATAAGTACATAGGTGTTCCGTAAGAAACAAGAGTGAGTCTGTAGCTACATCCATGAAATTGTTTAACTTGAGCACTGGGTATGGTGTCAGAAGCTCTATCTACCCTTACATCACACAGAATGGGACAGTATGGATTTCTCTCTCTCTTTTTTTCTCCTTTTAAACATGGTTATGACAATGTAAACTTATATGACTTTGATGATTTCTTAAATGAGCTTTTATACCTAGGCTGTCCTGGCTCTATTTTATGGAAATTCTTTTAAAAAAAGAACAAAAAAACTTTTTTTTAATTGGTTGTTGAGAGGGAGGGGGCGGGGGGGAACATCTACTTGTTGTTCCACTTATTTATGCATTCCCCATTGGTTGATTCTTGTGTGTCCCCTGCCCAGGGATTGAACCCAAAACCTTGATGCATGGAGACAATGTTCTAACCAACTGAGATACGTGGCCAGAGCCTCTATGGAAATTATTGAGAGGAAAAATATCTTGAAAAAGGAGTCTTAGAAAATATATTCTTGTAACAGACTTGTTTATTTGTTTTTTGTTGTTCTTGTTTGGGTTGATGGGGAGTGATAGAGGGAAAAAAAGAATAAATCTGTAATACTATAAAAAATAAATTAATGATGAATAAAATTATTCTTTTACTCAAAAGCATAAATATCTACTACTGTAAATATAAATTAATAACAAAGGCTGATAAAAGCAGATGTGTTGCCACTTTTCAGCTATGTAACCTTGAAAATGTTACTTGATTCTTTTTTAACACTTCTCCTGTGTAGAATGAGAGTAAATGCAATACCAACTGCATGGAGTTTTCCCATGGGCTGAATTGATTGTAAAGAAGTTGGAAGAGTTCCTGGCTTAATACAAGGACATAATCAATGCTAGTTCTTATCATTGTTAAATGTTAATTTCAGCACATAGGTCATTTGTTCAAAGAGTTTCATGGTATCCCATAATCTTCAAGTCAAACTTTTCTGTCTTTCAAGAGAATCTAGTTCTTGCCCTTCCTGTCTAATAGATTACTCTCTACAAATACAAGCAACATGCCCTGGTAAGATTGTCTCTTCACTGACCTGTAAATACCTTATACTAATTACTTTCAGTGTACCTCTTTTAAAAACTCCTGCATACTCTAATTAATTAATATCCCCTTATTGAGTTTATTGATATCCCTTATGAATCATAACGAGGATTTTTGCATATTTCTCATTTTATTAACAATATGGTGCACATATTTATAAATATATTGACATTTAAATTCCAATTTGATTATTTTATAATTTTCCAAATAATAATAATTTGAAGCTTATCTCAAAGTTTAACATGTGGAGAATTGTTGTCAATAATTTAAGAAAATGAGTTTCAATTTATCACTAACATATTGAAATGTCCTCAAATGTGGTTCAATGAAACAAAACAGTATAGAAATTCTCATCAAAACATACAACAAAGGTAAAGCAGAAAACCCATTGGACAGAAGGATGACACAAAATATGCATATTTTTAATGTATTAAAGGCCAATAAGAAAAATCAAACACTAACTAGAAATTTGTAAATATAACATTTGATTATGTCAAATTAACTATTTCTAGCAAAGCTGATTCTATACACTGTGTGGCCAGATTATTATGATCTCTGAACACATAATGATCTGGCCACTCAGTGTATATCCTATATAATAAAAGGCTGATATGCAAATTGTCCCCTCTACCAGGAGTTCGACCAGCAGGCAGGCTGGCCAACCGCCCATGACCCCTCCCCCTGGCCAGGATGGCTGGACCCCACCCATGCATGAATTCATTCACTGGGCTTCTAACACACACACACACACACACACACACACACACACACACTGAGTGGCCAGATTATTGTGCGTATATATTAGAGGCTCACTGGGTCTGGCCAGCCTGGCCAGGGGGAGGAGACATGGATGGTTGGCCAGCCTGCCTGCTGGTTGAACTCCTGGTCAAGGGGGCAATTTGCATATTAGGCTTTTATTAGATAGGTTATACATTGAGTGACCAGATTATTATGCATTCAGAGATCATAATAATCTGGCCACTCAGTGTTTATTGATGGTAAAAATAAATTTAAATTAGCCAAAAATAATACTGAAATTTTTTATATTATTTATCAAAGATGTCAAAGGATTCATAACTTTCAATGCAGTAATCCCATTTCTAGTATCCTAACCTAAGTAAAAATGAAAAGATATAGGAATTAAATATATCTGTAAGTATGTGCACCATAACATTAAAACAGTAAAAAATAAAATCACCATTCTTGTTCTCCAACTGGGCAACATTATTAGTCAGTATAGGGGTTTTATTTTCAAATAATGGCTAATGACAGGAGAAAGTGCTTGCAAATTTGCATGATATGACAATAGCCAGGCAGCTCAAAATTATGAAAACTTAATGTCACTTTCAAACCATATGTCACCCTCTCAAGAAACTAAACAAAACTATCAAAGACAGTAAAGGTATAGGACATTTTAATTAGCAGTGAAACAGGGAACAGCATCAGACACAAATGTCAAGGATTCTTGACTAGTGTGTTACAGATGGAGACAGATTGAAAGACAGACTCATACTACTCTGTCCAAGAAAATGATGCAGAATGGCAGGAAGTATTAAAAAATTCTGGCATAACATCAGAGCCATCCCTGTTTCAGAGAAAAGGTGAATAGTCAAGAGTTTTTTGCATGAGCAATGAGGACCTTGACTTGGGGTTTCTTTATTTGCTCTGGATTAAACATAATCAGATGCAGCACCTGTGGACTTTTTGAAATACTTGAGGAAAGAACAATGGGACTGCACTTCTTTCTCAGGATTCTTCTCTCAGTAGAAGACCAACCTGGATGTAGTAGGAGAAAATGGACATGCTCTTTATCCTCCCTAAGTCTCCATTTCCTCATCTGTGCCTTGGGAACAATAGTTGTGCCTTCCTCAGGAGGTGGTGGGGATGAAATAGGTAATCCTAAGCTATCTCCCAGGGTTTTGAAGATCATGACAATTATAACTGACAGTCTGGAAGTGTGAATTTTGAAGGTATAGTGATCCACGGGATTAGAGATATGGAACTAGTAAGGTTGGGCCATGGAGACTTGCCTGCACTAGTTGTGCCCTGTGGGGAAATTAGAGCAATAAGGCTAGGCAGAAGAAGTTGAAATTTAAACTAGCTGCTATTAGGGTTTCATGTGAAGCTTTGAAGATGCAATGATAATTCAGAAATCACAAACCAGACATTGGGTAGGAATGGACTATCCTTGAACAGGGGCCTAACTATAGGGGTTTGGGGATGGGGCTCCTTTTGGTCCAGGGCACCTCCAAAGAAGGCTTATGCAGGAGTACAGGCTCTTCAGTCTAGGCTGGAACTCAGAGCATCCACTACAAAAGATGCTGAGAACCCTTTAGCCACATTGATGTTTCTCTGTTTCTCTTGCTTCTCCCTTCCACTCTCTAAAATCAATAAAAATAAAACAGCAAATACTTCCTGAGCATGGCCTGACATCGAGGTGCTGCATTGTCCAGTGTGATGAGAATTCTACCACTGGAGAGCTTTGTGGGGAGGGGATCCTCCATGCTACAGTCAGAGAAGAGCTCCATACTAGGTTGAAAATTAGAGGAAGAGAGACCTTGCTGTGCTTTCTGCTGAGCCTGCAGAAGCTAAAACCCTCAGAGATGTGTGGCTCTTCACTCAGAGAACTTTAAGCCAACTCCTTAATGGGTTCCTATGTGATCTATGGTTGGAGGAGATTTTAGAATATTTCATCTGTTATAATATTGTCAGGATGAAAATTTGATATTTAATGTCAAAAAGTAAATTGAGTTGTAGGATAAATCAACACAGTGAATATCTCAATATATTAGCTTTTTAACTAATCAGAAGATTTAAAAAAAAACATTTTTTATTGATTTCAGAGAGGAAGGGAGAGGGAGAGAGAGAGAGATAGAAACATCAATGAAGAGAAACATTCATTGGCTGCCTCCTGCATGTCCCCTACTGAGGATTGAGCCTGAAACCTAGGCATGTGCTCTGACCTTGAATTGAATCAGGGACCCTTCAATCTTGCAGTCCAATGCTCTATCCACTGAGCCAAACCAGCTAGGGCTCAAAAGATATTTTAATATGAAGATTGGTGGATATCTATATACATGAAAGAATGTTTTTATCTGTTTATTTTTTGATACTACACACACACACAGACACACACACACACACACACACACACCTACATAAGCACACAAAAGTGAGATGAGTTTTCATAAAATTTATTAAAATAGGTTATGCTTATTATCAGTAGGACCATGGAAAAGAGAATGGTGATTTCCAGAGAACTCCCGAAAAGCAACAAGAACACCAATTGCAAAGGTGATTAGCAAATGAGTTATTTCTCTTGTTTGGATGCTCAGTGGTAGCAGTGATTTATTTGTTGAACGTTAGTTGGGATAGCTGTTTGTTAACTGTTTTCAGAATCAAGATAAACACTCCTTAACAAAAGAGCCAATCCAATTTCATGGATGTTATGCAAGTTTTCCCTACGCTAGAATAAAACATAATTCACCAAAGCCATATTGGCATAGTAAACACAATTTTAACACATTAAGCACCCAGCCTGTTTTGTCTTCTGGACAGAAAATATAGTGTCAGTCACCGGTGACTGACTAGGCACTTAACATGTTAAGCAATGATCATTTGTATTTAACTTTATAATGCTATTTAAAAAAAAGAATTTTCATGTGAGAATGAAAACCGTAGTTTTTTTTTTTTGTTTGTTTTGTTTTTTTAAGTTAAATCCTTAGAATACCAAACTTTAAACAGAGATTAGAACATATTTCAAAAAAGTAAATTTTCAGCAGGACATCTTGAGAGATATTATACAATAATGTCTTTAATGGTTTTTGGTGTTGCAAAAAACATCACTCCTCTTTTTAAAATACAAGATTATCTTGGCCTGGCCAGTGTGGCTCAGTTGATTGAGTGTCATCCCATACACCAGGAGGTTGCTGGTTGATTTCCAGGCAGGGGTCAGGGCAAGTGCCCTGGTTATTAGCTCCATCTTAAGTAGGTGGCATGCTGGAGGTAGCCAATTGATTGATATTTCTCTCTCAGCTATGTTTCTCTCACTCCCCCATCTCTCTGAAATAAAAAGAAAACATTATTTTTTTTAATTAGCTTTTTCCATAGGTGAATCATGGATACCAAAATTATATATTCCATATATCTACACAAAGTCTGAAAATTTGAGTTTAACCAAAGAATTAGATAATTTTAACCATATCTGGTGCACCCATCTAGGTGCTGGGAACATAGAATAAAATGAACAAAGCAGAAGTTCAGATTCCACAAAGATTAAGTTCTGTTTGGAAGACATATGCAATAAACAATCTTTTAAAAATGGACACATTTCTAGCTCCCATATTTACGCAAAGAGTGCTGATGTGTTTTTGAAGACCTCTTGTTATGCAATGCACTGTGACCCTCAGTTTTAAGGTGGTGAACCTACTTACTGACCTTTCATACAGGCAGTACCATGATGAACATGCATGTTTAGAAGTATGGAACACTGCCAACATTCAGATATAAAGTGCCAGGTAGCTGGGAGTGAGGGGGTGAGGGTGGGATGTTCTGTGCCAATTTCTTAGCAATTGATTATATACACAATAAAGCATGAGTGGTTTTCTCTGGAAATCTGTGTAAAATTATGAAATCCCACTCCACTTATGGGAGTGAGTCACCACTTGTACATTGATTCTATGGCTGCATCTTGATGGGAAGAGAGTCCATCCTTTATTAAGTGCAAGCCCTGTAATGCACCGCTGAAACAAGATAAAAGAGGGCTGTCACCGCGATCCAAACACACACACAGAAAAATTCCAGTGCTTCAGAGTCTGCACCAAGTAACTGCGCAATAGAAGAAAGTGTTGACTCCAATGTATATCAAGTTCTCTTGCTAATCAAATATGCAAATGCATGTTTAGTTGACATGAGGAATGAAGTGAAAGTTTGCAATGCAAGCAGGTAATTTCTCTGAGGGGCTCTTAATCTAAAAATTCAGACAGTCCAATTTTCACATTCAGAGGAAATGTGTATGCCAGTTCTTCTTCAAATGGAAGGATAGAAATTGCATCATTGGTGCTGTGTTCTTTCCTGTGAAACTTTGCATCAGTGTGCATATTTAGAAAGCCAGAATTAACCCTTACATTTAAAAAGAAATAGAGATAAATATATTTCAACATGGCTACCAGTTAACTACTTCTGAATGGGTTGCTCAAATAGGAGATGTTACTAATAAATGTCAGAAGATCTTAAAGTCACTGTATAAGAATTTACACGTTTAATACAAAAAGTTCACTGCAGTTCCCTGAGAAGTAGGCAGTAGTACACATCCTGCTGTCAGTGTTACATGAATATTAACCTTCTCTCTGTCAGTAGTAATTCAAGTTGATTTGATGTCCATGTCTTTCTCTGCTGCTATACGTCAGTTTGTCTTTTTTGCAGGTAGCTCTTGTAATGTAAGCTCCCATTCTGTTTAACTACTATCTTTTCATCAGCATCATGCTTGGCTTGACCCTGAAATCATCCCCTACGCTTGGTGCAGAAAACCTGAGTTATTTTGTTGATGTCTGCTACATGTCTAATTTATACACTCTTAAATTCAGTAAATATTTTCTAAGTGGCTACCATGTCGAAGACAGTCTTCTGGGTGCTGGGATTATAGAATAAAATGTACAAACCAGAATTCCAACTTTCATGAAGCTTACATTCTAGTGGGAAAGTATATATGATAAAGAAGTAAGTAAAATCTATAGCCTGTCAAATGGCAAGTGCTCTATAAAACCAAAGAGGGGGAGAGTGCACCAGTAAGTAGGTGAGAGGAGACTTGTAGTGCAGGTGGTTAGTGAACATGTTGGAAATACAGTGATACTGGAGCAAAGACTGGAAAGAAGAAACAGAGTATGCAGGCCTCTGGGTGAAGGGGGTTCTATATTCAGGAAATCAATGCAAAGATAGCATTAGAAGTGTGTCTGTTGTGTTCAAGGAATAGCAAGAAATAGTTAGCCTGAGTGAAGTGAATGATAGATTTTCTCATTGCTGAGACTAAAGGGGGATAGGGTTTCAGTTGGGAATGAGCATCCGAATTCCATGTTTGGAAGTATTCTTTGTGAGATGTTATTTGACATCCAAATGGAGATATCAAATAGCATGATGTGTACTAGTATATCCATCTGGAGTTAAGGGATATCTCTGGGCTGGAGATATAAATAAGGGAGACTCCCCTGTGTGTGTATGTGTGTGTGTGTGTGTGTGTGTGTGTGTGTGTGTGTGTGTGTGAGAGAGAGAGAGAGAGAGAGAGAGAGAGAGAGAGAGAGAGAGAGACTGAAAGTCATGTCATGAGGTGGGATAAGTGAATATAATGAGAAAGAAAATGGTTCAAGAGCAAATTTTGGAAACTATAAACTGGGGATTTCTAATTGGAATATACATACCCTGGTAATGTCCATGGAACTTTCTAAGAATTCAGGCTGAGATAGTTTTGGGGAAATCAATTTCCATGTTCTCAACATTGTCACAGGTAATCATGGCTAGAATTAATTTACCAGAGACCTTTCAGTTGAGCTCCTAGATGTTCTTATTTCCCATGTTTCCTTTCACAATATTTTATCTTTATGCACTTTATGAACAAATGATACTCTTTTCATACATTGTGAATATTTCTATGTTGTATTGACCCCAGGGGTTAATAACTTTGGATTTCAAACAAAGAGAAATGTGAAAGCATGAATGTCTAATTGGAATCTAAAGACTGAGAACAGATTTTTTTATACACATCATGACATGGTTTCCAATTCTTTTATCACCACGAAATTGGATGAGGTTTTAATACAGTTATTAGCTAAAACATTATTAAAGGTAATTTGTGATGATGAGTCACTTAATTTGGGGGCATGCAGTCTGAAAGATGATCAAAGGACTAAATTTCATTTTTATAAGGAAACCTCTCCTATTCTCAGCTATGTGAATGGAGTTCCTTAGGGAGCACACATACAACAGTGAAAAAGAGGAATATGCATGGAGCAGAGTAACAATACATAATATTTTCTCATGGATACATGAACTACAAAAAAGAAAGCTCCATACAACACATAAAGAAATACAAGTGGTTATATCGAAGAGGAAGACAAAGTTGTGATGGGAAAGGGGAGGCATCCACGTTGCTATGAATGTTGTCTCCCACCTGGTGGTCACATGAGGCTGCATGGTGACAAATTATGAAGTTGTCCATCTCTGGTGAATTTTTCCAAAAGTATATTTTACAATATAATGGCTTAGAATGACACTATGGTAAAATTCTATGATGGTAACACAATAGAAAGAATCATTTAAGGAGATAAAGGAAAAGCTTACAATTTCCTACTGCAAAAGAAAACTGTGTTCATGTACTTTGAGTGGGTAAAGTTATGTATCAATCTATGATAGTTGAATGATTTCACTGGATACATTTATAAGTATGATGGCATGGTTTTATGGAAAATGATTGTGTTTAAAATATGTTGGCATTTAGAACTGTGCAACTATTTAACCTTAACATGAAAATATTTAGTTGTTAACTAAAAAACAAAATGGGCAAGAGATACACAGATAAAAAGTTTGAAGACCCCTGGCTTAGAGGTCAGGAAGTCCAATAAAGGATCCTGACACTGAATTGCCAATAAAATAGAAGCAAAACTGGAAGCAGTGTGTAAAAGGTGTATCTTTGAGAAGGGCATTTTCATCTCTGCTCAATATGTAACACCCTGAGAGTTTAGTTAAGATAAGGACTGAGCACTCACCACTGGATATAGCAACTAGTGATCATAGGTAACTTCACCAAAAGCACTTTGGGGAAAGTTGTTTGGGGGAAAAAGCCTAGTTGAACTGTGTTTAAGCCTCATTCCCCAGATACATGTGGGCCAACCATTTTCACTCTTTGTGTTACTACAGTCATTTGAAATGTCAATAGAGCACATCTTTGGCTTCTTTGGTTGGTGCAATTTTATTATTATTTTTTATTGATTTGAGAGAGAGGAAGGAAGAGAGAGAGAGAGAGAGAGAGAGAGAGAGAGAGAGAGAGAGACATATTGATGTGAGAGATTTGTCAATAGGTTTCTCAAACATGCCCCAACTGAGAATCAAACTCACAGTCTGGGTATGTGTCTGCACGGGGGTGGGAAGGTGTTCCTTAGCCCACCTTGCACCCTGTTTAATTTGGGACATCCTTCTCACAATCCAGGACTGCTGGCTCCTAACCATTCACCTGCCTGCCTGCTTGATCATCCCTAACCACTATACATGCTGGCCTGCTTGCCCCCAACTCCCCCCCCCTCCACTGGACTTCTCACCCCTAGCTGCATCCCCTGCCAGCCTGATCGCCCCCAACTCCCCCCACCCCCACCCCTCTGCTTGCCTGATTGCCCCTAACAGCCTCTGCCTCGCCCCAGCACCAGGGCTTTGTCTGGAAGAACTTCTGGAAAGGCTCCCGGTCTAATTTGCATATTACCATTTTATTAATATAGATTAACACACTGGGAGTGTTTAGTGCAGTTACTCTGTCCTTGTTCTGCTACTGTGTAGAGAGCCTGGAAAAATGACTCCTATGTTCAAGAGTGTCTGCAGCAAGAGAAATCACCCTCATATTTGATATGGAGTCTACTGCATTGTAGTCAGAGAGCTGGGGCTTTGAACTTAATGCCATGGCAAAATGGGACTTTTGGACTGCTTTCAGGGGGGTCAAGTATATGTTGCCTGTGGGATGTGTATATCTGGTAACCTGAAGGACAGAAAGTGATAGTTTGTAATGTTGTTCATCATATATTTCCAGCTTTCAGCCTCCTGGGCATGTGGAGAACTATACATCCTCCGCCACTTGTTGAGTGAATTATGTGACCGAATCTGGCCAGTGGGTTATGATGGCAAAGGATGTCATTTTCAGAATGGAGCTTTTCATTGTGGTGTAAGACTCAATGACTAGCCATGTCTGAGATAGTGGCTTCTCCATTAGCCTTAGTCCAGAGAGGGTAGCATGAAGCAAAGCTCAGGGCCAACCCCCAACACACAGGAAGATTAGTGAGAGATAACTTTTGTTGTTATGAACCATTAAGGGATGGAAATTGTTTATTACATTATAATGTAGACTTTCCTTATGGTTATAGGGACAATAAACATATTGGCTTCTGTAATTAAAAAAAAGCATTTCCCAAATTAAATGGTTGAACATTTAATGACTACACTGCTTGAGGATGCATTATGAATCAAGAATTTTATCTTGTTTATTTTTAAAGTGTGTTGGCCTATGAGGAAATGGGATATATTTCCATGTGAAAAGTGGGTTACCTTTTAAATAGGCAATCCACTTACAGTATTTACAGTTACCACCAGTGTGCAATGACTTGGGAACAATGGAAGTTAATGTCGCGTTTTACTTCCCATCTCTCCCCAGGATATTTGGCACTTTTTCTCAATCTTCAGGTTGCTTTCTCAAAACAGCTGGAACTTAATTCTTAAAATACAGAGAAACAACATTGTCCTACAGCTTTTAATTGCCAATTAAGCATGTTTCAATTTATGAATCCCATCTAATATGTGATTTAAAAGGGAGGTTTTTTTTGTTGTGTTTTGTTTTTTAAGATTTTTACAAACTATGAGTAACTCTTCACTTTCATTACCTGAATAGATATGTTTATATGTTTTAATCTACAGGCATAAATAAAAATAAACTAGAGACCCAGTGCATGAAATTTGTGCATGAGTAAGGTCCCTAGGCCTGCCTGGCAACCAGGGCTGATCCAGGCCTTTCAGCTGTCAGCTGGGGCCTTCCTTCCAGCTGCTGGCCAGGGCCTTCCATTACTCCACTCTGCCCCCTGATAGTTAGCACACATCACAGCAAGAGATCGAACTTCTGGTCTCCCAGGAGGTCTCCCAAGGGGACACTTTGCATATTAGCCTTGTATATATGTAGGTATCCTATATAATAAAAGAGTGATATGCAAATTAACCATAACTCTGCTATGCCCATAAGCCATGCCCACAAGCCAATCAGGAGTGAGTATGCATATTAACCCAACCAAGATGGCTGAAGCCACAGAGTGAGCAGAAGGCTTGGGTTTCCCTGGCAATGGAGGAAGCCAAACTTTCTGCACACCCTGGCCATCCCAGGCCTCTACTCAAGGCTATAATGTTTCAATTATAGAAGATAAATAAATTCCAACAAAAATGGCAGCAGCCATGGAGCTGGAGAGAGAGGAGGCTTGAGTTGCCCCTGGTGATGGAGGAAGCCAACCTACTGCAGCCCTGGCCTGCTTTGGCCTCTGCTCAAGGCTACAAACTTTCAATTATAGAAGATAAATAAATCCCAGATACCAGGGCCTCTGCTTGGGTCGCTGGAGTGCATGGCCGGCCTAAAAACCACTAAGGTACCCTAACCCAGGCCATCCCATTCCCAAGGGAACCCCCACTCTGATCTGAACCACCCTTCAGGGAAAATCAGCTGGCCCCCTGCACAGATTTATGCACTGGGCCTCTAGTCATATATACTATCATTTATATGATATTGCATGTGGCTCCTTTTGTTATTAGTGGCATACTGATTTATAGATTTATCCCATAATCTATTTATCTCTCTCTCCATGAACTCCCAATTGAAGGAAGACATAGGGCATGCCTCCCTCACCCCTCCACACACCCCCACACACACATTTTATTGAGTTTTAAAGTATCAAATACTGATACTAAGTCAAAAAGTTGAGGGGAAAATAAAGACCCTATTTAGTTAACATAGAAAACCCCATTAGTCCTCCCACTTCTCCCAAACCTCCATAAGGGTGACCACCCTTTTGTACAGTGATTCCTAATGTTGGCTGAACATTATACCATGTGGAGCATTAAAAAATGTTGATACCCAGCACATCCTGAACAATTAAGTATAAATAGTTTGGTTAATGTTATAGTTTGTGTGTCAACTTGACAGGGACATGCGGTGTTCAGATATTTGGTCAAATGTTATTCTGATGTCTCTATAAGGATGATTTTGGATTAGTTTAATAATTGAATTGATGGACGGAGTAAGGTAGATTGTCCTCCCTAATGTGGATGGGCCTCATCCAATCAGTTGAAGGTCTGGATCGAACAAAAACTGACCCTCTCCTGAGCAAGTGGCAATTCCTCCTGTCTTACTGCTTCAAGCTGGAACATTATTTTTTCCTGCCTTCAGACTGGAACTGAAACATCTGCTCTTTTGGGATCCCAAGTCTGCTGACCTTTACATTGGAACACACACTATCAGCTCTCTTGGGTTTCTAGCTTGCAGACTGCAGATCTTGGGACCTGTCAGCCTTCATAATTGTGCCAGCCAACTTTTTATAATAAATCTCTTCAAATAGAAGGATGGATGGATGGATGGATGGATGGATGGATGGATGGATGGGTAGATAGATGTGTAGACGTGATTTCAGGTGGCTAATGAAATACAAGAAGTCATTTTGCTACAGGATGTCATGTTCAAGAGCCAGAGGTGGATCTCTATATTATCTTTCACTCCACTATGATGATCACAAATGTTTAGGAACCGGGTGCCCAGAGTGTTGGTTCCTGGGGTGAAGATGATGTGGAAAAACAGTGAAGATGACATGGAATGGAGTACAACTGACCAAGAATGTTCAGGAAGCATGAGTGAGAAATAAACAACATTATTAAGGGGTGTTTGTAAGATTTTTTTAGAATGTTGTTTACATACACATACAGTACCTGATTATGCCTTTGTATTTATTGTTATTAGAAATAACATATTTTCACATGGGCTATGGTATTGGGTCATAATTGATTTTATGTTGTTTGAATTGGTATTTATTCAAGTTGAATACCAGGAAAACTCCTTTCAATACTTCAAACCTTACTTATAGTTTTGTCTTCCTTGAGTCTTCCCTGCTCTCACAGGATAGTATTATCTTTCTAGTTTCTATCACACAAATATACATATTTTTCTGATCATGTGCATGAAAGTGACTTGTAATATTTTATTTTTATATTGCTTATCCACTAGTCAACAAACTCCCCAACAGGAAGATCCATGTGTCTCTGTCTTGTAGACCAGTACCAAGCGCTTAATATGATCCAATACACATTTGAACTAAATCAAATATTCTCTTAATGTGGACATGGAAATACTTTCAACTGTTTATAATTATTTTCAATATCCTGGGTCATCTTCTGCCAGTGTGGGGAGAAGAGCCAGAAGATGCTGAGCATGGGTCTCATGTCACTGAATGGCGGGCAAGAGTAGATCACTTGGCCTAAATAGTAAGTGTCTCAATGATTATGCAACTGTGGTTAGATTGGTCTATGGGGACTTAAAAGATGCTCTTCAGCTGGATCTCAGCCAGCTGGTGCCCTAGGTATGAACAGGTCTTGGGGTTCTCCAGGAGGTCTCTCTTAAGCTTTCCCTTTCCCGCTACTACGTGAGATAGACAGAAAACCTAGGAAACTGCAGTGTTGTCATTCCTCAGGTCCTGAGATCCATTGCTGGTCCACGTTCTTCTTTCCAGCTCTCTGAGTCCCTTTATCATTGGCTGTTAAATTATCTTCCAGGGCATTAAGTTGTCCTTAGAGGGGAGGTATGGGCCTATATGAGCCTATAACATCTTGTTCCAGAACTGGAGGTCTCCAAGTGCTTTATATAGCTTATTTAATCTATTCAACTCCTTTGAGATTGGATATTATGCAATCTCTTGTTTTCCACATATAGGTTATAGAAGACAAATTAAAATTAATAAGATCCCCGCAAAAACACCAAGGAAGAGGAACATATAAGTGAAACACAAACACATATGTGTACAGGTATTCATACACACACAAAAAATAATTATGACCATGATCCTGAATGTATTTACAGTTATTGTACCTACTTTAAACACAAAATAAATCAATTTGGAATGAATGAGCAAGTTTTTGGAAGTTACTTCACTTTGATATGCTTTTTTTTTAATGACACTAGAATTCACATTTTATTTTTCATTATATTGCTCAGGAAATCATATATGGGAATATTTTTCACTGTGTTATGCTCACAAGTAAGAACACAGCATTATGAGTTACTCTTTCTTACAAAAGAAGATACCACTAGTTAGCAAGACCTATATCAACATTTTTAGGTTTTTAGACATTATATTTGTTCAAACATTAAACTCCTTTGTTTATACTTACAGATTCTTCTTTATATAATGTTTTTACCCTCAAGTTACATGGACTTGTTGTGGAATTTATACAGTGTTTTGGTGGGAAAATATTCCTTTTGTTTAATGTAACTAAGGAGAATGTATCTCAGTCATAGAAAAGAAATGAGGTAATCCTATTAAAGGAGATGAAAGGGTTGACTCAAGTCAGATTATATTCACTCCAGTAATTCTCCATTAAATATTTTAATATTGTTGTTTTGTGTGTTTTTTTTCATTTGTCATCCTCAACTAAAAATAATAACCATAGTGCAAATAGGAACATTAATACATTATTTTACAGTTTATATAAATAGTTTTAGTTTCATTTTGACAAACTTCTTTCATGAACTGGTGAGAGGTCTAGTTCTTTGGACCCTGGCTGGGTGGATTATGATCTTGGCTCTAGCCTTTCCTCCCTAAGTGACCTTGGACCTGTTATTCAACCTTTCTTGGCTTTATTTCCCTCATCCATAAATTAATGTAGGTAAGTTACTCAACTTTTTGTCCCTCAACCTCATCGTCTTTAAGATGATACTGTTTTCAAGGAGGATTAAATGAGGAAATAAACAAAACACTTGCAATAATACCTGCATACAGGAAATAATGGATGTTACTTA
This sequence comes from Pipistrellus hanaki, assembly GCF_964339955.1. NCBI lineage: Eukaryota > Metazoa > Chordata > Mammalia > Chiroptera > Vespertilionidae > Pipistrellus > Pipistrellus hanaki. The sequence continues at coordinate 201,128,810 of NC_140503.1, read as the reverse complement.
TTATCATCTTCATTTTATGCATGGTTCTACAGAAAGCACATGCAAGAAATGGATATTACCTTGTACTAACTTATTTTATATTAAGTTGAAGTGGAATTAAATTTTCTCGATATGCTCTATCACAATTGCATCTTTGAGTTAAAGAAACAGTGTCACTCAGTTGGTTGGAGCATCATCCCATTCATACACACACAAAAAAATAATTATGTGTGTGTATGAATAAAATAAAAAATAAAAAATAAAAATGTCATAGGTTCCATTTTCAGTCAGAGCACATATCCAGGTTGTGGGCTCAACATGAGGTCAGGATATGTATAAGAGACAACTGATTGATGTTTTTTTCTCTCTTTATCTCTCTCTCAAATTAGTAATAATAATAATAAAAAGTTAAAAAATAAATATAGTGGTAAATAACCCTGAGGAAGTCATCACTGCTTGTCACAGTGATGCCACTTTGGAGGTCAGAGCTCTTTACAACATCCCTTCAAGTGTGAACACAACCCTTTAGGAAACTGTGACCTCGTGCATTGAATAACCACCACTTTGGACTAAGGCCACATTGGCATTGCCACGTGTGTGTGTATTCCCAGTGAGCGAAAGATGGTTTTACATATTAAACTTAGCAAATGATTTGATGACAGGAAACACGTTCGGCCCAATTAAGTAAAATGGTACCCCCTTCAAAAAGATTTCCACAATTTTCACTAATAGATCTGTATTACTGCAATAAATTATAATTGTTATGTTTTTAGTTACAACAGTAAAACATTTGTGGAACTGTTTTCTTTATTATATTAAGTGTATACATACTATTCTTGATTTTGACTATAGGCCTGCACAGCCTAAAACACTTATCTGGTCCTTTACGAGAATGTTTGCCACCTCTTGGGCTAAGACACTAATGTGACTCTTTGTATGAGAAAATGGCTTTTTGGCCATTAGGTAGGCATTTACTTTTAACTATATTTTTCCAATAGTGGTTATGAACTGCCTCTGTTTTCCAGATTTGATTTACATCTAAAATATACACTGAGTGGACAGATTATTATGATCTCTGAATGCATAATAATCTTGCCATTCAGTGTTTGTGTGTGTGTGTGTGTGTGTGTGTGTGTGTGTGTGTGTGTTAGAGTATATATATATATATATATATATATATATATATATATATATATATGGCCCCGTGCATGAATTCGTGCATGGGTGTTGTCCGGCCTGGCCAAGGGGGCCGGCCTGCAGGCTGGTCAAACTCCTGGTCAAGGGGACAATTTGCATATTAACCTTTTATTATATAGGATATACACTGAGTGGCCAGATTATTATGCATTCAGAGATCATAATCTGGCCACTCAGTGTATACTATTTAGCTTTGGGATTTACAAATATGTATTTTCAGTTTATGCTAGACTACAGCAAATGTCTTTGTACTTTTAGCATGATACGATGACCCTGTAGGAAAGGTCAGCCTTTCTTCAATCAGCAGATGGAGCCTGCAGAAGGTTTGAGGGGCTCCTGTGCCTTCCCTCTGAAATAAGTCAGAAGCATCTTTTCCTTCTGTGCAAAGTCAGAAGGCACATAATTAGATTTAGTAAGGCAATTAAAAACTATTTATAACTGTATTTCCTTTGCCTCCATGGTTAAATTCTTGCAAATTTATTTTAACCTCATAAAACCATTAACATTTTCCCTGTGTACTTTCCCTTGGGCCTTTAAATGTTAATGAGTTTTTTAACTTGCATCATTGAGTATTAACTATTTTTTTTTTTTTGCATTTTTCTGTTTTGTTCTTGCCCAAGAATCGTCACATATTTAATGTTCAAATGCCACTTGACTCCACCTTCACCTCCGTAATATACTTTTAATTAGATAGAGAACAAGTCCTGCACAGCGCCCTCACATCACAGAACTTGAGATAGTTTATTATGATGTTTATAAAATGGGATTTGGTGTCAGAACCAAACACTGATTCCTGCTTTGCCATGTACTAGTTGTAGGAACATGGCCAACTGAATAAAATGCCTTTGAGCCCCGTTTTCTTAACTGTAGGATGGGGATAAAAACAACCTATAACTCAGAGGATTGTTGTGACAATTAAATGTGATTGTCCAGAGTTTGGAACACAGACATTATTTATTAACTATAGTTGTATTATTACTGAGAACTGGGGAGGATTTATGGTTCAATTGGTCTATCCCAAAATTGCAGACATGAGGAAAACTGAAGCCAGAAAAATCTAAGTGATAGATCTTCGTAGCTTCCAAAGAATTCCCCTTAGCAACACAGCCAGGTTTCACACTTTTTAAAAATATGTACATTTTTATTGAATTTAGTGAAGAAGGGAGAAGAAAAGAGAGAGAGAGAGAGAGAGAGAGAGAGAGAGAGAGAGAGAGAGAGAGAGAGAGAGAGACATCAATGAGAATCAATGATTGGCAGCCTCCTACACACTCCCTACTGGGGATAGAGCCTGCAACTTTGGCATGTGCCCTGACCAGGAACCAACCATGACTTCCTGGTTCATAGCCATGGGCAAGATTTCACACTTTTCTTTTCATTTTTATAAATCCTCATCTGAGGATATTTTCCCATTAGTTTTTAGAGACAGTGGAAGAGAGAGGGAAAGACAGAAATATTGATGTGAGAGGAAGACATCAATTGGTTGCCTTTTGCCTGAACCTTGACTAAGGTCCCGACCAGGGAGGAGCCTGTAACTGAGATACATACTCTTGACAGGAATCAAACCTGGAAACCTTTCGTCCCTAAGCCAATGCTCTATCCACTGAGCAAAACTGGCTATGGCCACACTTTTCATTTTAATTTCACTAAACGCAACAAGATATTTTTTGGCAATGGGAAACCAACTCATTCCTTCCAAAGAGTATTGTGGGATATCATTATTATGAAACCAGTCTTATCCATGTCCACACTTCTGTTCAGGAAATCCTGTAGGCCTGGGCAGGGCTTGATCTTCTGTTCTTCCAGGATAGCCTCAGCCCCACCCTTCCCAGGATTCGCCAGGCCTTCCTACAAAAAGCTACTTGTGCCCTAGCTTATTGGCTCAGTGGATAAAGCATTGGTCTGTGGACAGAAGGGTCCCAGATTCGATTCCAGTCAAGGGCACATGCCCAAGTTGCAGTCTTGATCTCCAGTAGGGAAAATGCAGGAGGCATCCAATCAATGATTCTATCTCATCAGTGATGTTTCTAACTCTCTCTCCCACTCTCCCTTCCTCTCTGAAATAAATATGTGTGAGTATATATATACTATATATATATATATATATATATATATATATATATATATAATATATATATGTGTGTGTGTGTGTGTGTGTGTGTGTTATTTGTCATAGTAGCAGTTAGTGGAAATATCTAATCTAGATTCACATTGCATATATTTAATTTTAAAATGTTCATTTGTTAGTAGCAGTAATGATAAAAATAACAATATTGCCCTTTACTTAATGAGCAACTAGCTCCCTGCCAGACACTGCTGTTAATTTGAGAGATATCATCTTTTCTTATTTAACAAGTTTAATTTTATACACATCTTGTTACCATTAAAGGTTAATTCATAAAAACGTGGTATTTTTTTGCTATTCTAACATCCTTTGCCTCTCATCATCTCTTGCAAATAAATTCCCACTACTTAGCAGAAATATTACAAGTTACATTGCAAATGGAACACATCAAGCATCTTTTAAACCTTTAAAATGTGGCTTATGAACAGTTTTACACAGCAGGGTACCTATTGATATGTTACATATTAGCAGATCTAAGGTCCCTTACGGATAATCGGATATCCTTGATAAAGATGGAGTTGGCATTTTTGCCAGGGAAGGCTATTAGGGGAGTATCTAGAGTGGGGAATTTCACTTTACAAAATATATTTTGAGTCTATCACTCTTAAATCAAACCAGAAACTAGACCAGCTCTGGGAAAACACTCATATTTAACGTATGCATCATGTAAACTGGAGACGTAGCATCTTCATTTTCACAACAAATTATGAAAAGTATCATCCCCACTTATAAGAAATATAAAACGGGAAAATAAGCATAATAAGTGTTTTAAATTGCTGAGAAATAATAGTTGGTGCAGCTTAGATGCTGCTGAGATGGGAGGCTCATTCCACTTCTCATGGTCATGGCTTTGGAATAGGAGCCTAAGCTCTGGCTGCCTCTGTGGGGCTGAACATAAAAATATTTTGGTGCCCCCTAGAGGTTATCCGGAGAGTGTTTAATGCTAGTGAACTGAAGCCAGCCAGTTCAGTAGGTGTCACCTATGCTACATTACAGACTTGATTCTCAGTTCAGGCTCAGGTACAGCCTCAGAGAAGCTTCCAGAGAGCAGTGACTCTCAGACTTCAGTGAGTATTAAAACCACTTGCAGGACTTGTTAGGACTCAGATTTCTGATCTTCACCCCCTGACTTTGTGGTTATGTGGGTCTGAGGTGGGGCCTGAAGATTGGCATTTCTAACTACAGTCCCTGGTATTTCTGAGGCTGCAGGTCCAGGGCCCACAGTGTGAGAACCACTGCCCTAGAGAATCATCTCCAAATTGAAGCCAGTTGCAGAAGCTGGTTGGGTTTCAATATCCTTGGGGCGCTGGTGCTGGGGCTATTCTCTCTCCCCTGCTCCCTTTAGATGACCATATACAGTCATAGCAGTATATCTTCTGCTAGAGGAGCCATTTCTGACCAAGTACAGATATATTGACCTCTGGGAGTTCCAGAGGCTCTATAATAGGGTTGACTGTAGGAGAACCAATTGGGATTTGAGATCAGAAAACTCAGATTCTGATTTTAGCTCTGCATTGAATCAGACCTGGCCAAAGACCAGCACCTTCACTTGAACTCAAATAAAATAGCAGCTATCTGGAACTACACTGTGGTTTTAACCCTATCCAATGGCTTGGCACTTAGGAGGAGTAAAAATAAATTTGGTTCAATTTTAATCTTTAATGACCTGAGGGTTCCATATCTATCTTGTCAATATAGAGGTATTATGAAAAATTCATAATTAACCTGGACATCTTTTGCAACAATGCAAGATCATAGCATGAAAGCAGTTAAATCAACAAAATTATTCTGTAAGTTTCCTAAATTTGATACTAATATTGTTATTTACCTTTGTTTTAACTCTCATTTACCTGTTTCAGTAATTCTCATCTCTTTTCCCTCTTTATATCCCAATTTCATGAACTCTTTATTTCCAAAGAAAATGCAAATAGAGAAAATGTGTTGCTCTGTATTTTCTTAAAAACTGTATGAGTTCTTAAGTGTCTAAATTGTTTTCTAAATTACTTTAGTAACTGGAGTAGTTTTTTGTTTTGTTTTGTTTTTTTCCCTCAATGTAATAGGAGACTTGAATGTTGACTCTAGTGGATTCCACTTCTGGTTAATCCAGGTTAGGATTTATGGAGACCCCATGTGGTGACAAGAGGCACCACAAAAAGGCTTCCTTCAGGAGAGGGGACAGAGTCAAAGGGAAACTCAGAACTCATTTGGGAGCAACATAGAATTAAGACCTAGAACAATGGTAGTGAAGCAATGGAAGGCCTCTATAAAACACATTGCAATAATTCTGAAGAAACAATACACACTATTTGTAAAAATGAGAAATCTGGTCACTCATGTAGGAATTTCCCTTTATTATCTGAAAAGTTGCTGACTCAGAGAAATTAATGTGCCATGTCTCTCATGGATTAGTTGCAATCTTCCTGATTTTTCTTAATGAAATCCATTGGACATACCTTTTTTATTTAAATTTGCATCAAATTATACTGTGTTTTTATAGGCCTTTTGATTTCAATGCTACTTTCAGCACTTTTCTCTGTTGTACACAGAATGAAAGCAAGCCAGAGAAAGAATCGAACTTGAACTTATGTCTGTGACTTGCCTTGTGCAGTGATGCACATAGCATTATTTGTGAACTAGAGGCCCAGTGCATGAAATTCATGCAGGGGGTGGAGGGATGTCCCTCAGCCCAGCCTGTGCCCTCTCAAAGAGCAGAATCCCTTGTGAGATGTTTGTTTTGGGGAGCGGGCTAAGCTTGTAGTCAGACTTCCTTAGTGCTGCCATGGATGCAAGAGAGGCTCCTGCCACTGTGGCTGCAATTGCCATCCATGAGCCCGGCTCAGAGCTTCTGGCTGAGCAGTGCTCCCCACTGCATTGAAAGTCTGCTCTCTGGTGGTCAGTGCATGTCATAGTGACTGGTCATTCTGCAGTTTGGTCAATTTGCATATTAGCCTTTTATTATATAGGATATTGGAATATAGAATATATGTTTTTGTTTTGCAAAAAAAGATAGAGAAATGATTCTATGAGGTGGATAAAGTTGAACATAAATCATCTTGTTGCTAAGAAAGTATCAAAATTGTGGAATTAATGAATTTAGTGTGGTAGTAAACATATTTCAGTGAGCCATATGATTCACTGGTACAGACTAAAGAAAATTCACTGGGAATAGAAGGGGATAGAGAGGGATGGGGAAAGTTTTCATCAATGATAGGTACTTGTTCTTTATCTCATGTTCCTTTAAAGAAAATGTGAATATGGCCTGCACTTTCTCCTTCTTAAGAACTTGAAGCTAAAATCTAGGAAAAATGATAGTTAATACATGTCTGGAATTCTCTAAAAGAACCAAGCAATGTAAATGTATGGCATTAAACTGAGTATCTTAAGAGTACCTTGTCTTTGGAAATGTCCTCAAAATGCCCTTAAAGTTTTCGAGGGCAGGCAAAATGACTTAGGGAGAGGTAGCCATTATAAAAAGACATTTTGCTTAGACACAGACTATATTCAGTGAAGGCCTGAGGTGGGGCCTGGAGTGGGAAAAAGGGGGGCCATGGAGGGAAGACATTTTGAAAAACATAAGTAGGAAAAATGTTAATGAGGATAATGGAGAAACTTCATATTGAGTATATTGTGATAAAGAAATCAGTCAGTTTCAGAGTTCTTACTATGTGTCCAGCCTATTGTTAAATGTTGGACATAAGAAGGGAAATTGACAGATCCTATTTCTTTCAAATGGGTGACAGATAATTATACAAATAATTATCACACTGTGAAATTAGCATTAGACTGGGGGCTTGCCCAAATTCCCCTGACAGCCCTGATGGAAATGGGACAAAGAAGGGTTAGGTGAGGCATTTAAATTCATGCGAAGTTATTGACGGATTTATATGTCAACAAACCAATAGTGACATTGGTTTAGTTGTGGCGGGAAGAGGGGTGGGGAGCTGGAGGGGGGCAGCAGTTGCCAGACAGACAAGCATCACATTAGAAAGACAAAAAGAAACCAGGAAATTCTCTTCCAAGACCTAGTGTGGGGAAAATAGCCATAACTTCCTTCTGGTACACTGTGCTTTGCTAGGAATTTATTTTTTCCCTCGTAATTAAAATCACACTTATACTCAAGCCCTTAGAATTTTGTGAGCATATTATATACTCAAGACATCAACTGGGCATGGCATTGTCAATGTGTGATTATGAGGAAAGGGTTAAACGGAAGGGGGTGTTTCAGACATGGGAAGGCTGGATAGGGGGTTGAAAAAGCACCATTTTCTGACTTGCAAAAACTCTGAACTTTTAAGCTCCCCAAAATACACGTGTGTGTGCGTGTGTCTCTTGTGTCTGTGCGCGCAGGCAGATCTATTTCGGTAGGATTTTAAAAACCATTTTTTTTTTTAAATCATGCTCTCTCCGTATTGCTGCGCCGCAAACAGGGAGCAGCCCCCTTAGGATCGCATGGCCAGAGCTGCAGCAACAGCACCGACTGGCAGCGTTGTTTACGCTGCTCTCCCTGCCGTCCTCTCCCCATTGCCCCCGCGGAGCCACCATCCCCGAGCCCCGGGCACCTCTGGGGACCTGGAACTGGGGGGGCGGAGGCCTGGGAACCCAGATCCCCCAGAAAACTTTGCTAGGGCTCCAGTCACAGTGCATGGGAACGCGCCGCCTCCACTGGGCGCCTGGCTTGGCCCTACCTCCGGGGCGAGGTGCGGGCTCCGGGCGCAGCCCGGGGGCGGGGCCGGCTGCGGGGGCGGGGCAGAGGGTGGGGGCTCGGCGGGGTATATAAGGCGGCTGGCGCCCTGTAACTTCTGACTTGGGCTTATTTATTTGGGGAGCTCGCACGCACAAGCTGGTGGAGGTGGAGGTATTGATGCTGGTGCTGGCGGCGGCGTTGATTTTTTAAAAAAGGCAGCAGCGAGCCATGGGAGCATCGTGGTGGCTCCGGGGCGCAGGCTGGAGCTGTGGAGTTTGCGGGGTGCGGCAGGAGTGCTGAGATTAAGGGGAGCGCCCGGGACCCCCGCAGCCGCTCCGGGGGCGCCGGCCGGCTTTTGGATCGGCTGTGCAGCCCCAGTGAACACCTCCAGGCACAGCAGCGACCCACCTCCCCGCAGCCGGAGCGGACTGGACCGCCTCCGCGTCCATCCTATTGTTTAGACACTTGCCAGGAGCTCCCGAGTCCGCGGGGCCACCAGGTCCTCACTCCTGCTCGCCCGCCGCCTTCCCTCGCCCCCACTTCCCACCTTCCCATCCCGGAGCAGAACGAGCCGGAGCAGCCGGGAGAGGAGAAGGGGCTGGAGGAAGGAGCCGGGCTGCTCCGGATGGGACTGCAGCCGCCAAGGCAGGTGCAGCGCCAGGAGCCAGGCATCGCAGCGGCGGCGGCCGCAGCGGCAGGGGGCCCCCCTCTGAACTCTGAGCCTGGGAAAAGTTCCTGACTTTGGGAAGGAGGACTCACTTGTCGGCAGCTGTCTGTCCAGGGGCGGAAGGGGGGCTGCGCCTGCCCAGGAGCCCGCTCTGGATTCTTCCACTTTTGCCATCAGGTGTCTGCGGTGAGCAGCGCGGTACCCGGGAGACCGGAGGCGCCGCTGGCACAGGCGCGCACGCGGGACTGCCCTCCAGCTGCCTGCTGGGCGCCCACCGGCCCGCTGCCACCACCACGCCATCCGCCCGGGACACCCCCCGCGGGAACCAGGACGCGGGCACCTCCACATTGGCCTTTGCACTCCCTCCGGCTGGCCCCTTAGGAGCTCAACTTGGCCTCTTGGATTCCCTCCGCCTGGTCCTGACTAGTGGATATTACCGCCGGCTGCGGTGGCGGTGGCCCCGTGCCCTTTTGGCTTCTCCATTTGACCTCGGGGCAGGCCCAAGTGCAGAGCACGGGCTAGGGGATTGAGGAGGCATCCTTCCGCGAAGTGTATGTGCGTCTGCAAACCTCCCTGAATGCTGGCTGTGGGGAGGCAGTGAGGACTCGTCCCTGCAGCCGAGGAGCCGCGGTCCGGTGTCCAAGAAGCCACGGGAGTGAGCTGCGCCGGTCGCCCCAGCAGCTCCCCTCGCCCGCGGGCTGCGCGCCCCCCTGTGCGCCCGGCGCGCCATGCCCGCTCGCCCCGCACGCACGGCTCCTGGCCCCCGGGGCGCCTGCGCCTTCTAGCTTCCGAGGAGAGCCCACTTTCACCGAGGACAGCGTTCCCATTGAGCCTCCCTCTCCTGCCTCTCAGCCTCCTCGCTGGGATCGGATTTGTGGAGAAGGTGGTGGAACCCCAGCAGGCCCATTCCCCACGCCCCTGGCTCTTGCCCCTGCTCTGCGGTTGAGAGCCCGGTTCTGTGCCGCCAAGTTGATCTTTGCGACTCGTGATCTCCTCCCGGCCTCTCCGGGATCTTCCCACAGCATTGGCCGGACCGGCTCATCTTCGGGACCTAAAGTTGCCCAAGGAGCGCCCGCCCCGCTGGAGCAGGGTGGAGGGGAGGGAGAGGCGTGTACCTGTGCACGCTCTCCTTCTACCTTCAATATCAGAACTCTCACTTCCATCGTATTTCGTGCACGTTTCCGCGGACCCTCTGGGCTGCTAGCTCTGCACCGGACGCCGGGCCTCAGCAGTACAGGAACCCCCGGCACTGGCGAGCGGGGCGGCGGAGGCGGGGGAAGATGTGCGGCGGCGGCTGGCAGGCGCGGCGCCTGGCGCTGGGCTTGGTGCTAGCCATCCTGAGGGAGGCGGCGGCTCAGGCGTGCCCAGCGCAGTGCTCCTGCTCGGGCAGCACCGTGGACTGCCACGGCCTGGCGCTGCGCGGGGTGCCCCGGAACATCCCCCGCAACACCGAGAGGCTGTGAGTACGGGCTCCCCTCCGCCCCCTCTCCCCCGGGCGTCAGGGTCCTGCGCCCCAGGCGTGGAGACTGGGGGGACCTAGCGGCCCTGGTTCCTGCGCCGGGGCAGCCCTCGCTGGCTCTTCTGCACACGTATCCTCCTGAGGTTGGAGGGAGGCTTTGGGAGGGGAAGGACAGAGGGCGCTGCCCAAGGAGGGGCCGCTGCCCAAAGGGGGGCGGGACATTTGCACTGGGTCCCTTCTGCCCCCTCTTGTCCTGACACACGCAGTCCTGTGAGGTCCGGCTCTCTGGCCTGGGGAGGCAAGGAGGTAGATGGAGGACAAGTAATCGCGGATGCTGGAGGCAAGGAAGAGGGGACCTCGCTCCCCAGACTCAGTCAACAGAGTCACCTTGCATGGCCCAGACTCACGGGGCAGTTTCCACGCCAGAGTCCCCGCTCTGGTGGCCGTGGGGTGGCGCAAGGACTGGGGGGGGGGGGGGGAGGGAGAGACTCAAAAGAAGCAACCTCCACTCCCTGGCTTTGTGTAACCCCCCTGGATCCGCAGGGAGGGGAGAAGGGGTCCCGAGGAGGGAAGGATGCCCCGCAAAGCTGTGGCCAAGCTTGATCCCGACTCCCCTTACTGTTTCCCGCCCCCCACTTCTCTGGGGAACTGCAGGCGGTGGAGGGCCCTAGGGACCTGTCCCGGAGGCGGCTGCAGAAGCGGTCCACTCCCTATCCTTGGGCGAAGTTGGGTCTGCCTCTCCAGCCAGTCCCAGCCCGGCCAGGTCTGATTGCTCAGCGACTTTGCAGCCCTTGGCTGCCCCCTCCAGCCCTTTCTGCGGGCCGTGGTGCTCCAGACCACCTTTCTGGCAGCTTCTGTGTCCCTTCCTCTGGCAGCAGCTCCCGGCCTTCCCCTCTTCGCGCTCCACTGCCCGCAGACACCCCGCCTCCGGTCTCTGCAAACCTCTAATAAAGAAGTAATCCCTGTGCGGTGAGGATGGCCAGCTTAGGCTCTCCTTGCGGGGCACTTCTTCAGTTCAGGGAAGTGGGGCATGCAGGCCTTTCTAACCTCTGTCATCACACTGGGCAGTCTGGGAGCTGCCCAAGTTCCCTGGGCGCATTCCACTCGCTATTGCGCCTGTGTGGTTGCGGGACAAGGACAGCCAGGGCCAGGGCTCCGGACTTAGCTTCCAGGCCTCTGCGCCCCCAGGCTATGAGGGCTGCATGCTGCAGAGAGAACTTGCTCCAATCTGCACGTCTCCACTGGCAGGGCCCTCACTCAGCCCTTAGGCCAAATTTAACTTATCTAACCCCCTCGTCCAGCCCATAGTTTAAAGGCCAGCACTGAGCCCTTGATTCTTTGCAAATGGCTCCCCCATCCCCGGCCTCACTCCTTTCCTCAGCGCTGGTCAAGTTGGGGGCTTATGAAGGGTGTCTTATTAAAATGGGACCAACCACATTTGTCCAGGGTTGGGAGTAGGGAGTAGGATTGTGTCAACTTTAATCGGTGAAGACCCCAATCATTGTAGGAACAACTTGATGTCACTTTGCTCAGCTTCCAGAACGGGCTGGGGAGAAAGCCACGCAGAATTCTGTTTCATCACTTGGCATGCCATGCTATTGAGAACAGTTTTAAGTTTGAGCATTAGCATGTCTTACTCAACAAAAAGGGACAAAATAGCAAGTGAGTATCAGGTGTTTGGGGGAGAAAAATCCCTCTGAGGAATCTATAGAGTTTTCAGAAAATAGTTTACTCAGTGATGGCTTATACAGTTCTCTCATTGCCTCATAAAATATAGATTTCAAACACAATCTTATACAGTCCAGGTAAGAGAAAGCTTACTTCTGTGAAGGAGAACGTTCAAACCACAGCGAAGCCTGGTTTTACTTGACATGATTGGAACCAGGGCAAGTTTAGATCTTGACCTAAGATGCCAGAGGAGTTGTGTGACTCTTGAAGGAAACTTGGTGCTGAAATCTGAGCAAAAAAAATCAGGGCCTGATTACTGTTTGTATTGTTGCCCCAGCTAGTGGTTTTCACTTTACAGCCACTGGGAGGATGGGGGTGGGGGCAGCTCTCTAAGCTGCAAATAAAGAGTTTAGTTTTCATACAAACAGAATTGTTGGAAGGTAACTGCCTATAAATGCAAGTCTTTGAAGTGCAGATCTTTTGATGGTACTTTCCTCTTTGCCTTAGGAAGTTCAGCCACCCTGCAACCCCGGAGAGAATTTGGGATATTTAACATTTCTTCTAGAGCAGTATTAGAATATTGTTCATTTAACTTTTTTTTGAAGGGAACTTTTTTTGGGGTGTGCCTAACAATAACAGCAGAATTCGTGTGAAGTTAATATACCTATCCTTATACAAACAAAAGTTGAGTAATCTTGATTGGACCCCCTTGATTTTTATCACTCTGAATATTTCTTGCCACTCCTTTCTGTCCTGCAAAGTTTCTATTGAGAAATCACCTGACAGTCTTATGGGAGCCCCTTTGTAGGTAAGAGAAAAGAGGTCTTTTCTCTTGCTGCTTTTAAGATTCTCTGTTTGTCTTAAACCTTTTGCATTTTAATTATGATGTGTCTCAGTGTGGGCCTCTTTGGGTTCATCTTGTTTGGGACTCTCTGCACTTCCTGGATTTGTATTTCTGTTTCCTTCACCAGGTTAGGGAAGCTACCATTTAGAATACAAGAACTTATAAACAGATTCTCAGACAAGAAAAAGCTAAAGGAGTTCATCACCACCAAACTACTATTACATGAAATGTTAAAACGTCCTTTTTAAGAAGAAGGAAAAAAATATTAAAAATATGAACAATAAAATGGCTGTAGATACATATCTATCAACAATTGAATCTAAAAAACAAAATAAGTGAGCAAGCAGAACAGAAACAGGCTGATAGATATAGATAGCATTTTAATGGTGGCCAGTTGAGAGGGGTTTGGGGAGTGGATGCCAAGAGGTAAAGGGATTAAGAAGTATAAATTGGTTATATGAGGCTGTAAAGCGTGGCAGAATCAACAATACTCTAATAACTGTGTATGGTGTCAGGTGGGTGTAAGATTTGCCAGAATGATCACATAGTAAGTTAAACAATGTCTAATCACTAGGGCATACACCTGAAACTACTGTAACACTGAATGTCAGTGTTAAAAATAAAAAAATGATTAAAAAATAAAAAACAAAAACAAAAAGAAATGAAAGTTGAAAGCACTCCTATACATGCACAAAAGAGCACTTCTTGTGACAAGATAATCCATTTTCCTATCTCACGCCAGCAAGCAGGGACTCTGTAAACTTGTTGATAATCACTTTAAAAAAAATCCTACAGAGGTTACCATTTTATCTCTTTTACTTTGTAAGCTACTTTAGTCATTGGAACTGACCTTTAACTTCAAGTTCTTATTTAGTTTATGTTTTTATTTATTTTTTAACTAGCTCTTGATAGAAACAAAACAGAACTTTCATTTTCTTTTTTGTTTTCTCTCAGGGATTTGAATGGAAATAACATCACACGGATTACCAAAATGGATTTTGCTGGTCTCAGACATCTGAGAGTGCTGTAAGTATGTTCTTCTATGTTTCGAATAATTTTTTTTTTTAAGCTTGCATATTTTGAATTGTTACTGGTCTCAGTAGTAAAAACTGTCCCAATAACAAAAACATTTAAAAGGTCTTAATTTTCTTTTTTTTTTTTTTCTTAAATTTATCACTGTACTACATCTTTTGTGGAAATGTAGGCTTTTATTTTAAGATTAGATGCAGGCCATAGAAATAGTACTGTAGAAATGGCCTCGAGTGTTTGCAATGCCATATCATAAGTGCCTTAGACAAATAAAAATGTAGAATACTTACTGTTACAATATGAATAAGTAATGTGAGACATTTGGTGCACTTTTAGGATTTCAGATTCACTAGAAATAATATAAATGGGTCTGCATTTTTATTACTAATATAGAAATGTTGAGCCTGTTCTATTAAGCAACACACATATAATTTCTAAAGTTAAAATCAAGCCAGCTTTCTACAGAGTATATGATGGGAATTTTTTTTTTATAAAAGTACACTGGTCATATTTTTAATTCTCATATTTTATATCTATATAGCTTTTATAAAATTGTTGTAATTGAATTACTTCTTTAATTAGTGAGTTAAATTAGTTCTGAGTGAAACATCATTTGAGGTTCAATATAATGTAAAATTCTTTCTCTCTGAGGTTTGTAAATATTTCCATTATAGTGAACATATACTTGGATCATTGTGTGTTCAGTGTTCTTTTAAAAGACACACTTGACCATTATTAATGCATCCAATTTCTGATGCATATCCATAAGTTAACTGAACTATGTGTATGATGAATTATTATATATTTATTCTCTTAGTTAAGACCTCAGTTGAAAGTCAGTTTACCTAAAAACATCCATCAGAGCTGCAGTGCTATGGGTTGTTTTCTAGAAAATGCTATATTTAAAGGTGCAGAGTTTTGACCAGTGAATTTCATGTCACTGTTAGCATTTTTTCCTGAAAGTTTTGGGATGTGGTTGCTATTTCTCCTCCCCGACTTCTGTCAAATATGTCACCATTAAGTTTGATATTGAATCTCAAACCAGAGCAAGGTTTAACTTTATAAAGGGAAAGGAAAAGAGGTTGTACATTTCAGTTGCTGAATTGAAACTTATTCCGATGGTGAGGGCTAGCATTAAGACTCCTGCTATATTTTGCATTTCAGTCAGCTTATGGAGAATAAGATCAGCACCATTGAAAGAGGAGCATTTCAGGATCTTAAAGAACTGGAGAGACTGTAAGTATTTTTAATTCCAAACTTATGACGACATAACTGTGTTTTTAAAAATACTTGAATTTCAAAGTCCTGCCTTTAATTTCATGTGTTAGCCTTTGAAACTTTATAGAAACAAGAGGTTGAATAGTGGCTTTCAGACTCATTAAAAAAAAAGTCTTTTTTTTTTTTTTTTTTTTTTTGCATAAATAGGACTAATTTGAAATAAAGCTAAAAATACAGACTTACTTTCCTGAAACATTTATTTCCTTGATAACCACTGCTTTGATACTTTGAGATGTATATGATTTTCTTATTGTTCATCTAGTTTGTTTTATTTGCTTATGTAGGAAGAAAGGTGGTCATTTTATTTATGTTTATGCTGCATTATGGAAAAGAAAAGTTTTGCTAATAGTATTTTCATTCCCATGTTGTTTCTTTGTGTGTAATCAGTGATACTTGAAGAATTATTTTACATTTTTAATGATAAAGATTTGCGTTGTGATATTTACAACAGTGAATGTTGTTACTTACTTCTATCCACAGTTGCATTTCATCATTTTATATTAACTTTCTAAGTTTTTCTGCTGGAAAAATAATTTATAGATTAACAGATATGAAAGTAAGAATTATGTTTTCCAGGAGTGGTTATTTTAACATGGTTCTTTTTTTTTTTTTTTTTTTTTTTCAAAAAAGGGAAATGTAATTTAGATTTTAAAATACATATATTTTTTTTTCAGACATAAAATTTTAAGGATTGGTGTATATTACCAGAGTGCCCTTGTTATATCATATCTACAGTGTGTATCTACAAAGGTCAAAACATCTGTCTGTAATAATTAGGATAAATTACACACTTTGTAATTTGATGTATGAATTCCATGTCTCATATGTCTTGATAACTCAAGTTTAGTAGATTTGCATTTTAAGGGCAAATACAGCTCTTTTAAAAGTAGCAAGGATTATTTTAATGTTTCCATGCCTGCTTTAATAGGTACTTTAGGTAAAAATAAAACTCTTCTTTAAAATAATGAAATATGATGTTAATTTTAGGCATTGTACATTCATATTCACTGGACCTAAGGGGAAAAGTTAATTCTGTGTAATTGTCTCTAAATAAAAAAATGCTTGTCAACTTCTAAGATATGTATAAATATAAAGTATAGATGTTTATCACCTCAGGTACATTAAACACAGAGGTGCCTAATTTCTTTTACTATATATTTTTACTATAAAATTTTATCCATGGTGAATCTTACAGTATAGGGAATATTATTCTGGAGTTAAAAGTAAATTTAAAATCACTACTTTGAGGTGGCTTGGGGAAGAGGAATAAAAATAAGGCGAACATTTGTTTAAATTCATAACTAAGTCCATAAGTTCATAACCTATTCTTCATATATAAAAATACTCTGAAAATATTTATTCTTTGATTTCCTTCATAGGCTTTTATGAATAGCTAATGCCTTGTAAAGGTATCTTTAATTCATTCATTTAAAAAGAGGTAACGATATAATTTTAATGCTTAGGAAGTTGAATAAATAATTTTAAATTATCATTTAAACATTAAAGTTTTTTTTTTTTTTCATGAATAACTTGACTTAACTAGTTGCCACATGGAAATCTATATGTTTCTTTCTAAAACAACTTGCAAATTATTGCGGGAAACTTAATGGCTTTTCATGGAGTTTCTATTTAGGTTGTAGAGTAAACATTTTCAGAAATATTATAACCTATCAAACTTTTAGAAACATTACAACATATCAAACTTTCTCATTATTTTTCAAGCCACTCCAGGGTATCATTTAATCTTTCATCTTGAATAAATTAACTTTTCTTAAAAATTATTAACCAGATGCCATATGATCTGAGATTTGATTAGAGCTGTAAGTAGGTACTAGTTTTTGACTTTAACTTCCCCTGGGAATGTCACTTCATCGCCGAACAATTTTCTGCTCTACTAAGATGTGATCAGATGTTGCAGAGTGGGAGAGGAGGATTTGTAATTTTGAATGAAAACTAATATATATGCAGGACTTCTTTAAATCACCCAGCTGTTGGCAGAGAGCAAATATTTCATATTTGTGAGGAAAAGCTGAGAAAATTCCTTTTGTTTACAACTGCCAAGTCCATCTGATGGAAGCACATTGTTATCTGACAGCCAATTCATCTCCTTGGGACTCAGGAATTCAAAACCATTTCTTAGGAACATTGTGGATACACTTTTCAAATATTTATTTTTAAAAATACATTAAATGCAAAGGCAGTTTTGCTTAAGGATGCATGCATTCCAGTTATTGTACAGCAAACTATTTTAAACTTTTTTAGAATATTATATTAAAAAGTAAAAATAAACAAAAGCTATCCAGGGAGCTGTATAATAAAATTTCTATGGCCTGTGGTATATATCCTTATTTTAGTTGGAGGTATCATTAACATCTCAGACATTGCCTTTTTTTTTTTTAAAGTTCCAAGAGACAATGTAAGAGAAAGGAAATAATCAGTGAGTTAACTTTTTAGTAATTATATGTTGTATGAGCTCACATTTTTTTTTTTTTTTTAGCAATTTAGATGTGAATTTTTAATTGGAAGTCCAGATTATGAAAAGGTGTATAATTGCAGATTTATGTTGTAAATGCCATTCATACAATATTTATAGTAACTTAATTTTCATTCTTTGTGAGAAGAAAAAAATAAAATAAAATTAATTTTATTTGTATGCAATTTATGGTTTTAAGTGATTTTTTTCATTTTAAAATGGTAAAGTCAAAGCAATTCCAAATCACGTTTGTGAGTATATTAAAACTATAAGCTTTTTTCCCCCCATTTTATTTCATGTTTATAGAGTTTTATACCTACAGAGACAAGATAAATCTGAAAACAGAAAATAACATTTGTGCCTTCTTAGAAATCCAACTTTTAATCTATAGGAAACAGGGTCATGTTGTTAAGTTGAAATAAATTTTATCATAGAATGAGCAAGTCATTGTTTCTTAGTCAAATCATTATCATTAAAAGAGATATATTTTTTCCCCTGCCTAAAAGAATCAATGACATGTAAGGTTATTAGTGAAAATCTCAAGTAGATAGATATTAAAGTCTACCCCCTCCCTCTCTCTTCTCACTTCTTTCTATTGTGTAGAAAACAACATCAGAATATGCTTATGAATCATTGTAGAAAAGATAAATTTTATTCAGGCTTACACAGCATGAGCACACGTTACTTGGGTATGGACAGTTTCTTACTATTCTCCCAGAGCTAATGTGGGCATCTGCTCCTTTTCATGGGTGCTCTGTGCTGCCAGTGGTACCTGCACATCTGGGAGGAAAAGGAAGCCTCGAAAAGGTGCCCCAGGTAGATTCTATTAGCAGGTCTTGTTGCCTCATCAAAATGTTCAAATGAAATCCAGTGAGCTTACATGACCAGTTACTAATTAAGTGCAGTGGAAATTAATTAAGGAAGACAAACTACAAATAAGCTACAGTACAGAGCTGAAACTTTTAGGAAATATACTTTTTTTTTTTTTTAAATACTTCACAGAAGATACCTGCATGTATCTGCAATAAAGTCTTACATGCAGAACTGTCAATTCTAGGAATTTATTGGCTCGTGCATAATGTCTTAGAAGGTCAAAACAATCACTTTGGGACCTGGGACTGTTGTGTGCTGCGCTGACGATCGATTGCTCACATGTAATTTATGGGATTATGCTGGTGATAGAAGTTGTAGTCTAGGCTGTTTAATAAGACCCAGGCCACTCCGTGTTTCACTAGTGAGATTCATCTGCTTTTGCAAGTTTCTTAATAACACAAATGCAAGAGTGTAAAATGGTCTTTGAAAAATTTTAAAGTTGACAAAAAATATTAGGCCATTTTATCCTACTTACAATGAAATGCTTAAATGCAAAATAAAATACTTTTAGGCCTAGATTACATTAATGACAACCAATCACATACCATAGAAACCCTTGAACATCAGGCTTTTCATTAACTTGACCCTCCATTTATACCCTCACAATAAGGAAATTGCAGAAATGAAAAAGGCAAGGGCTAGGGCCGCTCCTCTTTTCTTACAAGCTCTGTGTGAGCCTGTCCTTTTAAAACCAGGATTGCTTTAAACTCTCCGAGTTTTCGACTCTTTGGATGCGAATTACAATTTTCCTACTAACTTGGTCATGAGTCCTAATATGATAGTAAACCCATCTAAGGAATCCTGGAAAAAAAAACCTGTTCCCTTACTAGTTTTAAAGTTTCTCCCAAGATGACATAAATGTACTCATCTTAATTCACAAATGTCTAAATCCCGATTTAGCAAAGCCTAAATATACCTCAACACTACACTATCCTGAAAGGATACCTAAAAGGCACATTGATTGTTATTTTTTAAGGTGATGCTGCATTAGTTTTTCTGCATGCACGCACCATTTATAGGTAAGCCTGTGGCAGCCAGAGTGAGGCTTAGGCTGAGGTTTTGTCATAGGTGGCTGGTTACACATGAGTTCAGGTAGAGAAAAGGCTGAGGAGCAGGTCTGAAGGAGAGCACCCCCTACCCCTTCTTCACCAGGGAGGGGTAGGGAGTCCCTCTTCTGAGTAATCCTACAGTTTGTGGACAACACAGAACACATTCCTTTTCTTTTTCTTTTCTTTTTTAAAAAAATATATATTTTATTGATATTTTACAGAGAGGAAGAGAGAGGGATAGAGTTAGAAACATCGATGAGAGAGAATCATTGATCAGCTGCCTCCTGCACACACCCCCTACTGGTCAAGGTATATGCCCTTGACCAGAATCGAACGCAGGACCCTTCAGTCCCCAGGCTGACGCTCTATCCACTGAGCCAAACAGGTTTTGGCCACATCCCTTTTCTTAACGTGAGGGCAGACTCAAATGCTAATCTCCTTGGAAGAGAACACAAGCTCATCTCAGAAGAATTGTTCTCTAGCAACTTTATAGTCCAGTTTAAAAGCAGTGCTTTGATTTTCTTGGGAAAGACTCTTTGAAGGACATATCAAACCTTAGGAACCGGGGCAGAATATATACACTGCATCATATAAAAATGTCCAAGGATAGAGTAGATGGCTTCATCTGTGATATCGATGACATGTCAATTTGCACCTGTATGTAAGTGATATTGAACTATTTTACATGACATTTACAGAACAAGGGTGTCATAAGGCTTTACTGCCCTGCAGTGTAGTCAAACCCTGACCCATCTGACAGCGTTTCTCATGCACCGTTTTTTATGAGCCTTGAAGTGATGAGAAGGCCTGTTTGCTCTCTGGGAGCCGTGTTATCAATGCTGAAGCAGTGGGCTGTGTATTTTTCCCACATCTGTTTGGGGCTCATCCTTTGTGACAGTGTTTGCTGCATGCTGTGTCTTTTATACCTCTCCCGAAACGAGTTGTTTACTTTGCACTGTTACCATGTATGTGTGGAAGCAGTGAAGGTCAAATATTTTACATTGAATTGTCTTTCATTCCTGTTGGATACCTTTCTGCCTAGAATATGCCTTCTAGAATGAATTTCCCAACTTTACATGGAGTGAGAGGCTTGCCTGCAGAGACTTCACATGGCTCTCTCTCTTTCTGTTTATTCCCCCCAGAGCAATTTTTTTACTGCTGGTCGGGAAGGACTGTTGGTGAAAATACTGTCAGAATGAGAGTGTGGGAACAACAGGGTTGGTTTGGTATTAATACAACTAGAACATTGCTTTAAGATAATATTTGCAAAAAAAAATGTATATGATTATCCGCTTTTCAGGGTCCATCCACTCTGGTGAGTGGGTGTTCCCCAGCCATGAGCTACTGCTCCAGGTTCTGCTGAGGCATCTGGCCTTTCTGCAGTTGCCTGGTGTCCTGTGGAACGTGTCAAATCCTCATTGGTTGGACTCTTGACTGTGCTTTTTAAGCCAATACAAACTCTTCTCCCTCCTTTTAAAATCAGCAAGAATAGATGGGAGTGACATTGGAAACCCTTGGTTTCAGTTCCACTGTGAGATCTTGATCAAATTGCTTTATCTTTGAAAACTTTAGTTTCCTCACCTTTAGTACAGAGATGATTATGATATCTCATAACAGTGTGGTACGTGATTTAAGTGAGGTAATGTACATAGCTTTATGCTCAGCACTTTAAAGGTTATGTGTTTCTTTATGTATTTCAGAATTTCCTATTTTTTCCAAAGCTCGGTTTAAGAATTACTTTATAGTACGAGTCTAATAAAAAGGAAATATAATGAGTTTGACTTTTGAACATTCATATCTACTATTGTCTTCATTCTGACTCTTTTATCATATGGCATATGATGAGAAGAGATGTGAAGAAAGTACAACATTCCCTTCAAGTTTCATTGTAGAGTGTTTCTTATAATCTTTCTGAATATGCAGAGAAATACCAAGAACTAAGGGGAGTGAAGAGGAAGCAACATTTTTACTAAAAAGTTTTGATCTCTCTACCATCTATATATATATATATAAAAGTCTAAGTGACCTGCCAACTGGCCCATAGCTCTGACCTGCACTGATCACCAGGGGGCAGATGCTTAATGTAGGAGCTGCCCAGATGCTCAACACAGGAGCTGCCCCCTAGTGGTCAGTGCGCTCCCACAGTCGGAGCGCTGTTCAGCTGCTCAGCTGCTTAGCTGACAGAGGGGCCCCAGATGCTGGGCTGATGGCTGGCCAGTGCAGCTGTGGCAGCACCAGCCTCTCCCTTGGACAGTCCCCCTGCATGCCTGAGCAGCTGCAGCAGGCGCAGTGGGGCCTGGATGAGCTGGAGCAGTGAGGTGTGGCACCCAGGCTCAGGTTCCTCCCGGCTGCCTGCTTCACGCACAACTTTGTTCTGTGTGGGATCCACAGGGACAGTGGGCTGGAGCCCGACAAGCTGGTGGGTAAGGCTGGGCTGTGGCAACATGGAGGTCCACTGATCCCCACAGGCCAGGCAGGCCGAGGGACCCCACCGTGCACCAGGCCTCTAGTAAAATATAAAAGATTAAATGATCAATATTATTGTTGAAATATACACTGTATATTATTCCTTTAATAGTAGCTAAATGTTAAAAATCTTTGCATTAAAAAATGTGAAGGTAATACATTTTGAAAAGACGAATGAAAATTCAACTGAGAAGACATTTATACACTGAGTGGCCAGTTCATTATGATCTCTGAATGCATAATAATCTGGCCACTCAGTGTATGTGTGTGTGTGTGTGTGTGTGTGTGTGTGTGTGTGTGTGTACACACACATTTGAGGCCCGGTGCATGAATTCATGCATGGGTAGTCAGGCCAGCCTGGCCAGGGGGAGGGGACATGGGCGATTGGTCGGCCTGTCTGCCAATATAACTCCTGGTCGAGGGGACAATTTGCATATTAGCCTTTTATTATATAGGACATGTAATGAGTGGGCAGATTATTATGCATTCAGAGATCATAATAATCTGGCCACTCAGTGTACAAGTGGAATAGGAGACTATAAATGATAGACCCTCAAAGGAAACATTTATCAAATACTTGTTACAGACCAGGCACACTGCTAAAACACCTTACGTTGACTATTACAGGTAAATATGAGGCATACATTATTCAATGGCTTTGGTAAAACTGTTTTCACTTCACATTTTGAATTGGGGTGAAGGGGGCGAATCCTGATTGAATCGAGGTGCACATTGAAACAATAAGAGACTGCAACTCTATCAGTGGGCAAATGGCAGGAGCAGCAGACGGACATGTGAAACAATGCTTGTCAATAATGCTCAGGCTGCCCTTCAAATTGAGGTTGTGAAGAATCAGCATTTCAGAGGACAACTGTTCTGTGTGAGGCAGACAGATCATTCACTCCTCTGAAGGGCACACTCGGAAACAGCCCACAGCACAGAAAACCATTACTGGGATCCCTCTCATTTTTGTCTTATGGAAAAGTGTCTCAGAGACTCATTATACATCTCTCTGAAGCCATGAATTCCCATCCAGAGGATTCTCAATCAGCCCTGAGATCTTGAGGACAGATTCCATCCGGCTGGTGCTGACACACGAGCTGAATGTCACTAAGTCTGTGTCACCTCTCCTTGGATACAATGGAGTATCGTTGCTCGGAACAATAGGGATCTGACCCACCTCGTCTGCTCATGGAGCTTATGTATGCTGACTCCTAGAAACCCTCCTCAGAGATACCCTAAATTCCCCATGTCCTATTTTCCTGTTCGGGACTGTTGGGTTTTAACTTTTTAAACTCATTTACATTACAGTTATTATTATGATACCTGCATCTTCAAGACACTAGGAAGTCTTCCTTGGCATTCGAAGAAGCTAGGTTACTTTTACTCCAGCCCTTTTTAGAAGTAGTTATGCACCTTCATAGTCTTTAAAGTAATTTTGGATTTTTTAAGTATCCCCTTCAATTTAAAGATTTAATTTCTGGTCATTGCACCAGAATTTCCGATTATAAGTTTTTTCTTGATTGGTTGGTGATTATGGAATAGCGTCACTTTTTATTTTAATGTTTGTGTTTCCATTTATTCTTAGCATTAATGAAAGAAAGAATAGAAGAACAGGAACCAGAAGTGTTTTAATACTATTTTAAAGGAGACAGCATAGTCATAATGTTTTTCTATGCCTGTTATAACATCACTTATCTGTTCTAGTCTGTATGATATTACCTTGTCTTGTAAGCATGGTTGGTTTAGACATATTAAGATCATTCATAATAAATTTCATGGAATGATAATAAATTATTTGAATTCAGAGAAAATAAATGTATTTTTCATTTTGCCTCAACTGTAGCTATTTTAAACAGATATTTAAGGTAGTGCTGAACATAGAGCCAGTTTCTTTTTACAATAAAACTTGGTGGTTTATTTTCTGGTGGTTCCTTCATGATATTTAAGAAATGGGCTATAGAAGGTATGTTTTTCCCGAGGAAAGATTGGTGAGAAGGAAACTTTCAGCATTTTATTATTTTGGGTCATTATTTAGGAATGCTTAGGCTGTGTCTCTTTGAGAGGAGTGATGCAGAGTGCAGGCTCTGGACTTGCCTCACCTGAATTCGAGTTCCAGATCTGCTTTCCGTGCGCTGTGTGCCTCCCTCAGAACAGCAGAATCAAGAGCACCTACTCACGGGGCTGTCTTGAAAAATACTTGAGGTGATTCATGTAAACCTCTCAGAACTGTGACCATCACATAGCAAGCTATTAAGAACCACTGGAAATGTGAAAATAAAAATTAAGAAGAAGGCACTGCACCCCATCTGAAATACCTACTTTCTCACAATATCTGAAACAGTACTGATGTAGGCCCATTAAAAAAAAAATCTAGTAGCAGCTATCACTGCATTATATATCTGAATTTTTAAAAACATTGAATTCCTGCCTGGCCAGTGTAGCTCAGTGGTTGAGCATGGACCTATGAACTAGGAGGTCAGGGTTCTATTCCTGGTCAGGGTACATGCCTGGGTTTGCAGGCTCAATCCCCAGTACGGGGCATGCTGATCAATGATTCTCATAATTGTTCCTATCTCTCTCTCCCTCTCCTGTCTTCTCTGAAATCAATACTATATATATATTTGTACCTTTTAAATATGTCACCATATGAAGAATTGATATTCCTTTCAGTTTGCAGATGGTATTAAGAATGGCAGAGGGGAGAGAGGTGGATGGGAGGGAAAAGAGGTAATAGCTCCATAGGGCACATGAAAGCAGGTGTGGTGGTGGGTAAGTCTGTTGGAGAGCATGTAAAACTCAGGACATGTACCTCAGGGAGCAGGCCAGGGGAAAGTTGGCCGAATTTGAAATACATATGCCATGTCTTTGCTGGATTCTACCACAATGCAGAAAGAGCTGTCTATTCTCATTCCTAAGAACCTACTGAGTGTCAGGGAAGAAGGGAGAGAATACAAAGATGCCATCTTTATCCTTGAAGAGCCACAGACTAGTGGGAGTGAGTACCTGTAATGCAGCATAACTGTCTCTTACTTATCAAATGCTGTGGGGATGTGGGGTTGCAGCAAAGGAAGGAACTGACTATTGGAGGAATCAGGGCAATTTCATAGAGGATGTCAGAAAGTGCCTTTGGAGAACAGGGAAAGCAGTCCATACAGAGCGTAGCCCCTGCAGGGACAGGACTTGAAGGGGTGGCTTAGCGTGGCTGGAGGATCATTGATGATGTTTGTTAGTCCGATGGTTTGGGTCAGATGATGAGCCCATCTCTGTCCTTTAGAAATCAGGGCTGGCTCTTGAACCATGGGCATCTTTCCAAGACTGGTTGCCTCCCTAGGAAAATCCTCATTACTATTGTGAATATTTGTAACTCACTTTTAACAAAATAACAAGTCATAAGTAAATAATATATTTTTTTTATCATATAGTAATAGACTCTGAGAGCATTCCTTCTTCAGAATCAGGCTAGGCAAATAAAAATAAATAGAAGCTTTGGTTGCACTTTAGCATTAACCTTGTTATGTGCTTTCTTCATTACAATCAGTGGAAGTGGGGAATAAGTGTGTCCTTTCATCACTAATCTTACTGTTTCCCCCTGTTTGTCTTGGCATGTCTTTTATGAGTATGAATTTTATTAAGTGCTGAGAGTGTTTCCGGTGATGACCAACTTCCCCACAATATGAGTCACTAACGAAAGCTGTGGTAACCATCGCAGCCTCGACATTGAGAGCTGGAGGGAGTTCCAAACTCCACCTGGCCCAGCTTCTCAACTCGTGCAGGAGTTCTTGTCACTACATCCTTCGCAGGGGAAAAAAGGAAATCAGGAAGTCTCTGAATGAAAGTGGGACATGAAGTTGGGAGTCTTAAAGGCAGATCATCCCATTTCTTACTATCTGTGTTTCCTAGGATGGTCTTTCCCTTGATCTACTTTCTTAAGAGCTGTAATCCTTTGGCCATGTCTGCCCTCTGGAGACCAAACGTGTAATTCTGCTCACACCATGGTGACCATTTAAATATGTCACCAGGGTTTGATATGCCTTCCTATGATGTCCCCTGAACATGTATCTTTAGGACTTACAAAATGCCTCCAATTTCTTCAGTTTTTGGAACTTCCTTTTCTAGTGCTATATAGCAGCCTTTATGTCATTTAAGTGTGAATTTTGCATCAGCTTCTCATCATTTTATTCACATTTGGGAAAAACAAAGTGATACAAATTCATTTTTTATTGAAATGTTAACTTGCACACCTGACATGAATGAGGTTGGGTATTTATACATCTAGGTCAGAATTGGCCCACTCTTTAGTGAGAGAGCATGATTTAAAAAAACGTATTTACATAGCATTGAGACTTAAATTAGAGTTGCAATCTAATTCTTTTCTAAAACATATAAGTCATTACAATATTAGCTAACCATTTTTTAAAAACACAATTTAAGCATTTGGGACACCAATTAGTAATACGTCAGTATCAAATTCAGTCAAGGGTCAAGTCCAGGTTTGAACTTTTTGGTTTTCCTCTGGTTTTGCCTATCACACTGACACTTTCGCACACATTTCTTTCTGCAATTAAGTGAGGGGTGAGGACCATCTGGCCCACCAGCTATATAGGGCCCTGCAATGTCATTTGGTTTTGGCTCTGTCAAGGCATTAGGGGTGAGTGAATTAAATATTTAACCAAATACACCAGGCTAATTTTTAATTTGATAATTTTGTATGGCCTGTGTATGGTGTCATAACTATCCAATGGCTCTTGGCAGCAAATAGGTTCCCCACCCCTGAACTAAATGAAAAGCTAACAAAATTGAAAGTTTCATCTCCCTGTGGTGCCTTGGCTGATAACCTAGCCCTTTGGGGGAAGAATATAAATTATTTTAGGGTGCCATTACTGTGATATTTCTGCTGAAGGTTGAACGCTCTTCTTCCCTAGCCACCAGAATCTGAGCCAAATCCTTTCTCATTGTGTATATTCCGGTTGACTGGTATTGCACGGGTTGTAGTGTAGCCCCAGTAATCATAATCTGAGTAAGCATCATGGAAAATTGCCTTAAACACTCATATAACAAAAGGTGTAACCAACTTTTGATTTGCAATGCTTGGGTTCTCTTGAATGTCATTGCTTTCTCTCCTGCAAAACAGGATGAGGCACGACACTACCAAATCAAAGTCTCCTTGCTGGGTATGTTCGGTGTAACAGACGCTTTTTTTTCTTTTTCTTCCTCAAAAGGCGTCTAAACAGAAATCACCTTCAGCTGTTTCCCGAGTTGCTGTTTCTTGGGACTTCGAAGCTCTACAGGCTGTAAGTAGACCAAAGTGGTTGCTGTTGCTTGTGTTTTATGAAATGTATTTCAGATTTGTTTCCATGTGCTTTCTTGTATTCATCACCAGGTTCATGGATTAAGAGCTTGCCTTTGTTTTCAATGGAAACTGAAGGTTGGTTTCCCAGTGATTCCAGCGGTTTTGTTTGCTTAGCATTGGCTTGTTTATGAATGTGTTATTGTGATGGCATCATTCTGGTTTGCTCCTGTGATGCTGGGGAGGAGATTTACCTGACTTCTCTTTGGACACTTGATTCAGTTCTGAAGGGAAAAATGCCACCACACTTCCTCTTCGGGGAAAGTTGGCCTCATTTCCTTTTCAAGGTGGGGTTCTGAATGTTAGCTTTTTAAACATTGTTTCTGTAGCCATTGGTCTGGAAATATTATGATAAGATATTTAAAAAGGACTGAACATTTCTTCTTATATGTTCCTTTTAAGGCCAGGATTCCAAACTTCAAACCTGAATGACTAAGGGTTTCATATCAAATACGTCACTGAAGTACTTGGGAAGGGGAATAATGTGAGTTTTAGGCAGGAACAGTTTTTCCTCCCTGAAATGCTTGTTCGCTGACCTAATATGCAATAGTGAAAACACACTTTTGAAAGCTTTTACAATTAGATTTTCAGCCACGGGAGTGATTTTGTGCAGTTGGGAAAATACATTGCCACTATTACTGATGTTCACAGATGTGGAAAACGGTTGGGCTGTATCATGATGGTCCCACTTGGGTGGTGGGAAGTCTCATCTGGTCCTGTGTTTAGGGAAAGGGAGCAGATTGCTCTCCTCTGAACTTGATTCTGTGGCCAAGGCTCCGCAGCCTACAAACTCAGTATTGTTGTCAATTCCAGAAGAGGGAAGATTGTCCTTTGACAGTCCTGCCCCTATGGGAGCCAGGATCTCTGTGGGGACCTCCTGACACGTCAGCTCACTACAGAGAGAACCTCCCCAGCTGGTAAGGTGTGGCCAGCTGACAACACACCTTATCTTCCTCTCTGACTTTCCTGATACTGTACCTGCAAGGAGAGCCCATCACCTAGCACCATGGTCGGCAAACTGCGCCTTGCGAGCCACGTGCGGCTCTTTGGCCCCTTGAATGTGGCTCTTCCACAAAATACCACGGCCTGGGCGAATCTATTTTGAAGAAGTGGCGGTAGAAGAAGTTTAAGTGTAAAAGATTTGGCTCTCAAAAGAAATTTCAGTCATTGTACTGTTGATATTTGGCTCTGTTGACTAATGAGTTTGTAGACCACTGACCTAGCAGCATTTCTTCGTTTTGTGTTCTCTGCTGGTTAATTGGCTTTTTTTAAGTAAATTGAAAGAAAGAAAGAAAAAAAGAAAGAAAGAAAGAAAGAAAGAAAGAAAGAAAGAAAGAAAGAAACAAACCCAGAGACTACCTTTTTATACAGTAATTCTCTCTGGACTAGTTTTACCCAGGAAATAGGATGTAAGCTGTTATAAAGATTATGTGTATGTATATAAATTGATCCTTATCCTAAATAATAAAAGCCTAATATGCAAATTGTCCCTCGGGAAATAATTCAACCATAGTTTGACTGGGAGATCTGGAGTTCAACTGCTCTCTATTACATGCCCTGACTACCAGGGGGCGGCATGGAATATGGTGGGCATAGGCCAGGAGAGAGCATGCTGTCCTCTTGGCTTCCGTGTGGTGCTTCTGGGCAGCCCAGAGGCTCCCAGCGTCTAGCCAGGATCACTGCATCTCTGCAGGGGGACTTGGGCGCCGTGACTCAGACAGAGGGGGGCACATGGGAGGCCCAGGGCCCAGGTGCTACCCAGGGCCCAGAGGTCAGCTGGGACCTGCCCTTTTATGCCAGACCAATATGAGTCACTAATTGCCCTGTGGAGACCAAATGTGCCATGCTTAGATTGCAGACTAGGCCTAGGGACTGCACCTGTGCATGGATTTCGTGCACTGGGTCTCTAGTCTTTAAATGCTCGTGCTTAGTTTCTAAGAAGGATCATAGAAATGGGTTCAGGAGTATTCTTTCTGCTTTAATGTTGGGTGGTTGAGGGGACTTGGAAGCATGGGTTCAAGGCTAGTATTCAGTGAGCACTGTTAAACTACCAGTTTGCTAATAGTGTGCTTCTAGAAACAATTCACATTATTTAGGAAAGTGTCCATTTCCTAAGAAGCTGTGAAAAAAGAATTTAAATAGAATGACTGTCATTTAGCATTTAAGTTATGAAGCTAAAGAGGTGAAGAAACTGAACACTATCTCTGAGAAATAAAGTTTGATTTTTTAGAAGTACTTGGGTTAATGGTTTTCCAGGTGGTATAATCCAGTTCAGAGTTCTCTACCAACTGACCATATTTAGTTATCACTTTTTTTTCTTTTCTTCTTCTTTTTTTTAATTTATACCATCCCATAGTACAATATTACAGGGGATTTTCTTTTCCGGTTTGTTAAAATTTTGTAACTTAAGCTGCTCTATGATTGACGAAGACTTCAAACCTTAAAGAAGTGAATTAAAGAAAGAGAATCCATAAAACTCTAAGGCAAGAATTTTCAGTTATTTAAAAGCCTTTTAAAAATGGGAAATGGTTAGCCAGGCAATGAGTCAGAGCTGTGATGTTCCTGTATAGCTCCAAATCCTCCCCTGGGGAATGAGGGAAAGTGAAGTTTTGTTTTTTAAATGGGACTGGTTGCAAGTGGAACTTTAGTGCTTTGATATTCCTAAAGTGAGCCCTGGATGGCTCAATGTTTACAATCCCTTGGGGGTTGACACCTGACCCAGACACTGCATACTCTTAGAAACCTGGAGGTGTCATGTTTTTCAGCATCTTCCCATCAGGAATCTTCTTTTGAGTTGAGGTGCTGCTGTTTCACTTGAATTCCATTTAGTGGATTGTTAGCAGCCAGTGATCTTTCTCTGGAAGGGTCACTCACAAGCTACATGAGGCCAGTTGTTTATGACAGGGACCACTAGTTGAATGAAACTGCCACCATGCAGAAATGTTAATAAATAAAGGAACAAAAACTTTGGAAGCCCACTGCCTGGTTAGTGTAATGTCCAAGAGGAAGGGCATAAGTTCCCATTTCCTTCAGATGACATGGGGGCCTCCTAGCTCACCCTAAAGAAATGTTCTAGCACGTGGGAGAATGGGCACACATCTACATACAAAACTCCTTGAAAATGCTCATTTAAAAACAAAGCTTCCCTTCACTGCCAGAAAGCAAAGGGTGTAGGATTTTTGACAAATAACAGGGAAAATATTTGGGGACAGGGAAAGTATTTGACTGGTTATCGCATGTGCATATTAATCAACCCACAGTTTCCATATCATGTAACGGAACAAAGGCAAACACATCTAGGATTCACGAAAGAAGCACACTTAGAATTTATCTTCTCATTGTAAATTGTTGCATAATGCTAATGAACCTCTCTCTTTTTCCAAGCCTACAGTATCTTTAACCCTTTTTTTTTGTACTATTTTACAGGACATAAAAGCAATGAAAATGTTTACAAGTTTACTATATTGTTCATACACTGATGTTTGATTTTTATCATTGTTTGCTTAGAGTAAAGCTAGTCCGATGTGCTGGAAATGACAAAAGTGGCCAAAAATAGGTAAAAGTAAATAATGCAGTAATTAATAAATAACAATTCAAGGATAAACCCTGTTTCTCATACAACTGTAAGCCTACTTCACCCCACCCCTGAGTGTGTATGTATTTGTTGCCCTTTTGTAACGAATAATCACCATTTGACTCTTGGTTGAACATGAAATGCCAGGTGAAGAGCAAACGAACTCGCCTTTGGACTCCCAATGCAATCGGAAGGGAAGAGAGGGCGCTCTGTGTATGAATTATGATTCGACACGGTTGGTTGCTGCTAGCGGCCAAATATGCTTTTCCTTTGCTGTCTGCTCCAATTTCTCTTTGGACGGGTTGAAAGAGCACTACATGTTCAGGTCAAGATGTTTGCTCAGAAATAGTAGTACAGTTGCAGCTGTGTTTGTTGGAGCAAGAGACTAGTTTAAAGAGCATTACCATTTATCCAGTCCATTAACAGGACTCTGTAAAATAATACCAACTCTGCATAAACTACAGGACAGTAATAAAATTACAAGCACTTGTTGACAGATGGAAAGTGTAAGTGGAGGGGAGGTGGAGGGCCTTCGGTTGGAGGTTAAAAGAGACAGTACATGGTTTTCCTCAGGTATGCAGATACTCCATCCTCTCCTTGGTTCCTCCTCCAAAACGGAAGTTGTGTTTTTGTTATCCACGTAAGGAGTGGAGAAAATTATTTTTAGAGCAACCTGGAGCTGGTTAACGGACAGATTTCAGTGGCTTTTGAAATGGTCAATTACGATCAATTGAAATGTGTGAGTAGCAATTAATTATTGAAGATTGGGTAGCATATACCAATCTTCCTGAGAAATGTCACCTGAAAGGTGACTTCTCAGGGAGTGAGTCACACTTTTCAACTTGAGTTTACAACTACTAAGCTGGGCTTGTTAGAGAGGAATTTCACTGGCAGCATTGCAGTGGAGTATTTGGTTATAAATATTTGCTTTGTGGTTTTCAGTTTATTTCTTTCAGTGTTATTATATTTACCCAGGCCTCGACCGTAAGCTTAAGGATCCAACGCATGTAGCAAAAACTGATTTTTCACTTGTATCTACCAAAACAAAACCAAATTAACAAAAATAAATGCATAGATCCCATGATTCATTTTCTTTATTTCTTTGAATTAAAGTTTTGGTGTTTTGGGATTTTTTTTTATTTTTATCGCTGGTTCACAAGTGGTATTTACTATTTCCCAGGGAACTTCAGAGCCATGAAATTACCTAACATTAGAGAAAGTAATTTTAAATCCAAGGACTTTTTTATGCCCCAGTGACTAGTTACCTGAGAAAAATAGATTTTGGCTGCTTACTTTTATTGGTCAGTTCCATTTATTTGCTATCATGTAGGACCTCAGATTCTCAAAGTTGTTTTTGGTAATAATAATTGGGACTTTTTAAAAAGGGGAACATAACCTTTTGTTTTATAATGTTAGACATGAATTTTCAAAGCATAACAAATATGCAGTTAAGCAGTCTTTATTTCCCTTTTGCTTAGTCCCATAGAAACAGCCTTAGTTTTTGCTTTTTAATATTGATAAGAGTAACACATGTTGGTGTTAAAAAGGCTTAGGCAATTCAGGAAAATAGGAAAGAGGAAGTAGAGATGATTCATTATTTCACCACCCAGGTATAACCACTAGTACACTTGTCAATTATTAACTTAGTTTTCTTTCTCCATGCAATGCGTATAAATGCTGGTATACATGTGTTATGAAAACATTTTGTTTTCTATCCCCAAGGTCTAGTAGCAGGCTTGGCCTTTAGAAGGCTCTCAGTGTTTGATGTATTGAATTCAATCTCTGCGGGCTCAGGGTTTGTAACTTGCATGAGCAAATAGTAACACTGGGAAGGCATTATGAATAATGGAGAACCAAATTCCATTTAAAGGATACCTTGGCTAATTAAATGTTTCGTTCCCTTAAGTTTGCAAAACCGTAGGAGGGTTTTGGAAGACACAGCCAAATCAAAACGACCTATTTTTCACCTAAGCAAAGTCATATACCCTAATTTAATATACTACTTTACTCATATAAAAGGAACCTTGCATTTCTCTGATGTCAGTGTAGTCTCATAAGAGTCTTATATCTAAGGATAAAAGCAGAATGCAACCTCAGAGACCAAGTACAAATTCCCCTCGAATTAATTTCTGCCAGCTCTGATGAAAGCGTGGGTGCCCAGAGGTGTCAGGTGCCACAGCTTCCTGAGGCATTGTCCTCCTGGCCCCTTGGCCCCTGCCACCATAAATCCGAGGGCGATTGTGCACGAATTGCAGGTTGCAGTTGCTACGGTTACCGTTATCCAGCCAGATCGACATCATTACTCATCCGTTGAGCTGCTGGGGTAGCTGCAGCCGGTTGCTCTTGCTGGGGCTGCCCAAGAGCTCATGGACGGAGGGGGAAAGTTTCTGTGTGACCCTCAGAAGTGGCGTGCCTGTGTGACCCTCAGAGGAGGCAGGCCTGTGCCACCCTCCCGTGCAAGGAGCTGCTGCCTGTTTTGGTAGCACTGGTATTTTGCTAAGGGGAACAGATGGACTCTTTAGCTTTAAAAACAAAAGACAAGTAAGAGAGAGAAAACTTACAAAGTGTACACTGTCAGTGAATAAAAAAAAACCTGGGCCCTTATTATTAAGTAACTTATTAATCAGTATTTAAGCCCAAGGGACTCTGTTCTTGCCACTTTAAAAAAAGTAGAGCTATATGAGGAGGGTTGAATTTAAGGAGATTACATAAGCAAAGATTTGTTTATAAGAAGGTGGGCAAAGACTTGATATAGGGGTATCCTGCACACACATATCACAGCGGCCATTCCCACTTGCTATGAAAAAAAACGGGGGGGGGGGGGGAAACTGGCCATGGAATAGGACTTACTTTTTTTAAACTATTTTTAAAAAACATATTTTATTGATTTTTTACAGAGAGGAAGAGAGATAGTAAAAAACATCTATGAGAGAGAAACATCGATCAGCTGCTTCCTGCACACCCCGCACTGGGGATATGTCCACAACCAAAGCACATGCCCTTGACCGGAATTGAACCCGGGACCCATCAGTCCACAGGCCGATGCTCTATCCACTGAGCCAAACCAGTTTTGGCACGGACTTACTTTTGATTTTGTTTTTAGACAACATGTAATCCTAGGCTTTCGAAGTTGAGCATCCCATGGAGATTAAGATTGTAGTTGAGATTCCGGCCAGGCCTCATGTGAATAGTTTTTACTTCAAAGCAGTCTCCGTTAGAAGACGAGTTTCTGGAGAAAGTCACAGCTTTGCAGGTTTCCGCTCTTGCCCACCACAGAGCAGTCCACGGGCATGAAATCCATAGTATCATTCAAGGCACAGGAAAGTCAAGTGCAAGGGTCTCTCCTACGCCCCTGTACTTATCCAAAGTGCTGATTTCCCAAACACCAGTGTCTCTGTCTCCACCAACAAATACCGTGGCATACTGACTTCGATCTGGAGAACACAGTGATGCATGCTAGGGAGGAAAAGTGGCATCATGTTCGGCCCCATGTAATATGTGGTGTCTGTGGGCCTCGGTCACGGCTAACACGTGACCTGTGATATGCACATCAAAGCACAGAGAGTTCATCTCTGAGAGTGATTGTGTTTCCTGAAACATGGATTGAAGCATGTGGTGTTCACTTCTAAAAGATGCCAATGGAGTCACATCATCACGGACTATTTGAAAATGTGTAAGTCATAAAATTGCCATTGCCATCTCGAGAACATAGTCCAGAGACTGACGTTTACATAAATATTAATTTGAGGAGGAAGGTTCCGCAGCATGTCAGTTCCCTTTACATGATGTTCTAAGACACTGAGATCAGTTACTGATAGTGTGAGCGGTGGTGTGGTGTGCTGGTGATTCAGGACTCCTCGGCTATTGGCTATTCGTGGCTTTACTGTCTTAGGAAATAAGTTGACTCCTGTGGTGTTCTTTTATCTGTAAAATGTGAAGGATCCCATTTACCTCCTGAGGCTATGCCAAGTGATCCTTTCGATTCTGTATTCAAAAGAGCATTGTCAACTTTCTAGTATGATAGGAATTGCGTTGGTATTATTATCACCCTCACATTGCAAGCTAAAGGAAAAGTAATAGTCACACAGACTTCCTTGCAACTTGCCCACAGTCAGCAAATCACCCCTTTCTCGCATTTCTTCTCAGTGTAATAACATATGCATAAGCATAGACATTCTTTTACTACTGTAAATTAACATAAAATGTGCATTTGTACCATTTGATTTCTCCTTATTTGGCCACATGAGGTATAGGAAGGCCAGACTGTTCTTAATAAGATATCTTTCCCTCTCACAGCTGATGATTCATATAATTTTTGAAATTCCTATATAAAATGAAATAGGGATGGAAACAGAGACTATGATTCAGAAACTACTTATGTTAGCCACGTATTTATGTTGTTGCTTTAATGATGTGTTTTCCTGAATAACACAATGCAGGAAAAATACCAATTAGGATATCTAGACTAAACTATTCTGAAAGTTAAGAAGGTTTACCTATGTGGCTAAAGAACATTTTTATCACTAATTAAAATTTCAATTTTTGAAATGATATGAGATAGCGTATCAATGTAGCTTGTAACATGAAAATAGGATTTGATCTGTGGAACATCCTGTGATCTTTAATAAATAATAAATGTCATGTGATTTAAAAGTACATTTTTAGGCTAAACGTTATGTCTAAATGCAGTGCAAATTGCAGACCTTTTAACGCTTTGGAATGAAACAACATGAGATTATGAAATAGGTTTGAGCCAGAAGTTAGTTTTGTTTCGTTTTGTGTTTTAAACCTAACTAATTCTTTTACTAAGTACATGAGCTTAGCAGTCAGATGAAGGGGGTATTTGTTTTCTTCCTTACCTTTGCCCATAACCAAGTTAATTGCAATCACTGCATTTTTTTTTATAGGGGATATCTGATAAATTGTGATCTAAGAAACTTCAGGCAGCAGTTTAAAAAAAGCACAAAAACAATCCTAAGTTCCACAGAAGGAAGCAAAGTACCAAGTCCTGTCGATAGCAACCCCCGGGGTCTGGGGTCCAACCTGGCTGTGTGAAATGTTATTAAGAGAATGTTTGAGCCTCCCCTAAATGAATGTGTACAGCTGAGTATGGCAACTGGATTCAGTATTTAAAAAAAAAATAAATAGAAGAGAAATAAATAAGTCTGGAAACAGAATGGGGAAAGATAGCTCTGCCCCATCACGATAGGATCCTTCTCCCAGTGAGAGATGAAAGCGTGAAGCATGTGAATAGCTGAGAGCCGCAGAGAAAGGTCGATTGCTTCCCCTCCACCAGTTCCAATTGATTGAAAAAAAGCCTAATTTAAAGTTCTGTTTGTTCTGTGTCTTAAACCATCAGGATTCTCTTTTCGGACCAGGGAGGAATGCCCGGGCGGAAAATGAATCTGAGGATAAAAAGTCATTGCGAGCCGACAATTGTTCCTAATCCTCACAAAATGCTGGAGAAATTAAATTTATTCTTTATGGCTCCAAGTGTTACCTAGGTCACTGGGCGATGGGAAAATTGGACTGGAAGTCGAGTAGGCGCAAGCTTTGTTTTGTGTCTACATGCTTAACCTTAGACACGACAAGGCATCTCAGAGTGTGGTGGGAACTCGGTTCAGAGCATTAACACCAAGACTTTTATTACCCCAGGTTTTAATAGGCTGTGCTGTCAGGAGATGAAAATGCTGTGTTTACATTTCGGTGTTAAATGATCATTTAATTAACACCTGAGGGGGGGAGACTTGTGAAATTCTTAGTGGCTTTTATTGTTGGTTTCCTGGGAGGTTTTAATATCCAAGTTTCATTGAGATTTTTTTTTTTTCTGAGTAGAGATACAAAAGACATTATGAACTTC
Source organism: Pipistrellus hanaki (assembly GCF_964339955.1). Lineage (NCBI taxonomy): Eukaryota > Metazoa > Chordata > Mammalia > Chiroptera > Vespertilionidae > Pipistrellus > Pipistrellus hanaki. The sequence continues at coordinate 201,092,238 of NC_140503.1, read as the reverse complement.
TTAAGGAAGACAAACAGTTTAACCTTGACCCTTTTTTTCCTCTAAAATATTAATGCAAGTTACATTTAAAATTTGGTGTACGCACTTTGGAAGTTTTTAACTAATAGTAAAAAAAAAAGAGTCTTCATGGAACACTTTATTTTTGTGTAAACATTTAATATTTAAATATTATTGGATTTACATTCTAAAGTTTCTACTGTAAAACATTGGAAATTCTCAGTGTAGCTTAAGCTTAGTACATTTCTAATACTAATTATAAATATTTTACATTTTTTCACTACCGTTAGAGTTATAGTGTTTAAAGAATCAGGCTTAGAGTAGATAATGGTAGGCAAGGAAATATTGTGGGGAGGGGGAAAGATGGTTTAGTTAACGCCAGTTACTATCATAGGATGAAAGAGGTTTATATAGAGACAATAGAGAGAATGATGCCATTAATATAAGAATTCAAATTCACTTCATCAATTACTAAGAGATGAGATGTTATTAAATGTCTTAATGTATTCTTGATCTTTATTAAAACAATGACCTAAAAAGAAAAGGTCTTGAGGCCAATCGTTAACATTTGGAAAATAGAATATGAGCTCTCAGAGGCAGCCGCATACTCTGAACACTTGGTGACACTTTATTTTTCTAAAAGTATCAGAATTTATATCTGTGACTCCTCCTGTTTTATATGGATATGCCACTTCCTATCGAATATGTGAAACTTTAAAAAATACAGTGTTTACTGGTGACATGCTGTTAAAGTAAAATCTTTCTTAATTTTTCCAGAAATGAGCATGCCATTACAGTGTAGTTTTTCTAAGTACACTATTTTTATTCAAACTGAAACTAATAAAGGGTATGCTTTTTTTTAAAGTTTAAATTCAGATGCCTCCGGATAAAACCTCTCTTTCTGTGTTATTCATGGTACAAGAGTGCAGGGCGGATTGGATGTTATTACAATCTCTTAATAGAAAGCCCTGCTTTGAACCAAGAATTAGACTCTCATTTAGAAAATACTGCTGAGCATTACATAGGCACGCCATACAGTGTTATATGCTCTCCGAGCTCTATCAAGTTTCAGCTTTATTCTAAAACTCCCCTCATCTTTGTTTTGACCCACATTCATTTTCTTCCCAACACTGCTTCTCCATGCACTTTCTAAGAACAAAAGCCCCCATGTGGGAACATTGCTTTAAAGTTTATCTGTGTTACATAAGGATCTACACTTTAGCTTGGAGGTAGTTGTGAGAAACAAAATGCTTAGAAGTTTAAAAGTATGAACTAGAAATAAAATAAGAGAGGAAAAACAAAACCTGATTATTTCACCTACTGGATACTCAGTATATCCTAAATAATATTGTTCGTTATGGCAACCAATATCCCAGACCTACCGTGTGTGTGTGTGTGTGTGTGTGTGTGTGTGTGTGTGTGTGTGTGTGTGTTTGGAAGGTGGAGATACTAAGAGCTAAAGAAACATAAATACTTTGTGAATATTAAAAATGCTCAGAGAATAAACATTGAGGGAAATGATAGGAAATTTCATTTAACATAAGATAAATGCCTTGCTTTTACACTAAGAAAGCCAGTAGTGTGTACTTATACTGAGAAAGTCGGTGTTGATATTTTATACACTGACAATTTGAAATCTATAGAAGTTAAAAAGAGAGATTCCAGGATTTATTTTAGATAAAAATCTCCTGATTTGTTTTCTTAAAAAAAAAAAAAAGGAATGCTGTTCTAAATATAAATAATATACTTAACAAATATATTTGATAGTTATTCTATTAAAATCATTACATACCATGAGGTTGAGAAATAGGACATCTATTCTACTCCCTAGTTATTAGTAGTGATTAGCAAGTTAACATTAACTTCCCTTCTGGATGAAACTCTTTTTGTCTGACTTTCAAGGCATTAGCCTCTAATTCTACAGGCAGTCTTTGATTTAATCATTGCTGTCGCAGCGCGCATGCTCTGTCCAGGCAAGCCAATTTTCCTAATACTGCTGGGAAATTTCAGCTCATTTCAGAACCCCTTCCTTGCTTCCAATTAATAGTAACTTGCACTCTTCATATCACCTTACCTCTAAAGACACTGTTCCATTTCCTCTAAATAGTCATCCATCATAATGCGGTGATCATGAGTACAGATTGTCTCACTCTGCCGAGGGCTTGACTCTCTGATGTGTAGCCATTGAGCAGTCCACTCATTTACCAGCCCCATGCCTCCATTTCCCCTTGTGTAAAACTAAGATGATGGTAGAATTTTACCTGGTGGAAATGTTGTGTGGATTAAATTATTCACTCAGTGATTAAGGCTTCATGAGTATGATGCTTGACCTATAGTAAGTGCTAAGTATTTTGTTGTTAATTTTTTGTTTTTATAATCAAGCCTTCTTCTGTTACAACCTGTCTTATATATTGTGCTATTAAGTGTTATTCTGGGCTCACAGCACAGGGTAACTTTGTCTTGGTTTTGCATACAAAGATCTAGCCTAGTGCAGGTTTGGTTAATAAATACTTGCTGGCTGAAGGCTCGAAAAAGACAGTAGCAATAGTTTGGATTTGGAATGCAATCCATTGTGGCAGGAAGGGAACAGTGGCTCTGAAGTCAGAAGGCCTGCTAGTTATGTGCCTAGCTCTGCTGGTCTCCAGCTGCAGAGTCCGAGCAAAGGTACTTGAAGTCTTCTTAAGGACCAGTTTCTCTGCCAACTGGCAATTTGGAATCTATAGAAGTTACAAAGAGAGATTCCTGTCCCTTGGTACACTAGCTGAGATAAGAGAGGAACCACCTCTGATGTGTTCACCATCACATCACTCCAATTTAGCACAAGGCCTCCTGGGCTCTTTGGCCCCTTGAGTGTGGCTCTTCCACAAAATACCACAGCCTGGGCAAGTCTATTTTGAAGAAGGGGCATTAGAAGAAGTTTAAGTTTAAAAAAATTTGGCTCTCCAAAGAAATTTTAATCATTTTTCTGTTGATATTTGACTCTGTTGACTAATGAGTTTGCCTGCCACTGCTCTAGGGGATTCTCGAACAGAATTGAGAGGAGAGGAAATCAAACATATCAAAGATTTGTTTTAGCTCTTTTTCAAAAATGTATAGGGCCCCCTTCACAGGGCTTGAGTGAATGGTAATAGTGGAATTATTCATGGTAATAAACTAAGAAAGAGATCTTTAGATTGTGGACGAATGGATTTGAGGCCATTCTCTCTCCTATTAGCATTTAGAAAATAAATATGCTTATATTTTACATGGCTCTGCTATTAAATGTGAATTGTTTGAAGGTTTAGGTTTAAAAAAAACAGATTAAAGGAGATTTGATGGCTATGCATTATTAAGTGGTTATCCTGATACTTGATAATCCCTCCATCTGAGGTAAATGGTGTAAGATTGAAGTAGTTTCAATAAACACCTGCCTCTCAAACATCAGTAATGATAGCATAAAGAAATGACTCAAAACCCAAACAAGGCAAATTAAGGGAGTTGGTTGAGGCAGGTTTTAGGTTCCTATTTGTGTGGTGGTCTTCTTATTGAGACAGGTTTGAGAGCAAAGTCGACCACGATTTTCGTGATTCTCCCTAGTAAAGACAATTTAATTTCCCTGACCTTTGGAGGAAAATAGAATTTATAGAACCTGCATGCCCTGGAGGCAACTGGAATCTGGAGCCTGTTTGTAAAGGACCAGCTCTCTCGCCCTCCAGGCCTCAGTGTGGGTTTTCTTTCCCCTTCTGTCAGGGGAATTGAATTCCACACCTAATGAATAGTTTCAAGGAAAGTTGTTAATCAGGTACTCCAAGTGAGCACCCTGGCTTCTTCTTTCATTACACAGAGCCGTGATGGAATGGGAAAGCAGCATAGTTACATGTGATAAAAGGAAATACCTTTTTCTTCTCCCCACCCATCATGTAATCCTCTGGAATTCAGTTGACGCAGGGAAATGACTGCAGCAAACAGCCTTTGAAAAAGCGACGCTGTGTGAATAACACTTGTAGCTACAATAGCTGCATTAAAAATCACATCGTCATATTTCAGGGCAAGTGTTTTTCGCTGAAGGGGGTCTGGGGAGTTTTTTTCGTTCTTGTCATTGTTACAGCAAAGCATTGCACAAGGGGCAGGAGGACTATTATCAACATTAGTTCTTATTCTTCTCTGACTCATCGGTTATTATTTTACTGCCCTGGAGATGGGATGCTAGATCCAAATCAGTTGACGAACTTGAACTCAGAAGGACAGAGGGGCTACAAAGAAACATGCATATAACAGAATGTTATGGGAATTGTCAAATGTTGTTCTTTAAACCTTTCCTATTCAAAAAACCACACAATGATGTAAAGAGAGAAGAAAGGTTTAATACGACGACGGAATCCAAATATTGCTTTATTTTTAAGTTAAGTGGCCTGGTTTAACACACTATAAAAGTACAGAGAAGCACATGTTGTAGAGGTTTACTTATTTCCAAAGAAATGCTATACTCATATTATCAGTATGGTTATCTATTGCAAGTTACTTTAGTTGTATTTTTATAAGATGATTCAAGTTTAGATTTACGAAAGTATAGCTCTTCTCCCCAATTCTGGCCATTTTATATTTATGGTGTTTTAAAGCAGTGAGCCCTAGAGTGTGCTTTCTTATGCTACAGGAGAAAGTGCTCTGTGGTCAGAAGTGCCAGGAAGTAATGGAATCACATCCCCCACGGTGACTGCCAGGCATGCTGGTGTGTTGGTCCCCACAGCGCTGTGCCATAGAGAAAGTTGTTTGACTGTAAAAGCCTCTTCTTTCTGTTCTTCCCCACTTCGCTCATTAACCCAAGTGACAAGAACAGCCTGACAACTTTTCCTTAATTGCAATTGTGATTTGAAAAAAAACAACCAACAACACAAAAACTATTTTGGGGCCGAAACCGGTTTTGCTCAGTGAGTGTCGGCCTGCAGACTGAAAGGTCCCAGGTTCAATTCTGGTCAAGGGCATGTATCTTGGTTGAGGGCACATCCCCAGTAGGAGGTGTGCAGGAGGCAACTGATCAATGTTTCTCTCCCATTGATGTTTCTAACTCTCTATCCCTCTCCCTTCCTCTCTATAAAAATCAATAAAATATATTTTTAAAAAAACCCAAACTATTTTGGACATGGTAGGTTGAAGTTTAACGTTATTTTTGTGTACCAATGTGGTCAGATAAATAACTTTTTATAGTCCATTAGCTTGAGAAATCTGTTGTTTTCTTTTTACAGCCCACCTTTGAAGGTAAGCTTTGCATTTTTTTAATTTTAGGGATAAAGAAATGTAGATCCTTCTGTAAGAATTTTAATAACTTAGCACCAGTATTTGCTTAGATGTGTGTGTGTGTGTGTGTGTGTATGTGTGTTTTATGTAAATCATTTGTTACATGTATTCACACAAACATCTAAGCAAATGCTAGTGCTAAATTATGGAAACTTTTACAAAATGATCTAATTTTTTTTTAGAACACACCTACACACACACACACACACACACACACAGCATCACTCAACTACTGCTTTAAAGACTGAGGAGATTTTGTCACTTCACCCTCTCTCCCATCCTTGCTGTGTAGTTGTAGCACCTGAGATTTGCGTGGTGCAGCGGTTCTTCAACAACACGACGAGATGTGCGTCCTCTAGGTGGGGTGCAAGCTGGCAGGCATCTTTCTCATTCCAGAGAGGGTGTTAAGCCACAAGTGTTTTATGTACAATTTATACATGGTTGATGGACTTTGAAATCAACATAGAGTTCAGTTCATTCAGTGTTGTGTTTTTAAAAAAAATCAAAATCCATCTCTCTAAGACTAAATGACACACACACACACACACACACACACACACACTTAGATATGATATGATAGATTAGGGATAGGAATAAAAAGAAAAAAACAATTAATAATATGATAAATCTCCTAAGACAACTATTTTTCATGCATCTGACAGGTAGGTGCTTCTCACCAGGATACTTACATTGATCATTATTGAAAAACACTGTCCCTCTCTTAATCCCCTCAGTGTGCTGCTTCAACTGCCAATTCTTGTTTATTTAAATATCAAAGGAAAAGATATCAAAGGAAACACCAGGTTATGGCGAAAACAAAACTAATTTGAAGCCTGATGGTAAATGGGTTTAATAGAAATAATTCACTTCAAATATATCCAGCATTTACATTTATTTTTTTGGATTTTGTTAAAAGCATAACAACAACCCGCTTTGTAATAGTTAAGGTGCCTTCTGCATAAGGAAGCTGATAATCCCGACCCTTTCTACTTCCTTGTTCTCTTTTTCTTTTTCTTTCCTCCATAACCACAAAAATAGGTTTGATTGTTTTTCTTTAGTGGTGTAAGGTTGTAAACATCCTTAATCCAGTTCCATATCTATACTAATAAAAGGGTAATATGCTAATTAGACCAGATAGACTAGATATCTTCCAGTTGTCCTGCCTTCTTGTGGACAAAGCCAAGGCAGCAGTGAGGGCTGAGGCAGAGGCAGTTAGGGGCAATCAGACCAGCAGGGGAGAGCAGTTGGGGGCAATCAGGCCAGTAGGGGAGGGCAGTTAGGTGGTGATCAGGCAGGCAGGCAGAGGCGATTAGGGACAATCAGGCAGGAAGGCATGTGAGTGTTTAGAAGCTAGCAGTCCCGGATTATGAGAGGGATGTCCCACTGCTGTAGGACATCCCCCAAGGGGTCCCAGATTGGAGAGGGTGCAGGCTGGGCTGTGGGACACCTCCCCCTCCTGTGCACAAATTTCAAGCACTGGCCCTCTAGTTGGAGTATAAAAGGGAAAGGAATATTATACATGCAGATTATCCTACATAGGATATTGACAAGAATATGGATTTTTCTTTTTTCTTTGTGCTATTATTTTTCACATCATCATTAATTCTCCCTCTACCCTCTTTTTTTCTCTTTAGGTTCATTGCCATCTACCATATTGTATATTTTAATTATTTATCTGGTTGTCTGTCCCTCCCAATCAAAATTCCAGTTTCTTGAAGGCAGAGAATAGTAGTAGGTGCACAAGAAATATTGAGTGAACGAATATAGCTTTGCAGCATATTGTCAGAATTGGAATCCTAGTTTCAAACCTTCTTTGTATGACGTGGAGCATATTGCTTTTCCTCTCTGCCTCGGTATTTCCTTCTGTAAAATGGAGATCAGTAACACATCAGTGTCATAGACTCATAGAGAGAAGTGGAAGATGTAATACATCTGCCACAGAGTTAAACTGATGTTAAATATTTTTTTCATAAAGCAAACAACTCTTCAGTTGCTTGAGAGAAAGAAACCAAACATCTACCATCATCTGATAAAGTCATTTGTTTATTGCTTTCTGGTTTGGGGCTGAGTACCATCCCTACACCCACCTCCTCACCACCCCTGGTATCAGAATGGGGAGCCTAACCGGCAAAGACACATAAGGCCACTTATTATTTTCCTCCCTTTTCATGAGTATTTCTTTCTTTCTTTTAAAATATATTTTTATTGATTTCAGAGAGGGAGGGGAAGGAAGAGAGAGATAGAAACATCAATGATGAGAAGGAATCCTTGATCAGCTGCCTCTTGCATGCTCCACACTAAGGATGTGCCCTGACCTGGACTCAAAATCTGACTTCCTGGTTCATAGGTCAATGCTCAACCACTGAGGCATGCAGGCCAGGCTTGAGTATTTCTAAGTTCACCTTTTCCATGTAGTTTTCTGTCTTCCCTCTTCTGTTTCTGAAAAGTTGAAACCCCACCTGACTTTGCTGTAAATTAGATGCTGCTTAATTTCCCCTTGACTTGGACTGCTGCCATTCAGAGGGTGCCACCTCACTGCTTGTGTGGCTGTGCAATATCAGACAATAGACACCTTCCAATGTGCAAATAGACTTACTTTGGTTTTAGTATGTTTTTTATTTATTGAAGGGAGAGGGAGAGAGAGAGACATATAAACATCAACAATGAGAGAGAACCTTTGATCACCTGCCTCCTGTACCCCCTACTGAGGATCAAACCTGCAACCCGGGCATGTGCCCTTGACTGGAATTGAACCTTGTCCTCTTGGGTTCATAGGTCAACATTCAACCACTGAGCTATACAAGCCGGGTGATTTACTGACTTTTTAACATGATTAATTCATACACAACTAGCTGAGGAATTTAAAAACATGATACCTTGACTAAGTCTAGTACATTGTAGAAATTGTTTCATTTTGATATTATGATTGTTTGTTAACAGAATCCCCTACTAGGTGGTTCACTCCTTGAGGGTTTGGGCCTCCTCTGTCTATTCACCACAGAGCAATGGTCACATAGGTGGGCACTCAAATACTCACAGGCTGACAGACAAGCACAGGAAGGACAAAGGATCCAGCGACATCCTTCATGACAACTGGGCTATAAAAAGCATTTGAGGCTTGAACTTTTTAATATCGTTGCATTCGTTTCAGTTTAAAGGGAGCAGCAATGCGTAGCTTGTTTACAAAATCAATATATATTCTATCAATATAAGATGCGCACTTATACATAAGTGGCTGTTTTGTGCCAGTTACTTAGGGTGATGTTGTCTCTTCTATTTGTGAAAGCCTACAGAGAGGACTCTTTAAAAAATGACATCTTTTATAGTATGTATTGATTCTTTCTTAACATTTTTATACATTTGTCTGCGTTTGTAATTCTGTTTCATTTGCAAATAAAACAATAGTACCTCAAAACTACTACCAGTTTGAACTTGCTGCAGTCACAGGAAGTGATCGAGGCAGCTGGTTTGGTGTAATCATGCTGTGTCCATCCGTGGATTGCCAAGGCCCCGCTGACATCATTTTCTGTGCTTCCATGGTTCTTCGCCATTTCTATTAGGCTTCCCGTTTGGTCACTATTAAATCCAGCAATTTATTCCTTTCCACCTAAATCATCTTCCCTGTACAAAGGGTAAAGAGGAGCTCTCAGCACCTGCACCTAAAAGGCCATTATCTAAGCTGAGCAAATCCAGTCCCACAGAGACTGAGTCATCACAGCTCAGCTGGGATGTGGGAAATGGGGAAGAGCACGGAGGAGGGCAGGACAGTGGGAGTGAGTCAGTGATGCCTGGGTGGTGGGGACCGTCCAGCAGCACCAAGCTTATCAACCCTCTTCCCCCACCTACCCCCCCGGCCTCACAGACTATCAGGCAGACAGACTGAAGTTAGCATCCACGCTGTGTGTGCTGCCTCTGCTCCTGGTTTGGCTGTAGTCTGTGGGAGCTCCTCAGGGACCGTGCTGGCCATACTTTTCTGGCCCCAAATCAAAGTGGTTGTTTGTTTAATGGAAGGAACAGCATCTCGTGTGTATGGCTGGAGGCAGGCTGGAGGTAGAAGCTTTGGCGCATTGACACCTGCTCTGATCCCTTCCCTCCATGCAGAGAAGTGCTTTCTGATTGGAGGAGGAGGTCGTGATGAGGATGAAATGGGTCATGTAGATGGAGTACACGACCCAGTAGCCCTTCCAAGTGCTATATTCATGTTTATCAGGACTCATTTCTGCAACACTATGAAGGAGAACCAAATGACAGACGAGAAAACTGAGCCCTCAAAGAAATGATGGAATTTGCCCAAGTGGCAGGCTGGCATTTGAATACAGAGCTGTGCACTTCAGTACATGTGAATGCACTGGGGACAAGCATTTATTTTAATTAGGTTAAAAAAAGGAGTAGAAATTCATGAGCCTTATCACATATTTCAACTCCTCACCATGTTTTATGCATTGTTAGCTGTGCATACGCAGGCTCCTGCAGGGAGCTTGTCATGCTCTGTGTCCCACCCCATTCCATCACTTACTCAAACTTAGAGCTGAGAGTCACCTTGACACATTCCCTCCCCAACTACCTCCATCAACCCATCCATCCATCCATCCATCCTCTCCTGCCCTGTCTTTTGCCTGCTCCGTGATTTCTCCACCCACACCACCATCTGCCCAACTGCCAGAGGTGGCCGAAAGAACAGCCAGGATCCTGTCCTCTCTCCAGTCCAGAATCACTGTGCCCATTAGCACAGCAGTTTAGATTTTACAGGATGTTTCCCCATACATTGCATTCAAAGGAACTCTGATACATAATTTTCATTGTTTCAGTTATATAGATAAAACAACTGTGTCCTAAAGTGCCTGAGTGACTAGCCCACCATCACAGGGCTTATAAGTTCATAGAATCATTATTGTTCCCTAAATGTTTATCTATACCCACAGTCTGTAGTCTAAATTTCTGCCTTGGCCTTAACATTCCCTCTGTGGTCCCAAGTCATCGTTCTTAGTTCTTGACGTTTTCTTATTTTACCATACACTGAAGGAGTGATGCAAGTAAGTTAGCTACTCTGGAGCATTTGCTTCTGATAGTTGCTTCATTACCAGGAAAACTTCTGTTCACCACCCAAGACCCAGACTATGCGTCCTCCACTATGAAGGCCGACTTGATTTCACTGAAGAAAATGTGACCCCATTCACTTAATGCCTCAGACAATCAGTGATCTCCATTGGAAGGTCTCATTTCAACCTTGCCCAGATCATACCTCTTCCCTGGAATGCTTCTTCCTCCCGGACGCCCCTGAAGAATACCCCTCACCCCCCTTTTAGCTAACAGTATGCCTTGCCTCTCAAGAGAATGTCATAGCAAAGTTCCTATTTTATTTGTCTCACCATCACCTGAGGTCCTGGCCCCTTGTTGGGACTGCCTCTTGACTAGGGGAGCTTACTTCTTTTAAGACTGAACCTAAGGAACTCAGATGTGTGTGTCTTCTCTGAGGCTTTTTTGGGGGCAGGTGGGGATGGTGGAGTTGAATCCTAGCCTGCTCCCCCTTCAACGCTGCTTGGCGTTTTATTTTATTTTTTTATTTTATTGATATTTTACAGAGAGGAAGGGAGAGGGATAGACATAGAGAGCTAGAAACATCGATGAGAAACACTGATCAGCTGCATCCTGCACACCCCCTACTGGGGATGTGCCTACAACCAAGATACATGCCCTTGACCGGAATGGAACCTGGGACTTTTCAGTCCGCAGGCCAACTCTATATTCACTGAGCCACATCGATTTCACTTGGCAGCTTTCTTATGCCTCCGTTCGTTTCAGGTGATAGCTGCTTGGTGGCAGAGTTTGTCCCTCTCTCTCTCTTTCTAGGCTTCAAGCTGCTGGTGGCAGCTCCAAAGTTCCTATCATGTGTGTGTTTCCTGCACCTGCCCTCCCACTAAGCCATAGTATAGGCTCCATACATGCTTGTTAAGTAGATTTAAGAAGTCCATTCCATTCTTTTCCTCCAACTTAAATTTCTATCATGGAAAGCGAAAACTTCCTTTTTGAAAAAAAAAAAAAAAGAACATTGTGTCTGATTTTTAAGCAGTTCATTTATGCAAAAACTACGTTTATGCATGCAGATTGGTAAGGCAACACAGTGTTCAAAAGGTAAACACTCCTGGCAATTACTCTGTTCCATCATGTTGATTATGGGGGCGTATGATGTTAACTTGTTTTAGAATTTGTAAAGAAAGGACTTGTGAGTCAGCATACTGTGGTAAGAGTGTCGTGATTTCAGGGGTGAACAGGATGGGGTTAGAAGTCATTTGCATAGCGTGCTGGGTGGGAATCACTGCCCTGGCCTGGCTGCTTTCCAGGTAAGTGAAGGTCATAGACCACAAATCTTATTCGTTACTGTGAAGACTTAATGTGTGATGTCAGGAAAGTGCTTACACCATCCATTCTCAGAGAATATCACTGGTATGTGATTAGAAACTGACACACTGCTGGATTATGTGCTTTCTCTAAATCATGCACTTGAAAATGAGGGCCTTTCACTCAATTTCTGAAGTTCCAAGATGATAGTTCATGCTGTGGATGCCTACAGAAAATGCTCTAGTTTTCTTTAATTTATCAATAAGGCATAAACTTAAGGCTGGAAAACAGGTGGTATAGTTAGTGGATTCATTTTATGTTTTTGGCTTCCATAGTAAGGAAAACTAGTCCCTCCCCAAGCAAGACAGTCAGAGGTAGGGCAACCCATAGCCTTTCATTTCTTCCTGTTTCATCATGTTTCTGTTTTCAAGGTCAGCTTGTCCTAAGGTTTTGCTCCTCATTTCAAAATGGCCATCCTTTGGGGTTTCAGGCTTGCAGGTTCATACTCAGCGGAAGAGAGGAGAAGAAAGAAGGGAGGGAGAAGAAGAAGATAGGTCCTCTCTTCAAATGGATTCTGAATTCCTTCCTTCAGTGAATTGAGCCAACTTAGGAGAGGTGCTTAGTGGTAGACCAAGAGTTGCCCAAGAAATGCCATGGAGTGATTGATTCAGACTAATTAGGACATCTCCCTGGGCTTGTGGAAGGATGGATAACCCAATCAGGTCAGGATTCTATTAAGAAAGAGGAGGGACTGCTCATTGATGTGGGGAAGTAATCAACAGTCTGCCAGGCTTCAGCACTTAAATTTTACTTTTTCATTTGGCTTTACCATGGGGATTTCAAAGGTTGCTGTTAGAGCAAGTTTTAGTTTAGGTGAATGAAACTGAACCTCTTAGAATTGCTGATTCCTTTTTGCTTTATTTTCACATGGAGGGATAATAAAGCCTACCTTTCAGGTTCTTGAGATGATTAAAAATAAAATCTGTGTAAGGCCCAGGGCCAGGCACTTATTACTGGCTTGTTTTGAGTAGTTGCTCTAGTTGCTGTATTTTCTGGGTCAGAATTTACTCCTGATTAAAAAAGCGCCCATGTGGGTGCAGGTTCAGCCCGTTCTGCACCTCCACACCTTCTACCATCTCAGTGTGCCTTCTTCTTTTCTTCTCTACTTGCAGGACTTCATTCATCCAGCTCTCCTGCAGGTCTGGATGATGGTTGTTTTGTATTTTAGTTGTAATTTGATGTGGTTGTGGGAGGTGGCGAGTACAGGCATTTGCCTATGCAGCCATCTTGGTCTCTGGATGTCACTTTTCATTCACCTTAAGAAAGGAATGAGTGAGCTTAGGGTAGTGACATCCTGAACATCCCATGCACCACTATGGGTATGTATGTGTGTGTCCTGTGCACCACTGCGTGTGAGTATGTGTGCATATGTGAGTCGTGTGTGTACCAGCTGTCCCTATGCATGTGCTGAAACAGAGACTGGACCAACTGTGGCTATGGTTTGGCCGCAGGCTTCCACTTTGGAAAGGCAGGTACTCCAATTCTAAGCTGTGTCAGATGAGCACTGTAGGATGAGTCTTCTTTTCCCCACTCATTGGACTCCTCTGACTCTTTAGATGTAAAGCAACTAGTTCATTTTTTGTCTGCCTCTGGGATATGATGCTAACGAATGAATGTTAGGCATCTAATCACAAACAGTTATGCTTGGAGTCAGAATATTGTTCCTTGGAATCATGGCCCAGTCATTTTCTAAATGTTTGAGGCAAAATAATTAACTACTCTGAACCTCAGTTTCTTTCTCTGTAAGATGAAAGTAATATGAATTCACAGGTTTGTCAAAAGAAATAAGAATATGGGCAAGTGGCTGGCATGGTACTAAGTATATAGTGTTTATAGAATTTTTGAGTTTGAACATGTTAACAGCAAAATCCTTTTTTTTATATTTAGTAGCTGTAATAAAATCACAGCTGTTTGTGTGAGCTTTGATGTGATGGTTACCTTAAAATAAAAATTTGTGCCCAGCTGGTGTTGCTCAGTGGTTGAGCATCCACCCATAAACCAAAAGGTTACCGGTTCGATTCCAGTCAGGGCACATGCCTGGGTTGCGGGCTGGATCCCTAGTGGATGACATGCAAGAGGCAGCCAGTTGATGATGTTTCTCTCTCATCAGTGTTTCTATCTCTTTATCCATCTCCCTTCCTTTCTCTCTAAAAATCAATAAAAACATATTTAAAAAATAAAATAAAATAAAAGTTTGTTCCTTATCTGTAGTAAACTAGTTAAAAATGTGACTACTTAATTGGTTGGCTAATGGGTGGATCTATTTTCTGAGAAAATAACAACCTCCTAGCCAATTTTCTGGGTCCACTTTAAAGACCAAACAACACTGGGTTGCGCAATGGTGCAGCCATGGAGCTGTCATCAGGGCCTGGGACACGTCTGAGTCAGATGGGTGTTACAGGCCTGGAGTAAAGGCCACTTCTGGCCGGAGCTCATAGGCAGGCAGCACAGCAATTCCATTTTCGGGGGGATTTCTGTAGTTCCTAAAAGCATGAGAGAGAAAAAATGCCTCCATGTAGAGAGAATGATATCGGTTGAAATGGTTAAAAAGCTGTGTTTATTGACTTTGTTGTATCGAATTAAGTAGAGATCACCTAAGAAGTATACATTGGAATGATGTTAAAGAACCTGAAATGCCAGGCTAAGGACTTCATTCAGACTCTGTCTGGCAGGCAGGGGTCATTGGTCAAGATAATTCCCTGGGAAGGCTAGCGATCAGTCATGAAATAATGCCAGGGTGGAAAGTCCTCATTTGGGGTGACTCTAGAAAGACCCATAAGAAGATATTTGCAATGAAATTGCATAGCTGTGGTATAATATGATGGTTTTAGGTAAATAATGAAATTTAAATTTTTAAAAATATATTTTTAAATTTATTTCAGAGAGGAAGGGAGAGGGAGAGAGAGATAGAAGCATCAATGATGAAAGAGAATCATTGATAGGCTGCCTCCTGCATGCCCCACACTGGGGATCTAGCCTCAACCCATGCATCTGCCATAACTAGGCATTGACCTGTGACCTTATGGTTCATAGGTCGATGCTTATTCACTGAGCCATAACCAAATTTAAAATTGTAATCAAAGCCTCTATTAACAACAAAGAAAGCTAGTTCCTTAAACATTTTGATTTGTTGAGGCACTAATGATGACCAAGTGGAGTTCCAAGCCTGTAACTGTGTGAAATGGATCATGAAAACAAAAGCACTTACTGTTGTATCAGGGTTTGGGATCCCTTAGTTTTATTCTTGACTCCTATACCATCCCCCCTTACTATGTTGTTTGAAGAACTGGAGGCATAGGTGTATTACTGAGCCTTCATTTTCCATGTTAGAATAAAAGAGTGATACACTTCCCATGCTGGAAAGGCCCTTAGAAACTTAGGTGAGAAACAGGTGCCCATGTTATGTGAGCTGCCCAAGTGTGTTCAGCCTGTAGAGGAGGCACCTTCACTGTGCCTCCTGGGCCCAGCCTCCCCGCCAAAGGGTCCTCCTGACACTCTCTGCTGCCTAGTCTCCACCAGCTCCAGAGACCCAGGTCCTTTTTCTTAGAATTTCATACTGTTTGCTTTTGTTGTTATGTAATGACACCTTTCTGAGATTCACAGAACGATATGCAATGCTTATTGTATCCTTTTGTCTTTAGAAAGCACCTGTTTGAGGCTCTATGCTGGGCTCTGTATAGAGACAAGTAAATATGCAAAGGCCTTAGCCTCCACTGTGTCTCATTTTCATACATTTTGAGGTTTATGTCCTGAGGCCTCTGGAGTAAATGTTTCACTGTCAAGTTTCTCCCATACATTCTCCAATCTCACTTAGAGGGCATTTTCCTCTGTTTTGTTTATAATTCTGGCTAATAATTTTTGATGCTGAAGTAGAGGGGAAGGAAATTCATATATTGTGTGTCTTTTGCAAGGATCTATATATGGATTTTTAAATTATACAACATTCCTTTTGAGAAGGAGCCATTATATACTTTAGTTTACAGATGAGAAAGCTGGTAGTTGACTAGTAAAAGGTAAAGCCATTATTAGAATTCATATCTTTCCAGGTCCATAAAATAAGCCATCTCTGAATTGTAGCAGCCATCTGTTATTATGAAGTGACATCATAATATTGACAGAGACAAGCTGAAAGACATTCAGAGAAATTCACTGAGGGTATTAAAAGGCCTGAATTGCCTAGCAAGGATCATTTGAGGAAACTGGAAATGTATAGAAGAAAGAGATAGGTATTTAGGTGCTACTTAATCAAACATTTTAAAATTCCTGAGGTGTATTCTCTCAAAAAGAGGATCAAATATTAGACATCTAAAAGGACCACAGTAATTTGGTGTTGGAATAGACAATCACTATTTGCATCAAAAGGCACCTGCCTATGGCTTGTGTTGGGGAGATCGTACAAGGCCCATGTCTTAAGTGGTTCTAATTGTACTGCTACTGTCATTAAATTGCATTACAAAGTGAACCTGATACAAAATGACAATAAGTAACATAGGTTAAGCAGAATTTCTCCCAAGCAGGCATGATAAGGAATCCCTCCCCCAAAGGCTCCCTTGATAAACCTCTGGGGTAAATAATTTCCAATCTCCATTTCAATGGAAAGGTACTAATTTTACTGTAATTTAAAGCAAGGCCAATTTGTGCCACCAACTCCTGATTTGTACATGACTTTTGGGGGAAGTCCTCACTCAAATTTGTACTTGGGCAGAAGACACATCAGCTGTCTTTTTTAAAAATATATATATATTATTGATTTTTTACAGAGAGAAAGGAAGAGGGATAGAGAGTTAGAAACATTGATGAGAGAGAAACATTGATCAGCTGCCTCTTGCACGCCCCCTACTGGGAATGTGCCTGCAACCAAGGTACATGCCCTTGACTGGAATCAAACCTGGGACCCTTCAGTCCACAAGCTGAGCTCTATCCAACTGAGCCAAACTGGTTTCAGCCACATCAGCTGTTTTAGCAGCCACTCAGTCCAACTTAGTGTATTTACAGCCATCCCCCTTCACCTGTGGATTTTCTTGCCTTGGTTTTGGCTACCTGCATGGTCCAAAAAATATTTAATGGAAAATCCTAGGAATAAATAATTCATTGTTATAAATTGCATGCCATTCTGAGTAGCATGAGGAAATCCAGGGCTGGGATGTGAGTCATTCCTTTGTCCAGCATCTCCAAGCTGTAGAGCTCCCCACCCATCAGCCACATAGTAACCCTATTGGTGATCAGACCAGCTCAGGTTATTGCCTTGCTTGTGTACAAGTTACCTTCATTTTACTTAATAGTGGCCCCAAAGTGTAAGCATAGTGATACTGGCAATATGGAATGCCAAGAGAAGCCATACAGTGCATCCTTTAAGTGAAAAGATCTGTATGTGTGGGAAAAAATATAGGATGTCTGTATAGAGTTTAGTGCTAATCATAGTTCAGCCTCCATCTGGGGGATTGGAATGTATCCCCTATACCCCTTAGATAAGGGGAACTATTTCATTGCTAATTCAATTCAGTGGTCACCCCATCCCACCCCCAAGAGTGACTTGAAGCTGCCTGAGAAGCTGTTTAACCCAATAAAGTGAAATAGATCAAAACAAAATCTTACATTATTTTCAGGATTTTAAGAAGTTATCTTGAAACCTCCGATCTGTGCACAATAATCTTTTTCTTCTAAAAGTCTTAAATCTATGTTCAGTTGAAAGGGCACAACTATAAGTAAATTTACTTGAATTTATAGGCTACTTTTGAAAAGAAAGAGCAGAGAACAAGAGAGGACAGATGTTAAATAGTGTTAGCAGAGTTTTGTGCTCAGATTATCATGATCTTTGACACAGAATACTTTAGAGGAGACTACATTTTCATTTTATTTGTATAGTGGTCCGTGTCATACATGAAATCTATTTAATTCAAGAACATGTCTGGGAAACAGTAGTATGTTCACACATGTTCTATGGATTGGTTGTCCACTGTTTTTTTTTGTTTGTTTGTTTGTTTTTTTTTTTACATAAGGTAGATATTTTAGAAAAACTAACAATTCAAACAAATGTCTATTAATTACCTCCTATTATCCTATTATACTCAGAGGAACAAACTGGTAATGCAGTGCATATTTTCTTGCTTTAAACACAGAGATAGCAGTTAGCTTTCTGCTTATTATATTACTCCACCCACTTATGTTCATGTTAAATATTTAAAGAGATGTGGAGAGCAGAATGTTGCATTCAATAAAGAGAATAAAAGTAAAAAGTAGACCAGTGACTTGAACTGGAAATAAGCCATAAAAATGTAATTTTTCAGTTGCACAAAAGTTACCATGGCATTTTCTTTCCTTTAGTGTGTGCTGGTGATTTAATTTAATAGTTTTAGAAAAAGTGTCTATTGCTGTGCTTAAAAATTCTAATTACACTGATTGGTAAAGCAGTTTCCAAATACCAGGCTTATTTGTAGAGGACCAGTGAAATTGACAAGTGAATGGCATGTAAACAACCCCACTGTGCCCTTATATTTCATTCTGTGATGCTAGACTATAGATACTGAGCCTCAGGAAGTTACCCCTGTCCAATATTTATTAAACTCCTGGCTCTCTGACTGTAGACAATATTATGCATTAGCAGTCTAAGTGCATTGCTTTCTTCCCTGCTTTCACACCACCCTTTCTCAATGTGGTGGATATCTGTGAAAGGAACAAGTGTTAACTTTCATTTAATATGTTTAACTGAATTTAAACTCTTAAAAGGAAAGCAATTTGCACATTTCATCAAACAGATTGAGATCATTGAAAAATGAATGAAAGTCACAGCCTTTCTAACTTGGAATTTTCTGTTTATGACTTACAGGTATCATTGAGACATTGCTCTTTCTTTTCTGTTAATAAGTAGGTGACAGTTTGGCGATGCAAACACGGTATTATGTTATGTGCAACCAGAAACTCTTGTAGTCGTTCTTGAAAGTGGTTTACTGTTAATATATCTGGATTTCCAGAGTTTCAATTTGTTCCCTCTCTTACACCGTGGCTTTGTTCCCCCACTTTTTTTTTTTTTACAAGGAGTTTTATTTTTACCATTTTTAGCTGATATATGTATAGCTTTTCTTGCTTTTTATTTAAAATTTTTTTTTGTTACCATTTAAGGCTAAAGTAATTCTCTCATAGGCATTATTTTGTTGGATCTTGTGTGTGTGTGTGTGTGTTTGTGTGTGTGTGTGTGTGTGTGTGTTTTCATCTATTCTGCTATTCTATGTCTTTTAACTGAAGAATTTAATCCATTTACATTTAAAGTAATTATTGATAAATGAGGATTTGTTCTTCTCATTTGCAACTATTTTCTTATTGTTTTAAGATCCAATATTCCTTGGTTCTTATCCTCCTGTGTTATTTTTGGGTGTTTTGATGACTTTTGATATCAGTACACCTTGACTTCTTCATCATTACCTTGTGTAAATTATATAAGATTTTCCCTTGTAGGTTTATATGATTAAATATATAACACTCTATTTTAAATATACAACAATTTAACTTCAATAAAATTTGTAAAACTTCACATGTTTATGTCTCCTAACATTTTAAATTATTGCTTTTAAAATTTACATATTTTATATTGTGTAATTAATAACAGATTATTATGTTTATGGTTATTTTTACATCACTATCACCATGTCTTTTTTATGATGTTAATTAACATTCTTTTACTTTTACTCAAAGAATTCCTTTAGCATTTCTTATAAGGCAGGCCTGATTGTAATGAATTCCCTTAGTTTTTCTTTGTTTGGGAAAGTCATTCTTTGTTTCTTTCTGAATGACAGCCTTGCCAGGTATGGAATTCTTGGTTGAAGGTTATTTTCTTCCAATATTTTGAATGTCATCCTATTTTCTCCTGTCCTAAAAAGTATCTGTTGAGAAATTCACCCATAGCCCTATTAGGATTCCTTTTAAAAAATATTTTTTAATTGATTTTATAGAAAGGAAGGGAGAGGGATAAAAGTTAGAAACATCAATGAGAGAGAAGCATCGATCAGCTCCCTCCTGCAAGACCCCTACTGGGTATCAAGCCTACAACCCAGGGACATGCCCTTGGCCAGAATTGAACCTGGGACCCTTCAGTCTGCAGGCTAATGCTCTATCCACTGAACCAAACCAGTTAGGAGATGGGGATTCCCTTTTTATGTAATTCCTCTCTTTTCTTTTGCTGCTCTTAAAATTCTTTCTTTGCCCTAGCTGGTTTTGCTCAGTGGACAGAGCATTGGCCTATGGACTGAAGGGTCCCAGTTTCAATTCCAGCCAAGGGCACATGCCTGAGTTGCAGGCTGCATCCTCAGTAGGGGACATGCTGGAGGCAGCTGATCAATGATTCTCATCATTGATGTTTCTCTCTCCCTCTCTCTTTCTCTCTAAAATCAATAAAGAAATATATTTTTAAAAATTCTTTCTTTTGTTTTTGATATATGAAAATTTAATTATAATGTGTCTTGATGTAACCATATTTGGGTTCAACCTGTTGGGATTCTTTTGGCCTCATAGTTCTGGCTGTTCATTTTTCTTCTCAGGTTTGGAAAGTTTTCAGGAATTATTACTTTAAATATACTCTCTGTCCCTTTGTCTTTCTGTTCTGATTCTGGAATTTCTATATTGTGAGTTGTTTCTTTTCATGTATGTCATAATTCCTGTAGGGTTTCTTCACTCTTTTTCTTTTTTTTTTCTTTTCACTCCTTTGACTGGATAATTTCCAGCTCTATCCTTTAGGCTGATTCTTCACTCTTTGAGGTCAAATTATTATTCAGTTCAATTATAATTTTTTTTTCAACTCTAAGATTTCTGTTGTTTGATAGTTGCTGTTTCCTTATGAAACGTCTCATTTTGTTCATGCATTGTTTTTCTAATTTCTTTTTTTTATTGTCTCTGTGTGTGTTTTTTTTGTGTGTGTGGGCTTTTTTTTTTTTTTTTTTGTCGTGCATAAAACTTTCTTATGATGAAAAAGAACCTTTCTTAGGATGATTTTTCTGAATTATTTGTCTTATAGTTCATATATCTTCGTTTAGAATATGTGTTATTAGAGCTTTGTTAGTTTCCTTTGATAATGTCATATTTACCTGATTTTTGGTGATCCTTAATTTCTTTCATTGGTATCTGCATATGTGAGTTATGGGGCTCCTTTTGCAGACTTTTTAAGCTCTACATTGGCAGAGATAGTTCTTCACTAGTTACTTCAGTTGGGTTTAGGGTTTTCCTACTAGTAATGCCTTTAGGCAAGTGGGGCCTGCTTTTATGGTCTATTTTGAGCTATGTAACTATTCCTGCCATGATGAGAAGGATGGGGCATGTGCAGTTGCCTAAGAACAGTTGGATAGGCCTTCTGGCTTTGCTCCCTACCCGAATGAAACTATAAGGATGGATTCCGCTGTTGCCTTGATTTTCTGGTTGAGATGGATTCTGCTGTTGCCTTGATTTTCTTACTAGGTGGTTGAGACTGGGTACTGTATTCAATATTAAATGGGATTATGAATTAGATTTCCTTACCTAGAAGACCCTGATAACTATTGTTTGGGGACATAAATCAGGTCTGGGTGTTCATTGCATTCTTAGTCAGATGAGTGCTCCAAGCCATGGGCTGTTCTCTCTGTTCAAGTGCCTCAGTATGTAGGACTGTTGAATGGGCTTCACAGCTTCCTATGGGCTTTCATTAGGTTCCTGGGCTACATAGGCTGGTGGCTGTATTTAGCAAAAAGAAGCAACATGAATTAGAGGTCCTGCCAAGAGCTGAGGGGCAAGCTCTTCTGAAATTGGCAAAACTCTACCTGCATTTCAAGTTCCATGATCAAACAAGTCACTGACTTTGCTGTGGGGCTGTCAGCTGTGCCTGCCTACCTCTTGGCTTGAGTGCTGTTGGGCCACACAGTTTCCACCAGCCTTCTTGTCAGATGGGGCTGGAAGTCATAGCAGGTAGGGCTATGACTCAGTACCTTGCTCTGGCACGGGCAAACCAGGCTGTTCTAGGTCCAGCAAAACTACTCCCTTGAGAACCCTAATCAGGCCGACCTGCATCCCGCTGAGTTCCCTGGTCGGTGTGCCCTAGCTTGATTCTGCAGATAAGCAAAGCCATTGGTTGGGATTGCTATTTGGAACTCAGTCTGCCAAAATCTTGAGCTGGTTCTTGCAAAGCTACTACCCCTTCTCCATCAGAGTCAGGTTTTCAGTATTGGGCCCTACACATCCCATTGCAATTCGTGTGGTGAGACATTTGAGTAGGGGCTACTATGAAGTGGCCCACAGTGCTGAGGGAGGCTGGTTGTCCACCTTGGGTTCTTTTCCTCTGGAGCAGGGGTCCTCAAACTTTTTAAAGTGGGGGCCAGATCACGGTCCCTCAGAGAGCTGGAGGGCCGGACTATATGAACTACTAATTCCTACTGTAACACCTCGGCTGCGCTCACTGCCCAAAAAACCTGGCGGGCCCGATCAGACTCCTCTGCGGGCCGCATGTGGCCCGCGGGCTGTAGTTTGAAGACCCCTGCTCTGGAGGAACCAGAGGCTCTGTGTGGTACTGTGCTGTGCTAGGGAGATGCAGTTAATGTGTAGCTGCTCCTCTTACCCTTCTAGTCCAGTCTGTCTTGGTCTCTGATGTATAGGGGGGTGTTTCAGCTGTACCCATGTGTTCTAGAATTCCCTCAGTGTTGTCTTATACTTGAATAGGTATTAATTCTTCTTGTGAGGGCGAGCAAAGTCAGGAATGACCTCTGTCTTCATCTTGGTGACATCATTCTAAGAGTAGTTTTCTTAATTCACAGCATTTCTTACTGTACTTCTTAGTCCTCATTAAAAAACAACAAAAACAAACAAACAAAAAAAACCCCTTTATTTCAACCTGCTTTGGTAACATATTCTAGATAGTAAATAAAAATAAATGAGTACTATCATAATAATGGTTCTTTTAAAATAGTTCACATTTCCAGTAATACATTAAAAGTGGAAGCATGTTATCTGAAGTGAAGCTTTTTATGTTTCTGATTTTTTTTTTAAGTTTGGAAGAAATTCTTCTGGTTTATAATCATTTTACATTTCTAAAATGTTCTAATGATTGCCTCAGAGTTTGGAGCCAAAATGTTCTTAATGTTTTTTGTTTTTTTCCCCCCTCTTCAACTTGAATGCTAAGAACTTGGATGCTTTCAATGAGCTATTTGCCAGCAGATGACAATTTATTCCAGATTCAAGAGAAACCACGCACAGTAAAATCTGTGTTTGCTAACCAGCAAAATCTGGAGAATCACATTTCTGAGATTCCCCAGGCAAAAATGGTCAATCTAATAAATGTCTACAAGGCTAACTAAATAGGGGAGGGTGACTATGGTGGAACCAGAGTAAGGCTGCCAGAGATTTATTATTTATTATTTTTGCTGCTAATTTCAAAAACCCCATTCGATGTTTACAAACAAAAACTATATACCTGGGTAAACCATGGTCTTATTATCCCTTTGTCAGACTGTGAGGGATAAGTGGGAAGTAAAATAAATAATAATAATAATAAAAGAAGAAGAAGAAGATCAACATGAATTCATCTACTTCCTATCTTCATGATATATCTCTTAGAAAAACATTTTATGTCAGTATATACCAAATGTTTGTAAATTATTTAGAACTTGGGACATGGTTTTCTAAAGAAACCAGATGCTGTCGATATTGGTTCAGTTCCCAGGCCAGTGGCCAGTACAGATATCCTATTTAATCCATATGTATCTGAGATACCCTGCCAATGCTTGCTTCAGGCCTGGGTTCTGAAGCATCTGTGTAGGAGAGAGCACCGGAATGGGTATTTCTCTTGGTTTTCTGGTAAGAAAATGGTTCCATAGAAATTTTCTGAGGACGCTGTTTTCCAAACTTCTTCCTTTCTTTTGCGCATCTTTTACATGGGTTCCGGAGCCCGTCTGTGAACCTGTATGAAGGCAAGGCCCACAGGTTGTCACCTCACCTGCTCTTTAAAGGGAAAGGAGTCAGCTTGGACAGATTTGCTGGAAGTTATGGCATTTGGACTATTTTATTGCTTTGGACTTTTTGATAAGGCTTATTAACCTCAACTTTATAAATGACCAAATTCTAAGAAAAGTAACAAGATAAAATTTAAACATCATTTATGAAGTATGAAAAAGACAAATGAGATACAACAGAAACATCTCAATATGTTTATGGATATTTAAGGACTTAGGGCTTTGTGGTGGTTTTTCATTTCTTTTCCTCGGGTCCCCCTTCAGATGCCTCATTTCTATTAAAACTTTATAATTTTTCCAGTAGGCCTTAAAGTGATGATGGCTCATCCTTTGCTGAGGTGAGGTAGTATCAGGGATGTTGATGATAAGTTCTTCGTTTGCAAATTGGGGATTGTAAATTAATGCTTTATTTTTCAATAAAGCAAAATTGTTATTATTCAATAGAATTGGATTATTTTATTATACAATAAAATTGATATTGTAATTTTATATTTATTTCAGTGGTTGTATTATTTTGTATAATATGGTTCCGCTGCTTTCTTACATTCATATTTGTTCCTATAAGCAAATACGGATTGTACTGGTTTCTTTACGCTGTGTTAATTCCCACAGTTGCCACAACAGTTGTTCTCAGACCTACTCAGACAAGCAGGTTAAAGACAGTTCACCCAATGGCTGAATTGTAGCAGCCATTCTTAATTAAGAGACATGGCTGTTCTTAAGCGATAGAAACCTCTGCACTGCTCAGAGCAATCGGAATGAACACACTTAAATTTTTGAAAAGTTCCTTCTGAAATATTTATGTATCAACAATGCTAAAAAACATATTTTGTTACCAGAATACATGTTAAATCATATTTTTTCATGTAGGAGTAACTTTCATTTTTGTGTGTGTTTAGTTCAAAGAGTGACTGTCTTTTTAGATAACAAAAGAAGACTATATTATTTGTTGATTATATATCTTATTTGGATGTTTTATCTATTTTGAAATTTACATTGAAATTTAATTCCTCTTTTCTTCAGTGACTATATGCTAATCTTCATGATTTCTTTTTAGTTAGAAAAAGAGATATAAAAATAAAATATATTAAAAAACAGAGATTTCCAGTATGCTGGTAGGTCTTTCATTTTATTTACAATGTTTATTTTATTTTATTCTATTTTAAGCTCTGTGATGGGCTGGTCAAAAATGTGCGCTGTTCAGACCCAACAGGGGGAGCCACTTCCATATTTTATGGAGGTTGCTGGGCTTCACTGCTGCTGCCCATTTGTCAGAGCTAAAGTCTTGGCCATCTACATGGCTGATAAAAGAAAGTCATTGAAAACACTGCAGTATTTTGTACTAATTGTTATCTAGTCTGTAATACTAAGTTTGACCATCTCTTATTGTCATGTCAAGGGAAGTCAGAAATAAAAGGTCACTGTTTTTCAGAATATATTTTCATTCAAGGTAAAGCTAATTTTCTAGTCTTTTCACAAGGAAAATCAGTGTAAAACATATAGGACATTTTAATATAAAAAATCATTCACATGCATATTAGGTTTAGGTGAATAAAAATGGATCTTTCTGCTTCATAAACTAATCAAATACATAAAATAATTAAAATCACATGAGTCTATTATGGATTTTTTAAAAATCCACATGTGTAGCTTTCTTTAAAATAAAGATTTTCAATTAAGTTCAAGATCTTCCACAATGAATCAGGTAGGGTGGTATTGGATTTCTATAATTGTTTGGTTCTGTGTTCTATTCTCAAGGTAGAAAGTGTGGTTTTACTTATTTGAATTACTGTGGAGTGTATGGTGTCATAAGATATTCTCAGAGATTATAAAAATTTTCAGTCTGATATTCACAGTGATCTTGACAAAGGACATGGAGCTATATTGTACAAGGATACCTAAATATTTTCACAGTTTACAATATATATCATGTCATAATTTTATGTGCAATAGCAACCTACCTGTATATCCTAAGTTATAATGTATGACAAATGTGTTTGGGTTGTCTCACATTTAGAAACATCCTTTTTGTTTTGAATTATAACAAAACTTTGATGTTTACCTCCAATATCTTTAGTGACTAACATATTGATGGATGTATATCATCTGCTAAATAACTGCTTAATATTTGATTGCTTATTTAAATTTTAAGATAAATAAATCTCCAGCTTATTGTTTGGTTTTGGGAAAAGAAGAAATTTATATATTTTTCCTCTATGAAACTTTTTTTCTCTTTTTCTTTAACCTTAGCCTCCGTGATACCTAGAGCTTCAATGCAATATTACCATGCTAATAGGAGTAAAAAATACTATCCTTGTGAATTTGCAGTTTTTAAAACTTGGATCTGCTATATATAATTTTCTAGTTAAGAGCTTAATATCTTTAGTCCTTTATTCCTTCAGCATAAAGGTCAGTGTTTGCCACATCGTAGCTACTTTTAAAAGGTGGATCAATGAATGAGTGAATGAATGAATGAGTGGCTGAATTATTACTTACTATGGAAGTATATATAGGCCTGTTTTCTTATATATGAAAATAGATGCTCACTGCCCTGTTTGCTCACAAGGTTGTTGGGAGAATCACATGACATATGGAAACGTTTAAAAAAGTTATAAATATTTTACAATTGTGAATTTATTAATAAAGATAACACTATACTTTTAGCACCTGGAATGTTAACTTTCTGGGATACAGCTTTATTCTAATATCAAGAAAGAGAGAAGTTTTTGAGAGTTTTAATTTAGGGTGTCTCATTTTTGTAGTGTTGTAGTGAATCATGCTTGTAGGAATGTCCAAGATTCATGTTTGCTAGAATGAGATTCTTGTTATATCCATTTACCCTTTTGTTCTTCATGGCTTAAAACATCATTTTGCCCCATTGGCCCTGCATTAATGGGGCATGCTAACTCCATTTTGCCTGCTTCCTTCATAGCCTTAGTTCCAGACTCCCTGCTTTTAATGTAAGTGCTACATGGTTAAGTCTTCATGTCACGAATTTTAATTCTGTAGTAGACCTAAGGAAGAGAACTTTATTGAAACCTTTTCCAAATAACATTGTCTTTTAAATTGATAAGACTATTTTGATTAGTGAGATATTGAAGGAATGATGTATTTTCATTTGTAAATAAGAATTGAGATTTTTAAAAAATTAAAGACTATTTTAGGATCATATCCCTAGTGAGAAAAGTTGTCTTGACAACAGTAACATTTATAATTAGAAATGATGAATATTTTATTTCTCAAAGGGAGATTCTCCCTAAGTGTGCTAGACAGTGATTGGGCTAAATGTTCATCAGGCTTAATCATTTCTAATGCAAAAATACAGTGAATATCAACTTTTTGACACAGTAATAATAAGGTTTTGCATTTTAGCTTAAGGAAAGAATTTTCATATGCATTTTCATATCCATATTCAGTCAGATAAGAAAAGTATATATTATTGACCTCATTTTATGGAAAGATTTCATATCTAATAAATGGCAAAAATAGAACTAGAGAAATGCAGATGAGTTTTTTTGTTTTTTTTCATCATTTTGCCAAGGGTGCAGAGGCATATGCCATATTTCGGAATTGTGCTTTTGCTCATGTTGTAATCTATCTTTTCATCACCTAGGACTTACGTCTTTTTAATTTGCAGTATTTTATTTTAAAGTATATGAATGAGGACCTAGGTAAAATTAAAATACCTAATACAAATGCAATCTTTTTGTTCATGATTTAAGTAATTGACTATTCAAATGAAAAGTCAAAATTTAAACTTCATTTTGTTCAGTTCTTGGTTATTATCAGTCTTAAAACATTTACCTGGTGCCAACTACATGCCAATCAACATGGAATGTTCAAGTTGAATAGAACAAAGTCCCTCAGGGACTTCTGTGGGAGGATGGAGGAACACACCTACATAAAGCAGTGGCCAGTCCTCTGTGTACTGAAATGGAAATTGCTGCACAATGTCAAGGACAGAGCATTAACTTCCAGATAGACGTTCATAAATGCGATGTGAGGAAGTAACCCTGGAGGTGGGTCTTGAAAAGGAGTTGTATTTGTGTAGAGTTTAAGTTGGGGGTGTAACATCCACTAGAGGAAATGAATGTGTGATCCAGAGTAGTGAAGGGGCAAGAGAGAAGAGCAAGTGATGGGGATCAGATGGGATGTTAAATGGGTCAGACTCTAGAAAGCCCTGTGTTTCTAAAGCAAATAGTTGTGATCTGGTAAGGTCTGTTACCATTAATTCAATGGGTTATGGATCATACCATTCTTTGTATCTGATTACATGAGATCTGGAGCTGGCATGATATAAATTCACAGTCTGTTGTCATCTATATGACCACGTTAAGAATCCATTCACTTACTAAAATCTTATAACAACACTAGAGGCCCATTGCACGAAGATTCATAAAATAGGCCTTCCTTACCCTAGCTGCTGGCACTGGTTTTCCTCCAGCATCCGGGACCCAGGCCTTCATTCTGGCTGCCACCTTCTGTCCTCGCTCCAGCCAGAGCCTTCAGTCTTTGCTCCAGCGGGAGCACCACTCCTGTAGCTCCCTCTGCCCCCACTCCCACCGCCCTTCCCCTCATAGCAGGTTCCCCGCCCCACCCAGCTGCTCAATGCCTGCATGTGTGCTGCCCAGAGGCCCAGGGAGGCTGGGGGACAGGGCCACCACCATCTTTGTTGGGTTAATTTGCATACTCACTCCTGATTGTCTGGTGGGTGTCATGAAGTGTTAGTCAATTTGCATGTTTCTCTTTTATTAGTGTAGATTATAAAAAGTTTAATATGAGAGATACTGTGTCATTAATTCAAACAATATACTTTTGAAAATTTCAATGTATATATCCCTGTGAAGAATTGGAAATAACGGTAGTGTTACAAGGAATACCTTAGTTTTACTCTTGTGCAGGAATTTTAATGCAGGTTCACTGATTTCTATTAAAAATATAGAATTTAATTCTAAGATT
The DNA here is from genome assembly GCF_964339955.1 of Pipistrellus hanaki. NCBI lineage: Eukaryota > Metazoa > Chordata > Mammalia > Chiroptera > Vespertilionidae > Pipistrellus > Pipistrellus hanaki. The sequence continues at coordinate 201,063,649 of NC_140503.1, read as the reverse complement.
TTCAGTGGCTGAATTTCAGGAGCACGCTTCAGAAGTCAGCCCTTTAGCTTATTACAGGCAATGAAACAAGGATTGAACTAAAGTGCAGTGGCTTCTTATATTTATATTTCATTTACTTATTTTTCACTGAAGAGGAAATTTTTATTTGTATCTATCATTAAAGCATATTTGCCAAAACCGATTTGCTCAGTGGATAGAGCATCGGCCTGCAGACTGAAAGGTCCCAGGTTCAATTCCGGTCAAGGGCATGTACCTTGGTTGTGGGCACATCCCCAGTAGGGAGTGTGCAAGAGGCAGCTGATAGATGGTTCTCTCTCATAAATGTTTCTGACTCTCTGTCCCTCTCGCTTCCTCTCTGTAAAAAATCAATAAAATATATATTTAAATAAAAGCATATTTCATCTTAGAGAAGCTCCAAATTCAATATATAATTTCAACTGTGATATGTTTATTTTGGAGATAGTGCATGAAGGCAGCAGATTTCATAGGCATGAAGGAAATTACATGAAATACCTTTTTCTCTCCTCCTATGTACCAAGCTGTATTAGGACTAGAAAACTTCTAGTTCTATAACCCTGGACTTAGGGCCCTCAAGGGGCACTCTGAGTCCACAGTCCACTGAAAGGACATGCATGCAAACAGTGGAACAACATTAATACTGAGTCAGAGTGTGATCACAGTTGCTATTAGTAGGTATTAGTGTGTGGGAGAACCATGTCAGTTCCCTGGATAATCAAGGCTGGTGGGAGCACAAAGGCCTTGCTATCAATACACCAGAATGACCAAAGGCCACTCTGGTAGGTGCCTAACCGGGATGTCCAAGAACCCTGAGCATGGGAATCCTACTCAGGCCAAGTTACCATGAGTGGGTGTAAGGACATAAGGTACACTGTGCCCTTCTGTAGCAAATATGATTGATGTCACTGTTGGCATGAAGCCTTTTTTGTCTCCATGGTATAAAAGTAGGTTACTGACCAACTGTTTGGCTGAAGTATGCTGGAGTCAGCTGAGGATGGAGTGAGAAGTCTGCTAGGAAGAGCAGCTGGGCAGGAGAGACAGGAGAAGCTGCTGAGCCAGATAACTCAGATACCGCAATGATGTGAGGTGGTGAGTCCAGCAGGCAGCATGCAGCTGCTCAGATTATAGCTGTGGGTACAGAGACTGAAGCTGCTTTATGGGACAGATATATGCTCACCAGTTGATGTCTGGCTGCATGCCCGTATGGACTTTACTGTGAGGACGGTTCTTAGTCTGATGGCTATATGGCCACTGGCTTCCACAATAAAGACTCATTCTTATATACCCACAACCTCTCCTGGCTTCTCTGTCTAAGACCCTGCATCCTAGGATGTCTAGCCCCAGGCAGAGGGTCTCGGATCCAACATTTGTTACCAGTGAGCAGAGGATAAAGGAGGAACTTAGACTAAGTTCACTGTATTAGTACAGCGGGCAGGGTTTGAGCAGGAACTGGCCCTGCCGTAACTGGATAGAAGAATTTAGAATAATACATGGACTCAGAGATACTCAGAGCCAGTCAGACCAGCAGAGCGCCTGCTGCATGCTCTGACAGTGTGTGACCCACTCTTTCTGTCTGTGGGGACTTTCTAGAAAAGTGGTTGAAAATGGGAATAAAGAGGTAATTACATGCTCCTGGGGCTGAGGACTGGGGCAGAGCCTCTAGGTGGATGGAATGAAGACCCGGACCTACAAAAGAGAATGAGAGGTAATGAGGGGAAGCAGTGGGAGATGAACCTGGGAAGACTGGTTTGAGTCACCTTAAATAAGGTGATGTTGCCAGATGTGAGGGGGTTTGGGTTGGGTGAAAAAGGTAAAAGAATTAAAAGGTACAAATTGATTTAAAAATAGTCACAGAGATGTAAAGTACACATAGGGAATATAGTTCATCTGGTAATAGTTACAAAGAAGTCACTGGGAAGTAAGTAAAGCAGAGGAAGTGGGCTCAATAATATTGTGATAACTATGTTTGGTCCAGTTGGGGCACCAGAAGTATCAAGGGGAATACTATGTAAAGTACAATATATGTTTGTGTAACTACTATCCTACATATCCAAAACCAATACGTAATAAAAAAAATAAAAAATAATAAGTATTTGTTACACGGGAACTGCTATATCACTGCACATTGAAAAAGAAATCATGATCAATAGCAACTTAAGAAACTGAAATTAATGAACAGATTTCAGTAACATTGGCTAAGCCAAGCTCATGCTTTATATTACATTTAATCAAATGTATACAGAATACCATGTGTGGGAAACCTCCAGTTATACATACAGATTATATACTTGGAGTAGAGAGTTTGGGGTACCATCTGAACCAGGGGGAAATGTTGTGTTTGGGGGTTGGTTATTAATTTCTGATGAAAATGTACAAGTATTGAGAAGTCCTCAGTAAGTTATGGTGTCCACATTGAATTGCTTCAGTGTACTAGATTTTCAAAGCTATAATTGCCTTCTACACAGCTATATATAACTCTTACACCTTCACTGATATTAAAATTTAGTTTGTCTAAGAAACAAGACATAGAGCCTTGCTCATTCTAGAAGAGCAGGAAGGAAAAGAAGTAAAACATTGGAAGCGGTAGAATCAGTAAAAGATGATAAAAGGTGTATGTGTGTGTGTGTGTGTGTGTGTTTTAGCTTCTGAAACTAAAAGCAGCAGAGGGCAGTAGAACATTTTGACTATGGGTAGAGGAAAAGGAGGACTGGTCAGTGGAGAAGGACATAGGCAGTATTTTTTATTTTTTTAATTTATATATTTTTTAATGTACAGAATCTCCCTTTTCCTGTTCCCAAAATCCTGCAAACTGGGGCTAAATAATTACAAGTAATCAACATTAGTAGTAAATGGAAGTCAGCCATAAGTAGTAAATACATAGAAGACTTTCTAACTCCCTTTTCTTTTTGTGTATAACTTTGAAGATTCTGATAAGTACGGTATAGGGACTTAAATTAGGAAGTGTGAGAGTTATAAGCCAGATAATGAATTGACTGTTTAGGTTTGCACAGTATGAGGTCTTTATTCTACTTCACTTTCTCATACTCTAGCAAGTCAAACCAAACCCAGTTGGCATTCCCAGAGAAATTTTCCCTGAGCCTTCTGATTTCTATATATCCATGACTCCAACTTAAAATCAATTCTTCAAAACTCAGACTCAGGTTCTGAGTCTGGGGGACCTCTTCTGGTATCTCACTGAAAGCAGCTGCACCCTCCATGGCATTCCCCACAGCAGTATCCAAGCACTTAGTGTAGGGCACTCAGTACACTGCCTTATTTTAAAAATCATCATTGAATTAAATTTGTATATTCCTCATAGGATTGTTAACTCTTTGAGTGCAGTACTTTCTCTCTCTGACACACATGCAGCTCCTACTATAGTGCTTATTCTGATTTGCAGATTTGAGTGATATTTGTTTAACCATTAAACACACTTACCCTTTTAACCTTACCTGCTCTGCATTCAGACATTCAAGAAGGTTGAGGGTTGCTGAAAAGACAGGAAACATTAATTACATACCAGGGACTCTAATTTTTGTGCCCGTTTTATCAAGATCCTCATAGAATTTCTTTAAGGTAAGTATTATGATGTGTATGTAGATAGGGACTCGAGGCTCACAGGCTGTGACCTGCCTGAGCCACAGAGGTGACCTGAGGATTGGCAGTCCGCACATCTCTTCCCATACAACCTCCAAGGCCCACAGTGTTTTCATTACACGGCAAGCAGTTACTTATTATCTACTGTATGCCACATACTGCTTTATGAACTACTGATTCTACATTGAATAAAATACTATCCCTGTCTTTGAAAGACTCACATTCCCACAGGGGAGAGATGAAAGTAATTATTATGATTCTGAATGAAAAGTATGTCCTGTGGATACACGGCAAGGAGACCATTAGCTCTGCCTTACAAGGGACGCACCTCAGAAGAGCTGGAGACCAGATTTTTACAAATTAAAAATTTGGGATGACATTGGTGGAATACACACACACACACACACACACACACACACACAAGACGATATCTGTATTTTGCCTTGTGTACTCATCACCCAGAGTTTAGTCTCCTTCTGTCACTATACATAGTTGACCCCCTTTACCCTCTTCAGATCATATTTGAGAGGTGATGGACCTTGGAAGCTTACAGTTCACCAGATGGAGAAGGTAGAAAACCTTCAGGAGCAGAGGAAGGAGTGTAAGATCAAGAAACTGGAGAGTATAGTGAAAGAGTATCAGTTCATTGGGTAGGATTGAGTTGGAATTTGTGTAAGTGGTCAGAAGAGTGTAAAGATGCCTTCATATAACCATAGTGTCTCTGGAGCTCTCCAAGGTGCCAGTAGGTCACTGGATGCATTAAATTACAGGAATGCAAAGGCTCAGAATCTGTGAATTAGATGTGAAAGGAGTGGTTTATACTGAATCTTTAAGGTCAGGCAGGACATGTGAAAGGAAATGACATGGTGAAGGACCCCTGAGCTTTGAAGTCCAAGAGAAGAAACTTTGAATCCCAGCTCTGACATTTTCTGGTCAGGTTATATTGGCTAGCAACCCAACTTCTTTGAGTGTTAGTTACTGTTTCCGTAAAATCGGGATATTAACTCCCTCAAAGACAAGTAGTGGGAATTAGAATGTAGGATGCAGCACCCAATTGACAGTGGTGTTTAGTAAACACAGCTTATCCATAGATTTCACCTTTCTACAGCTGGACATCTTGTTATAAACATTTATTTGGTTTATCTACTACCTGATTTCTCACTCCTCTGTGATAACCTCTGCCCTTTGTCACACCACTAAAACGTCTTTTGCTAAAATAATTGGGAATCTTTCTAAGTTCCGCTCACCAAACCTGATGATCTAGTCTTTGTCTTCATCTGCTGCAGTGGACAGAATTTACCACTATCTTATCTTCGTACATCAGTATTTCCTCAGATTTCTTGCTCTTTTTTTTTTTTTGTTCCCCCTCATTCTATACATTCTTTCTGGACAAACTCAGCAATTTTCAAGTCTTTTGTTTACTATTTTTTCTTTAATCCTTACCTGAGGATATTTTTCCATCGATTTTTTTTTTTTTTTTTTTTTTTTTTTTTTTTTTATAGAGTGGATGGGAGGGAAGGGACACACAGAGAGAAACATCAATGTGAGAGAGACACATTAATTAGTTGCCTCCCACACATGCCCCAACCAGGGCCAGGGATCGAGCCTGCAACCCAGATACATGTCCTTGACTGGAATCAAACCCCAGACCCTTCAATCTGTGTGCAGGCTGATGCCCTATCCACAAACTGGCCAGGACAGGAATATGTGGTAGTTTCAAGTGTGTTTTTTTTTTTTGTTTTTTTTTTTGTTTTTTTTAATAAAATATATTGTATTGATTTTTTACAGAGAGTAAGGGAGAGGAATAGATAGTTATAAACACCAATCAGCTGCCTCCTGAACATCCCCCCCCCACACACACACACACTGGGGATGTGCCTGCAACCAAGTTACATGCCCTTGACCGAAATCAAATCTGGGACCTTTCAGTTCAAAGGCCAATGCTCCATCCACTGAGTCAAACTGGTTTAGGCAAGTAATTTCAAGTTTTGAACTACCACTGTCAACCCTAAAATCTAGATCTCCATCCCAGAATTCCAGATTCATATATGAGAATACTTGCTATTCATACAAACTTGGATCAAAAAGTTAGCAATCTAAACTTAACTCCCCAAAGAGTTCTCTTTCTCTCTCCATGCTGATCTTCCTTCAGCCTCATCACAAATGATTCTGTTCCCTCTTTTTTCTTTTGCAGTTCCCAGGACACTCACTCCCTGAGTCACTGAGAACACAAACCTGGGTTGTCAGACTTGGACTTTTCTCTCATCTCTGCCTTCAGTAAATCTTCATCCCTGACAGTCTGACTCCTCAGTAGTTTTTGAATCTTTCTCTTTCTTTTCCATCCTGTTTACCACTGCCCTAGATTTTCACATTGGTCCAAAATGGTCTTGCTGCCTAGCAACGTGCTTCCCATCAATAACTTCACCCCAATTGCTGCAGAGTGCTCTGTCCCCAGCCCAACTCTTCCCATCTCATTAGATTGAAACTCTTTCATGCTACCTGGCCTTATTTTGTAACTTAATTTCAAGTTAGTTTCTATTTATAAACCTTCAAAAGAAGGGGATGTGTTTATTATTACCTGTATTCTCAGAATCTATCACAGCATAGGCAGTCCATAAATTTCTGTGATCTGAACCCAATATTTTATACCAAAATAATTTTTCTACCTTTTATTTATACTGAATTTATATATTTTAAAAAATATATAATTTTATTTATATAGGTTTCAATTGTAAATTCTATAATAGATAATCTGTATATTTCCTTGTATGTTTACCACCTGAAGTCAAGCTTCCTTTTATCTCCATTTTTCCCCCTTTATCTTTTGCTACCTCCTCCCAGCCCCACCTTCTCTCTGGTAGTCACCATACTGTTGTCTATGTCTATGAAGTTTATTTTGTTACCATTTTTGTTTAATCCCTTCCCCTTTTTCAAAATGAATGTTGTGGGGTGTTTTGTTTTTTCCAAAAGAAAAAACAACACACAGTTTCAAACTTTAAACTCTGCATCTTACTTCAAAAGCATGCTGTTATAGCAAGATTATCCTGTAGATATTGAAGTTTACAGGTAAACATTTATAACTGAAAATGTGATGAAATAATGTTGCATGTTTTTACCTTCTATTTGGAAGGCAGTGTTATAAATTAAAAATGAGGTAGTAATCTTAGCACAGGTCTTGGTGCATTATAGATGGATATTCTAGTTGTATTTTATTGTATTTTATTTTTTAAGAATATATTTTTGTTGATTTTTGAGAGGAAGGTAGAGGGAGAGAAAGATAGAATCATTGATCAGCTACCTCCTGCATGCCCCTCACTGGGGATTGAGCCCACAACCCTGGCATGTGCCCTTGACCAGAATAAAACCCAGGATCCTTCAGTTCGCAGGCTGATGCTCTACACATTGAGCAAAACCAGCTAGGGCTAGTTGTATTTTAAATATAAGTTAGTGTGGTAATATTTATATCTGTACTATTTTCCCCCTTAAAGTTATATTACATACTGTTTCAGGCAGTGAGGTTGGGTGGTTTTCCTTATTTTTTATTTATTTATTTTTTACGATTATAATTGTAAATGGGCTTTATAGATTAGTTAGTAAATTATACAGAATATTGAGGCTTGATTGCTTGCTAAATTAATGCAATTTTATTTGAAATATAGTCTATTAAGTCACTGAAAATGGGTATCCAGGAGGTTGTTAGAATTCAGATGCAAACAGACTGAGTTTTTCAAGGCTCTCACTGGAGTAATTTCTGAGCATTTTCCTTTTTGATACAAGAAATGGCATTGGAATTGTTCCCTGTCTCAGCCGCTGGTTATGCCACTGGAATAGAGCTCTTTAGCCTTGGTGTTCTCCAAGAGTGCATGCTTCCTGAGTGAGCTTAGCTAAAGAATTTAGTCTCCTGTTAAGACCATGACAGTGTAGGTGTGCAACATGAGTAGTTTGTATTTTCAGAACAGTTTCTCAGAACCTTTTTGTTTTTTTTTTTAAAGAAAATGAAAGTCTTTCTTGTAGGATGAGATATTGGGTTTCCACGAACTGTGTTAAATATCTGGTTTTAAGTTTCAGCGTGGAAAATGCAGGTTACTCACTATTTAGGCATTTTAATGGGAACCAAGAAGAGTTTAATGAATATAATTAAAAACTGTCACTTATGTCTGATAGCATGATTGTCAATTTATTCTGGAGTGAAATACTAAGGGCTTTATAATTGCATCTCCGTCAGAATGCCTTGGGGATGTTTTGTTTTGCCCACAACTCCCTCTGCCCCCCCAGCACACAGTTTGCTGTGTGGTGTGAGGAGGAATGATAGAGGAGGGGAAGGTTCTGGGGTGGCTGAACCAAAGCTGAGATGGAACATTCTTTTCTAGCTAAACCTCAGCAGCTTCTTCTGCTTAAAAAGTAAACTAAGGCTGATAGGAGCAAAGTTTCTTGTTTCCTGCATCACGCCTGGATTTTGGATTTGTCAAATTGGACTCCATTTATTTCTTATAATCTGTAAAATAAATGTGCCTTTGTTGTTGTGAAGATCTTTTGAAAGCACAGAGAAAGTAGTTACATAAAAATATTCTTAAAACTCCTAGAAACATATCCTGGGAAGGAATGTTGTATGTTCAGTCATTTCAGTGAATTATTTAATGAAAATTGCAGGAAGGCCCGTGTGATAAATATTAGAATGAATATGAGAATTATTATATTATTAACTTATGAGAAATGTTATATTATGTGATAAAGATTATTTCACGATTAAATCATATTGAATTCCTCATCAAATGAAAGGTAAAAAACCTTTTATTTATCTAATATAGACTTCATAACTTCACTTGGAAAGTTATAAAAATTTTGTCAGTTTATTGCATACTTTGAAAATAGAAATATGTATATCTGAGGTACAAATTGTTTTAGAATATTTTTTAATTAACATTCTCCAAATATTTGAAGAGTAATTGCCACTCTTCAATTGTTATAGACATTATATATTATATTAATTTCAGCTAAAATTAATATACAAAACATATTAAAAGAAAATGCACAATGTGTTATTTATGGTAAAACTTAGCCGAAAACAGTTTGGCTCAGTGGATAGAGCATCAGTTTGTGGACTGAAAGGTCTCAGATTCAATTCTGGTCAAGGGCATGTACTTTGGTTGTGGGCACAACCCCAGTAGGAGGTGTTCAGGAGGCAGCTGATCCATGTTTCTCTCTCATCGATGTGTCTAACTCTCTATTCCTCTCTCTTCCTCTCTGTAAAAAATCAATAAAATATATATATTTAAAAACTTACAATTAATAATTTTATCTCTATTCAAATGACAAATTTACAGTTTACTTTCTTTTAATAATTATTACTCTAGTAATTATCATGGGGCTCTGTCTATATGAAATTGATTATAATTTGTATTATGCATTTTTAAAATAGAGATTAATATTGATCAAAATATATTGAATATATTCAATATATTGAATCCAAGCTTTCTTGTCTTTGAGAATGTTTCTTCACATAGGAGATTGACAGAAAAGAACTCTAACCCTAAGAAGAATGATATCAAAGGCTCAAAGGCTTTGGATTGCCACAGCAGACTGTGTGGCTTTTGGGTAGGAAGGATTTTCATTGAATAGTGTTAGTTGAGTGGTTCCGTGGCATCATCGCCTTCTAGCAGTACTTGCCAATCCCCAGGCATGGTCACCATTGGTATTTCTGCTAGTACTTCATTATCTGTGTCTCTGATTACCTCTTGCCTTTATCAAATTCTTAGCTGAGATATTTGCATTTTGATCTAACTTTACAGTGGAAACAGGCTGTGATGTTCTGAATGTAAGAAAATAACCCAGAATTTTTGCCTGTGAAAAATTTTTAATTACAAATGCTGATAACAAACATACAGGCAAATTTGAGATAGCCAATAATAATCCCTAGCAATCACTATAAAATATTGAAAAAAGCACTTAAAATACGAAAAAGGACAAATTTAATGATTTCACTGCATTGATATGATTATTCTAGAGTTATAGAGAATAGTCCAATCAATGATAATAAAATTTTATTCAGATTAACTGAGACTTAATTTGCATACACACAGGGTTAATAAAGTATATATGTCTTATGTCAAGTTATTATTAAATTTATTTTTTGGCCTGAAAGCTTTTTTAAAAATGTTTATTGTTAAATATGTATCTTAGACTTCCTATATATGATTGTGTTAGAATTTTACATGTTTAGGAGACTTTTTAGTTCTATGGTTGGAATAGTATTTTTAGACTAGTTGCAGGATTTTGTTCCTAAACCACATTGATTGAGTTAATTACACTCTTCTTGAGTCTCTTACACAATACTTGTCTTTTTCAAAAAGTAGACTTCTGATTGTTTTCTGTCTCCTATTTTTTATTTTTAAAAATATCTACATCACCACTTAAATGTCTTAGAGCCCATGTTTTTACAGCTATTTTTATGGCCACGAAATAAATACTTTATATATTGTGACTGCAAATGAAATGCTATTTTTGGCTTGTAGATCTTGATTGTTTCTCTGTCCTGGGCTGGTGCAGTTGTAAATTAGATGGTAAGCATATTGCCAAACCAGATCAGAAATATGTGCTGATAGGGAAGGATATAAATTCAGGTTTTTCTGATGCTCTATCCAGTATCAAAGACACCTGAATCTATATCCCAGCTCTTTGCTTATTGGCTGTGTTATCCTGGACAACTTTCCCAGTCTTGAGTTTTTTATCCATATATGTAACAGAAATAACCATATCTTTCCCCAAGGATTAAATGAGGTGTTAAGATGTGGTAAGGATTAGAAACACTAAATGATGGCAACATACAAACAACCTTCCTTCATAGTTGGATAAGCAATATTTAAGCCATATTTCACAGTTTTAGAGGTTAATATACATACATACTTACTCAACAAATCTCTGTCTTGAGTAAATGTATGAGTACATGTTTACTGAGTTCTTACTATTTGCCAGACTCTGTTCTAGATTGTTGAGACGCATGATTTAACAGAACAAAGCTCCCAGGCTTTGTGGAGCAGAATGTTTTAGAAAGTATTACAAGCTTTCCTTTAAGCTCACTAGTGTTTGTTTCAAACCAGTCCAGCAGTCCTAGCAGTCCAGTGAGTCCTTGGCTCATTCTATACGCCTATTCCCATGAACTAATGGAAAGAAGGAAAAGTAGAACAGGATAAGAGTTATATATTTCTCATATAAAAAGAAGTTTATGACTTGTTTTAAAAAGACAAACAATATAAAGGAAATTGAGTAAATGATATTAACAGGTAATGCACAAAGAAGGACTGCAGATGGCTAATAAGTTCATGGAAAGCTGTCCAAGCTCACTGGTAACATGGGAAATGCAAATCCAAAGATATCCGGTACTTTCCTCATAAAATTGGCAAAAGGGAAAAATATCGATATCATCCAGTGTTGGTGAGGGGATGGGGGAAATAAGCACATTTCAACATAGGGATGTGAATTGTAACTTTTTTTCGAAAGGGATTTGTATTAGGTAGCACAATGAAAAATGGGGGGGAGGGGGGGAACGTGATCATGCCCCTGATTTAGCTATTGTACTTTTAGTAAACTTCCTTTCAGAAATCGAAGTACCAATATATATAATTATGTAAACTTCTTATCAGTATGGAGGTCAATATAGAATCTACTGTAATGTTTTCATTATAGTAGGTGTTTAGTAAACATTTCAGTCATTCATTAATTGAAAAGTCTATATCCAAAAGCTTTTACCCCCCTCTCTCATATATATCTGCTCCTTAGGATTAAATGAAAACTATTGTTAGCAAGGTACCTTTGTCCAGAGATGATTTTCCTGCTGTTTGGACTTTTCTTGATAATAGGAGTGTGAGCCCATAATAAAGTAACTTCCTTCTGGATCCTCACCAGTGTCCAAAAATGTACACTGGGCAAAACTTAATGAACTTAATACATTCATTTGCTCTGTTATTCCAAAGTTCATTGATTGCTAAGTCTTGGGGGTGGGGGGGAGGAGTAGGGGGAAGGGCAGGAGGCAGGATTTGTTCATTGTCTTTTTACCTACAAGAAGTTTCCAGTTCTACAGGTTATAAATATGTCATCAATTCCATGTCACTAAATTGTTTCTCTTCATCCTTGGTTAAGGTTTTATTACATGCTTATTATCAACTTTACACAATGATCAAAACCTCTTCATTTCTAACCCATAAATACATATTTAGTGAAGGAGATGACTCAAGGATGTCTCTTGTCCTGAAAACAAGTGAGAAGACCCTTTAGAATTACTATAAAAATGGCACCATGGACAATATGAGTGTCGGGTCCCAGTAGACTCAGGATTCATATTCTAGTTTAAGAAGCTTTACATAGACAAATCTGCTAAAAATGCTTCCATTTAGTGAAACTTCTGTTCTTCAAGTTCAAAATTCTAAGCAGAAAAATGTATTCTAGTAGACATTTATCCCCAGAATTCTCATTGTGAAAATGTTGGCTTTTATTTTATATATTTACCTTATATAAAATAAACAAAAGAATAAAACTATATATTTATATAATATAAAATATTCCATTCAATGTGTCCAATAAAATATTTACTATGATTACTTAATATGATGACAAAATAATATTTTTCTAGATTTATATTTATATCTTATTATATATTCCTTTGCACTGTGCCAGAATGACTATGATTTTATTTTTACTTATACATTAGTGTCCACTGGTATATAATGCATTTTTAATTCTTGTGAATATTTTTGGGTAGCATTAGCCTCATAGTTCTGGCAAGACTTGGGATTTTTTTTACAAAATCTATAATAATTCTTTCTGTTTTCCAATTAATTGTTTTTCGTTTACTGTGTATAAGGAAAGCACATGACCAAGTTGGCTGGATTATGTTTAAAGTGAGTATTCATAGGCCCAGAACAAAGGCCTGCGGTTATCTCCTGTGTGTGAAATACATGGCCTTCCTTCCCGGACACGTGTGTAGGGTATTTTGACTGCCGGGGGCCTAGTTATTTATGTGTTTGTTTTACTCACTGGTTCTTGGCCATATTCTGAAGCTGCTACAATTTGTCAGATCTTCTTTCTGTATATCTGTCACATAGTCTTAATGATGACACAATTTATATAGGTCTAATGTACACATGCTGAAAAAGTGCTTCACTCTTGAGGTTAAATTTGTAAAGAAAACAAATTTGTCAGAGAGCCTTCAGTTTCATGTAGAACCTTGCAGGTAATTAATTAACAGGACTTTTAGTTTACAGGAACTTGTTTTGTCATTGGAAGGCATTGCTGGAATGACAAGTGCCATGCACTGTCATTTTGAACCATTGTTTCTTTATGAAGTGAGGCAGAGTGAGTTATTTAGCCTCTCTGAGCCTCAGTTTCCCATCTGCACTTCCCAGTGTGTTTTGGAAAATATTACAAATGCAGCCAGCCTCGGGCCGGGCCCTGTTCCCACCCTTAAGGGGTGGTTTGGTGTTTAGTCACCACACACAGATATTGTTTGCAATGAATTACTACTGCACAGGGTGTACCATGATGCTGACTGCAGGAATGTACTTTTCAAAATTGTTCTTTTCCTTCTCATTAGAAGATAAAAGAACCAACGATGAGACAATCCTAAAGAATGCACATCTCCATGTTGTGGCTGATTCTCAACAAAAGGGTGAAACCATTTAAATAAAGGATTTCTGTTGGGTTTCCAAAATGCTACGTGATAACTTCCTGATGTGTTCTTGGGGGGGAGAGGGTCCATTTTTTTATACATTCATCATGCTCTGTGTAAGGATGAAAAGCATGTAGTACTTGCCTTGTTCTTACATCAGAAGAATTTTTTCTTTTGTCCATTTCATGCTTGTTTCCAAAGGCTTAAAATGAAAGCTTTGTTTCTGCAATAATGGCTTAGTGTAGGCTTACACTGTTGATCCCCCCTGGTAGATGCAATGTAATTCACTTTGGTAATGTGAATTTTTAAACAATCCTCGGCCTTTGCCATTAACCCTTCTCTCCTAATGATAAAACTCTCCACAAACTACAAAGGAGACCGGGCCCAACCGAACAGTAGATTTGGAGCTCACTTAGCTGAATTTGCATTTCTTATTTTAGTAGCAGTGAATTACTGAGCATATGTTGAACTTCATCAGTACCAAATGCGGGAGAGGTGATTGTGAAACGAAAGTTCAAGTGCGAGCATTCAAATACAAACACGGGAAACGAGGGGGAAATAACGATGAAACGATGAAACAAAGCACAAGTGCTTTCCATCCAAAATTTCCCTCCAAGGGCCTTTGGCTGCTGTGGCTTTCTGCGATATTTTTTAGCTTGACCTGTTGCTTCGCTCAATACATTGTGGTGCAAATGTCCCCCATCAAGCTACCCATGAGTCACTTTTGTCCCCTCCCCTGTTCGGGCCACTTGGATAAAAATGCACTTTGAACACAAGCTTGGGAATCTATTGAGTGTTTCCTGCAGCTCAAGCCTTTGCAGCCTCGCTCAGTGGCTTGCCACGTTGCTTTAGGAGAGAAATGGTAAATTAGCTACGAGTAATTTTATTCCATGACATATTTTCAAACTAACTTTGAAAACACATTTCCACTTAGTGTTTGGATTCCACTTTGGGGATTTGAGAGAGGTTTCCTGCATTTGGTTAAGTAATAGAGATGGTGGACGGCTAAATTAAGATGTTCGTTGGGGATTTGTAGATATTTAAAGTTCTGCCTAACGTACAGAGGACTTTACAGTGATTCCTAGTAAAGCTGTGGTATACTGTATGCCTTCAGGGCTATGGATTTAATAAACAAAAGATCTGTCTCCGAGCTTGGTACACAGTAGGGGGCGGGCATAATTATGTACTTTAAAGGGGAAAGACGGTCTTTATTATTTCACATTTATTGAGTGCCAACATTTCGCAATGCCGTTGTACCTGACATAGAATTACACAGTCCTTGCCCAATGGATTATCTATTTAAATTGCACACAATCTAAATATTTCTCTTAAATAGTTCCTGTGTTTTCCAGTTTGTTACACAGTGCATTGTACAAGTACATACATTATTGCACTTGCAAACATTATTTAAAATTATGAAGGCTTGCAAAGTCAGAAGATAAAATGAGATATAATTATTGCACTATAAATTTCTCCTACTTTTCAGGTTTTTTTTCCCCCTTCAACTATTATTACAGATCTAACTTGGAATGGGAAACAAGGAGAATATTACATTTTAAAAATTATTGATGTACCCTTTTGATTTTTACATTGGGAAAAAAATTCTAGCTTAACAATAATAATGGCACATATTCACTTAACTGGGTTTGGAATTATATTTATATTTTTTAAAAATTATTTTTATGAGTATGTGTGTTAATTTCTATCAGTCTGAAATTCCATAAGGGCCAGGATCGAAGTCCACATATTAGGCACTCACTAAAAATTGCTGAAGGAATGAATGCAAAAGGTTTGCAAATGGATTTCCCTGTCAATCATTTTCTCAGGACCAAGTTTTTCATTAGATTTTAGAGCCTGAGGGGATACTGCTACACTGGCTTTGGGTGAGCACTAAAAAACAAACAAACAAAAACAACAACAAGCAAACAAACTGAAAACCTTCCTGTGAATTCTGTCAAGGAATCTTTGTTTGGAATGCATTCTTTCTAATAAAGCTGTTTCTGGCCTCTCAGCAAGGCCTGGATGTGAGGATTGGTGGTGAACACTGTGTGAGTGCTCAGGCTGCTGCAAGCCCCACCAGTGATCAAAGGGCTCCTCCACACCGGCTGCTGGTGTCCAGGAAGGTAGTCACCATATATACCAATCAGCTTATTGACCTGCTGGGTGGACACACGATTTCTATCAACCCTGTTATAGGTCATACAGTATTAGGGAAAATGTACAGGTAACATGGAGAAGAATATATGTCTCCTTGTTGGTGCGGGTCTTGTATTATTGTACCCAACTCCAGCCTGTTCATTCAGTTCCTTCTTGATCTCAGTGCACTTCCATTATCAGTTGTAAGACTTTGGCTGTCATTTCAGTAGGTAGGACTTGGATCCTTGACATCACCATGCAGTTATTCAGCCTTCAGTTTGCATTTTTGGTCTACTATGTACTATTTATATTATCTATATCAAGTTACTTAGCTTTTTTAAGTCCTCACTTCTTTAACTGTAAAATGAGGATAATAACAGGACAGAGCTCTTAGATTTCATGTGATCCAAGTTTTGTAAAGTATTTTGAACATAACTGCTCTGTTATTATATTAATATTATTCTTATTATTGTAAATTACTATGTATCTCAGAGTGTCATGATCAAGTACAAATATCAAAAAGTCTGATGCATATATATGTGTAGTGTGTGTGTACCTGTGTGTCTAGTCTCTTGATTTAAAATACAAAATGTTGATATAGTAAAATAATTTTATAAGAAACTAGAGGCAGTTGGACATCCCTCTCACAATCTAGGTCTACTGGCTTCTAACTGCTCGCCTGCCAGCTTGCCTTATTGCCCCTAACTACTTCTGCCTGCCAGCTTGATCACCCCCTAAATGCTTTCCTTGTGGCCTGATTAACACTTAACTGCTCCCCTGCTGGCTCAATTGCCCCCAACTGCCCTCCTCTGCTGGCCTGATCTTACCCCCAACTGCCCTTTCCTGCCTGTCTGATCACCCCTAACTTCCCTCGCCTGAAGGCCTGTTCTCACCCCCAAATGCCCTTTTCTGTCAGCCAATTTGGGTTCTGGTTGATTTCTATGCCAGTCAGTATCAAAAGCTCCACCTCCTAGGCAGCCATTGACTTTTCACAGTTGACCCAGATTTGGTCCTGGTTGGTCAGTTTCTATGCCAGTCAGCATCAAAAACCCTGCCTCCTAGGCAGCCATTGGCTCCTTACAGCTGACCCAGATTTGGTTCTGATTGGTCCATTTCTATGCCAATCAATGTCTCTGGGCCTATCAACAGGGCCTGATCAGAAAGGCAGGGCTGATCAACAGCCATGGTGGAAGCCTGGAGAGAAATGGAGGTTCAGCTGCTAACCAGGCCCAGAAAGAAAGAGAGAGGCAAATGATGATCAACAGCTGCCACAGAGGCTATGGATCAGACTCTGCTTTTCACTTCAGGCCTCTCTCTGGGCCTGATTTGCAACCCCCGCAGTAGTCAGTGCTGGGTCATCGTGCCTGGAGCTGAACCAAATTGGCTGACTGCAGGACTGACTTCTAGTTGGTTGAACCTCCTGGTCATTGTGGATATGATGGACCCAGGGTTTTTATATATTCGGATTACCATTCTAACCTGCCTACACTATATTAGTAAAGGTAAAACTTAGGAAACAGGGAGATGGTCCCCTTTTTTAACCATTACAGCCACTCTGCCCACTTCCACATGTCTACACATCCATTCTTTAATAGTAAGCTCCTTATGTATTCCTTCCTATGCTAGGTCCCTCTTGTCCTAGGCTGCCTTCTGACACAGTTGAACTTGAATACTTTTTCACTTAAACCTTGACTTCTTATTCTAAGCAATGGTCTCACTTTCTACTTTGGTGAGCCACTGACCTAATTTCTTAAAATATTTCTCCTAATTTTCTCAACAAATCTTCTCTTCACCCCTAGGCCTTTTTTTCTCCCCTCCAGTTTCAGAACACAAAAAATTTCTATAATATTCAGTCAGTAATTATGTCTTACCCTCCATGTAAGTCTTCTGTCAGTTGCTCCTCCAACCCTCAGTCATTTCCCCTTTTCTCGTATTTTGTCCTTTATGCCCTCAAGTTTCCCTTGATCTGTTTGTCTTCTATTCATTCACCACACACTCTTCTCCCTGACTCTTGGCTTATTTGGGATCTGATCCCAGAGTTCACTTATGTTATCACCAAATCGTCTGGTGTCTGTAATATCTTAGCTTTCTTTCCCTCCCCCTCCCCTGCTCCCTTTCCTCATCCCTACCTGTGTAGGTTTGTGGAAGGATTCTCCTCTTGTGTGTAGTTCTCTTTTCCTCTTTGCTCTTCTTTCATTTCTATGTAGCTCTTACCTGTCCAATATCATGTGTATGTAGTCTAAGTACAGATCTGTATATCCATCTCCAGCCCATTCTCAAGCTCCAGGTCTTCAATTTATGATCCTGTAATCTGTCTGATTTTGAAACAACCTCACTCAGGCATCTAAAAGCTGAACTTATCACCTTTCCTCAAAATTAGGGTCTCCTTTTGGTTTTCTCATTTCTGTTCACAATCCCACATTCTACTCAGAAGCCCAGGTTGCAAGCCACTGAGTTGTTTGATAGTCACTTCATTGCCAAAATTCTGCTGATTTTTCCTGCATATGGTCCTATGGATCTGCCACTTCCTTGCTTTTTCTGGGCCTGGCCCATACTGCTTATTACTCTGCTAATAACCAGAAATTCCTTCCTGACCACACCATTTCTGGTCTCTCTTGAATATGAGACACATGAAATCCAAATGGCTTGACCAGCCATTCCCGGCACTGGCTCACAATGACTGGTTTCTGGACCTGGACCAGCAGGTCTAAACACATATAGATATTTCCTGGATGCTCAGGCCCAAGGAAGCGGGACAGAGGAGATCTCACTGTGAGAAGGAACAAGAAATACTGTTCCACATTCTGCTGCCTATTCACTGGCGTGGAATCAGGACAAGGAGAGCCCGGAGTGTGAAGAACAGAGAGCAGTGCCTGCCTCAGGACGGGCCAGCCAGACTCCAGGCTGATGGCTCCTGCCTGCCTCGCCCCCAGAATCCCCCTTCACAACTGAGGCCTTTGTGAACACAAGGCCCTCTGTGCCTGCCATGCTGCCCATCTTTCTTTCTGTTTGTTTAGTCCAACCATTTCTTCCTCATCCACGCTTATGTCTCACTTCCATGAAACTTCTGAAATAAAATGCAATCCTATTTTTTTCAATAGTGAGACTATCTCTTTAAGAGCAATCATGCATTATTCTCCTTAATCATTATATTCTATGTCTTATGCCCAAAAAAGAAAGTCGATGCCATAACCCCATTTCCATTCCCTTAGTGTCTATCACACTGCTTTTTCATAGTCTTTGATGATGAATTTTCAGGATGTCACAGACTAATGGTATTGAACATTCTGGACTCTTTATTATCCATCGTCAATATAGCATCAGGCTCTAACCACCAACTCTCAGGGACACTATGCCACTGGGTTAGATAGATAAGTACTGTTTTAAAGATGCTTTAGAACTCACGAGTACTTTCATAGAAATATGACAGTAGGCCCTCATAAAAATCTCGTGATGTAAGTACTTTTATTATCCCCATTTTGCAGATAAAAAGACTAAATATATTTGTGTTTAAAAGAGCTGTTCTCTTTGTGAGAGTGGAAAGACTATGGAGATTAGAGCAGGGATCTCACACATGGGCAAACATATTAACACATTTAAAGTTCTCCTTAAATTCTAGGGAGAACATGTCAACTAAAAATGTATTTTGACCTTGAATTTCCAGAGAATTTATCCATATCAAGATTCTGATATTTTGTTTTCCAGGAAGGGTAAGCCAGCCTTTCAGTCAAATGTTACTGAAGAAAGTAAGGCACTTGGAAAAGAGAATGGATGCTGTCCTTTAACACTGAAAGGGTTGGAAGGAATTATCAGGGGGGAAAAATGCTTATAGGTACACACATTTATACTTAAAATTAATGGAAAGTGAGAGCTGTAGTTCTATAAATTGAATAAACCAGATTCAAAGACTTCTTTAAAATTTATGGCAAATGCACCTAAGTTTCAGTCTAAAGTTTAGTCTTTTTTTCTGTTTATTTTCCTGCAAAAAAAAGAAGATGAGAGAACAAATCCATTATCTATGCAGATACAAGAACTCAGCCAAAATGGAAAATGTCCTTAACATCCTATTGAAAAAGGAATATTCTGTTTCAATTCATTCAGCTGTAGACTTTATGAGGTATAGAAAAATTCCTGGTTGGGCAGCATCAAGATTATGGAGGAGAAACAGCTAAGCAGAAACTTTCATAGGCTCAATTAAGTTACTCTGTCACTTGAAGAATTCCCATAAGGTAGAGTGTTGTTGATTTTTCCTCTTTAATTCTTCCCATGTGTCTTGCACAGTGTATTGCATATAACCTGTTCAATTTATATTCATGAATTTACTTTATGTCTAAAATAATACTTCCAATTTGTAAGTTGATAACATGATACTTAATATACTTGGAAGAACATTTGATCAATGACAACTGAAAACTTGCAAGGTGGAAGTATTTAAACACTTAAGGAGGGGAAGATGTAATAAGATGGTAAGCAGTTGTGTGTGGGTAGGCGGGGAAGGGGGGAGAAAGAAAAGCAAGTCAAGACCATAGGGTGGTGAAATGGAGCTTGCTACAAAGTGTTTGAGATTGGCCATGCATTATGGCAAGACCTAACCAGTCTGAGGACCAAATCATGTGGCATTTGTGACCCCTGGAGTAGAAACCTTGGACTCAGGATCTAGGTATGATAGTACTATTAATACTTTTGCTATTCCCATATTCCCAGTGCTTTGGGGCAGTTGAGTTAACGTAGAATGTTGTATTGGTGAGGCACTGCACACCCCCACTGGACTAGGTAGTCCCCTGCTCTCGTCTATTGGTGTTAAAGCAGAGATGATCATTATGGGGATATTCTTTTTAGAAACTTAAAACAGGAGGAGGATGTAATGATGTAACTAAACGGGGGGGGGGGGGGAAGTACAAGTTCTCAATAAGCCCTGTAAATAGAATTAGGAAAAAGGAAAAGCCATTGGAAACCAGGCAGCATCCCTCCTCCTTCCCCCCTCCTCCCACCCCCTTCCTCCCTTCTCTTCCCCTCCTCTCTCTCCCTCACCCCCACTTTTTTTTCTTTTCTCTCTTCCTCCCTTTCATAAGCTCTTCCTTCTACTTCCTTCCCCCCTCTGCTCCTTTGTCCTCTTTCTTCCCTTCTTCCTCCTTATCTTTCACCAAGTGCAATGAGAAGCTGTTATAGAAGCTGGCTTTCTAACAGCTCTCAAGTTTATCTCCCTTCTCCTTAAAGCAACAACCTAAACTAAATAAGAGTCTTTCAGAATAATGTGCTAGAAAAAGACAACAACAATGTCTTAGAGGACAGTTTTAGCCTGATGGCCAGTAAATTGTGATACAATTAACTATGGCCAATGGCACAGGTCAGGAAATCCAATCCCACCCCTGTATACTGGAGAATGTAGGGATAAAGTGGGGCAGATTAACAAGAAAACAGAAGAAAAATAAAATATTAATTTAGCAAAGTAAATGTCCTGAAAAGTACCTGCTAGTTTTCCAAATCTTGTCTTCCAAATCATTACCTCAGATTACTAAAATGTAACTTGCTTTTAAATAACTACTAGAGGCCTGATGTACTAATTCGTACACCAGTGGGGTCCTTGGCCTTGCCTGTGGGATTGGGCCAAAACTGGCTCTCTGACATCTCCTGAGGGAGCACAGATTGTGAGAGGTGCAGGCCAGTCCAAGGGACCCCACCAGTGCATGATTTGGGCCAGGGAGGGACAGGGGAAGTTGGCCTGCCAGGAAGGGAGGGACTGTGGGAAGGCTCCTGGGCATGTCTGACCCGTCTCACTGAGTCCCGATTGGCCAGACCCCAGCAGCAAGCTAACCTACCAGTTGGAGCATCTGACCCCTGGTTGTCAGTGCACATCATAGAAACTGGTCAACAGATTGACTGTCCTCTGGTGGTCAGTGTACATCATAGCAAGCGGTTGAGCAGACTTAGCATATCATTAGCTTATTATTCTTTGATTGGTTGAATGGATGACCAGACACTTAGCATACTAGTATTAGGCTCTTATTATATAGGATAAGCAGGTATTTTGTCCATAGCTTGATCAAGGTTTGTTATAAACCCTAAAAAGTAGGTTATAGGTTTTGTAATGTTGCTATAAAGAGCATAACCACTTATTTTTCTGAATTATTATTATTTCTTTTTAATATATTTTATTGATTATTTTTTTTTATAGAGAGGAAGGGAGAGGGATAGAGAACTAGAAACATCGATGAGAGAGAAACATGGATCAGCTGCCTCCTGCACACCCCCTACAGGGGATGTGCCCACAACCAATGTACATGCCCTTGACTAGAATCGAACCTGGGACCTTTGACTCTATCCACTGAGCCAAACTGGTTTCGACTCACCATAATTTTATATATGCTGTGCAATCATTACATATTTGCTTCATGATAAAGGAATAAATAAACGACTGAAGGAATTCATCTTACTTAGCTTTTGCTGTGACTACCAGAAATTCAGTCCTCGGTTTTGCTTAAATGGTGGTGCCTTTTCTTAGATAAGTGTTCCTGCTATGTCCTTGCTCATCCTCATTTACTATGTTAATGTTCTTTTAGGACTGCACTCTATCTGTGCCCTTCAAAAATCTGTTTTGGAAGTAGTTGGAGTATAAATAGTGTGAAAAGTAAACTGCGTATCCTGACATTTACAGTGGTGAGGATAGTTCTGCTGCTAAGGATGATTCAGCCTGCAAGTCAAGTTAATGGAGGGCTATCTAAATATATTTTAGAATAATTTTGATCATAGAACAGCTCTTCTGAGACTATAGTGTTTCTTGTTTTGTTGCTGTTTTACTTCCCATCAAAACGGTTCCCACTCTGCAAAAAGAAATCCATTATGACTCAGTTTGGCTAATTTTGTCAAATGAATGTTTTGAAGGGCACTTAACTCCCTTGAATCCTGTCAGAAGCCCTACATTTTTTCATTGTATGAACCCAATTTGGATTTCTGAACCTCAGAGAGCACAGCTACCCATCTTGCTCATTTTCACATTTGAGCTATTATGCTTTCTGGATCTCTTTGCATGTGCATGCTTTTTTTTTCCCCCCCTTTTCAACCATTTTAATTCTGTCTTCATTTTCAAAAGCTGGCTTAGGTTTAACCTCTGTTGGTAAGATTTAATGAACTCTAAGTGACTCTTATTCCAGGTCTCCTTGGAATTACTACTCAGTTTTTACTCTATTCATTTGCCCTTATTTGTATGACATGTTGGGAGCATTCTGAACACATCCCCCCTTTATTTTAAAGCATGGGAATGAGTTCAGACTCTCCAGTTAGAAACTTTGCTATGTGTTTCTTAAACTGTGCCTTCTTTTCCTTTTTAGGTTGTCCCCTAACCACACAATCCAGTGTTCTGTGAGATTGAGGAATGCTCATTCAATGATGTTGTCTCCTCCACTTTCAGATTAAATCATAGGATATGGATGATGTTTGTTTTCACAAACATTTGATTAGGAATTAGCACGGGGATTGCTTCCTGAACGTTTACATTTGAACTTCCAGAGCTGCAGCATACTTTTTGATACTGTCAATACATACAGCCCCATGGAACAACAGGGCTCTAAGCTAGTTTCTTTGTTCTCCTATTATTCCTATACTTTCCAGATTGATGGATGCATATGGCTTTAATTAGCAAGTATATGCTGAGGGCATGCAGAGCTATAGCCTTTTCCCTGGCTTTTCTAATGAAGCTAGCTCCTAACAGCAACATTTGCCAGATTATTTTACTATATTATGACATTAAACATGGACCAGCAGACAGGTCTGGCTAGTTGAGAGTGATACCTTTCCCCCTCTCACTGCTTATTTATTTTCCAGAAAACTAATTTAGTTTGGTTATAAAATGAAACCTCAGAATTCCGTATAAATGAGTTAGGTTATATAGTATCGATAGCTAGGCTGAGAGAGATCCTAGAAATAAATAAATAACAGTTCTGAAAAAGAGATTGATTTGAAAAATGAATACATGAAGCTGTATTGCTTTTATTGCATATCTTGAAGACTGGAAATAACATTGCATAATTGTTTTCCTTCCTTCTTTTAATTAATTGGTGAGCATTCTTCATAATTAGTAGGCTAAAGTTTTTTCAAATTAAAAGTAGTTTATTTTATTTCACTGGGAAATTGGCAAAACTCACTCTTATTCTGCTAAGTGATTAACATTTTAAAAACAGTATAATTCAAATTTAAGCAATAAATGTTCCAAGTATAATTTATGCTTATGTATCAAAACTTAAAATGATATACAACCATAGAGCACTCTAATCTCTGCCCTTATTTGAATAACTATCTTATTTGAACTGGACACTCTGATTTCAGTCAAAACCATACCCATATTGACTGTTTCATATACGTATTCATATGTGTATGAATATGGACTTTTCGATCTGAAGTTTATGGCCATGTATTAATTTTGCAAACAATCTCAATGACTGCATGGGACATGATGCATTTGGCTTTTGGGGCATGCTCTACATTAAAAAGTTGTAAAAAAATCAGAGACATCAGGATTTTATAGAGTGAGGTGGTCATCAAAGTGTGTTCCCCACCCATCACTGGGCCTCTAGTAATTCAATAAAGATAATTGCTTTCACGGGGACATTTTCTAACTGTGTTTATTGCATAGAATAAAGAGCAGCATATACTGTCTGGAAGGTTTCACAATGGAGGTAGCATTTATGCTGAGGATGGATAGATGGTACCAGAATTCACTTCTGGGAAAACCATGAGAGTACATTTGATCTAAATAGGCCAGTCAAGTACACATTTGGACTGAGAAATGAATTTTGCTCATAGGTCTCAAAGTCAATCTTTGAATTCTTCATAAAAAAGGCCTCGATAGTTCTTATAACAGTCTGAGATGTGTTGATAATTCTTGGACATAATGATGTTTGCGATTATCATGGACAATGAAGATGATCAGAGAGGTAATAATTATTTGCCTGTGAATAATGTGCTTAGGGTCATGAATAATTCCATAGCAGAAATGCCAGGTTTTAGCTGCACCCCAACCATCCTGAGAAATGCAGGGGTGCCTTCTAGAAGGATGAGTTTCCCTTAGCTTATACATCTTCTTTAGGGTTTTGTAAAGTTCCATAGTTACTGCCCAGCCTGTATGGCTCAATGGTGGAGTGTTGACCTATTAATCAGGAAGTCATGGTTTGATTCCTGGCCAGGGCACTGGTGTGGGTTGTGGGCCCAATTCCCAATGTGGGTCATGCAGGAGCAAGTGAATCAATGATTTTCTCTCATCATTGATGTTTCTATCTCCCTCTCCTTCTCTCTGAAATCAATCAATGGGAACTAGGCAAGACGGGGACTGGGCAAGACATATATATATATATATATATATATATATATATATATATATATATATATATATATATATATATGAGGCCTGATGCATGAAGGTTCATGCAAGAATAGGCCTTCCTTCCCCTGGCTGCTGGCACAGCCTTCACTCTGGCTGGAGCTGCCTTTCTACCTTCACTCGGGCCAGATCCGCCTTTCACCTCTTGCCTTGTTGCAACAATTTGCTTATTTCCTCCTTATTGGCTGTGGGTGCTGCCAGCTTTGTCACGGAGTTACAGTCAATTTGCCTATTCCATCTTTATTAGATGCTAACATTAGACTAGATGTGGATTAAAAAAATATATATATATACACACACACACACACATACACACACACACACATATATATAATATTTAATTATTTTAGAGAAGAAGAGAGAGGGGTCAAAACATCAGTGATGAAAGAATCACTGATTGGCTGTCTCCTCCATGCCTTTTATTGGAGATCAAGCCCACAAGCCTGACAACAGAGAATCAAACCAGGCACCCCTCAGTCCACAGACCAATGCTCTATCCACTGAGCCAAACCAGCTAGGGCTCTTTCTTGCATTTTCCTTTTCCTGTTACCACTTAAGTTTTGTTTTGTTTTCCCATTTAAACCGTTATAAGTGCTCTATAAACTTTCTGACTTCACACCTCCATGACCACAACTTTGGCAATATTGGCTCTGAAATTCTAGCCGAGGGATCTATTTTTTTTTCTTCTTCTTCATCAGCTAGTGTATAGATTTTTATTTTCAGCTGGTTTAGAATAAATCGATATTCCAGGAGACAGCAGAGCTAAATCAGATGTGTTTACCAAACTCCTCTCCTTATAGACCCTGATGTTGTTTTGAGGTCTCCAAATACCACTGAAATCTTAAATGTAATTGTGCAAAGTATGAGAGAAAATAATGTATGTGGTGATAATGACGTGGCTAATGTTAGATTAGCACTATTGTGAATTCTTCCTCATTTACTACCCTGTTTCCCTGAAAATAAGACAGTGTCTTATATTAATTTTTTCTCCCAAAGTTGCACTAGGTCTTATTTTCAGGGGATGTCTTATCTTTCCATACGCTAGGTCTTATTTTCGGAGGATGTCTTATTTTCGGGGAAACACTGTAGTATAACACAGCAGCAGTATGGGGTATTGAGAAACCAGTTTGGGTCCTGTTGTGGAAGGTGGAGATAGTGATGACTTGTTGATTCACGGTATGTTTGAAAGGAAAAACTAATGATTAGCTTTAAAGCACTTGCAAAGCATGTTTTGTATACATAATAATTATCTAATCCTCCAACATAGTTATTAATATTTGCTAGCATGTACTCACTAACCATCATTTCTCACACTCGGGTTGGGGACTTCTTTTTGGGAAGGATATTTTCTTTCTTTCTCCAGAAAAAGGACAATTGGGGAGAAACTTACATAATAGTGAGGCTTAATTTGTGCCAAAGTTCAGGAGTTAAGATATAAAATCATGACCCATGGGATTAAAATACTTTTGCAGATCATATAGTCCAATTTTTGACAAGGAAACAGGAGTCATAAAGTATAGGAACATTTATAAACTCTCAGTCACCATGAGTATATTAAAATTTGGTTTCCAATTGCAACAGTCTTTAGAGTAAGCCAGTAAGAAAGCCAACAAAAACAAGTAAACAAACAAAATTTGCTTTAGACAATTAATCTATTTTGTAAGAAAACCCAGCTTTTTGGGACAGGGACATATACCATTATGTTGTAAATTGGTTCTGCATTTTTGGCAGAAGTACTGTTAGGGGCAATGGTTAATCAGTTATTACTCAGTGTCTTTTGTGATGCCTGGCATGTTAATGTGTAACTTTCATTGAAATTTTGTATGGATTTCTGTATATTTACATATAAACAACATTATAGAGAAAGGAGATCATGATGACATAGGGGGAAAAGACAGTACTACTTGGAGACAAAGAATTGTGTCAGAAGATAACACTTTCTAGATATAAAGTGAGTGAAGTATACTTATACGATTATTATGAAATGGTATTTACAAAAGCAGTACTATGGATATGCAAGAGTAAATTAGTCAGGCAGTGGGTAAGAATACTGCATTCATATTGAAAAAGATAAATTAAATGTTTTGTATGATGTTATAATCTACAAATCAATTATGATAAATGCATTTATGTTTCCAAATAGTAATCACAGCTAATTACAGCTAACAGTCCTTGAATACTGTGATGCCTGTCACAGTGTGTGGGTTTTATATGAAGTTTCTCACTAATTTTTTGTATCAACTTTTGGCACTAGTTTTTTAAAGAGCTTGGTTGAGGTATAATTCACATTTTATACAACGCAATTTTTAGAGTGTTTAAGTCAGTGTTTTAATATATTCGTAGAATTGGGCAATCATCACCACTATCAAATTTTAAAACTTTTATCATCATCCCCAAAAAGAAACTCAGTACCTATTAGAAGTATCTCTCAATCTCCATACTCTATGCTCTTGGCAATCACTTTCTTTCTCCATGTATTTGTTGATTCTGAACACTTCATATCAATAGAATCACATAATACATAGCTTTTTTTACTGCCTTCTTATGCTTAATGTTTTCAAAGTTCTTTCATGATGTATCATGCATCCATATGTTATTACTTTTTCCTGAAAAATAATATTCCATTGCATGGGTTCACTACATTTTGATTATTAATTCATGAATTAATGGCCATTTGAATTATTTTTACTTTTATGAATAACTAGAGGCCTGGTGCACAACTTTCTTCACCAGTGGGGTCCCTTGGCTTGGCCTGACCTGTGGAATTGGGCTGAAACTGGCTCTCTGACATCCTCCAAGGGGTGCCAGATTGTGAGAGGGTGCAGGTCAGGCTGAGGGACCCCACTGGTGCAAGATCAGGGCTGGGAAGGGATGTAGAATGCTGGTCAGCCAGAGAGGAGCTGCATGAGGGCTACAGGGCGTGTCTGGTCCTTCTTGCTCAGTTGCTCAGTTTCAATGCACTGGAACCCAGCAGCAAGCTAACCTAATGGTTGGAGCGTCTGCCCCCTGATGGTCAGTGCACTTCATAGTGAGTAGTTGAGTGGCCTTAGCATATCATTAGCATATTATACTTTGATTGGTTAAATAACTGACTGGTCAACCAGACACTTAGCATATTAGGCTTTTATTGTATAGGATGCTGTGGTGGGCATTTAGTATGTATCAGTTTTGTGTGGATCATTGGTTTTGATTCTCTTATATATATGCCTAGAAGTATAATTTCTGGGTCTTATGATATGTTTTGAGGAACTGCCCATGTGTTTTACAAAAGTGCTGGATCATATTATAATTCTACTAACAAAGTATGAGGACTCCAGTTTATTTATATCCTTGAATTTTAGGATTAGCTTGTCAGTTTCCTGGGATTTTGACCAGGATTGTGTTGAATCTGTAGGCCAATTGGGGGAATATTGCCATCTTTAATAACATTAAGTTTTCTGATCCACAGACCTGGAATAGCTCTTTATTTGTTTTGGTGTTCTTTAATTTCTTTTCAATAGATATTTCATTGTTTCCAGTGCACAAACCTTGTGTTCCTCTTGTTAAATGTATTCCTAAGCACATTTGTCTTTGTAATGCCATTGCAAATGGAATTGTTTTTCTTAATTTCATTATTTCATTTAAATTTATTGCTAAGCTATAGAAATACAGTTGGTTTTGTATATTGATCATGAACCTGCAACCTTGCTGAATAAATTTATTAGTTCCAATTGTGTGTGTGTGTGTGTATGTGTGTGTGTGTGTGTTCTGTAGGATTTTCTACATACAAAATAATTTCCTATGTAAATAGAAGTACATTTATTTTTTTCCTTTCCAGTCTGGATTTTTTTTTAATATTGTTTTTTCTTGCCTACTTGCACTGGCAAACAATTTCAATATACTGTTCAAAAAAAAGAGCAGACATTTCTGTTTTGTTCCTGCTTCTTTGGCACTGCTGTTTTTCACAACTAAGATGCCTGTGAAGCAGCAGGTTCCCAGGCCTACTTTGATGCTGGGGAGTGGGAAATAGTAACAGACAAATCAAAACAGTGAAAGTCTTGCTACTTTTATTCAAATTTAGCTATTTTTCTTAAGTTCTCAGATTGCTGCAGGCCTTTAGTTAATTTTCAGAGCTCTCAAAAAGTTAAATCTGATAATTTGGCCATTACTTTTCATGCTTTTATTGAATAGTACATTTTCAGAAATTCTGACAATTATTTTAGAAATGGCAGGAGATTTTTCATGGGACATAGTTAGGGCAGAAAAGGAAAAATTTGGTCCAAATCAAAACTGTACATAATTATTCTTCCCTATTTTAAAAAATAGGAAATATTTCCTCCAGAAACATTTCTTTAAAAAGTAATGCCTTCTAAATTTTTGAAAATATCAGTTTATTTAAGAATCCCTACAATTTTCCAGTTACAAAATGATTTAATGACTTTTTAGAAATTACCTTTTTTTCCCCAGAAAAAAAGTATTTACAGGATAATTTTCTTTTTTATTTTACTTATTTTTTATTTATTTATTGATTGATTAAGGTATTACATATGTGTCCTTATCCTCCCATTGTTCCCTCACCCCACACTCATACCCTCACCCCCTTGGTATCTATGTCCATTAGGCTTATATGCATACAAGTCCTTTGGTTGATCTCTCTCTCTTACCCCCACTCCTACCTTCCCTCTGAGGGTTGATGGTCTGATGGATGCTTTTCAGTCCCTGGATCTGTTTTTGTTCATCAGTTTATGTTGTTTATTATATTCCACAAATGAGCGAGATCATATGATATTTATCTTCATGAATATTCTTATTTATACCCATTTAAAATGAAAACTGTTGAACTTTATAGTGTGCTATTAAATTCTTCTGGGGGAAAAAGAAACATTCGGTGTATTAGTAGATTGAGAATCCTTTTATGTTTTATTTTGTGAGCTGAGCAGCTGGAAATAAGTTCACTTTGTGGTTGTCAGCACACTCTGTTTTAAAACAGAGTTTCTTTCGATGGAGTAAATCTGAAGATGAAATTCAGTTTCTTACTTCGAATCAAGCACATGCCCCTGAATCATTCTTTAAGCACTCATTCTTAAATCATCATATGATTACACACTTTCCACCTCCCTTTTTTTCTTTGAGAACAGATTAACTTTGGAACACACCACAGTTTGCTTTTGCCAGTCACATTCCAGCAGCTGAGAAATTTGCTTTGTTCTAAGTGAATCTGAACCAAGCATGGAGCCTGTTCTCAAGTTGTGTTCCCTGACAGATGTTTCTCTCTAGTCCATTGCTGCTGCACTGGACACGGAGAAATATGCTTTGGCCCATTGAAGTTGGCAAGACATTGATTTTTCAATATTTGTTTCAAGTGTCGAGCCACAGAGAAGTTTTTTTTTTTTTATTAATTTGTTTGAAAAATAATGCAAGCCCAGTACACAGTATTGTATTGTTTTTATTATATGTGTATGCATAGTGATCATTTAGGAGAAAACATTATGAAGAGTGGATTCAGAATAGAACCTGATGAAGGAATGGTTAAAAATACTTTGTAAGGCCCAGCCAGTGTGGCACAGTGGTTGAGCATTGACCTATGAACCAGGAGTTCACAGTTCAATTCCAGGTCATGTGTCTGCCCGGGTTATAGGCTTGATCCCCCTTAAAGGCATGCAGGTGGCAGCTAATCAATTATTCTTTCTCATCATTGGTGCTATTATCTCTCCCTTTCTCTCTGAAATCAATAAAAATCTATTTAAAAAAAATATTTTGTCAGTTGCATTCAAATATTTTGAATGTTGCTTAGTAGTAAAAAATAGATACTTGCTCCAAAGTTTGGTGCCAATTGACATAATCCATTGTAATTTTTGTGACATTATTCAGCTATTTTTCCAAGTTCACTGATTGGCTTGATAAAAGAGTGAGAAACTCAGGAATTTATGTATTGTATCTAGAGCCATTGGTTTGCTTGGGAGTTACAATGAAATGACTGATGGGGATGAGCTTAAAGCCACACCATTTGAAGGACTATTTACATTTAGAGAAAGAAAACCAGAGGAATACCATTGGAATAGAATAAAAGAGTGGATCCAGGAGCAGTGTGTTCCAGAAAACAGCTAGGGAGGAGGATAACTTTTCATCCCTTGGTGACTCTTAGACACATCAGATTTTGCACGTGGCTAGAGCACATTCATCAGCTTCGTGCAGTTTTTAGGTTGCCTCTCAGCCCACACTTTTCTCTCCTAGAGAGATGAAATTTGCTTTTCTTTTAAAGTGTGAAGAGGTGGACCTATAATTAAGCCATAAACACAACTAAGGAATGGTTTTCACATGTTTCAAGTGTGAAAAGGGCTGCCTGCATCCCATTAACTTTCAACTACTGACCCCTCTCCCATCATCACTGTGGTCATTTGATCAACATTCACAGCATCTTTAAATCAGAAGTGTTGATACCATGTAGGACTGCACGTTATTTTCTTCTTAATGTGTTTAGTGCGTTATACATTTTTGTTAGGGGTTGGCTGCTGATAAAACAGTTAAGAAATATGCATACATTTTTGAGGGTCTAATTGCTTCCTTATGTCTCTCATAAGTTTATTCAAATTGTTTTATTAGAATTCTTTCAATAAACTACTGCAATAGGAAGTATAGTAATTTTTTTTTTAAGAAACAGTGGGTTTTTAACTAGCAAAGAGTTTAAATAGTAGTCAATAGATTAACTGGGAAGTTAGTTGAAGAGTCAGGAGTGACATTTTGGTAACAACACTTAATTCAGTTGCTCTCTAGAGCTCAGTGCTAACAGATGGTAATGGTACCTGTACATAAGCCATGCCAGATAGGAGTTATTAAATATTTTGGGGGGGAATGTAGACCTGAGTAGATAAGAAGCAAAAAGGCTGATGCCCACTCACAGCAAGTGGCTTAACTCTTCTTTTCTCAACTGATCCATCTTTGACCTTTTCCTTTTTGCTTTTCCTGAGTTAAAAAGAACAACAACAAAAAAAGCCCAACCAGTGTGGCTCAATGGTTGAGCATCAGCCCATGAACCAGGAGGTCACAATTTGATTCCTGGTCAGGTCACAGCACATGCCAGAGTTGTGAGCTAGAATCCCAGTGTGGGGCATGCCTGAGGCAGCCCATCAGTGATTCTCTCTCATCATTGATGTTTCTATCTCTCTCTCTCCCTCTCCCCTCTTCTCTGAAATCAATAAAATATTAAAAAAAAAAAGAACCAAAAAATTTGTACAGGTACCAGTTGAGTTTTATTTTAAAAGAAAAAAAAAAGTCACTAAATATGCCAGATTTTTCAGTAGATTAAAAACCCTAAATTCAATGCTTAAGACCTGCTGAATAAATCAGTTGTAAATCCAAGGGAAAAGCAAGAAAACCTGCCAACTGTCACTCATTGGAATGGAGGTGCTCATTTTGGATAAATTATTAGGTAATTTTTCAAGGATATCACTCACAAGTGAGGCCTTTTTGGTGTGTATTTAAATGATTTATTTGCAGCCTCTCATAAATTTAAAATGTTTCCTCATTCACATTGTCACAGCTTGACAGGTCTGCTCGGAAGCCTTTTTCTCCCTCCTGTTAGAATTACAGAGGATGGAGGTAATTTTTTTTTTTTTTTTAATATCTGATGCTGAAGAGGGGCAGTGCTCTCCTGCTCACACTGGTCCATTTGACTACATCAGCCCATTGTTGGTCACAGTGAGTCCCCTCCGGATGGCAAAAATGACTTCCATAGCATTCAGTCAATTCAGCTGGTTCTGCAAACTGTCTTTGAGAGATTCAGAACGTGGCCCTTGGATGTTAGCTTTGGGGCAGGCTATTCCAGAATCATTTTTAAAAAAAAAGGGGGGGGGGCAATGTTAAAATATGTACACAGATAATAATTTAATTAAAAAATGAAAAAAAAACAAATATTAAACACAGATGTAGATGGTAAAAAAAAATAAAGTTACACTGCATAAAACTAAAAAAAAAAAAAAAACCCTAAAAAGTATATATATATATTATTGATTTTTTACAGAGAAGAAGGGAGAGGGATAGAGAGTTAGAAACATGGATAAGAGAGAAACATCGATCAGCTACCTCTTGCACATCCCCTACTGGAGATGTCCCCACAACCAAGGTACCCTTCAGTCTGCAGGCTGATGCTCTATCCACTGAGTCAAACTGGTCAGGGCCCCAGCATCACTATTAGTCAGAAATAGGGAAGGAATATGGGGACGAGATTTACATCTCTCACTCCTGTGCCACCTCCTGATAAATGATAGATGTGAGCGGGCAGTCTGGTGTGGATCAAGGTGAATCCACCTCACTTTCTGACACGCAGAGTGAAGCTTCTTTGGGGCTAAGGGCTACATATAGTCGGTCCGTGGGTATAATGTTCACAGTCTGAACATTTTGCAGTGAAGGAAATAAATAAGTAAAAATAGATGTATGGTTTGAAGAGATCAGGGAAGAGTTCCTCTGCTATTTATGCAACCCCTGTTGATGAGAACAAATGCCAACCATCTACTCTTCTCTTGATCAATAAATGGACTCTGTGGTTAACTGAATATTTTGACAAAATATCATACATTATGCATTCCATGTGCATTGCAAATGTTTCCAATATTGAAAAGGTAATACCAGGCTCTTTAACATGATAATATAACTGGACCCAATTTAATTTGGGTGGTAGGAGAAGAAGGGGGGACTTCTAAAAGGCAGTTTAGGGTTTTAAAATTTCTTAAAGGTCTACTTGCTCACATACTTAAGAAATATTTGTTTAAAGCCATTGCATGCCAGGAAGAATCTTAGTGCCAGCAGTGTGAGCAGTCATTGAACACACTCGCTGCTCTCCAACAGCTCAAAGTGCGGTACCTACACAGGCACACAAACAAGATTGTAGGAGAAAGACGGGATGTTTCTAATTCTACTTGGGTGCAACCTTCGGAGGGAATGTTTAAAAGGAAGCTTCACAAATGAATCTGTATGTGGTTTTCATGTGGACTCTGGGGCAAAGGATATTGTCAGAAGGGGATAACAAGTGCAAAATTGCAGAGGCATGAAATGCTTTATCCTGTTTATAATAGATCTCAGAAGGGGATTGGGTGAGTCCACACATAGATTGTTTTGAAGGCAGTGACAAGATCTGAGCCTCCTGAAAGACCTGCCAAAGTGTTATCCTGAAATAGCTTGGATGCCCTGCTGTGGTCTTAGATTTTTATGCTAAAGATTCTAAGTCATTAAACAAACAAACAAACAAAAACCTGGGGTATCAGAGTAAAATATCTGAAGTTTAGAAATAGCTTTCTGTTCCTCCCAATGTTGTTTTTGTTCTTACCCGTCTCTCCAGGGTTCCAGTGGTGCCAAATACATAGTCAGATGAATCTAAGATCCTTGTAATTTATTCTTAAGTAGTAGTAGTTTGTTCACAGATCCTTGCTAATCTTCTTTACCTGTATCCTGAATACCTTGTCCCCTAGTCCTGCCATTTCCAAAACCTTGTTTTCTCATTCTCTTTCTCCTTCCTTCTCTCCCTCCCTCCCTCCCTCTCTGCCTCCCTCCCTCCCTCCCTCCCTTCCTCTCTCCCTCCTTCCCTCCCTCTCTCCTCCTCTCTTAGTTTGTCCCTCTCTTTCCACATTCTGTCTTTCATCAGTTAACTGCCATGCATCCAAAACAGAAACCATCTTAATTTCTTCCATATGCACTGGAATATTTACTAATTTAAGTTACCATGATTTTCTTTACAAACCCAGAGATGTCACTAACAAGTCTGATTTTAAAATTGGGCGACCTGAGTTGACATGTGAGGTTTGCGGCTCTAGATGCCCGTGGTGTGTGAAGGTCCACCCCTTTTGTCTATAGACACTTATGGCGTCAAAGGGTTCATATTTCTCCAATCTCAGGAGGAGAGGTAGAAACAAAACCCACAAAAATACATTTAGTGGTGAGTTGTAGTTATTTTTAAAAATATATTTTATTGTGTTTTTTTTGTTGTTGTTTTTTTTTACAAAGAGGAAGGGAGAGGGATAGAGAGCTAGAAACATTGATGAGAGAGAAACATTGATCAGCTGCCTCCTGCACACCCCCAACCGGGGATGTGCCCACAATCAAGGTACATGCCCTTCACTGAAATCAAACCTGGGACCCTTCAGTTTGCAGGCTGATGCTCTGTTCACTGAGCCAAACCAGTCAGGGCAGAGTTATAGTTATTTATCCATGTATTACTATCTCTTTTAAACCAAGAGGGTACCTGTATCTTGTTCATTAAATATTGATTGGCAACCTGGTGCTGCTTCTCTTTAGGGTACTTAGGATATAATAATGAACAACATACTGTTATCAAAGGTGCCAAGCCTCTTGGCATCCACATTTTGGCCATAAGAGATAAACAATAAACAGTAATATATTAGGACATGGTACATTTTTTAGGGGGAGAAAATAGAACAAGTAAGGAGGGTGGTTGGTTTCAATTTCAAACAGAGTGGCTAGATCAGCCTTACTGAGAAGGTTTGAGATAAGAACAAATACTTCAAGGTGGAGAGGGAAAGTGGAAATACAGATAGCTGGGGAGGGCAGAGAAGACAGCTTAGAGACATTAAGGAGGGATCGTCAAAAGTCCCCAAGATGTTAATGGTCTTGCACTTTGTGGATGTGCTTTCCAAGTATTGGATAAAAGAGCAAGGAAACATTGTCCTGCTCAGCATAGATCTTGGCAAAGAGAAAGTCAATGATTGGCTTTTCCCTTCGATAACCATGGAGAATGTGTCCTCTGTCGGGTAAGAAAGAATTGGATGGCCACTATATTGAGTCAGTGTTTGGACCTCAACAACTTCTTATCCCTCAAGCAGACAGAAATCTACTGGTACACAGCTCCACCCATTGCTTTGTTTACTGGACTTCCAGTGTTTCAGAGCCAGTTTCCTGTGCTTGGTAATCCACTTGTTTTCAAACAGAAGGAGAGAAAATTTCCTTCAGGCATTTGTCATTCTTCATTCAACATGGACCCAGAGGATACATCCATCTGCAGGTTAACCTAGTGGAACGCCACCGAGAGGGGCCTTTGACAGGAGACGTAATTATCGCAGGCAAGTGTTCAGGCCTCAGCTGTACGGCCAGCATCCTGCCCTTCTAAATGTCCCTGAGTCTAAAAACTAAATCAACACAAACTTCACTCCACTGAATAACTGTCAGTTTGTTGATAAATACACTTTTTAAGAGACTCATTACTACTAATTAATTACAATGCCTGCCCACACTAAGTATTTAAAATAGTTGTAGCTTCTTTTGGTATTAGGTTGATCCTATAATTTGTACCTTTTATTTGCAAAAATCACTGTGACTGTACTGATTTTTAGATTCTGTTTATTTGACAAATAAGATGTATTTTTTGGTATAAAATTATAGTTTTTGTTCAGGTGATTTACTTCAAATAATTCGTTGTTGATTTTAGAAGTCATAATCAAAGATAAATTATTAGTAATTGTCATAGGTTTGAAAGGCAATAGAACACATTTTGTGTTCAGTGGGTTAAGTGAAGTTGCTATATTTTTTTTGTATAAATGGGCAGATAGGGACATGATTCTTAGAAATGTGTACAATTTATGATTACTAATGATTGATCACATTCCTAGTAAATTAGCATTTTCCCCTTAAGTTTTCATCCCCTTGTGCCTTTAAATTATCTGAACATCTGCTTAACACTTTGTGCCAAAATCTATGGTTCATAATGCAGATTGCATAAGTATTTTCTGATTAGTAGAAACATAATAAAAATAATGGAAGTCCAGGTAAATCTTACAATATTTCCTCATCAATAACTCAGTGCTAACATGACAAAATGAAGAATTATAGTGTTCTTTATTTTATTCCTGCTATCAGGAATGATCAAGACTCAGCACATCTGTTAGCAGGTTTATACCAAATCATTTTAACTTCATAGATTCTCTACATAGCTTTAGATTTTGGAAGGGGTGAGTATTGAATTTGACTCATGCTACATACAAGTCTGAGCTGTATTTCTTAATGAAGTTTTACTAAGGCTAGAATACTAAGCACAAGTCTAATAATTCTAAAACAAAAATTTCTACATTTGAATACACTGCTTTAAAATAAAAATATTGATTTAACTTATCTCTTTATCCCTTTGTTAACCTTTAAAATAGATATCTTATGGTCATTTGGGTTGAGCCATTCAATCATCTGATCATTCATTCAGCAAATCTTTATCAAACACCTATAGATTCTAGCTATCAATAGACAGGTTAGTGATTAAAGCTAAATGTTTATGTTAGGAAACCCATCAGCTTTCTATTACTAAAACATTTAATACAATTATGCATTGACATTCAATCATTAGCCTTTTTGCTTGTTTAGGATCTTGTTCATGCAAAGCATTTTTTAAAAATCTTTATTGTTGAATGTATTGCAAATGTCCCCCTTTTTCTCCATATTGCTCCCCACCACCTGGTTCTCATCCCACCCCAGGCCTTAGGTAAGATCCCTGTCCCTGTCCATAGGTACGATCTTTGGTTAATCTCTTCCTGTCCCCCCTACCCCACCTTCCTTCTGAGATTTGTCTTTCTTAAATATCGAAACCATGACAGATAGAAGCATATGGTCTTTTTACCATCATGGCCCACAATCTGGCAGACCAGGGTAGACGAACTCATAGAGACACACCAGTGATCAGGTGATAGAGATAAAGTGTTAAAAAAAAATAAAGAAAGAAGGAAAACAGCCTGCTATAAAAGAATTGGTGAGGGACAGAATTCATTCTACTTAGGGCAATCTAGGAAGAATTATTTGAGAAATTTTCTTAGGCAGTGTCTACCTTCTCATGGTGGGCTTCACTATTTTGATGATAATCCCTCTCCCCCCACTCCTTCACTGAAGCACTACTAGCAAAAATGTAGACATTGCCTGGACATAGGAAGATTTACATTTATAGAATAGCCAGCCATCTGTTTATTAGAAAGATGCTGCATGTGTAAACCACTAACCGAGGCAGGGAGAGTGGATAAATAGTTAACATTGTCTTTTAACTTTCTTTTTACTGCCAAACGCCTCACACATGATTTGTGTCCTTTCCCATCTCCTGTCTTGACATCCTGGAGATTTGTACTCCATACACTCTAGTGAGTTATTTTCTGAATGGTCACCCTTGATCCCCATCTAGCTCACTGTAAAAACCTTTCATCATATTAAACCTGCTTAACCTCTTTTCTTTTTTATCCATTTTTTATCCATGAAAGCTATTTTCCCTCCATATAGCCTATTTTTGAAAGGCAAGGAAACATGGTTAATTTTATTTCCTATAATATACATCTTGCCAATAATATAATAGATGCTCTATAAATGCATGTGGATTCATTTTGGGAGGGATTGTATTGGTGGCACCCTCCATTAGTTACTGCTTCTAGAATGTGGAAGAATGCAAGGAGTATTTCATTCATGTAAACAGTAACATGTATTACTGTCTATCTTTTAAATAAAAGAAATTTGATTTTAAATTCACATCCTACATGGCAGATGAGAAGTTAAATTGCAGGCCCGATGGCATCCTTCAGGATTCTAATAGAATTGAATAGTACCCAGAAAACAATGGCAGGGCCACTCTCTTTAGTTCACCTTGGTCAGTGCTGATGCATGCCCTGTGCCCACAAATCCCCATGGATCCTTGAAAACCTGTAGCTCTTCAGCTCTGTGCCTCAGTTATGGATTTTTGCCAAGCTGAGCATTTGAGTGTCCAGAGCCAGCATCCTACTGCACACCAGGACCTTTTCCTATGGTCCCTATGGGTGCTTTAAGGTCCTTTGGCCCTTTTCTTTTCAATAATGAACTCCTCTTCCTGTGTGACTGTTCTTGATCCTGCTTCTTCTGGCTTTGCAGAGCCAGCTTCCTGGAAAAAGACACCTTGGGGCAAGAAGTCTACAGACAAAGTCTGCATGTGTCCCATAACCCAAGGTTTGTCAACTTTGGCACTATTGACATTGCGGGCCAAAGAATTCTTTGTTGTGAGGGGGTGACCTATTTATTTGAATGGTTAGCAGCATCCCTGGCCTCTACCAAATAGATGCCAGTAGCATCCCCCTATTCTGACAATTAGAAACGTCTGCAGACATTGCCAAATATCCTCTGGGGAACAAAGTCACCGTGGTTATGAATCCCTGTTATAATTAAAACTTACTGTCCTGTGAAAGGCTCTCAAACTATACTGCAACAAATATATAGTTAGGAAATATTAATTCTCCTTTAGAAAAAAAAAACATTCAAAAATTAGTGGGAATAGTAGCCAAATAGGAGGATGGTCATCAAAAGGAAGGGAGAAGGCATTTATGGGTCAGCGAGATGTGATTCATTTTCCAGAACACAAGAGACTGGATCCAGGCAGAGGAGGCAGGTTTCATATTCATCCAACCTAAGAATTCAAGAATACTTTTCATGAACTATATACTCTTTCAGCTTTGCAATTCATTTGACCAGATATTTCCTTGCATATGTAAGAAGACTGCATTCTTTTCCTTACTTTGGAATATTGCTTTTGTAGTGGGCACTAGGTTACCGATATAAACAAATTCTACACTAAAAATAAGTTGAAATGTGAAATGCCCATCAGTTTATTCAAATTCATATGTCAGGAATGCTTATGGGGTTGGACTTCTATGGACTCTCTGCATAGGAAATATCAGGCTTTGCTTAAAGCTGGTGCTATTTCCTATTTTTCTAGACTCTCACCCTTTTGGGACAAATTAGAAACTGAAATAGAATTTGAGAGAATTGAATGAGCCAAGGTCAGAATGTGGAGGACTTCTAAAGAGGAAGAATGGCATGCAGAAATTAAGCAGAGCATGGTAACTACAAATGTGTGAGATGGCAGATGCAGCAAATGTGAAGGATGGAGGGGAGGGAAATGAATCAGTAGAGTCAGGAGTTTGGCTGTGGGGCCTTTATATGCTATACTAATGAGCATTGACATTGTTCTCTAAGTCACTGGAGAGTCATTGAAGGATATTAAGCCATAGCATTTCATGAAGAGATCTATATTTTAGGAGAAAATAGATGCCAAACTATTACTATTATAATTTGAGCACTGGATTTGAGCAGACACAAGTCTCTTTAAAGCTGCTGTGTGTGTAAACCAATCAGGAAAATGAGGTTCTTCACCAAAATTGTGCCCATGGTGACTTAAAAAAATAAGTAATTGATTAATTAATTTCTACTAAGTTTCTTTTCTAATTGACAACTTTGTAAACTTCAATGTGCATTTAAATCTCCTGTTAAATTGCAGATTCTGGATACAGTAGATTTGGGTGAGGCCCAAGATTCTGCATTTTGTATAGGCTTTCAGATGAAGCAAGTGCCTCTAGTTCATGGACAATATTGTAGGTAACCAGGTTCTAAATGGCATCCGCTATGCTAGATCTTGGAAGACTAGGTATATGTCGTGTAATAGTTGAGATGTGGCCCTAGGTACCTGGGATATAGGTGCTTCGACTCTGTCCTTAGGAGTTGGTTTGGTTCCCTCGCCAGCTTTGACCTTCAGATCACTTTCTAGCTCTACAGTCTCTGGTAGCTCATCCTCAAAGAGTCAAGCTTTGTAGAAATAAATGACTTGCCTCTTTCTCAATTGTCTCAGTAGAAACTCTCACAACATTGCCTTGGTTCCAACTAAGTCATGTGTCTGCTTCTGATCAAATTGCTGTAGCATGAATACTGTCATGTTGCCACTCGCCTGGCCCCAGGTTAGTCCATTCCTAGACTCAGAAGTAGAATCAACTTCAATTGAAGAGCTTGGGCTGATAATGGGGAAATTATGCCATTCCCAAGGGGAAAATCAGGTTGCTGGACTGAAAATGTGATTAGATTTCTACCATTTACAGTGCTTGGATGTGTACCAGAACTTGACAAATGTTCTTGATGTCTTAGGCATTTTTTTTCATGGTGCCATAGTCCAAAGGAAATACTCAAACAATAATTTATTTGGTTGTTAAATCCAACAACTTAATAAGGATTTATGTTCTAACAACTTTTGCAAGTTCTGTTTATTAAATAGTTAAATGCAAACAACTTAATAAAGATTTATGTCCTGACCACTAAGTAGCCATTTGATAAAATAATACATATAAATTGAAATAAAAATAATACTTTATCCTCTGGAGATGTGTGCACCTGTTGAACTCCACACAACTTCTTGACCTACGGTTAAGATTAAATTTTGCCACCCTCATTTCCTGTTCTACATTGATTTTTTTTTGCAGTAATTTCCCTTTTTTCTAACAGCAATCCCTGAATCTCAGCTTTACAAAGTTATATCATCAAAAGGAACATAGTGTGAGCACCGTATTCCTTGGCACTGTGAACTACCTTCAGAAAATTGCTGGTGTGGTCTCCACCAGATGTTCAATATCATTGTGTTTCTCTAGAAATTTTCAAGTATCCTGAGAGCCCCTGTGAATTCCTCCAAGTTGCCTTGGTGCACAGTTTGGGAATCATGGTCTTAGAAATGTTATATTTGAACTTCTTATGAGACATCTGTGTAAAAATAGAAAATCAAATGTTGGCTCTGTGGGTTGAGTGTAGGTTGATGGGCCATCTCAGTGAGGAGGTCTGAGTCCCTTAGTGTCTTGGCCTCAAGACCTCTATGATGGTAGACATCTTTTCCTTCTTCTCAAGAGAAGAATGGCATGTGTCTACTTGGCTACCACACAGCTTCACAATACACTGTCTTACTCCTCAATCTTTTGTGTGCTGAATCAGTCTAATTGATGTCCTCCATGGAATATTTCATATCAGTATTTATATTTTATATTTGCATTTGTCTTTAAAATAAACTACAAAAATAATGATTCTTCTTAGTCTTCTTAAACTGAATTTTTCAGATATTCACATAAATAATATCTGAGAAATAGTCATCATAGTAGTATATTTTTTTGTAAACCTGAAGCTTCAGATTTTGTTCTTTAAACATAACCATATGTAACATAGCTTAGTTAAAGTAGCTAATAGAGTATTTTCTCATTGTTTATGTTTTTCTCTTTGCTTGTTTTAATGATGAAGTATTGATATCCTTCAACCTGATTTTTAAAATGAATTAAATGTAGTCTGGAACCAGCAGCTTTCCCAAAGCTTGTGCAACTTTCATTTTACTAGAGTCAGTAATGTTTGTATCTCCCTAGTCCACATGTGAGATAGAATGGGCCATCATTAACCATCATTTTATCACTATAATTCATCTCATAACATTTCTCATCATCTCATGAAGCTCTTACTGATACTGATAGTTCAGAACTATCTCTGTGACAATTTCTACCCATAGTCCAGAGAATAAAATGTATTGAAAATATTAAGTATACTACTGTTATATAAATAGTTTACCAGTTAAAAAGTGAAAGGTACTAACAGTTACTCAGTTACAAAGAAGTACTGTTGTTTTTCTCTTTGAGTATGTAAATAATTTCAACTTTATTTATAAAAGCAATATAATTTTAGACTGCTTATTTTTCCCTGTTAGGTCCTCTTGATCGCATCTTTTAATGCAGCAAATGAAATATTTGAGAGTATTAGCAAAAACATTTACAGTTGTTTATAGTAGACTTTGAAACATAAGCTCATTGTACATGTTTGTTTTTGAGATTTGATGTCATTTGTTTCTTAAACAGCATAAACATTGCTTGGCTATGACATGCAGTTTTGACGCAATGATATTTTGGGACATGTGTTAGCAGTGAGTGTCTGTGAGTACTTATCACATCACATAAACAATGGGGCTTTAATGAGGTGCTGATAAATGTCCCTGCCCAGACAGCTGAGTTTGTTTGTGCTCACCCATGTCAACAGAGCTCCACAAATGATAACGCAGTTCCGGTTGTGATGCTTGTCCTCCTCCCCACAGGTTCTTAAAAGCTTCTCTTGGTTCTTGTCTTGGTATTTACTGGGGATTGACATGTGACAGTCATATTCCTGGTTTCCATTGGTGTGGGGTTTTTGTTTTTTAAATATATTTTTATTGATTTCAGAGATGAAGGGAGAGGGAGAGAGAGATAGAAACATCAATGATGAGAGAGTCATTGATCATCAGCTGCCTCTGTACACCCCACACTAGGGATGGAATCCACAAACCCAGCAAGTGCCCTGACTGGGAAGAACCACGACCTCCTGGTTCACAGGTCAAGGCTCAACCACTGAGCCACACCTGCTGGGCCCATTTGTTTTTGTGTCGTCAAGATATTTGAATTTCTTTTATAGAACAAGAGAACATCGCATGTGTTGCTTGTTGAATAGGCTCTCAGTTTTTGCTGGCAAATGTCCGTGCTATCTGCCTATGTTTATGGGATTGTCCCCTTGGAGAACATTTTCCTCTTATAGTATTCCAATGAATAATTGAACGACTATGTCACAGCAGTTCTAACCCTGGGACGGACTGAACATAAAATCATCACTGTAGTTAATTGCGTGATGCTGCTCATCAGTGGCTAACCCTGTCACCTCAGCAGGCTATGCAGAATAGAAGCCACTTGTCACCTGTTAGTTTTTCTTGATATAACAACTATAATTCAAAAATTTCATTATCATTTCTCTGGTGTTTATTATTAGGAGTTAAGATATTTTTCACTCAGATTAATAAGAACTAAAAAAGTAGAGCAGTTTGTTAATGCATATTAAATCTTAATCACTGAGACTAGAGTTTTGGGGCATAAAATATGTCCAATTGGGTAAACTGTACATAATGTTTTGGCCGTTGGAATGTGTCTATTAACTTGGACCTTCAAATTTGCTATCTATGGTCACATTCTCATATATTAATATCATGGCAGAGTTTGATCATTTGCCTTTGAAAAATATTTTATTTAGTCCACAAGTATACAATAGAATAGGAAAAAGTACTTTATTCTAGATACCTTAGGAAGCATGCTGTTGTATAATCAGGAGATGAGATTGGACTGAGCAGCAAGGAGTAGCATCAAATGAGTCCTCAGAGCACATCACACCTACCTATGTTCTAGATTGGGCCCTGGGTTTTCACTAGAGGCATTGAGATAAGAAAAATAGGTTTGTATTGAGTCAGATTTGGGGTACACATGAAAATGTACATGCTTTCTGACATAATTAATATGTGTCAAAGGTAAATGGTTAGGCCTTCGTAAAAATTAAGGCTTGAACTTTATAGGGGAAAAAAAAACTAGCAAACTTACTGTATGTGTGTGTGTGTGTGTGTGTGTGTGTGTGTGTGTTTTATAAATCTTCACCTGATGATATTTCCCATTGATATTTAAAGAGAGTGAAAGGGGGGGGGGGAGTGACAGAGAGAAACACAATGATTGGTTGGCTCCCACAGGAGCCCTGACCAGGGCTGGGTATTGAGCCTGCAACCCAGATACCTGCCCTTGACTAGAATTGAACCCAGGACCCTTCAGTCCACGGGCCAATACTCTAACCACTGAGACAAACCAGCTAGGACAGTGGTCAGCAAACTCATTAGTCAATAGAGCCAAATATCAACAGTATAACAATTGCAATTTCTTTGAAAGCCAAATTTTTAAAACTTAAACTTCTAATCCCACTTCTTCAAAATAGACTCCCCCAGGCCATGGTATTTTGTAGAAGAGCCACACTCAAGGGGCCAAAGAGCTGCATGTGACTTGCCATGGAACTAAGGCAAGCAAACCCTTACTCTAAAGCATGATGAAATGGTAAGATTAATGCATAACTCAATTATTATATTCTGAGTGTAAAGAAATACCTTTAAAGGCATCTCTTAAAAAAGCAAGCATAATGGCAACAGTACTAAGCTACTTTTGGATATAATAAAGCTTTTTTTACTACAGCCAGACATGTTATCTGAAAGACTTTAAAACTGCACAAGCACCAAGGCAGGATCCAACTCAAATAATGCCAAACATTGAAAACTTTTTTAAAAGCAGCGTTTTTGCTGAGAGCAGACTCATGCACCACATACTGCCCTGCACATAAACGGTTTTACAGCCACATTTCCACACTTGGAGAGCTCAGGTGAGGATGTCAGACCCGTGGATCCTGAGCGCAGCTGCAGTGTCCCTTCAAGGAGCGAGCATCTGGTCCCCCAGTCCCTCCTCTGCCAGACAAGGAAGTAACTTTCCTTGGAGGAGAGGACTAGTCACATCCTTGAATGAGGAAACCAGAACCAGATTTATTCTGGG
The DNA here is from genome assembly GCF_964339955.1 of Pipistrellus hanaki. Taxonomy (NCBI): domain Eukaryota; kingdom Metazoa; phylum Chordata; class Mammalia; order Chiroptera; family Vespertilionidae; genus Pipistrellus; species Pipistrellus hanaki. The sequence continues at coordinate 201,018,726 of NC_140503.1, read as the reverse complement.
GACTTGTGGTGGGGAGAGACCTTGCACTGAAAGTAACTTACGTATTCTAAACTCAAGTTACTAACTGAGATCCTGGTAACACGTTCAACTTTGGGAATAGGCAGGATCACAGACAAATTTGCACTTTTCATACCTTAAAAACCATCATGCTCTTTGCATAGAATATGCAGTGATCATTTGTTATTCTAAAACCAGAATACACTGCAAAGAAGAGTGAGTGCTAACATTAGCAGTTACTCAAATACCTCCTCAGATATTTCTTTCATTCTGTAATGAACTTTTTCATTTGCTCTCAAAGTGAATCCCAGCCAGGCCTTATTCTCTCCTTTATGTGTATTGCATAAAAGCATTCGATGCTAAATTGAGATGGAAAGGTGGTTTTGCCTTCCCTTTCTGGGAAAAAAAAATCAAATATTTATTAACTGCTTTCTATTGTCGTCTTTCTCTTTGGAAAGTAATTTGTGGTCAGCGGAGCCCAGCGGGGAAGCTCCTTTTCCTCCAGATGGCGGGGACATTTGAGAAAGCCTTGGAGGATTAAAGGCACTCTAGTGAGCACTCACCGCAAAGTCCTGACACAGTTTGACAGTCCTAATCTGGGACCTGAGCTGATTGGACGACCAAGGGCACGGAATTCTGCTCCAACTGTGCAATCACCCTGCACGTTTTTAAGGGCGATGAAAATGCTCCCAGGTTTTGGTGACTGTCTTAAACAAAAAGATAGATAAACCTTTTCCTCATGGCATGTGCTCAGAAAGGCTCATGAAGGTACCTTCATGCCTTAAAACAAACCCCAAACACTACCAGCATTTTTGCATGAATGAGCACAGCGTGGTGCAAATGTCTTTACTCTTTATTAAGTAGGGTTTGCAAACAATCTAAATGGTTAAATGGTAGAGGAAACTATAGAAATTGATCTCAGTGAGCAAAGCCTACCGAATCTAATTACAAAGTGTCACCATCTGCTGAAATATGATAGCAATTAATACAATTACTGTCAGAATTTCAAAGAAAAATAAATAAAAATGTGTGCGCATGGCGTGTGTGTGTGTATGTGTGTGTGTGTGTGTGTGTGTGTGTGTGGTGTGTGTGTGTGGTGTGTGAGTGTGTTAGGGTGACAGAGGGAGAGAATATAGCAAGAGCAAGAAAGAATAGCATCTTATATGTTCTTTCCTTTTTTTTACTTTCCCTCAATTTGTTAATTATTGTTGAAACTAATTGGAAAGATATTTTCCTAATTTTTGAATTGATTAAGGTTATTAAGTTTTGGGAAGGTGATTTTATTGGTTTGGAATTTTAATTATATCCACTGCAGCTTCCAAAATTACCATGGCAACAGGTGGGTAATTATCAACATTGCATATAGCTTCGATGTGTAGTGCATTTTTTCCGGTTGAATGAATATTAAACCATACTGCTTAACACCTACTTTGCTAGGAAACAGGGTAGGTTTGACCATGGCCTGTAAATTGATCCTGCATCTCTAGATTTCTTTTATGGCAAAGCCATTGAATAAGGGTAATTTGTGCCTTTGAGGGGTTTCTAAATGCATTAGAGCTTGACAGAAAGCTCGTTTTATTTCATTTAATGTCAAAAAGTGATGTGTTTAATTACTACTCACATTTCCTTTTATAGAATTCTCTCCAAGAGAATATACTACTGTTGTTTTTTATTGCAAAATGTGTGTTCATGACAGATGACATTAACGCACACATAAAAAAGCATTTTCCTAAGAACATGTTGTGTTTTAAATTCTGTTCTTCATAGCAAATGCAGGTGAGCCTTGCATAAAACACATACCAAATGAAACCTTTGAATAAAAACATAAATATCATCTAAGACATATCAGCTCTAAGAAGATACTGTAGTATAACCCATGCTTTTTTAATAGTCCAAATTTTACTTATTTCTAATATTCCAAGTGGACTTTTCAGATGATTTCCACCTGTAAAAAGTCAAGAGTGAATGACCACCTATCAGAAATTATCTTTTATATATTGCTGGTTGTTATCAAACTCAAAAGTTTTCTTAAATAGCCAATGGAAGTAATAACAGTTTATTTAGATTATTTCTGCTAATTATTTTTTTGGTCATCCAATATCATTTAATTTATAAACCCAATGCATACATGGACTGACAGTGGTGAGGCTTTTAAGGAGCTAGCATTATAAGAAATTGACTTATGTTTAAAATACATAGATCCAGTAGCTCTATAAGTAATAGTGTTAAATAGGAAGTCAGCTAAATGATTATAAAGCTGTATGGAGCTTTTTATTATTCAATCTGTTTTTAATGGACATTTCATTCTGGGTTGCCATTCAGGATTTTGAGATCATTAAATGAAACGTAAGTAATCAATGTTAGAACAACAGCGAGCCTAAGAAGATATACTTGAAACTTGGCATCTAGACACTTGGATTCCTAAAGTAGATGATTCTACAAATTATCAGAGAAAAGCTATATGTGACCTTCTATTCTACTCTTCCCTCTTTATCCTGGCCAGATGTCCCAGCATATATCATTGGTTATCATCAACTTTCATTTAGTGTGTTTCCATTTCATTCTATAACTATAATAAACTAAAGTGGAGCTTACCAGTGGCACAGGATGAAATCGCTCCGCAATGCATCGGTGCATTGTGAAACGGAGCCCGACCCGCTATATTCATAATATGTATTGGCAACTGAGAAAGAGGTGAATGCTTATTCACAGAAATAGGTTAACCTTCCTGAAAGAAAGTCCATTGCATGAAAAACCATGAAAAGAATGTGGAGAGTACACCGACTTTCTCTAGACAGGCTTCTCTAAGTAGTTCTGTCTTTATTATTTACTCTAGCTCATATTTAAACTCTCTCTCTCTCTCTCTCTCTCTCTCTCTCTCTCTCTCTCTCTCTCTCTCTCTCTCTCTCTCTGTGTGTGTGTGTGTGTGTGTGTGTGTGTGTGTGTGTATGTGTGTGTTTTAAAGGAAGGCTACGCACACAACATGTTTCTGTGGATTCCCTTTAGTGGATCTCTGCCAGTATGGCCATTGTTTCGTTGCTCTGGCTGCTCAACTGTGCCAGGTTGCTTGGAAACGCTCCTCCTTCAGCGCAAAGCTTCCCAGACACTTCCCATACCTCCCAGTCCAGGGCTTAGAGATGCAGGAAATCCAGCCACTGGCATTTCTTTTCAAAATCTCCTCAGTCAGCTAATGATCTTGTACATGGAGAAAAGAGAAAAATACCTTCCCAGTCTATGAGGCATGCATGTTTACAAAAAAAGGAAAGTTTCAACAAGTTATAAAGTTGTTGGGCCAAGGTAAAACAAACTAAAAATGTTCCTCTCTGAGTGAACTTCTTATAAAACTTTGTTAAATCAGTGTTTGGTCATGTGCACGATTATTTAAAAACATTTAAAATGAACATTTACCCAAGGCTCTTCATTTGGATATTTGGATCTGTTCACAATAAGATTGCATCATATTCTCATCACCTCTTTAAATTTGGGAAAGTTGAAAGTCAGATACTTTGATTTGGAATTTTAATGCTTTTATTATATTTCAAATAAGTTTCATTATTAAGTAACAGGACATGACATTGCTCACTTTTTTCCTTGGTTAAATTTGTCTGAGTCAGTCTTGACTGACTATATCTATAATAATAAAAAGCATAATATGCTAATTAGACTGGACAGCCAAACAACCTTCCAGACGTCCTTCCAGATGATCTTCTGGGCAAAGCCAGGGCTGGGAGGGCCAAGCCCCTTGCACGAATTTCTTGCATTGTGTCTCTAGTGGAATATAAAATTTGCTTTATGTTTATAACAGATTACCTGGCTTTAGTATTAGGTCACTTTCTCTTTTAAAGTCATTTTAACACCAAATTAATAATGAAAAACATTTTGATGTGATATTTTTTCCACTATTAGTCCAAGTATATACTTCTGAGGTATAAAATGGGAATATTATACCAACATGTGTGAGTTAAATATATGCCACTACATAATATTTATATACCATTACTAGCTTTATAAAAAAGACTCTCTTTTAAAGTAACACTAGATAGTTTTCATCTTTTTCTTTTGTTTTGGTAGATAGTTTTCATCTTTTTCTTGCATGTAGCAAGAAGTTATATGTTTGTTATGTAGGACAAGAAAGGAAAGATGTTCTCTGCATTGTTTAGGAGGCATGCTATCATTAAATGTGACTTAACCTAAATTTAAAATTAGTTAGACTTTGGTCTCCTAACAGTTTTCTTTTTTTTTTTTCCAGTTTACTTTCATATTCTGATAGTATATCATTTTAATTGAATAATTAAACACAGCAATGCACCCTTTCACAGCTCTCTACTGGTAGGTCACATAGATTAAATTGGTTATTAGATATTGAAACCTATCTTATATAATGGTTATTTAAATATTTGAATACTATTTCCTAACTTATTTATTTAATAATTACTTCATGTATATATATGGATTTTAGTTTTTGTAGAAATAGTACATTTTAAGTTTTTTCATATTATTTTTCTTTTTACTTTTAAATAACTATATGACCCATGGTGGTCATTGATTTGATTTATCCATTATGTTGTTTGTGAAATAAAGAATTTAAATCATTGGTCTGGAAAATCAGATATATTTCTTCATATTCTCATTCCTTCTATGTCTTCTATACCTAAACGTGCCTCAGGATAGCTCTTTGGATCTGTTGGTCAATTGCTGATGACATTAAGTTATATCTCAAATATCAAAGTAATGAAACAGGCCTTACTACATCTGCATGGGGAGCAAAGCAGAGGCATATTGCTACCTGTTTAAGCACGTATTCTCTCTGTTTTTAATGCAGACCAGTTAATTGTGGGCTACAGATTACTGTAGTAAATACACATCTGGTGTTTTCATTGTCATTAGAGTGGGAGTCATTTTCATGTGAATTTAAATGGGTAAGGCAGGTGGAATATCAAAATAAGCATCATGGAGTGATTTTGAAATAATTATCAAGGAAAAGATGAAAGAGCTCAAGTGCTTACTCTGTGGGAGACAGCCTGTCTCCATGGTGCTTTATGTATTTTGTCTCATTCAAGCCTAAGAATGGCCCTATGACTTAAGTAGCATTGTTTCCATTTGGCAAATTGATGAACACATGCTCATTGAGATTAATTAAACTTAGATTCCTCCCAGTCTTTTCTAATTCCAGAGGTTATGAGTCTCTACTACACCTCCAACTTTCTCACTACTATAGGCAGAGAAGGTATCTGCAATGACCTATGAAGTCATCCCCTTAAGGTAGATAACCATAACTGCCAGGAGTCCAGATGGTTCAAATCAATAGTGCACTGAAGAATAGCAAAGCAACAACCACAACAACTAGGGCACAGTTACAATTTCGGTAAAAAGTGGGCCCCACGTTTTGAGTTCTCAATAAATAAGGTTGAGCATATATTCTGATATTTCCATAGAAACCAGGAAAAAATACTCTGAATCTTTAAGGACTATTACAGCCAAGCCCACAGTAATCAATGTGATGATAAGACATGGTATGTGTTCCTAAGGAACTCCTACTCATGGACATCACTGCATTAGCAAGTCTTCATGAAGAACTGCCTTATGTAAAGGCAAGGTGATAAGTGCTGTGGGAGCATTGGAGGTGACAATTGAGTAGGGCCTGGAAGGATGTGTTCACCTGGGATTGAAGGAAGGAGGGGTTTCAGATGGCACAGACGGGCTGGTGAGCCGCTCCACATGGCCTACTAAGTTCGTGCTTCAGTGAGTCAGGAGAGGTTTCTGGTGAGTTTTAAGGAGCCAATATCATGAAGGGCCTTTCATGGCATTCTGAGGGATTCATATGCCACCTTGTTAGGTAAAGAGAAGATCTATAAAGCACGTATTAATTATAGACAAAAGATAGATGTTCAGATTCATATGTTGGAAAGACTGCATTTGTGGAAGTCAGGAGGAAAGAGTAAAGGCAGAGAGTAAAAGGCAGTAATATCAGTAAGGCTGTTATTACCTTAGACTGAAGAGCTTAGGCTCTAGGAAAGCAATGCTCGGGGCTTGAACCATTCATAAGAGTTTTAGGTGTGTGTGGTAGAGAGAGGGGAAGCATTTTGCATTTTGGCTTAATCTTCCCTTGAAATTTCTAAGTGCTTTCACCCCCATTTCATTCCAGACAAATGCTGGAAGGCTTTAATATGAAGGGAGTCTCAAGAATCCAAATTACAGATGTAAACTTTCCTTATGACCAGTTATTTTTCTTAAAGGACAAAGAGAGTAAAAGAGAGAAGGAAAGAAATAATGAAAGAACAAAGAAATACTCAAATGGCAGAGCATTTTTATTAATGCACCGTCAATGAAATTAAATCCCTACATTCTTAAAGCTCTGTGACCTTGGGTAGATTGTTTAAACTCTCAGGTCCTTGGGGACCTCTTTTGTAAAATAAGGATAATGATTTTATTTCTATTTTGGAAATTAGGCTTTTACTACTCAGTGTGAAGGAAAGTATGCATACTTTTCCTCTTTCTCCCTCCCTGCCTCCTCTCCTGCACTAGATGACATATTTCCTGAGGTGGGTGACAGAGCCTAAAACTGCACTCTGTGACATAACAGACCAGAGCAAAGGACATACTGATGTCTCTTGGAATTTTAAACTACCTTACTAAAGCCAGTTCTATTCACCTAACTTAAAACTTCTGGATTGGGGAGTGAAGGTTGGGTGAGGGCAAGGAGAATACCATGACAAGAACACGGAGCAATGTCTGGAGATAATATAATACATGAGCTGGGTACTTGAGAAATGGCAGACTCTGCATACTTTTACTGGATTCTGAGAATTTGCAAAATAGTAGAAGTTTTTTTTTCTTGATTTAACTTTCTAAGCCAATTTGCAAATTTTCCTAATTTTGATGTGTATATTTCAGGTAAATTAATTCTTATATTCTAAAAATGCTGTTTCAGTTTTTATATTTAATTGTTAAACCTTATATCTTTTTTTTATTCCTCAGCAAAATGTATATTTTCCTTAAAAAGAGACGTTTTAAAATATTTAAACTATATCTAAAATACATATGCATAAGGGCTTATTTTCCTTGAAACTTAATCCTAAAGGTTTTGATTTCCTGTTTATTTTTTATAAATTTATTTTAAGTGCACACTTCTGTTATAGAACTTAAATATCAGTGTCATTTTTCTTAAAATTTTTTTTTAGAATTTATTTTCCAGGAGGAATAAAAATATTTAAAAGAGAGATTTCCATGTTTATAAATCACATTGGGACTGGGTCTCTAGGTTAAGTACACCTTCAAATACTGAAAAAAAATAACAGCATGTATGTTCTATTAAAACATGATAATAAAAGCAATAAAGTAAAAATAAACCCCAGCACTAAATTTTGCTTCAGATGTCTCATTAAAAGTATGTGATTAATTTGAACATTTATAGTGAATCTCATGAAAAGTAAATGTAGACTAAAGGACCATGACTTTAAAATAGGGTAATACAAAAATTTATGATTTGTGTAATTTTCTTCATTTGGAACACTTGTATGATCTTTAACATACATGACAAAAAGTAAAAGCACAATTCAGCCACAATGCCATTTTGAAAACAAAACTAAAGTCAGGTGTATTTCATTCATCTGCAGTGATCACTTAAATGATAGTAGTGTGTCTTCCTTACCATAATTACTTTTGCAGACAAGAATAATAATTTGGGGACAATTGCATCTCCATTTGCTTACTATGGTTTCTGTCCTTGGATTTCACTTCTGTGCCGTGGTAATATGTCAGAGTAGGAGCACCTGTTTTCCACTGAGCTTTAAAGGTGGGTAAATTCTTGTAACACAGCTACATATTCCTAACCTGAATTCTTCTGGAATTTGGAGGGATATTCATGATAACAATAAAAATAGTAATAAACTGCAGCCAATGAAATGGAAGGTCTTACAGACAGACTACCACCCTCACAAAAAGAAAAAAGGAAAGAAGGAAGGTGTCTGTGAACATACACACAAACTTTTTATGCAGACTTAAATGCTTTATGATTCAAGTTGATGAATTAGGAAATCAGAGCCATTAGAATCTAGAAGTGGAATATTTAAATGTGAAGGGTGATAGAAAAATCCTAGGCAGCATGCATTTTCTTACAACAAATTACGAGAGGAAAGATTATGACAGAGTAATGTTTTTAATGCACTGGAAATATTCCCATCTTGAAAGAGATTAAGATGAATTGTGGAAGGTGGCGGGAAAACTGTTTCTGGCTGCGGAATTGCAAACCTATTTTGAAGTAGTGTTTCCCAGTTTCTATGTTAAGATAGCAATAGGAAAGTTATTTTCTTGTATATGTGTCAAAAATACGCAAAAAATCAGATCAGAAAGGCCATCTTCAATTGATTTTTCAACCTGAAATAAACAAGGAAGGGAAAGCTGGTCCATCAGGGTATTAGGCCTGTCAGCTTGTGTGCAAATGATTTATTCTGAGAAGCACACTACACTAGGAGGCATACCAGAGTGCCGCCTTTGTGCCCCATGGAGTGTTTGCAAATGAAATAAGCTAGCTTTCTGCATCCTGTCTGATTTCTCCTAGGCAAGTCTGTGTAAGCATTGGTTTTAATGATGGTTCAAATAATTGAAAAATAAAGGGTCTACATTTTAGGATTGCTGGGCTGTTCACCTATTAGCTCTCCACTGCAAAGATCCCGTGTGGCGTGGGGTATGGGTGTGGGGGAGCTTAACTGCTCAGTGTATTATTTTAGAAGATAAAGAAATAAGAAAATCTAAAAGTCCTTAAGTCAAATTAAGTTGTAGAACCTAAAAATCAGACAGTTATCATCCTGTAATAGCTTGCTTTCTAGTTGCCAAAATTTTATGCTTAATATCTTAACTGCCATTTTGTGTAATTACATGTAAAAGTTGTTTTCCTGTAAGACACTTTCCTGTTCTGAAGGTTATTTTGAGAAAAGCTTGAACTTCATTTTTTCTTGCTCACATATGTAAATTAGCCAGCGCAAGCAAATAGCTTCTGTGGGAAGCCAGGTGTTTTCGATGATATAATAACTAATTCCAGGCAATGAATTTTATAACCCAAATACTCAAGTTAATTTTTAAAATAAACTTTCTGGAGGTCACAAAAATCAAACTGTTAACTGCAATATACTATGAAGTTTTTTCCTGGTTTACATGTTAATGTTAGGAACTTCTGAAAACTGTTCTCACTCTTGCACAAAATTAACTTATCAATATAGCATGTTTTATCTGCACATAGGTAGAAATTTTATATGCTCTCTACTGAAATTATACTTCTTAGAATGGTATGTCAAGTTCACCATGATTTATTCCCAGTCCCTTTCCAGCTCCCATTTTCACTGCTTCCTAACCTTCAGTTGACTATAAATTGTTATTCTGAGTGGTCATTCGCAAATTGTTTAACAACAGGTTCAGCATAGATACCAACTACTCAGACCTTTGTACACCCTACGAGTATTTAACTTCTGGATATTAGCTTTAATTTTTTTCATATATGCTCTGTAATGTCATACATACCTACATCAGTTAAAAATGATTCATGTACCCCAGCTTGTGTGGGTCAGTGATTGAGTATTGACCCATGAACCAAGAGGTCACTGGCTCAATTCCCAGTCCAGGCATATGCCCTTATTGCAGGCTTGATCCCCAATAGGGGGTGTATAAGAAGCAGCCTGTCAATAATTTTCAATCATCATTGATGTTTCTATTTCTCTCTCCCTTTCCCTTCCTCTATGAAATCAATAAAAATATATTTAAAAATTATTCATGTAACAGAACATACAATTTGCTGAATCTGAGACACACTATTGATATATCCTATATAATAAAAGCCTAATATGCTAAGTGCCCAGTCATCCGGCTGGCTGTTCAACCAATTAAAGCATAATATGCTAATGATATACTAAGGTCGCTCAACGGATTGATATAATGTGTACTGATCCCCAGGGGGCAGACAGTCAACTGGTTGATCAGTTGCTATGGTGTGAACTGACCATCGGGAGGCAGATGCTTCAACTGGTAGGTTAGCTTACTGTTGGGGTCCAGCCAATTGGGACTGAGCAAGATGGGCCAGACACACCCTGGAGCCCTCCTGCGGTCCCTCCCTGGATGCCCCACCTCCCACATCCTTCCCTGTCCCTAATCATTCACCAGTGGTGTCCCTCCGCCTGGCTTGCACCCTCTCGCAATTCAGGACCCCGTAGGGGATGTCAGAGAGCCCTTTTCGGGCCAATGGTGGAATGACCAGTTGCTGTGATGTACACTGACCACCAGGGACAGACGCTCAGCTCAGGAGCTGCCCCCTGGTGGACAGTGCACTCCCACAGGGGAAGCGCTGCTCAACACAGTGGCAGAGGTAGGAACCTCTTCCATCTCCACAGCAGCTCTAAGGATACCTGATTGACGGCTTAGGCCTGCTCCCCTAAGCCATCAGTCGGACATCCCCTGAGGGCTCCCAGACTGCACGCAAGAGGGCACAGGCCAAGCTTAGGAACCTCCTCGAGTGCATGAATTTTGTGCACTTTCTGTTTGTCTGTTGCACCATCTTAATATGTTGGCTTTGGGCCTCATGATTATCAACTCATGTTCACAAAATGGTTACTGCATCTCCAACCTTTCATTCATATTCCAGGCAAAGAAAGGGGTGATGTGGAAAATGGCAAGAAAAGGACTATACCAGTTTTTGTGTTTTTTTGTTTTGTTTTTTTTTGTTTTTTTTTGTTTTTTTTTGCCCCAGTAAAGTAGAAACTCTCTCAGAAGCCTTACCTAGCAGTCTTTGGCTTACATTTCATTGGCCAAAACTCTTTCATGACTGCCCCTACCTGGAAGATGGCTAAGCAGAAGGAATGTTATTGAGTAAACAGTGGCTACTACACTGCTAATTACTCACATCCATCCTCCCCTCGGAATGCTCTTTCTGTCTTCACTCATGTGACTCTCATTTACATGGTGTGTAGAGGCTGCCCATTTTCTCTAATTCTGGCTGCAGAGGCACCCCTCTATATTCTCCTGTAGAATAGCACTTTTTTACCTTTAAAATGACTGTAATTATCTATGTGCAACTGTATCTTAATCTTGAGGTCAGAGACTATAAATCAGGACTCTTTCAGCTACAAGTATCAAAAAAACAATAATTTTAACTAATTTATTCCATAAGTGATTGGCTCCTTTAACATGGGAGTTTAGGGTTGGCTTCAGGCATGTCTGGAACCACAGGCTGACGTGTCCAATATGTAGCCCCTGAGTCTACGTTCATTCTCAATCTCATCCATCCTGCTCCATCGGCCTCTCTCCTCCCATGTTCGCTTTTTCTCTCTTTTATTTCTCCATTCTTTATTTTACTTTTCTTATTTTTTTCTTTTATAAAATAGATTCATAACACATTGTATAAAATATATGCATTTGCAGCTCCTAACTTACCTGATTTTTTATTATGGCAGAATCAGGAGAACCCCACTTCCCACTTTGCTCCCTCATGCATTTAATCAAGTATTTCTGGAAGGAATATGATTAGCATTGGTTGGCCATGTTTTCGTCCTTTCACAAATCAGTGTGGAGGGCAATAGGACATTAAGATCAGCTAGGCCTGGGTCTGAGGACCATTCTGGTGGCCTAGATTGGATGAGGACTGCCATTGAAGGTCCCACCACAGCCATATGTGATGTTGGGAGAAAATGATTTGCAGGCTAAATAAGCATTGTTATTTTTCCTCTCATCTCTCACAACATGTGTCTCAGTGTTTCAGGAGCTGTATTTTGGTCATGTAATGCCATTTTGTGTTTTGAATTCATATGAATTTCCAGTGAATGAGTTCATTTTTTTAAAATAAGGAAATGCAGCCCCAAATCATATAAAAAAAAAAAAAAAGTTACCTCTGCTATTGCTCTTTCAGCAAATATTTATTGACCGCCTACACTGCACCAAGGCACAAATTGAAAGATGTTTTATTCTTTTAGTGGAGATAATTGAGATGTTTTTCTCTGTACTTAAAAACATTAATCTGACAGAGGAGATAACAGGCAATACCTATTCCCAAGCAGAGTATATTCAGGGAGCTATTTGTCTCAAAGCTTCTTATAAAACTGTACAGCACTGTGTTCAACTTCAGTGAATGGAAATAAGCTGAAGAAAATGAATTCAGGTATTGATTTTAAACCAGTTAAAGAAGCATTTGGCTCATTTTTAGGTCTCTCAGAAAACATCCTAAGCATAAGCACATACCTCTTAATAAAATAAGTTCATATCTGTACTTATTATTTCTTTGTTGTCCCCTTGACTGTCCCAGAAACCTTTAGAGGTAAAAGATGTTAGCATTTCTTTCTCCTGCAGGTTTTTCATTTGCTTTGAATAACTCAATTCATTAAGGACTTCTGGTGTGTTCAAAGTCATTTGCCTCCCTGTCTCTGCCATAAGGTTTGGAATGAGAAAAGGATGGACCTCAAGCCCAGTTACCTTTGTTGTCACCGTTGGGCAGGGTAATTGTCTTTCCAGAAAGCTCGACTCTGTCCTGTGAAAGCTTGTGGGGCTGGACCCATTCAGCCCATTTTCCCAGGCGTGAGAAGGCTTAGAGGTCATATCAGTGGCCTGTGCTAGAGGAGCATCCCTATGGGTTTTCTTTGGAGGATTGATTGGTTTGTAAAGGAAGACAGATAACACTATCCTCTTTCCTGCTTTCTCCCTTACTTCCATTCTTGAAAACTTGAAAGTTGTAAACAATCACTAGTCTTACTTGACAAATTCTCTAAACAGGATTCTTGAAGCTGAGGAACTTTTAATGGGACTCTTTAGCTAAACTGAAATCACGTATATAATCCAGCTCTATATTGTTAGTTTTTCAGATTTTTTTGAAATAGTGTGATGAGGAAGAAAAGATAGAATGGGCAGGGGATAGGGTGGGTGAAGGGGAATGCAAGGGAATTTCTAAGACCATTCATCTCCCAGACTGACTCAGATTAAAGGTTTCAATAAGCTTCAGGAAAAGGACATTTCTAAACACAACTTTCAGACTTTTTTTTTTAATGGTAGTTGAAAACAGTTCTACGTGTTTGAGATAAACCACAACATCTGTCTACTACACTGTAGTGCTCAAAGTAGATGCTACCGAATACATGAATGAGGAGGATTCACAGTAATGACTTCCATTTCAGTCGAGTGAAAATCAACACAAATAAATGCAGTATCAAATCTGAGCACCTACTCTGCACCCTGGGACTTTGCTGGGGTCTGGAAAACTCCTTTTAACTCATTACTATAATTGTGGCTTTGGGTCTAGTGGAAGGGGTTTTATAAAGTAAAGAATGCTCATAATAAATTACTGGGAGAAGTCTAGAAACTTCTCTGTTCTTCTGCTTCATTCCTTTTGTAAAAAGGAAGTAGAGCTCCAGTTTACTCTCAGCCTGTCCCTATGGCCTGGCCTGCCTGGGAGTATGGGAAGTGGCCGTCTCTTGTTTCTACCCTTTTGGCTGAAGGGGTTTGGTATCTTCTTAGAATCAAGACTCTTTCAGCTACAAATATCAAAAAATAAATTTTTAAAAAATAGATTTTATTGATTTTTTACAGAGAGGAAGGAGAGAAATAGAGAGTTAGAAACGTCGATGAGAGAGAAACATCGACTAGCTGCCTCTTGCACACCCCCCACCGGGGATGTGTCCGCAACCAACGTACATGCCCTTGACTAGAATCGAACCTGGGACCTTTCAGTTCACAGACAGACAGCTGCCCCTTTGGAAGTTAACAGTCATTGCTCAGCACTATAAAAAGGCCCATTTTGGCATAATTTTGATAGCTGTGTGAACAATGGGAAAGTCAAAGTTTTCATTATGTATTATATCAGTTAATTTTTTCACGTCTCAGATCAAAGATACATTTCTACTCTTGGTTGCCTCTTACTTAAAATAACAGTTACATATTTCAGAGCTTTTGTAGAACCTAGATGTCAACATTCCAACCAACCATTCAGAGTAATTGCCTGCTACTTTCTTTTTTTCTTTTTAAAATAAACTTTTATTAATGATTTCAGAGAGGAAGGAAGAGGGCAGGAGAGACAGAAACATCAATGATGAGAGAGAATCAGTAATCAGCTGCCTCCTGCATGCTCCCTACTGGGATCAAGCCCACACCCCAGGCATGTGCCCTGCCCAGGAATCGAACCATGACCACCAGGTTCATAGGTCTACACTCAACCTGGGCAACTGCTACTTTCTTAACCTTCTTACTATTTGTGTGAAGAGAAAGATTGCTCACTGGATGCACGAAGTAAGCTTGCACTTCAGTCTACTACTTTCACTTGACTCTAACCACTCTGATTGTGGACTTTTGTTCTAGATTGCCATTTCTCTGTTCTCTGGCATTGAAGTAGCCTCTTCTTAAGGAGTTTAGTCCTCTTAATTGTCTAAAAGTCAAGAGTTTCCTGCTGACCCAATAGCTGATAAAGGGAGTTTTTGTTCATTGAAATCTAGCCTATTCCTGTTGCTCCATTCCTATCCACCTCCCACTTTTCCTTTTCTTTTTTTACTCTTTCCTTCTCTCTTCTCTTCCCTTTCCTCCCCTTTTCTTTTCTTCCATTTCCCCTCTCCTTCCAGTCCTTTGCTCCTTCATCCTTCTTTTCCTGTTCCTTCTATAGCCAGTAACATAACTCCAGTTGTTACAGAATGTTTATATATTAACACCATAAAGGTAGGGTTTTTAGCTGTGATAATATAAACTCAGAGTTTATATGCACTCAATACATTGATCACTTTTCTACCAACTGGAAAGACCACAGGAGCTGAAATTTGTTACCATTTCAGACACCAATAGTTTGTCAAATTTGACATTGAGCCTTTTTCCTGTTGCTGTCTTTTTCTTATAGCATCATTGGCATTCTAGTTGGGAAGAATGGAGCGATGAAACACGGAGAAACATTGTTACAGAGTTTGTGTGTGTGTGTGTGTGTGTGTGTGTGTGTGTGTTTGTTGCTGTCTTTTTGTGTGTGCAGAGGATATTATACAATTAGTCACAATCAGTGTAATTTCTAAAATTTTTAGCTTGGAGAACTGGACCATTTTTATGTTGCTTATCATGTATCTGTTCATATTTTAAGTAGATTAATAATAGGGCACAATTCCATCCCTTGTATAACTGTTGAAGAAAGAGTGGCTGGCATCATCAGTCCTGTTGATGAGTTCTGCTTTTCACATTCTGTCGTGTCTCATTGGACATAATGGTAGGAAATGTGCAAAAGAATACTGATGCATGACTAAAATATGCACATTCTGTAATGATGGGCACATTCAGCTTTGCCTCTAATATTTGCAGCAATTCTCTTGGTATATAATTAGAGATCTGAAAATATATTTATATTTTTGAAGTATTTATTATGATAACTTGTTGACTAAAAAGTAGATGTCATATCACTGAAATTTGAAGAAGCCCATTGAAAGTGAATGTATATATTAGGAAATTTGAAATGGAATGGAAAAGTCTCTAATAATATGCAAACATCTGTACTTGCCTGAAATATTTACTTGTATAAAATAACAATCATGAGTCCTATTCTCTCCTGCCAGGCAATTGTAACAAGCCATGCCAACAAGGCAGATAAAGAGCTCACATGTCACTTAGAGTCACATTACTTGGTTATTGGTGCTGTGACACAAGGCAATTATCATAAACTCCTTGTTCAGCATCTCTGGATTTATATTCCCTCCTACAGAATACATTTGTAATGATGGGAGCAGTTTAAAATGCTCAGCTGCTTGTGAGGTTGTTTTTTCTTCACTATAGAAGGTTTCAAGGTGAAGAAGGAAGATCAGATAGCCAATAAGTTGGCCACATAGTGACCCATGTAAGTTTGGTGATTTCAAAGTCTGTAGAAACCAGTGCTCCCCTTTGAGAACAATAGCCAAGGTTCCCATATTCTACATTAGATAATAAGTGATTTGGGAGCAGAAACCAATCCATGGCCACCAAGGGCCGTTGAGGTAAAACTTAGGTGGAGACCAAGGAAAAGCAATGTGACAGACCAGTAAACTCAGTGCATGATTTTGAGTGTGTTTCGGTTATATCTGAAGGCTGTGCATGTGAGAGAATAAGGGGTATATGGAAAAGCTTTGTACCTTCTGCTCAATTTCTCTGTACCTAAAATTGTTCTAAAAATTAAAGTAAATAAAAACTTAAAAGCAAAGCTTTCCACAAGACAAAACTTCAAACAAACAAACAAACAAAAAATCTACAAGTCCAGGTGTCTTCATTGGTGAATTCTACCAACCTTCATAAAAAAAATTAAGTAAACTCTACATAGACTTTTCCAGAAAATATAAGAAGAGAGAATACATCCAAGCACATTCTCTAACAGATCAGACAATTTTTGTTACACACGAAAAAATCCACCAACAAAACTGCAATTTGGCTTACATGTACATAGATGCAAAATTCTTTTTCAAAAATTGAGTGAATTAGCATAGCAATAAATAAAAAGGTTAGTCCACCATGACCAGTTGGGGTTTATCCCAGGAATGCATTTGAAAAGTCAATCATTGCAATTCAACCTATTAAAATATATTTTAAGAAGAGGAAACATTTGGCAAAATTTAGCACTTATTCATAATTGGGGAAAAAAACACTCAGCAATCTAGAAATAGAAGGGAACTCTCAAATTGATAAAGGGCATCTTTGAAAAACCTAGAGTAAACTTATTCTATAGGGTAAATGTTTTCCTCTAAGTTCAGGAGTTAGGCAGCCAATCTCTTCTAACCTTGTTTAAAATATTCTAAGTAGCCCAATAAGTCTTAAAATATCATATAGCTTTTTAAAGAAGCAGCAGGACTCTCTAAACATTATGGTTTTTGCAGAAAATTTGGAGGAATCATCAAAAAATTACTCAAACTAATTAGTGGGTTTATCAAAGTTGCAATATGCATATTGCTTACTATTCTTGCCTCTTTTTCAAATAAAATAAATGGAATTATTTTCCATACAAAAGTTTATGTGCAAATATTCATATAAGCTTTTAAAATAATAGCCAAATAGCAAAAAAAATAATAATTATAATTATAACTTTTTGTTCAGCTATTACCATGCTTAAACAAATGTGGTAGACTTATACAATGGAACACTGCTATTCAGCAATAAAAAGGACTTAACTGTTGGCACCTATAACAATTCTCAAAAAGTATAATACTAAGTGAAAGAAGGTAGATAGAAAAGACTCCAAACTGCAATTTTATTCACATAATATTCCAAGAGAGGAAAAATTATAATGATATAAATAGACCAGATATTGTGGGAGGCGGTCAAGACTGAGGAGAAGATTAACAGCAAATGGGCATGAGGAAACTTCTGGGGGTGATGGACTCATTGCATCGTGATAGGTTTAGTGGCTATAAGACTGCATACACTTGTTAAACCTGTGAACTTCATACTTAAAATTACTTAAATTTCTTTTTCCTTAATTATTATATACCTTGAAAGCTGACTAAAAGTAAGAGACAAAGAAAAAAAAATCTATCTTCAGATAAATCTCAACAATTATACTGACAGATGTGTCACTAAGGATATTTTCCAGTAATTGGTTCAGAGTTGTGGGCTGATAAATGGATTGAAGCAAATCAAGAGAAGAGCTTAATATTACTTTAGAAAGCGGCTCTTGGACTATAATCCTGGAATATAGCCACACACGGAGATCAGCCAATCCTAGCCAGATGTTTAAATCTTCCGTTTTTTAATGAATTCAGGTCAAGCAATGGCACTTGTTTTTTAATGATGGTGACAAATTTCATATGTACTAGTACATGCTTTACAGTTCTAAAGGCAAGTTAGCATAAATTACTGTATTGGCTGAAAGATCTTAAGGCCTGAGACATGTTCTGGCTATGGGAGCAGGTTAATATATTCATGGGATCAGATAGCTGTCATCAAGAATTGCAATGCTGCCTGGCCCGACGTGGCTCAGTGGTTGAATGTTGACCTATGACCCAGGAGGTCATGGTTTGATTTTCTATCAAGGGTAGAAAATGCCAAGGTAGCCGATCAATGTTTCTCTGTCATCATTGTTGTTCCTATCTTTTGCTCCCTCTCCAAATGTATTTCTTTTTGAAATTTATTTGGTCACAATTAAGTAACATCTCAAATTTAGCAAAATCTAATTTACCTAGAAACTACTTATAATTTGAACTCTTTATAACTAAGCCATAATCCAGAAAGTAAATGAGATTATTATTCAAAACACTCTTTTCACATTGCCCCACATAGTGCCACAATGTGTATGATGAAAGCATGTGTACAAAACTCACACATTTGACTCATAGGAGAATAATTTGAACTGTATTCAAAGCTGTTGACTCTTCTTAAATATAAATCTATTAAACTGAATTTTCTGATTATCCTACACGGTGATGACTAAAATTAGCCAATTAAAAGGAGGCAAGAAGACAGATAACAGTTGGAATTAATAATTTTTCAGTTACCCTTCATTTTTCTTGACAGTATAATATGTATGGCTTTCTGTAATAGTTTAACATTGTTTATATAAAACTGTTTCTTTGGCAAAAGGTTATGTTTGTGTTAACCAACACATTGTATCTTTACAAGTCATCTCAAACATAAATTTCTCAGAAAATATTATTCATTAAACATTTGATGTCCTATGAATTTAATTTAACTTATTGAAATATGGATATGGATGATGCTAGAATGTAAAAAGATTTGGTTTATGTTAGTTACATCTATATATTAACCCCATGCTATATCTATATCTACGTATCTACATTTACTTGGAACTTAAAGCAGAAGTTTAAAAAATGTTTATTAAATAATTTTTAATATATCTTTAACCTCTGTTTTTACCAATCTTTTATTTCTTATTACATTTATTAACTGATATTGGCTAATAAGATCATATAAGTTTCAAGTGTAAATATCTATGATACACGATCTGTACACTGAATTGTGTCCACCATTATCAATATCAAAATAATCCTGTTACAATGTATACTTTATTACATATATATGTATATAATGTATAAAATATACATATATTAAAATATGTAATATATATTACATAGCATATAAAAGTAGAATATTTATATATAATATACATATATACACACAATAAAGTAATTTACATAATATATGGATATGTAAATATACTAAAATAAACAGTGAAAAGAGTAGCATTGTTTTACATTTTTGCAAATCTTGATTTTTGGCTGAAAAGAAGACAGCTAGATGCACATATCGGCATCCGCACTCAATGTGTTGAAATATCACAGTGTCATGTAACCTGTAGACAATTCCGCTGAACATTAGCTAGGATGAAAATGAGTCTGCAAAAGGGAAATAGTAGGCACAGCAGAAGAGGAGGCAGAAGAGATGTGATACGAGAAGGAGGAATCCATGTGCCATTCCTGGTTCCAAAGTTTAAAACCCTCTACCCAAGGTACAAATTGAATAGGCTTTGCTGTCTTTTCACAGAAGGATTCCAGGGCATGAATTGAGTTCCTAAAACTACCCTAGTAGGTTGCATTGAAAAGTTTTTCCAGAAATACACCACCAAGTTCCTGTGGCAATGCAGGCCTACCTCTGCATTGAAGAAGGAACTAGATTAGTTTTTGTTTTATTCTTCATCCAAAAGAAGTGCTTTTTTTTTTGACATTTTACAATTAATATTTATTAAAACTTAACTGAAAAATGTATTATTTTTCAATCATAATTATTGAACATTTTTAAAGTTTTATGCTTTTATAATATACTAAGTTAGTGACACTATTCCTAAAATACTTTAAACATTGCTTTTGTTTTAATTTCATTGAAAATTACTAAAACCCATAACTTAATTATATACTACAAAATTCTTGAAACAGTTCTCAATTGCTTTAAAGTTAATTTTTAAGTTAATTGAAACAAAAACTCACATTTCCCGAATTCATAAACTTACATCATTTTGTTGCCAGAATTGTAATTTTGGAATACCCATAGCCAATCTATTTACAAATGGAAAATATTCTGAGCCTCAGGGAGTATTCAGACAAGTCACTTTATCACAAATATATGTTTGGTTGTAAAGGCCAAAAAGCCTTTTAGTAAAAACGATTAGAGTTGTTGGTGCAACTTTGTTTTTCTTTTATGGCTGATGCATTAGACTGGAGCTGGAATTTTTATGACAGAATTTATTTGTTGAAATCATATTGTTGAAAATCTGAATACTTTAAAGTATGTGCTTAAAAATATATTTTCACATAATTTCTGACTATCCACTGCAGCATTCTGATAATAGAACATTTGGGGAAACGATTGGTGGCCTGGTTATCTTTCTGAATTGTAGATTCTGATAATTCCTGAACATACTCATGTTGTCAGGGCAAGTTTATATAAGGCATTGTAACTATTTTAACTATTTTCTTGATTCTTTACCACAAATTTATTTTGTTTTCTAAATTTAAAAAGAAAAAAAAGGTTAAATCCAATGCCAAAAAAATAAAAAGGTAGAGTACAGATTTCTTGGCATCTGGTGCTTTATTTGTTTTGAAGAACACTTCGTCTTATGAACTCAGGTTCAAAACAGGTATCATTGACCACCTAAAGGAAGAAATGGGTACTGACTCATATAGGAATGCAGGATTATAAGGGACTAGTGGCCAAGTGCACGGATTAATGCACATTGAAAGGAAATTAATTAGAAGAAATATTTTAATGTTGCTCTTTGTCCTTTCTCTATAATAGAGTGTCAATCAAATTCATGATCAACAGAGACAGATTGAAACACACGTGTGTGATTGGAACCATCAAGAGCTTCATATGTATCGCACATGCAAGAGTCAACCTAGCCTTTTATTATATATATAGAATAAACTTGCTTAATTAGACCTGCTTTCTGACTTTGCTAAACTTTTTTCAGTCCAGTGAAGCACCCCAACTTCTCTTTCAGGTAATTGGTCAGCAACACAGCAGTAAATATCAACAGGAAGCAGATTATTATTATAGATAAAGCAGAGAAAACAAAGGGTAAAATATTTAACTACAGCAGTGTTTAACTATATTCTGCACAATGAGAAAACCTAAAGTCATTTTCAAGGTCCACTATTTCTTACTTCTTTTTAGTTGGGTCAAATTTATAAACTTTCTAAATATCTGTTTTCTGGCTAATGAAAAGAAAATAGGATTCTACTGAGTCTCCTATCTACCTACACCAGAATCAAATAAGATGAAGCAGAAGACACTTCAAAGACATTTGGTTAAAGTGTAAAATGTTTGCAACTGGCTATAAAGCAAGTCGCTTTCCTGGGCTGGAGAAACTGCAAGGATGCTAGTTGCTAGGGAGAGGGAACTGGGTGTTGTTATGTGATGTCATTACCCGGCAGCCACAGTGGCTGTTTTTGGGCTAAACTGTGATGTGGGCCACATTTTGCACCAAAAGGTCTTAGCAGCATTGGCTGCTATTTGGTGGCTATTGCTCTAGGGTGGTGCAGGGACTGTGTCTCACTTGGGGGAAGCTGAGTGCTGTTTCGTCAGCTCCAGTTCTGTGGTGCCTTTTCTTTGTAAATGGCCAGTGTGCATCATGGCAGCTCCTGCGTTGAACATCTGCCCCCTGGTGGTCAGTGAGCATCATAATGACCAATCAATTGGTCAGAGGGACACTTAGCATATTAGCCGTTTAGATAGATGATGATAGATGATAGATAAATAGATAGATAGATAGATAGATAGATAGATAGATAGATAGATACCAACTATTACCAATCAGTTCACTGGAGACTACTAGTAAGCCTGTGCTCTTCTGGTGAAAATATAGTTTTTCTGTTGTAAGCAACAAAAGTGTTTATGTATATCTAATAGTTAAGAGATACTTATAAATGTTTACTTGCTCACACTCTTTGAATTCCTCCTGATTCCTTCCACTTTGAGAGTCTATGGAGCAAATAGAATAGCCTGATTAGGTTTTGTGTTTTTGTTTTTTTTGTGTTTTTTTTTTTTTCTTCTGGTCCTAGCCGTAGCCTGAGTGCTTGGGCCAGTGGGAAACACTGGCAAGAGTAATGGGGAGGTTGTCTTCTGGCAAGCCAAGTGTTAGCATTGCTACCTTCCGTCAACAAGTGTTTTCCAGTAGGTTCATTTTGTTCTTGAATCTTAAAAAATCTAAAATCTTGATTTTTAAAAAATAATATTTTAATAATAATATTTTAATATTATTTTAATAATATTTTCACCCTCTTGGTTAACTTAGAGAAGCCACCCAGGCATGCCTTGGGGCTCCCCTGACTTGACTTCATGTTGCTGACAACATTTTCATGTGTCCCTGAGAATGTGAAGTAAATGACTGAGCCTTTTGAGTTATGAGGTTCAGGTTCGCACGCTTTCCTCAGGCTGCTCCATTCACACTTTTCTTTCCACAACAGCTTCCTACTGGAGAGGATGAAGCTATCATCATCTTTTAACTTTGAAAGTTTATGCTCATTACTAACCATTCGTGGCTTGTCAAGCTGGGCCAGGATTAGCTGCTTGGACTTGCAAGCCACCTGCATTGGCATTCCAATACTGGTTGGTGACCACAGGGACTGAAGGCAGTGCTCTTTCCTGGGACAGCCAACAGGACCAAATCCACTGCATCCTTTTGTGCTTGGAGCTAGATGCAGATTGCCCTTGCACAGCATGACTTAATAAAAGATGCTGCCTCTTGGCTGTATTATTTTTCAGTGATTATGATGATGTTGTCTCACTTGCATTGGCATCAGCCTCAATCACACAATGAAAGAATTCTTGGTGACTGCCATAGGAAGTGTGAGAACTACCAGCCTTTGACTGTTTCACAACTCATGCATTAAAGTCAGGCAAGTATAAAGGGTTTTCAATGATAAAAAAATATATAGAAAATTTTGAAAACATTTAACTATTAGGGAAGATAAAGTTTCAATAAATTTTATAGCACAAACTTCATTTCAAGAAAGTATTTTAATTTTCTTTTGAAAATTATGTTTCTCAGTATTTCCTTATAAATAACACAATTTGATTTAAAAGTTTCCTTTAAGCCGAAACCAGTTTGGCTCAGTGGATAGAGCGTCGGCCTGTGGACTGAAGGGTCCCAGGTTCGATTCTGGTTAAGGGCATGTACCTTGTTTGTGGGCACATCCCCAGTAGGGGGTGTGCAAGAGGCAGCTGATCTATGTTTCTCTCTCAGTGATCTTTCTGACTCTATCCCTCTCTCTTCCTCTCTGTAAAAACTCAAATATATATATATATATATATATATATATATATATATATATATATATATATATATTTTTTTTTTTCCTTTAAAAAATGGGAAATTCTATAAAGTTCCTGTTTAGAGTCATGGATGACCCTTTCAAAAGAAGGTTTTTTGCCCATGGGTGTGTTCTGTAGCATTACACCTCTCCAAGCAACCTACTAATCCTGAGTCTTCAAACAGGACTTCTTTAAAGCCCTGTGTTCCCTTATAAATGGATGCTACATCTTCTGCTGTTCTTCACACTGTAGGACCTCATGGAGAGAGAGGCCCAAACCTTGCTAAAGAAAGCTAAAGCACTTTAGCTTCCACTTTTTCACACTACTGTAGAGCAAATCCATTAGAAGGCAACAAAGCCCTTGTGTGTTGCTGTCCCTCCCGACTGCCAGTCCTCTGCATTTCCATAATTTCGCAGGAGGCGTTTTTATAAAAACAGCTTTCAAGCTCTGTTCTTGAAAAGGCATTTGTATACTTATTATGTAATTCTATTATTTGTCAGTTGGGAATTCTGTAAATAAAGCACTGAGGTCTAGGACTATAGTAGCTGAGGGCAGTGATCTTGGGCAGAGTAATTTCTTTCTCTTTATCTCAAGAGAACACAGCTGGTCATGAAATAATAATCTCAATCTTTGCTAGTGGTGGTGGGAGCTGGTATTTTTGGACAGTAAACCTTGATGCCTCAGAGACTCTGGTAGAAATGTTGCTTTTTTATTTGCATACCTCCCTGTCCACTGTCCTGACCATCTTTTACTCTAAAATAAACAATATAGAAAACTATTTACTGGAAGTGTATGACCATGCTGTTGCCATTTTAATTATGTAATTACAATTTTTTATATTCTGTCAACAGTAAACATTGATGAGTAGGTATTTTGCTAAGTAACATACATTAGAGGGTAAATCCTAAGCTGAGACTTCAAGGATGAATAGATCTTTGTTGATTCACTCCAGCATAAAGAGCATTGATCAGGAAAATGCCTTTGGGCAAAGCCAACATATTTTGGATGACTGTTTTAGAAGATGCCTGTAGGGGGCAGCATGTCTGAAGATAAAGACGCCTAGGGGGGAACCTGTCTAAGCTCCTAAATCAAAAGATTTTTACATTTTGCCCTGTAGGCATTAGGGCCCTTTGAGGGAATTTGTTCAGGAGATAAATGATGTGATCCAACTCACCTATTAGAGCATTTCAGCACCAGCATGTGGGTGAGCCATTATTTTATTCTGTTCCTTAGCCAGGTTAAATAATCATAGCATCATTGGCCACATTGCTAATAAAAATGCTAATTGCCTTTGTAAATAGCTGCATGCTGGCTCTCAGCATAGATGATTAAGCTTTAAAATTTTAACCAGTTAATTGCTCTCATATAGACCAATCTTTAACTGTTGAAAATATGCTTTCTCTACATTAAACCCTGACTTTTTACCTGCACTAAAACCCAATTATGGATTTATTTAGAATTAAACAAACCAAACAATGTTTCTCACTTTTCTTAGAAGTTTATTATATGTTGATGGAATTTCTGAAACAGCTTAGGAAAGAATTGTTTTGATTTTTAATGTTAAACATTATAATTAATACAACTAATATTTTTGAAAGATGAATAATAAAGATAAACTGTCCCCTTGACTTGTAGATATCCATCTCCTCCCTGTGCCTTTATATGGACTTTTCTCTGTGTGTGTCTGTGTCCTGATCTCTTTTGTACCAACTCCTATGATACTATGACCCTAATGCTTAAGGCAGGTATAGTTATTACCTTGAGACATCTTGTACTCTGGAGGGTAAGTGTTATATCAAGTGCATAAGCTTTACAAATAACAACATCCAAAAGCCACACTAATTAAAACGCTATGTAAGTTGAGATCAAAGAATGAAAAATGTAGTTACCTGGGAAGGAATAGTTTCAGCGAGTGTTCCAGATGGAGAGTATGATGTATGGGAGTGGACGTGTATATGTATTGACTTTAGAGATTCTGGAGACAGACAGAGGAGCCAGATCTCACAAAGCTCAGAGTTTCTGTAAAGATCAATGACTTGATGCACTTGAAGTCTTTCTGTTTGTGTTGCTAGCATGGAAATGAAATGATTAGACATATATTTTAATAGGAGGGTACCCTTTAACATTTTATACTTTTGAACTCTATGAATTTGATTTACTGAGCATATCTATACATCCTACAAATCTGTGGGGGAAATTCATTGAATGGGAGGTATGGGTGTAGAAAAGCAGATAGGAGGCAATTTAATAATACATAAGGGATTTTGTGGCATATGATTCTGGAGTGCAGAAGAATGCTCAGGACTATCTATATAAATCTATGTCATAAACATAGAGATGGAAATTGAAGACATAGGGATTGGGTTATGAAGGAGGAAAGATGTGGGATACTAAAGAAGAGTATCTAGGAGTACCTATGACTTGAAAAAAAGCCAACATTTAAGGACCAGTTAAAAGAGGAAGTAATAAAGGAAGCTAAAGAGGGGGGAAATGGAAATGCAATGATCTCTAGGAGATTTTTGAAAAATAAGGGAATGGCCCAGGGTGAAATACAACTGATAGGTCAAGTACAATGAGGGCTATTTTCCATGCAATTTAGTGAAATGGATATTGAGACCAAATGAATACTAGTAATGAAATCACATGAGATAAAGTAGTGAGAATAGAAGAAATATTGGAAAATGCAGGAAGTGAGGACAAAGAATATGAGTAAAAAACTCTTGTTTGATATTTGACTTTGAAAGATGTGGGCAAATGTGACTGCCTAGAAGAGGAAAAGGAAATGAGAGAGTTTTTCATTTTTATTAAAGATGGGAAGTACGACTTGCTCCCTTATGGAAAGGAGCCTATTCAGAGAGTGTGACTAAAGTTAGAGGAGAATGTTCATAGTAGACATCTCCAGGTTTCTTGGGAGATAAGACAAATGTAGAGCATAGAAGAGAAAGAAAGAAAAAAAAGTGCCATGCAGAAGCTATTAAGTTTATAGATTCAGACGTTGGCCATTAAGAGAACTTCTATTTAATACCTTTCCATTTCCTGGGTAAATAAAAGGCAGTAGCTTCTGTAGCATGTTAGGAAGGCTGGTAGAAGGAGATCAGAAGTTTGAGAAGAGCTGAGACTTTCAAAAAGAGTAATCATGAATGTATATAGATACTAACTCACTCTGAGATTGTCCCATGAGCCCGCCCATGATGGGGATTTGAAGGCATGAGCTACAAAAGTCCAAAAGGGAAAGTGAGCTTAGGTTATTTGTGAGGATAGGTTTGCAAGGGTGAACCACTGAATCCAAGCTAAATGAGCTTTCTCTTTGTCATTATTATCTTCATTTATCATCATCTTCTGAGTAAAGATGGAATTGAAGTCAGAAAGGCCTGATATAAAGGAAGGGAAGGAGAAAGAAAGGGAGGGAGGGAGGGAGGGAGGGAGGGAGGGAGGGAGGGAGGGAGGGAGGGAGGGAGAGACAGAGGTCACCAAAAGGGCACTTTTTACAATTTCCTCTTTCTGACTCTGACTCCATTTAGCAGAAAGGGTTCACTTACACTCAGCTCAGGTATCTCTGCAGACATACCTGGGTGAGCAGTTCCAATATCTAGATTTAGGGAGGAAAGTAGATGATCCCTTTCAGCCCCAAGTCAACTCTCTTCTGCCATCTTCTGTAAGTGGAGAGTTTATGAATGGATTTTACGTCTGTGTTTGATGCCTAACTTGGGACTTTGTCTAAGTTACTTCATCTAAAAATGGGATAGAATCAATATCCATTTAATAAGTTGGTAGTGAAGATTGAAAAAGTTAATGCATATAAAGCATTTGCCCAGTGACTAGAACATCATATTTAATACATTTTAAGGTTTTTTTTTAATTGTAATATTATTCTTGAGCTCTAAATGGTTGTTTAGAGGGTACTTAGATTGTTTTTAATTTTTAAAATTTTTATTTTAAAATGTTTGCTTTACTCTTTTTCTATTTGATTGGCGATCTTTGAATAGATGCCTGTCCTTTACTCTGGAGGCAAAGGGGGATACATTGGAAGTGAGCCCCTCAGTGCAGTGAAACAGCAGACATCCTGGCGGAATCTGAGGAGATGAAAGGAAGAGACAGGATGATGGGCCTTAAAAAATGGACACAGTGAATAAGCAATAAGCTTTACATCACATAAATGGATAGAAGGGAAAGCCAACATTCAAATCAAAGACTCAAAAGGCTCCTAAATCTTAATCTTCTTCTAATATTATTCTCTAGTGTTTTCATGACACCTAAGAAAACTGAGTTATAATTATTGCTGAAGTGACAAGTAAAAATCAGCATTAAATTATCTATGTAAAACTTGAATTATTTTAACTCTTGTAGTTTTTAGTAGATATAAGAGCAAATAGGAAAGCAATGATAATTCTGTTTCTATAAGTAACACAAACAGTTCACATTTCTTAAGTGGCTTTTGTTGTTGTTATTGCTGTAGCACATTTTTAAATTATCTATAGTCCATTTTTAAACTGCATATATATCGACTATCTAATTAAAGAAATATAGCATTATTGCTATACTGAAGAAAGCTGTCTATATACCATGAATAATGTGGGATGTTAGTTTAAGTATATATATATATATATATTGTTCAACTGATATAGCTTTTATTTTTTTACATACCCCTGTGCTTCCTACCCTACCCGATTCACCTTGAGGCTCCCGGCTAATTTAACACACGCTGGTCTATGTGTTGCTTGGTTAATTCCCCTCGAGAATGCAAATAATGGTCTAGACCTGAGAGGTCAGATGTTACTCAAGCTTTGACAGTCATCAACAAATGCCACTTGTCAACTTAGATCCTCAGTTCTTTGAGGGAAAATGAGGGCAATAGCATTGACCCATTTTCTCAGACATGATAAGAGAAAAAAATTAAATATCTACATGAGAAGATGTAGGCATGTTTTGAAACTTTTAAACTTGTAAAATCATGAAAATTTTTTTTAAAGTAAGATATGGCAAGATATTTGATTTAGATGTGAAATACTTTATTGTTTTAAAACAATAAAATGGTGAAATGCTAAAGAAGATAACATGAGTAGAACTTCTTTCTTAGCTCTAAATGGTACATAGGTGTAAGGTGATTTTGTTATTACAAAAACATTCATTTAAAATTCTCAAAATTTTAAAGAAATGTATCCTAATTTATTTTCATTATAATTAAGTGTTTAATAATTGTCCCCATCAAATTTCATTTGGATCAAATATGTTGCTTTGCATTAGACTAAGAAGAAGCTTGTTAAAAATGAAGGCTAGTTTTATATATTATATTTTGGAGTTGAATACGATACAGTTGGAAAATTGGAAAGAAACCATATTAATTTTAAAATACTGCTATTCCATACAATATTTTATTAAGTTGATCCAGGAAATACAAGTAAGTACCATTTAATGAAAAATACATCTAGACTGTAATTATATTAATCTAGATACCTAATATAATGTCTATTTTGACTGACCATGGATTTTGGCTTAGTAACATACATCAAAATACTACTGGTGATCCACACACTAAGTTCCAGGAGTTTCCATGGAAGACAGCATTACAACAGGCCCATTGAACTTTACTTTTTTGAGCCTTGGTTGTTGGGGCCATGGTCTCTGGGTTGCTGTTCTTTTAGCATGATGAACTAATTGACCTGGCAGGGGTCCCCAAGGCCCAGCAGCTTCTGCTGAGTTCATCAGGAGTACAATTTGTTGTTTCATTTCCTCTCCTCATCCCTTTGGGGAAATTGAATTGTAAAAAGACTACCTACTGGGAGCATTTGGTGCTCTGGACTGAATAAGGGACTTTATTTATTTATTTACTTGGTACTATCTTAATTAGCGAAGAAGGAAAGGCTTTATTAGGGAAGAGTATATTGTGGTTTGGATACAGATGCATAAGAGCTGTTAGAGATGCATTGTGTGTAAGGTTTGATTTATGATTCTCCAAGTCGGGGCCCTTTGCAGGTGAAAAGTTTATATATGGCTTGACTTTGCTCTATTAGGGCCCTTTCCAGTTTTAATATTTGTTAGGCATCCAATGCAGAAGTTGGAGAGAAGTCAATGGTTTTAACTAGTTTTTAAAAATGAATAAAACTCCCACAGTTATGAAGTTGGGAAGGTTAATTTGAAGCATACACACTTGAAGTTTTCATTTTCTTGAAATAAAGATGAATTGCTTGTCCATAGGAGTATCCAAATGTTGACTTGAGTGACTTGTCCTTTTTAAAACCTTCAAAATATCACAGTTGCATTATTTTTCATTGTTCTGAGCACTCACAGACAGCAACAGAGACCATGAGACCTAAATATGATGATAAATGAAGTTGGGTAATATCCTTATCTGACATTTTTGAGAATTTAGTACTGGTTTCTACTGTATGTTAGCAAATTCTTAAGTGTACTAGTGAGGTTTTCTAGGATGTGAGTTAAATATCTTATAAATTAAGTTTAGAATATTTTCTAAAATTCTAGAATGCCATTCAATAAGCTGCTGATCCTGAGAGTAGAGGCAGGATATAAACACAGGTTTTAATAAAAGACAGCCTTGACTTTGGTCTTGCTCTGTTTGTCATCCTGTGCAAACAATTTAATTCTCTGAATCTTATAAGGTTAACTAAATGATTATGAGAGTTAATACAAGAGAAGCTCTTGGAAGAATCTTGGAAGAGTGCCTAGCACATGAGAATTGCTCAGTGGGCATTAGCAGTCTTATATGTTTTTTGACAGTCTGGCACAAAACCTGGTGCCAGTCATGCATTCAATAGAGAATTCACAAACAAATTAACTAATGAATGAATGGACAAGAGGAACTGTTGCCCCCCCCCAAACCTAGAATCATTACAAATCCATGTGTGTCTTATACATTTAAACAAAACAATATATATGTGTATAGTTATAAAAGTTAGCCAAATGTAGGAAAAATTCTAAAGAGTGTAGAATCTATATTTAGATAGGTGGTACTTATCACAAAAGGATTACTATATTTCCTAAAGAATTTGAAGGTTAATTTGTACTGTTGGATAAGTCTAGATGACTAACATGAGTAAAGAATTTATCACTAATAAAATACTGTGAAAAACTACCCAGGATTTTTTTTAAAAACTATGCTTTATAAGCCCAATAGTACAGACTGCATGATTTATTTTCTCTAAATCTTATTTATATCACTGAAACTGGTTTGGCTCAATGGATAGAGCATCGGCCTGCAGACTGAAAGGTCCTGGGTTCAATTCCAGTCAAGGGCATGTACCTTGGTTGCAGGCACATCCCCAGTAGGGGGTTGCAAGACGCAGCTGATCGATGATTCTCTCTCATCGATGTTTCTAACTCTCTATCCCTCTCCCTTCCTCTCTGTAAAAAAATCAATAAAATATATATATTTAAAAATCTTATTTATATCGATTTTAAAAATCGATAAAAAATAATCTACTCTAAGAAGATTCAAAATTGTGTTTTCCTTCGGGGAGGTAAATGACCAGGCTGTCATGGAACAGGGAGTCGCTGGAAGTGTTTTGTATTTTGTGTGTGGTTGCATGAGTGCCTTCATCTTGTTAAACCCTACCAAGCTGTGTTCTTATGACCTATGCACTTTTCCATATATATATATATATATATATATATATATATATATATATATATATATATGTCATGCCCCTATAAAATTAATCACTGAATCTGTAAGCAACTTACTGAAAATGCCACTTTGATCATTACTAGAAACATCCCTCTCCTCCCAGATCAGCCAAGTGTTATTACTTTTTGTAAAAATATTTTTTTTATTGATTTCAGAGAAGAAGGGAGAGGAAGAAAGAGATAGAAACATCAATGATGACAGAAAATCCTTGATAGGCTGCCTCCTGCATGCCCCACACTGTGGTCAAGTCCTTATCCTGGGCATGTGCCCTGACCAGGAATTGAACCTTGACCTCCTGGTTCATAGGTGGACACTCAACCACTGAGCCACTCCGGCCAGGCAAATCTTATTATTTTTAAAGCCAGAATATTGTGTGGTGTAAATGTGGCTCATGTGCACCCTGCTCACACTCTCAGGCTCCTGCTGCTGTCTCTAAACACACAGAATTGCTGCCACCAGGAGATTTCAAAGGGCCACAGTGTATTATATGAACACTAGCGGCTGGTTTGCTGATGAGAAAGGTTTTTAAAAGTATAGGCTTCTCTTCCAAACACTAGAATATAATTCCCCAACCCCTGCTCTTCTTTAATTTCCATTGTAGGTTAGAGTTTTATCTTGAGGAAAAATAAATTGAAGGGATCGGTATGGAAGAAAATGGACAGACATGTGCTTAGATATGGTAACACTGAATCACCAGTCACTGCAATCTGGATCAAAATATTCCTTCTCCAAATTGTGAAGGACAACACTGGTCTAAAAATCATTCTGGAAATGGCTGTCTTTTGTAGTTCTGTTTGGTTTGGACCCAGCAATACCTTCCCTTTCGCAGGCTCTGCCCTCGGTGACCCTCCTTCAGCGCTGCTGGCTACTGGGAGAACTTGGCTTTGGGATCTCAGCATATTGGTCCCAAACACAAGCAAAACATCAGGACACCCGGCTGTCAGATCCTGGCAGTGTCTTCGAAGTCCAGGCGATTGTGACATCTCTCTTTGCCCACTTCTTTTTTGTTTGAGCAAAGCTCAGTGGACAATGGTTTCAGCACTCTATGAGATTCCTGTAGTCTGTGGCTTTTGATTGCACCCTGGACTTGGAAGTAGCTGGGGAAAACTAAAAATGTCTTTGCATAGTTTAAGCTGCTTATGTATGGAATGAAAAATGAACCTAGTGGAGGAGAGCCAAACACTGAAGTTTGTGTCCATCGCAGTTTGAAAGGCCTGTTCTGTGGTCAAAAGGGAAAACAAAACAAAGCACTTTGATTGGCAGCACTTCTGATAGACAAGTCTTTTCCCTGCAGAGGCTGAGATGGTCTCCTGATTTAAAAAAAAAAAAAAAAAAAAAAAAAAAAAAAAAAAAAAAAAGCAGAGGGAAAGTGAGGAAACAGTAGTGATCAGCAATGGTTCCTTATAAAATACTATGTAATAAATGTAAGTGAATTAGAATGTCCCATATGAAGTATAGTTTTATGCTTATTATTTTTACTCATTTGTTCACCAGAGGGCTTGTTAAACAGTTATCAGCCTCGGTGATCAGCTGTAGACACAATATCCATGACCTGATACCTAGCTCAAAAGCTCACAGCCAGACAATAGGAGATAGAAATTGGATAGAAACAAATTAGTACAATATAATGTAATAAAAGTAGACGAATCAAACTATCCCACCAGGAGAATGTAACCCTCAGCTTCAACCTCAGGCCAAAAGACTCTTTTGGGCCTCAGTTTTACATTACTATGTCTGTTTGAATCTCAGGACTATGCACATCCTGCTTCTTATTTTAAGGGCGATTGTGTGGGACCCCAGCTACCTTCTGTAATATTTATGGTCAGATCACAGAAAGAGGATGCTTTGTCCCGAAACGGACCCTCGCTCCACTCTTCTGTAGGCTAAAATTTCGGATTATTTACCCTATGGTGTGCTCAATTAACCTCCTCCCTAAACCCTCCCCCCAAACACCCGATGATACTGCATTTGGCTTTAGCCTGCTTCTAGTCCTTCTAAATTATAAATCCATTTGGGGGCAAAGACAACCCTATCTCATTCAGTATGGAAACCCAGCTTTTGACTCTGGAATTCAATTTAGAGTACTTGAAAATTTCATTACCCCAAATAGAAAACTTGAACCCATTAGCAGTCACTGCCTACTCCAGCTCCCAGTGCAGTAGTTGTTCGCTCTACCGTTTGCTCAACTGCTATCTACTCTTTTTCTGTATGGATTGCCTCTTATTGGCATTTTATATAAGTGTAATTATGCAAGGTGTGGCCTTTGTATCTGACTTCTTTCACTTTGCATAATGTCTTCAAGGTTTATTCTTGTTTTAGCATATATCAATTCTTACTCCTTTTTATGGCCAGATTGTATTCCCTTGTATATTTTATTTATTCATTCTTTATTTGGTGAACTTTCAAAATTGATTTCATCTTTTGGCATTTTGCATAGCACTGCTATGAAGATATTTTAGATGGAGAGTGTGGGGGCCCTGTCTAAAGTACACTGGATGTTCAAGGCCAATCTGAGTGTGGGAATCTTAATCAGGATGTTCAAGGCCAAGTTACCATAGGCAGTTGCATGGATACAGTAGTTTCACTGTATGCACTGTATTCACCCTGTCATCAGTACACATATGCCATTCTAGAACTGAAGTATTGAGGTCACTATTTGTCTAAGTGGGTATAGAGATATGTTACTGACCAGCCTGTGGCTGGCTCCTGTGTAGTTCCTATGACTGGGGCTGCATTGTATGGAGCAGGGGTCTTCAAACATGCAGCCCCCAGGGGAGTCTGATCCTGCCCGCCAGGTTTTTTGGGCAGTGAGCGCAGCCAAGGTGTTACAGTAGGAATTAGTAGTTCATATAGTCCGGCCCTCCAGCTCTCTGAGGGACCGAGATCTGGCCCCCACTTTAAAAAGTTTGAGGACCCCTGGTATGGAGGATGGATTACTGACCAGCTGGTGCTGTCTGTTTTGCTAAGATGGCTCCTGTGTTTGCTAACTATGTTAAGCAAGGACTGCTTTGTCTAACGGCTACTTGGGCTGCAATAAGGACTCTTGGATACGCCCCTGACTTTCATGTTTTCTCTGACTTCGGATGCCCAGTGTCCAAGGAAGTCCAGTCCTTAGCAGAGGAGAAACTTCCTCTAACATGGAAATAAATGTTTGTATCAAATTTTGGGCCCTCACTGGTTTGACTCATGGATAGAGCCTGCAAATTGAAGAGTCCTGGTTAGATTCTGGTCAAGAGCATATGTCCTGGTTGCAGGCTCAATGTCTAGTAGAGAGAATGCAAGAGTCAGCCAATCAATGATTCACTCTTATCATTAATGTTTCTATCTCTTTCTCCCTCTTCCTTCCTCTCTGGGAAAAAAAAAAAAAATTGGAAGATTTTAGCCATTATTTTTTTTATTCTTTCCTCCCCCTTCTTTTTCTCCTCCCTCTCTCAATGTAGATTTTGGTCTATTAATGTTGTTTCAGATCTCAGACAATGATTAATTTTGATAAATACTTTTGCATTTGAACACAATAAATTTGTGGCATCTAAGGATGCTCTTTTTGAGTCTCCCAGACTAGAGGTAACATTCTGCTTAATTGTGTATTCTATTTGGGATACTTATGATGATACAGAATTGATTGAGAATAGGTATAAACAAGTTTGGATAATTTCAGGGAATGAATGTCTACAAGTGTGCAGCTAGAGCAAGAAATATCTCATTTGAGATCAGGAAAAACCTTTGTAAATATTTAAAGCTCTGGGTTGTGTAACTGGTGCAGTGATTCTCAACCTTTCTAAGGCCGCAACCCTTTAATACAGCTCCTCATGTTATGGTGACCCCCAACCATAAATTTTTTTCGTTGCTACTTCCTAACTAAATTTGCTACTGTTAATGAATTGTAATGTAAATATCTGTGTTTTCCAATGGTCTTAGGCTCTACAGCAGCGGTTCTCTATCTGTGGGTCGTGACCCACAGGTTGAGAACTGCTAGCAGGGACTCTATCCACACACTAATTTTGTGCAGTGCGCCTCTAGTGTTTTTATATTTATATATGTTAAAGATAGATGAAATTATGTTCAAGGAGATTATGAACATTTTGTGGACAGGGATTTTGATTTATTCAATTTTTATACTCAATTCCTGAAATGTGGTAAATGCTCGGTTAATGAAAATGTAATATTAATATCAGTAAATTTTATGTTTTATCCTGGCTCTTTTGTTCAGGCATTTGTTTCTTAAGTTCTCACTTTGTATTTCCAAATCTTAGGAAAAAGAAGAAGGATTATGTTTAGGTATTGAAAACACAACTCTTGAAAGTATTATCATCCTTTATTCTGCATGAGACTGCTAGGGCTGCCATAACAAAATACTGAAGATCAGGTAGCTTCAACAACAAATTTATTTTCTCACCATGTGGAGGCTAAAAACCTAAGATCAAGTGCGTACTTGGGAAGAGAGAATGAGAGGAAGGAAGCCAGGGAGAGATTCAGCCCTATAAATTAGGGCCCTACCCTTATGACCTCCTTTAACCTTAATTACCTCCTTTAAGGCCCTGTTACCAAATATAGTCACCTTGTAGGTTAGCCCTTTAACATATAATTGGGATGGGGAGGCAGATTATAGTCTATACTACCTTTTCTTATATAATGATTCTGAGATACTGAAGAAAATATTCCCTTTGAAATATTTATAAATGAAGAAAAATTACATTGCCCCCCTATTTAACATTTAAGGTTAAAATTGAGATATTAAAGTATTGTTTGTTTTCATTGAGTAGATCATGAGCTTTACAACAATTAAGCAATTTAAGAATGAGCAAAATTGTTCTGGTAACAAGAAGAAAAATGCAATTCCTGTTCAAGAAGTCTTTCATTCATTTCTTATTCAATTCACATAGACCTTATTTAGAAAGTTCCTTGTTCAGTTAAACAAGCAAAGCCTGATCTTGAATGTATCTGACTGGCCTCCTGTGATTTTCCAGCCCCAGGGAATTCCTCCTGCCAATCATTTTAAAGGTTTAAGGAATCTTTTCTTCACTCAAGCTTGAACATAACCACATCAGCATCATGGAAACAGAAGGAAGCCTTGAGTTCAAATCCGAGCTTTCCCCTTTATTCATCAGGGAGAAGTAGAGGAAATCACTTCATCTTGTCTTTTATTACCTTATCTCTGGAACTGGGATAATAATACCCACCACGTGGGGAACCTGGAGATTTCACAAAGTTCATAGATGAGGGTTCATTACATTGCTTGATTCATCCTCATTTCCTTCCCACTTTCTTATTAGTGGACCTATTTTTATCTATTTATTTTTATAGGAGAGGATTACCAATTCTATTTTTTCTACCACTCTCAGCCTCTATGAGAGCTGCCTTCTTCCTGCCCAGCTTGCTCCCACTTGAAGACTTTATATGAGCTTTCCCCTCTATCTTGATTACTTGTGTTCCAGATCTGCACCAAACACTCTCTTCCTCATATCTCCAGTGCTCACTAAAACCACCTCCTCCAGTGTCCTCTAAACCACTTGTCCTAAGTTGCATGTGCCTTCCTTCCAGCTCCAGCTGTGGGCAGAGTGCCTCTTTGTGCTTCACCTTGAAGTGTTTGCTGTCTCTCTCCTACACTAGAATGTACTACTTAGAGATACAGAGACATTTTGCACATGGGGGGCTTGACAATAAGTATCCGTTGAAGTAGTATACATACAAATAGATAAATCAACACATATGTAGAGCTATATAAATAATAATGTAAATGCCTCTTATCTGATTTAGGAGCCCATTTTATCCCTTGAACTATTATTATTTTAATTCTGAAGTTTAAAACTGAAATTTCAATAGTAGTAAATAAAAAGCACTAATTAATGGAATTTCTTCATTAAAAGAGTACCAGAGAATATTGTTTTCTATTTCCATGAAATGCATACCATGGTATTATTTCCTTAGTTCAGGAGCTTCCCAGTAGATGGCACCATTGTGACTCTCAATGCTGCTCCATTTTGATAAGTAAGTGTTAGGAAACACTTCTCATTTCAAACATCTGCAAATAGTGCAATGTAGTAACACTTCACAGTGTGGCATTGAAAAACAAATACTCCTACAACATCTAGAAAGTGCGTCAACTGTTAGAAGCCAGTAGCTGTGACAAGAACGCCCACAACTGGTGTGTTTGTATAATTTTTTACATCTAATGGATTTTAAACTTTAAATAATTTTATTGATAATTATTTTATATAGAATGTGAATGCACACACCTTTGATATCTCTCTTACAAATTCTGAAAATTTTCACAAATTTTCTGTTAACTCCTTACATTGTCTGTCATGTTGCACATATTTCCAAATGTACAATAGCCACAGGGTGGGGTGGGGGCAGCATGCAGGCCACTGAAGGAAACATTTTTGTATCTAACCAGCTGGGTTTCTCTCCATTCAGTTGACTTAGCTTTATTCTACTTAGATACACATGAATTACCTTGACTAAAGTAGGCTTCTAGACCTACAGATCTATGAATCTCTCAAAGTTATAAGATGCTAGATTTGGTTTTCTATGCTCTCAATGTCCTTAGTAATATCCAGTCAGACTTGCCCATAACTTGAAAGCAATTCCCTCTTTTTATGTCTTAAAGCCTTCTGTACAAGTTTTCTTTTTAAAATCAGGAGCATTTTTTTCTCTAGGAACACCGTTTAATGATTGTTGTGCTGTTTAGGTAATCCATAATGACATTTTAAGCTGTGATCTAATAAGTCCTCTGTGACTTTGAGACAAGAGGGTATAGTGGTCAGAAGCAAAATAATTGGTGTCTAATGAATGTCAGTGAGTTTCAGTACATGCCCAACTAATTATTAACTTATTACTTACAATTATTTATTTATATTATTTACTACTCCTATTCCTAAGAATTGCTATTGGGATGAATTTTGGCAAGACACTCAGAGAAACTGAAAGCACATACTAATGGGCTCCATGGAGTATGTGGCCCAATTGTTCCTATGGGAAATGGGTGTCGGAGAGTGATTCCAGATCCAGGCTGCATGGGATGGCAGTTCCTCTCCCTGCCGCCTGTGTAACCTGAAGCAGGTGACATAACCTCACTGAAACTCAGTTTTCCATCTCCGAAATGGGAGAAGGTGATACTTACCTGGCACTATTACTATATGTACTCTTTATATTGAAGTTATGTTAAAAGCAGGATCTTAATTATGGTGTTTTATGACCTCACATGCATTCACATGTATTCATACATTTCAGACATTGTGTATAATACATTATAGCTATTATAAAAATACATGTAAGTATGTGCAAGTCAGACTTTTAAAATATTCTTTTTTTAATATATTTATTGATGTTTTACAGAGAGGAAAGGAGAGAGAGTTAGAAACATCGATGCGAAAGAAACATCGATCAGCTGCCTCCTGCATACCCCCCTACTGGGGATGTGCCTGTAACCAAGGTACATGCCCTTGAACGGAATCGAACCTGGGACCCTTCAGTTTGAAGGCTGACGCTCTATCCACTGAGCCAAACCGGTTAGGGGTAGAAATATTCTTGACCAACCCAATAGTCACCAAGGTGAAGGAACTTCCACACCAAAATAATCGTCAACATAAAGACTTTATGTAGCCCTAGGGAGGAGCAAAGATGGCTGCTCTCTGGACAGAGACTAAAGGGGAGGAACACAGCATTGCTTGAGGTGAGATAAAGTCAACGAAGCAGAGAGCTGCTCAGCCAGTGACAGTTTGATGCTGAGTCAAATATTCAAAGCATCACTGTGGCCAGATGCCAGGACCAGCTCCTGGGTTACATGTTGAGGTCTGAAAGTTGAGGTAATATCATTGAGTGGGTTCTTCAGAAACAAACTCTGATACACAGATGCATATGAAATAATTTGTAGAAGTGTTTCTAAGAGAGGAGGAGGAACTGGGAGCGGGAAGGCTGAGATATCAAGTTTAGGAGGGAGTCACATTGGTTCAAACCCATAGGAGAGCACTGAAGGCATTATATGTCAGACCAAGATGTGTTCTGATCCTGGACTTGGAGCTGTAGCTTGCAGTCAGTCCTTGGTTCAAGGCCAGAAGTTAGTCCCGGCCTTCCCACGGTGGGCTGTTGGAAAGGCGGCTCAGGTGTTGGTTGTAGAGAATGAAAAAAATTCTGAGAGCTGCACAAATAAAAATGATAAAGGGGTCCATCCAAAGAGACATGGCAGAATGCAACTGGCTTCTATTACGAAAATCGGGGTGCTTTGTGTCCAAATGTGAGGATGAAAGGTGAAAGACAATGTTTTTCTGCATTTATGTTTTAAAAAGCAGGCTATTTTTGTGATATTATGTTTCTCCCTAGCCACAGATTTTTATATTCTTGCTACTTTTAAGGTATTTAAAATTCATGGTTTTGCATCTGAAAATATAAGAATCACAAAGATTTCTTAGATGTGTGTAGTTTATGGAGTTCTTGCATGCATATTTCCTTCTTGAACCTACGACAACTTTATGAATTAGGAAAAATGTGCAACCCTCAAGACAAAGCACTTACATTGCTAGATGATATTTAAGTCACAAATAAAAACCTGAAAAATGTCCTTCCTGATCAGTTACTTAACCAGCTACTAATAAAGGACAGCTTTAGACAGTGGGAAAATGCTTAGTCACAATAATTACGATTATTGTTATCAGCATTGTGCAGGGGTGACCATGGAATAGATACTGTGTTCATGTTGCATATATAGAAAATGGGAGGTCTACCATATTGCTTCTCCTCAAACATTTGATGTCATTCATGAAACTCTGAAGGTACCAGATAACTTTTGTTTTCCCAGGACATTTAGGTCTACTTGAGAAATCTATATATTTTTATTCTTAGGGATAATGAGAATGTTTTCTATGAGTTTTTAGCTTAAACCAGGGATCATCCACACCCATTAGGCCATTGACAAAGCCAGTGGGTCAGTTAGAAACCATTCACTGGGTCACAATGTCAGGTAATGCATTTACCAGTAACTTTTCTTAAAAAACAAACAAACAAAAAAAAACAAACAGAGTTACAGATGTTTTTTGCACAATCCTTGCCATGTGTTAATTTTATATAGTTCTTTTCTCACTTCTAGGTCTCCTAAATCTTATATGTTTTTATAATTTCATCTAGTCCCTCTCAATTTGCTAAGGACGAAATTCTTGCCTCTGGTCTCCAAATTTATATATTGAAGCCTTAACTCTTAATATGACAATATTTGGAAATGGGACCTTCAAGGGTAATTTTACATAAGGTCCTGAGGGTTTGGCCCTTATGTTGGGATTAGGAGATACTCCAGGAAGTTCGCTTTCATTGTCTCTCCTCCCTGAGAGGACACTGAGAGAGGACAACCATCAAGAGTTAGAATGGAGCTCTCACCAGACACTAGTCATGCTGAACCCCTGGTCTTGGACTGTGAACCTCCAGAATTCTGAGAGAAATGAGTTCTATGGTTGAAGCCATCTGATGTATGGTATTTTGTCCTGACAGCTAACACCATCTTATTGAACTCACATCTAGGACTAGAATAGAGGGAATTAAAAAGAAAGTTAATCAGCATTGCAGTACTTGGTCCAGATATTAAAACCTTCAGGTCCCTAAATCTGATGAAGAATCTGATAAATGCCATTTGTTTCTTAGTCTTTTGCCTTTTCTAGGAAGTTAAGCACAGATTTCAAATCCAAAGTTTGTTTGAAAGTGACTTTAGTCTGATCATTACATGCTGCTCAGAATTCTCAGTCTTGCTGGTAGAACATTTTGTAGTAACCTTTAAAAATATAAACATTTTATTTTTCTCCTGCAGCGAAGAGAGCTGAGTCATGATACATTCCTCCATCCCTCTCTTCACCATATGTCTCCTCCTCAGTGTTGATTTCCTGTTGACATTAAAAGGAGCAACACATATTAAGGAGTTAAGGTGGAAGCTTTAAACTTAAAGATTAAAAAGCTTTAAGTTGAATGATTTTTTAAAAGCATAGGTCAAATTTTTTTATGAGGCCATTAAAATGCATTGTGAATCATTTCATTCCTATTTTACAGGAGGTTGTTGTATTGAAAGCATCCATATTCCTTCCTCCACAGCCTCCAAAAGGCTAAGAAAATATCATAAATCAATGTATTTCTACAGTGCAATGAGGGGAGA
Organism: Pipistrellus hanaki; assembly: GCF_964339955.1. Classification (NCBI taxonomy): domain Eukaryota; kingdom Metazoa; phylum Chordata; class Mammalia; order Chiroptera; family Vespertilionidae; genus Pipistrellus; species Pipistrellus hanaki. Next base: position 200,977,741 of record NC_140503.1, on the reverse strand, counting down.
GGGATCCTGTGAGAAGCTGGCTAGAATCTGATGACTTAGGGACACACAGTCTATGGAGCCAGCTCTGATGTACAAAGGGTCACTCTGCATTTTGTAATTCCCAATGGAATGCTTCTGTGGGCTTTCAGCTTCATTCTTTTCCCCACATGACAGGATTTATGCAGGCCCACGCAAGACTTTGGGGCATCTAGGCTTTGGTTTCATGCTCATTTCCACCCCCCTATTGATTTTTTAAAGAGTGGAAGAGGGAGAACAGAGAGAGAAAAACATGGATGTGAGAGAAACACAATTGATTGCCTCCCACACGTGCCCCAACCAGGATGGGAATCTAGCCTGCAACCAAGGTACATACCCTTGACCCGAATCAAACCTGGGATCCTTCAGTCCTCAGGCAAACTCTCTATTCACTGAGCAAAACCTGCCAGGACAGTTTCATGTCCATTTGTGTCAGATTGTTCAACCTACACTTTTCAGAGATCTACAGGAATTGTTTCAGACTGGTAGAAATGCAAGCACGGGTGGGTGGAATGCCACCACAACGGGTTTCTGCTGTCCCTGTGCTGAGTCATGAGGAGACAGTCATATTTCAAAGGTCATTTCTTGACTTGTGTTTTTGTCTTCCTTGTTCCTACTTCAGACTTTCTGATACATTTTGCATTGCCATTTTAGTGAGATGGCTCAAATTTGCATGTCAAGATATCTATATCACAAAGAGGTCTCCCAGATCGGATGTGTTTCCAGTGTGAATTATAGATAATCTGCTATAAGGAACTTTTAAAAATGTTTTTGATTTGTCCAACTTTTATGAAGGTCTCCACATGAGATCAGGAACTAATCCAGGCATGAATTAACGTGGTTCATATACTTAACACAGGCACAGCACATGGCCTATTTTGGGGAAGGGATACTTGTTAAAGTGGAAGTTAGTGGAGAAACTTCTGTGACAGTGATACATTTTTGCTCTGTTTTCCACATAAGAATATTCATTTTAACCATAGGAAGTTGCCAATATTAGACCATTTCGATTTACAAAGAAACCCTATCAATTTCAACTGGTTTGATTGGATAGTGTGATACCATTTAACATGAAATTGTTTATGCTATTGTTGGGCAACTTGAATTTTTGATACATAGAATTTTTTATATACAACCCTCAGCTTTAAAGTTCCAACTTCTTAAATGTCTAATAAGAGGAGAATGCCTACATGAAATGCTAAGACCCTATGAAGGAGCTTTGATAAGGAAGATTGCTGCTTGCATTGAGTCAGTGAAAGCTCCATTCAGTGAATAATGCACTGAACAATGTGAATATTGATGATCATTTTGCACGCATGTTAAATTAGAAGTAATGAGTCCTAACTGTTGATTTCTGCATATTTTTCTCTTTGGAAATTTTGAAGATTCCCCCACTTTCATTTCTCCTCCTCCATACAGATGTGAAATCACTTATTTTGTTTTATTGCAAATAATGTACATAAAAACTTAATGTCATTCTCTGTTTAGTTCTTCATGTCTTTTATTCTTACTGTGTGTTGAGCACTATTCTAAGTACTAGGGACATTGGTTGGACAGATCTAACAGGTCCCTACTCCCAGGAAGTTCACATTCTAAACAGTTAAATGTAATGAAAGACAGTCACCAAAAGGGGGCGGTAGAGACTCTTTTAGTTACTCAGGTCAGGCCAGACCTGTCTCAGAAGACATTTGTACAGTGACCTGAATGAGATGGAGCTAGAATGCTATAAAAGCAACTTCACTTCTGAGGGATGTGAAACAAGAAGATAGGAAGGACGGTAGCTATGAAGCTAGAAATGAGGATATTGGATTATCTTTCTGATTCTCCCCCTTCCCCCCCCCCTCCCCCAATTTGGAGGTTTTAAGTCCAGAAATGCTATTTAAAATCACTTGGAGGGGGGATGCTTTAGATAATGTGTACTTAATCTAATCACCTTACTTTTTTTCCTCTACTGAAGTTTCTTTATATTTTCTAAGACACTATTCTGTCATCTCTGCTATGACTCAGCCATCTGGTTTACCCCATGTTCCTTCTGTTTCTCTCCCTCCCTCCCAGTCCCATCAAAGGAGTGACACAATTTGCATTGTACTACAACCAGATTTTTAGAGTACACCCAAAGTAAATTTACATATAGACAAATAAGGAAACATTGAGGTTGGGTGGGATCCTTATTTTGTCAAATTTTCTAAAACACAACTTAATTGGGATGGAGATGGGATATTTAAAAACCAGAAAGAAAGAGAGACTTGGGGAAATGGAAAGATTACAAATAAGTACCCTTAGTGAACATATCACAGATATTCATTCTCTACTCTTTTTTGCAAACTTCCTGAATATTTACTGAGAGGAAGAACATATAATTCTAGAATTATAATCCCATGGTCTGACTCATTTAGAATTTGAGAAATACAATGTTTAAAATGTTTATAGACTTGTAATTTAGAATTTAAATTATGTTTCAATGTAGAAGACAAGAATACTCTTCTGATTATAAATGATTAAGTGATAGGGTTCTCATTAATCATGAGAAAAGCATTTGGCTCTTACTGCTTGAAATTTCACAGGGGACCTTTCTCTGAAAACTTTAGTTCTATGATTAGCATTTAAAGGACATATAGTAAACATTTGTTTATTGAATAACTACATGAAATAAAGGCACTATAATGTACAAATACAATATAAATGTAAATGTTTAGATATCATGCTATGTGTCAACATTGTTTTAATGAGGGAGGAAAGTTGCAAGATTAATTTGTGTTTATTTATGCCACTAATAAGTGACTACTATAGGTTAATTTAAATGTTTTAGTTTTAAATATAGCTTCCCATTACATATCTTTTATAAAAAGAATATAATCTTGGCTCATGTGGTCAATCTGATGTACCACTTTATGGTTAAAAGATCTATTGGATTTGTCTCTCTTTTTATTGCTTAACTTTTTTAGACTGATCTTGCAGACAAAGGTAATATTTTGCATTACTTTATAGAATTAGTAAATTAAATGTATAAATGAAGCAATTCATTCATTGTCAAGTTACCCATTGTTGACCCTGAAATAAGATGCACGGGACAAATGTTTCTGTTGGCACCCTTTCCATTGGTTATTGCCACTTTCCAGGAATGTTAAATTGAATCAAACTAACCGTAAAATATCTTTATCTGCTCATCAAATTCAGAGCACCTTAGCTTCATGAAAATGACAAAGTTCCATTGTCCTCTGACACTTCTTGCTTCTGAATTAGATTTCCCTTTATATCAATGGAATTCTAGAATCAAGTCCTAGTAGAAAAATGTTTTGAGAGATAATTTGAGAAAATAAGTCATATATAGTTAAAAGCATTGAAGAGACCTATGAAATTTGTCATAGCTTTAAAAATACTAAGCATGTTATAGCAGCTTTCATAAATATTTCAATATTTATTCAAATATTCAAATATTCATTTATTTAAATATAAAGCTTGAAAAAGTTTGTTATCCACATCTATATTATATATCTATCTCTATATCATAATAATAAAAGGCTAATATGCAAATGGTCATCACACCTTGGCGCTGTGACAACCAATCAGCAGGGACCCGAGGCTATGTGGTGCTGGGCTAGGCTAGGAGACCTGAGGCTGCATCCCTCAACCTAGTGGGTCTCGATGGGGGACCTGAGACTGCACCCCACACCCAAGTGGGGCTTAATGGGGGTGAAGCGGCTGGGTCTGCGGGTGAAATTTCTAGGTACACAGGGTTTGGCCGAGACTTGACTCTGGGTCACGCGACATGTCCCAAACTCTGATGGGAGGAAGATTTTCATATACATTTTACTAAATTTCTTTAATCTCTGAAACTTCTATTATAGAGAAAGGGCAAATAGCAATATTAAAATATGTCCTCTAATTAATTCCCTTTTAATGTGCATAAATTTCATGCACTGGGCCACTAGTATGTGTGTGTGTGTGTATGTGTGTGTGTGTGTGTGTGTGTGTATGCCTAATATGCAAAGTGTCCCCTTGGGAGTCCACTGACACAGGAATTCGATTGCTTGATATGACATTTGCTGACCACCAGGGGGCGGTGCAGAACAAAGGAAGGCCCCAGCAGGCAGCCTCTAGGGACACTACCTACCGGTTATGCAAGAATTTTATGCACTGGGCTTCTAGTGTGTCATAAAGTCCTATTTCTTAATAATTAAAGGCCTGTTTTGGTCTACTTGTAGATCTGAACATTTTATTATTGCAGATTCCTATAGTAGATTTCAAAATTTCATATATTCAAGTAGTTTGAATGATAGTGTTTAGTATTTTTTTATCAGATTCTTATTTTGAATTTCATTTCTTATTATTGTCATACTTATTAAACTATTTAAGATAAATAAGATTTTAGGAAAAATACAGATTTTTATAAGTAGTCACAGGAGCATTTGTGAGGATGCAGTGAGATACCTTTCTGTTTTCAGAGATTTACAGATGTCATCAGCCTTTATTTTCCATCCCCAGACATCTCTCAGTAGTTATTTTTATAGCTATCAGTTTTCATTGGCCCCAATTCCACAGTAACTCAAATTTTCAAGTAACAGTGAATGAGACTTTACTAATTTCAAATTTGCAAGTCCAGATAAATTAAATCTATGTATTTCCCCTTGTCTGCGTACTTATTTTTGCTAAGTAGTTGATTGATAAGGTATCATTCACCTCATGAAAACCCCCATCTGTTTTCCAAGGAATGGTGAATGCTGATTTCCCTGTGAAATATTTATACATCTTAAACACTTTTAAGTTCATTGTGTTTACTGCAGTTTTGTTTTAACTCTAATTATTTCTAGATTGGTCTTTAGCTTCAGACTTTATGGACTTGAGCAAAGTTTATGTGTTTAGTAGATGGCTTTCTTTTCTTAAAAAAAAGGATGCTTTATTTTGTCACAAAGTTTTATGCGTTGTTCAATTTCTTGAATGTTTTTGTTATTACTTTGAGGTTTCTTTAGTGTCATTTTTTTTAAACCTGTGGCCCATATATTTCCAAGCTTTCAACAGATATTTTGTTTTTAATGAATACTGTCCAAGAGACTGGTGATTTTTATTTATATAAATGAAATATCTCTGAAAAAAAAGTCTATAGTTATGTGTGTGGTGTATAAATACATGGTAGAAATCTAAATGCCTATTCAAAGATGACATATTGATTAAAATGCAATTAAAACTTACCAGTAATAATTTTCTAAAAATGTTACCTAAATCTTCCTTTCTATAACCAGTTTGACAGATAGAAACCCACTTTCAACAAGTTGAAATTCCTTTAGTAAATTCAATTTTAAGTTCCTAAGAAATTGTTAAAGTCTTTTAAAAATAAGAAAATATAATAGAATTTATATGGATATTTCATTTATGAAAGTGCTCTTTAGTATATAGAGACACTCAGGTATAGGTTTATTTTCAGCTGCACTGAAAGATTGTATTCCCCAGTTGGTTCCACATTCTTTCAAGCATGGCTTCCTCTGCCTGCCACTTCCTTCCACCCCAGTCCTTTGCATGACCACATGATTTTCAGGACTCTTCTGTACCATCCCTGACCCTTTCATCTGGGCTTTGATGCCATCTTTGGTGCTATCTGGAGGCCTGTGTTTTTCCTTATTACACTATTGTGGGAATGAGTGTTTTTGATCAGTGCTCCCCTCTAGGCTGTGAGCTTCTTTCTTATTGGGATTGTAGAGTAGAATTTTATTTACTTTTCCTTTTCTTTTTTTTAATCTTTATTGTTGAAATTATTAAATATATCCCCTTCTTTCCCTTGACCCTTTTTAGCCTGCTCCTGCCTCCTGCTTCAAGCTTTGGCCACCCTATTGTCTGTGTCCATGGGTTATGCATATATGCATACAGGTTCTTTGGTTAATCTCTTCCCACCTACCCACAGATCTCAGCCTTCCCTCTGAAATTCGCCAGTCATTCCATGCTTCAGTGTCTCTGGATCTATTTTGTTCACCAGTTTATTTTGTTCATTAGATTCCTAGACTGTGAGCTTCATGAAGGCAGGATGCTGCCTGCTTCATCATTGCCTTCTCAGTGCCTAGTGTGGTACCTGACCCATGTGTGCCTGCTGACTGTGGCTCAGCCAACACATGTTGGGTGACACAGCTCTGAGCCTGGAAGGTGGAGGCGGTGGGGCAGGAAAAGATATTACCAGAATTGTTACACATGAGCAAAGCATTGACTGAAATCTTCACCATCTAGGATGTGGAAGAGAAGGGGAAGATTTGTAGAATGCTCTGCATGAATGAACACATAGTCGAAGCTAGGAAAAGAATAAACATGGTGATCAGGAATCAGATTTAGAGGAGTTTAAAATAGGAGAAAGTGGGAGAAGAAAAATATTTCCCCAAAATAATCATATTCCATTGGATCTGGCAGTAGGTTAGTCAGAGATGACCTGGAGAAACTTCAGTAGAGCTGTATTAATGAGAAAGATTCCAGAGTTTGACAGGGAGGGCCATTTGTATGCTGGTGGTAACTAAAATTGGGAGGAACAGATAAATAGTGTAGCTTTCGGTTCTGCAAATTCATTGAAGAGGAGAAGAAAGAGAGAAAGAGCCTCAAATGTCACTTAAAGAAGCAGAGCTGAAACCCCGAGAGCAGGAAGTGAGACTTGGCTGAAAAGCCACAGATGCAGAATGAAAGATTACCTGGTACTTAATAATGATGTAAATGGTGATTAAATAGTTTATGGTGATGAATGGTGTACAGCAAGGGCCAGGCTCCCATGAATGAATTTACCTTAGAACAGTCATCTGGAAAAGACTTCACAGTTATCTACACAGAGGCCAATAGTGACTGAGAGGCGGGTAACCTGCCCAAGGTCCCAAAACTGGTAAATTTTAGAGTTGGAATGGAACTGAGTGAGAGGACCTTAACCTCCACCCTCTACGCTTTAACCACACTCTATGCCACCTTTGTGGTATAGCTGTCCTTGGTTCAAGGGGTATGTTTATTTTATCTTATTTGACCTTGAGAAAGTCTACAAGGTAAGCATGAAAGGTATTAGCATCTTCAACTGAAAGGCAAGGAAACAGGCTTAAAGGAAGCTGAGAGAGGTGCCCTCATATCCATGTTCTGTGAAGGAGAGTGATTCAGTCTGAACCAATAGCTGTTACACTTAATCACATCTGTTCCCACTAAACCATGCTACCTCCACCGAAGGTACACTATTAGAAAAACTGTATTTGTGCCAATACTTTTACTTTAAATCAGTACAGGTGTGTGTGTGTGTGTGTGTGTGTGTGTGTGTGTGTGTGTGTGTATCAGCACCTGTTAGGTAGCTGTTAGATGCACATACCTGTTAGGAAACACTGCACATACTCAAAAGACATAGGAAAATATGTATTCTTACAGAAGAGGTCTATGCACCCGGAGAAGCAGAAGGCATTTTTGTGAAAAATGTATCACCGTGGATTCTAAAAGTTGAAAGCAAATGGCTGCATTGTTAAACCACTCTACAGGAGCTAGTCATGGGTATGGTGTTTTGTACCCTAACTTAGCAATAGCTGCAGGCCAGTGTCCTCGTGGGAACTGTCGTGTTCCAAGGTTGCCAGGTGTTTTTGAGCACAACCTTACAACAATGTCAGATACTAGCAGTCATCGCTAAAAATTTACCAATAATGATTAGATATGATACTGCTTTTTCTTTCCAGGTTTTCTTTTTCTTTCCCCTCAAACACGTGTTCTCTACTGCTTTTAACCTGCCTTCCACTCACTCCTAAAGCTTCTGACCTGAATTATCAACCTGAAGGAGGTAGAGACAGGAAGGTGGTGGGGAGGGAGAAAAGAAGAAAACCCATTTCGAGGTCACTTATGATGCATGCTGTGCCGACTGCCTTCACGCTCAACTAATTCACACAGCAGCCCTGCAAAGTCAGTGTTTTTGCATCTACTTACACCAGAAAAAAAATCGAGTCCAGGGAAGAAATAACTCGGGCCATGGCTCACAGGGAGGAAGGAAGATTCATAACCATGTTTGGCCCCTAATGCCATAGTTTTTATCTCTGTGGTAGGGGTTCTTTACCATCCGAGGTTAGGTGTATTGTGACACATAATCGTAATCAGAAGTGATTACTATCCTGTGAAATAACAGGATATCATGTATAAACGTTCAGAATAATTTAAAGTAAATACCTAAATGCTCACCATTCAGGGTGCAGGTGGCGCCTGCCACCTCCCCACCTCTGTCCCTCATGTCTTTTTCTGTCACACCTGCTTCTGGCCTTCATACAGGAAAATGCCATCCTGATCTGGGACCACTTCTTGCTTTCTTTTCTTTAAGGCCTGCTTAGAAGTGTGTGTTCTTCTTGTTATTGTTACCTAGCAAGGGAGATTTCGTCGTTTTTTGGGAAGAAGATTGATATTCACTGGCAGGTGAACAGGAATATACTTATGATAGAGTGTTTGCTTTTCTCACTTTGAAGGTCATGAGACATAGGGTTTAGACTTGCAGAACCATTTCTCAGCCTTTGAGTGCCACTAAGTGGCTGTCACAGAAAATACAGCATCTTACCACTTGGGCTAGTCTGGCTGCTACTAGCTGATTTGCCTTTGGGTTTCTGATCTTGCTTCTGCGAGACTTCTTAGAACTTGGGTTTTACTGCTCACAGGGGGGCATTTGTGCAGTCTTCATTTTAAATGGGAAATCAGTGATATGCTAATGTGGCTGGCTACCTCACTCTCCACTTGGGACTCCCCCTGAGCCTGTTCACTGCAGTCATCTGTGAGAGATTGGGTGGGCGGAGGGGGGGAGGGGGAAAGGGGGCTGTGGGCCCAGGCCTGCTGGTCAGGGAATGGGCCTCACTGTTCCTTCATGGTCAAGGAGCTTTGTGTCTGAGGAAGCAGTCCATTTGCTATAGTTCTGTCATGAGTTGCCAGGTCCCTTAATGGTACAGGTGGGCCTTTTGATATTTACTCTCTTTTGAAGCTACTTCATGGGGATCAGGCTGCCTCTGAACACAGGCAGTTTGTGGGCATTTTCTGGGCATCAGAGGTGGTTTTAGTAATAGAAAGAAAGTAACTTTATAGCACTTTTAAGACTTATCTATGATGGAAGTTTATTGGTTCCTGTTTAATAATCAATGCAAAATTTGTGTGTGTATTTGGTGGGGGCAAGGGAGAGTGAGGGGAGGGTGTCTCCATGATATCCCATAGGCAACCCTAATTTTTCTAAAGGTTGAAAAGTAGATTCTAATAAAATTACTGCCCTATATTTTGAAAAACATAATCTTCCCTAATGGCAAATTTGGTCAATTCACATATTCGGCAGGTATTAGTGGAGGGACCTATTAGATACCAAAGTTATCAGCTTAAGTTAAAAATATTTCTATTTTCATGACATTGTATCCCATAATGGAGAACCTAGAAGTAATGGTTAAGTAAGTGAATAAACTAAAATTTTAGATGAGCTACTTTCCTATCACAATAAAAAAAAAAACATGAAGAAAATCAAAGAGGCTCTTGGGTTGGAGAATGAGTGGGAAGGGAGAAGAGCTATTTTTGGTGAGATGTGGGGGCAGGCTTCTCTGAGAACAGGACATGGGGGCTCAGTTACTAATGCTGAGAACGAGTCAAGAATTGCACAGCATTTGAGACTACAAGACTAGAAAATGCAAAATCCCAGCAGAATGCACTTGATGCTCCTGAGAAACAGAAAGGTGATTGGTTAGTGAAGAAGAGAGGGAGAATGGGGGTGGAGAAAGAGTGGCATGCCCAGTCCCTTCGGTCCTGGGTGGATTCTCTTCTGCAGACAGTGGCCTTCCCGGGAGGGATTAGGCTCAGGAGCATCATCACACACTTTCCATTTTCAATACGTGGTTGTAGCAAACAGCACGCTCATGTAGATCTTCTGAAGCAAAACTAACATTCAATTGGTGAGAAAGTTGATGAGATTTTAGAATGGTACAGGACACAGCGTGATGGTTATATCAAAATGAGGCAGACGCAAACCATGCAATAGAAGAGGCATACTATGGGGATTATTATTATAAAATTAGTATATATTTTCCTAATGCTCTTTTTTTTGCATCTTTCACATTTGCCTATTGACTCAAACTCACAAGCTACACTTGCTGGAGAGTTACATAATCCTGCTCAATTGTGTGTTTCTGGTCCCAACCGAAGTATTAATATATCTTATTGTGTCCTTGATTTCCTTCTTTCCTTCCTTCCTTCCTTCCTTCCTTCCTTCCTTCCTTCCTTTTTTTTTTTTTAAAAAAATATGTTTTTATTGATTTTTAGAGAGAGAGAGAGGAAAGGAGAAGAAGAGGGAGAGAAATATCAATGCTTCAACATGGATTGGCTGCAGCCTGCACTCCCCTTGCTGGAGATCGGTTCACAACCTGGCCATGTGCCCTGACTAGGAATCAAACCAGTGACTTGTTGATACATTAGTCAATGCTCAATCACTGAGCCATACAACTTTCTTGAGATGCTGCTGTGACGCACTCTTTTATTTGTGTGGGGATTATGCCCCATCTATCACATGATCCCCCAACAGATGCTGTAGCATTGTGGCCATGGCAGTGGAAGGGCGGAGAGTGTGTTTTCCTGGGACTGGAATGCCTTAATGTCAAAGACAGGGTGTCTCCTCTTTGCCAGGGACATGGAGCTGAGACTCTCTTCCTCAGGGTTTTCTGTGAATGACGGGCCCCAAAGTTAACCTTCACCATGGGTTATTTATATATGCATCTTACTGTATCACATACATTTCTGAAACCTACCTAGAATCCTTTCTGCACCCAAAAACAATATGTAGGTGTCATAAAACATGCTCCACACCCCTACTTATTTTAAAACAGCTGCTCACAGGTACTTCCTGAGGCCTTCCACTTGCCTCGAACTGCAGGCCGTCAGCAGGAGTGAGGGCTCCCTCTCTCACACAGCCTTCACCCTCCGTGCACTGGCACCCACAGACACACCATGGACACAGGCTCACTCATGCTCACATGCCCAAGACCGTCCAGGGGAAGCCCAACTCTGTCTCTTAAATAGACTCCATTGGTTACTACAGATGGCGATGTATCAGAATGTAAGCAACTAGCAGTCTGAGACATTGGCATTGGCAGTCTGAGGAACCTGCTCTTCCCTCCTGATTTGTGACAATTTTCTCAGACCCCAGAAATGTGTTCAAGACAAGACTCTCTCCTACACTTTCTGTCTTCTCTTCCAGATCGTTTCTAAAACAACAATTTCTTGTGCTCACAGGGAAAAGAAGGAACGCAAGGGTTTCATGAATGTGAAAAGAGGTCGACTTCCTATGCCAAGAACATAGACATTCTTTGTAGATGGGAAAGAGGGGGCTGGGAAGACGGACAGAATCCCGGGAAGTTAGCATCACGCCTTCAGGTTTAAAGCAAATATTTGCTTTTTGCTAAGACCCAGCAGCCAACCCCGAGCAGCAGGCCTGGCAGCAGCCGGAACAGGAGGGCAGAACACATCCTTTGTGGAAGTCAGATACATTTCATGCTCCTTAACGCAGCCTCCCACTGCAGGCCTTTCTGGCTGCTTCCCCAGCGGGAACAAGAAAGGAAGCGTGATGAAAGCTGCCTCAGGAACAGGCAGCGGGAGGTGGTGGTCTTGGCGTCTTCTGCCCAGGGGGAGCGGGGCCTTGAACAAGACTCCAGAGAGTTCTTTGAAGAAGAGATGCCGAGACTCCCAGGGCTGGCGGAGGCCTGCCATCACGTGTGTTCATTTCCTCTGCTTCCTAGGGTTCCTTTGACTTCTTGTCCTAAGAGATCCACCCTCTTCATTAAAAGGAGGAAAGAGAAGTGGCGCTCCTAGCTGGGGCCAAGGCTCAGGGCGCTCCCCTGGGCGTGGGAGTGTTCAAACCTGACTTCTACAAGGCAATCAAGTAGAGGCACATGATAACTAAATCTCTGAGAGACTGTAGAGGGGGGAGGGAGAGAAAGAAAGAGAGAAAGTGAAGGAATGAATGACTTGAATACAGGAAAGTGTTTTTTTCTCTATGCTCAGTGGCCTGGTATATTGGATGACCAGAATTACCTTTGCCTCAGTCCAAAAAACAGGTTGTGGTCCCCTTCACACACACACACACACACACACACACACACACACACACACCCTCCTCCAGGACCAAATCCTGGACCTTTCTCTCTCTTTAAAAGGGCAAGAAAAAAAAAGGTTTGCAATCAGTATTCAGACATTCTTATAACTAATAGGATTAGGGGCGTTACAAAGGGATTTGAACAAGATAATTAGTTTACTGCTTAGTCCACAGTGGAGCAGGCGAAATCCTTCTGAGAAAAGGCAGACAAAACAGGTCAGAAACTGTGTGGGAAATGAGGTAAGGTCTCTCCACGCAGCCCCCGGCCCACCGGAATATTATGAAAGGACCGCAGAGCCTTCATTCATTGCTGCAGACGTGTTTGCCCTTTTCTTTTTCTTTTTTTCTTTTTCCCCAACTTGGCCACCAGAAGTGTGAAGAAAAGTGACTGACTTAATTGGAGGGTTTATGGCTGTTGTTCCTGGACTCAGCACATTCCGTTCCACGTGCATAAACGCTGCCTTCAGACTGTTTCTCACAACGCGAGAGAAAACCTGAAGAGCTCTTAACGGGCCTTTTGCAAGCTGGAAAAAATGACATGGTCAGGGGAACGCTTTAAAAAATCTGACTTTCTTCAACGGATTTGCTAATTTAGTTGCAAAAGAAAAATCCTGCAAACAGAAATGGGAGGGGCGTGTCCCATCCTTAATTAAAGTGTTGACTGAAGTACCTGTGCTCTAATTTGGAAAGTTTTCACTGTGGCAGAATGTGCTCGAGAAGAGCCCCGGTGGGATTTTCAAATTGATAAAAAGTAAATTTTATTTCTTTCTCTATTTTAAAAAATAGGTTGTTGTTGATTTCAGAGAGGAAGGGATAGAAGCATCAGTGATAAGAAAGAATCCCAGCCAGCAACCCGGGCAAGTGCTCTGACCTGGAATCAAACCCTTGACCTCCTAGTTCATAGGCCGATGCACAATCACTAAGCCAAACCGGCAGTAAAGGTTTTTGTGTTTTTTAATTATATATTTTAATTGATTTTACAGAGAGGAAGGCAGAGAGATAGAGAGTTAGAAACATCAATGAGAGAGAAACATAGGTCAGCTGCCTCTTGCACACCCACCACTGGGGATGTGCCCGCAACCAAGGTACATGCCCTTGACTGGAATCAAACCTGGGACCCTTCAGTCCACAGTCAGATGCTCTATCCACCAAACTGGTCAGGGCAGTAAAGTTTTTTTTATAGCCACGTTACATTCTCCCATCTCCTCCCTATCTTTATACAAAAATGGTGTTATCAGCTGAACTATTGCCTGTCAATCAAAGATATGTCCAGAAGAATAGTAAAAACACCGTGGACTTCAGTTAGCTTCTGGATCTCGTAGCAACCGCTAACTGAATAAAAGCCAGCAGCAGTCCTGAGATTGGCCTGGGCACAGCTCTAACTTAAGACTGGGAGGGGGCACACACACTTCTGCCTGGTGAACTGTCCACTGGCCTCACAGAGGCGGGCTTTCTTCATCGAGTTTTCGGTGGAAGAAGGCTGGCTGGCAAAAGGACCTGCTGGGCTAAGAAAGCATTTCAATTGCATCGTGACATGTTGTTCAAATATGACATCAGTAAAGCGGCCCGCATGTGTGCTTTCATATTCCCAGAGTTTGGTTTGTGTTTCTTCCTCTCTCCCACTTGGACAGAACACATACATTGTGTATTATTGTCATGTCACAATGAAATGTCTTGTTCATTTTCCTCTGCGAATAGATGAAGCTGTTCTGTGCCACTGTGTCCTCAGGCCTGGGTGTAGTTTTAGGATGCAATTAGAAATTAACCTTTTATGGCTGGGCACGTTCCTCTTTGAGAAAAGAAGTCCAACTGGCCAGTGGCTTTTAAACCAGCTTTTCCCTGACGGCTGAAGGAATGTCTTTATAATTTATCTATAATCTATCTATTTAAAACCCTAATATGCAAATCAACCGACCAGTGGAAGGACTGGTGGAATACTGGTCACTATGACATGCAGTGCATTGACCACCAGGGGCAGATGCTCACCGCAGGAGCTTCCCCTAGCTTGCAGGCTCCAACAGGCGGCAGGGGGTGGGGCCGGTGAGCAGGCGGGCCAAGGTGGGTGTAAGTGGGGCCCCAATCATCCCACCAGTGGACCCACAGATTGGCCCTGATAGCCAGCCAGGACTAGGGACCCTGCCTGTGCATATATTTCTGCACCAGGCCTCTAGTTTAGCTATAATTTATCACCCTTAGGAACAAGCTCTTAACTGGTCTCTCTGCTTCCACTTTACACCCTTTCCTGTGATTCTCCAAATAGCAGCCTGAGTGATCCTGTTAACATGTGATCCACACCAACCCCTCTGCAGGGTCCCCCCCTGCAGTGGCCCCCAACTGCCTAGTGGCTTTATCGCAGTCTGCTAGTCCCTACCTTATCTCAACTCCCACAGTCTCTCTGAGACTTCACCTCCTCCAGCTCTCATCTTGCTCACCATTCTCAGAAACACTTGTCTCCTGGCTCTAACCATACTATGTCAGGAATATTTCTACCCCAGGGCCTTTGTACATGCTCTTACCTCTGCCTACAATGTTCTTCTCTCAGTTAGCCATGTGGCTTGCTACCACCTTCTGCCTACGGTTTATAATTTTTTCCAGATTTTATGAATGCAGACAAAACTGTATAACATTTTATTTCTTCAACTTCTTATGCTGTATTCCCCTTCCCTGCTCTACACTTTTCCATAGAATTTCTATCATTGGAGATACCTGTCTGCTAATATCTGCTTCTCGCACTAGAATGTTAGCTCTGCAAGGATTAAGCCTCATGTATAGCTGTTTCCAGGAACATGCAGCAGAGCTCTGCACACAAAAGGTGGTTCATACATGTTTGCTGGGCGGGTGATTATTTTCTTTGTCATTTTCAAGGCTGCATTTACTGAGTACTAACCATGTGTCAGTCACAGTGCTGAAGTACTATCTCCATTTTAGCCATAAAACTCATGGAGGTTCACCTTGGCTGGTATGCTCAATGGTTAGAGCATCTTCTTGCACACGGAAGGGTTGAGGGTTTAATTCCAGGTCAAAGACACATACGTTCGTAGCAGGTTTGATCCCTGGCCCCTGTATGAGTGTATGTATCTCTCTCTTACCTCCCTTCCACTCTCTCAAAAAAGCAATGGGAAAAAATATCCTTGAGTGAGGATTAATTAAAAGAAAAAAAAAAAAAGACTTAAAGACTTACAGAGGTTAAATGATTTGTTCTAAGCCACAGTATTAGTATTTTAGAACTGCTGTAATGAATCTGAGAAACTGTGGGGCTTAACAACAATGCACTGCCCCACATTCTAGAGATCGAGGTGCCACAGGTTGGCTCCTTCTGAGGGCTGTGAGGGAGAATGGCTACTATGTGTCGCCCTAGCTTCTGGCTGGGAAGCCTAGGAGCCCCTTGGCTTAAGGAAGAATCAGCCCCATCTCTGTTCATCCTCAGGTTGCGTTCTCCATGCGTATCTCTCTCAGTATCTGGGTTTCCCCCTTTTTATAGGGACACCCGTCATTTTGGATTAGGGCCCACCCTAATAACCTCATTTTTGTAGCTTGTAGAGACTCCATCTCCAAGTAAGTGCACACTCTGCAGTATAGGGGTCAGGGCTTCAGCACATGAATTTGTGGGGGTCAGAGTTCAATCCATACAAGCCATACATTTCATCAGTAGAAGGGCTTTGATTCAAACTGGATGCCAGAGCTCACAGTACACTAACGTCCAAATCCATGCAGGCTTAGTAATGTCTATTAAATGCCTGCTTTGTGCTGTGGACTCTGCAGGAACTTAGAGAAACAGCGCTCAGCCTCTGTTCTTATTTTGTTGTTAGTTTAATATATTTTTATTGATTTCAGAGAGGAAAGGAGAGGGAGAGAGAGATAGGAACATCAATGATGAGAGAAAATCATTGATTGGCTGCCTCCTGCACACCCCTATTGGGGATCGACCCTGCAACCTGGGCATGTGCCCTTGACCAGAATGGAACCTGGAACCCTTCAGTCCACAGGCTGACGCTCTGTCCACTGAGTCAAACCGGCTAGGGTCAGCCAGCCTCTGTTCTTGAGGAACTCACTACATAACAGGAGAGGAAGACATCAAGCTAAAACCTACGGCTTACAGCACCCAGCCAGCAGCTCACTTTCCATTCTGGATCACACAGAGCTTTCCCTCTATCGGGATTATTTTGCCAAAGCCTTCTAATGAAATAGTCTCACCATTTAATTTAATTTTCAGCGGGCTTGCCAAAAGTACAATTAATTGGTAAAAGTTCCAATTAGGAAACTTTGCTTTGGGAAGCAGTCTGTCATCTCTTTCTATACCATTACATTGAACCCTCTGCTCGTCAGCCTGGCAGAACATCTTGATATACTTGAAGAGACACAGTACGGGTCATAAAACTGTATATATTGTCAGTGCTACATGGCAGGGTTTCCGAATACAAATGATAGCCTGGCTGGGTCCTGCCGACGCATCAGGAGGCTGCATCTTCCTGGAGCTGGAACTGCATCTGGGCTTGGCAAGGATGTGTGACCACCAGGCAGAGTGGGAGCTGTGTGTCCATCTCCCAAAGAAGATATATTGTCTTATGTGCTGTTGGGATCGAATGTGCTTAGGTTGCAGACTTTAAATCAATTTCAGAAGCCATTCTACAGATGTTGACTGCTACAGGTCCGCAAATGGTAGAGGCTGTTGGGAACTTCAGCTACTGCCTACAGCCTAAGGAAGCGCTGAGACATGGGGCAATAGAGAACAGCACAAAGCATAAAACAGGGACTGCGTGCACTGGGCTGAAACGGTGTCATATGTGACATCTCCCAGGGATGTCCTCTAAGCCTTGGCACCTCGGAAACGGAAGTGGCCACTGTCTCAGGTTGAGGCCGAATGTGTGTGATTTTAAGTTCTAGAAGATTCTTTGGCGGCCTTTATTACTCCCAGTGGATTGGATTTCTTTGTAAACTGTGATGCATGTGATTATTGAGATATCTTTTTTTAACGCCAGCTAAAATGCATTCAGTTATACTCCAATTTTGGGGAGTGGGGAGAGCTTTATTTTAGCCGAGGCACCAGTAAAGGAGTTGGAATGGCCAAAGCAGGCCTTCATGAAGCATTTTAGCTTCTCTGCACATTCCAATGTAGACCCAGGAATCATGAAATTCTTGAATTTCCCTGCAGTTAAAGCTGCACCCCACCCCTGACTCCCATATCTAGCTTTGCGTTAACAAGACTTGACTCAGGGCCACCTCAAGGTTAGTTGAAAGTGGCTGAAGCTTCCATATGAGAAAAAAAAAATTTCTCCATAAACAGCAAACTTTTAACTAATAGATAATGTGATTTATGTTGGCCTTGAAATTTGTCTTCGGGCAGGAACTGGGGAGACACAGCCATTGTCAGTGTGGCCCAGGGAGCAGTGTGTCCTGGTCCAGTGTAGACCCTCTTCTTTTATGACCTGGGTTTTACTTCCTTCACTGATGCTTTTGTTTGCTGATATGTTTTGTGACCATTTTCTTACATCAATTATTTATACCTCTTGCAAAGAATGTTCAATCTTTTGTTTAAAATTGCCACAAAGATGGCATGTGAATACTACCAACAGCATGTCTAGGTAGCTTGCTTTCAATATGTATTTGCTACAAAATAATAGCACTACTGGTAACTGGTGATCAAGTACCCTCATCCAATTTCTCTCCTCTCCTCTCTTCTCCTTTACTTTCTCCTCTCCTCTCCTCTCCTCTCCTCTCCTCTTCTCTTCTCTCTCTCTCTCTCTCTTTCTCTCTCTCTCTCTCTCTCTCTCTCTCTCTCTCTCTCTCTCTCTCTCTCCCTCCCTCCCTCCCTCACATATGTACACACTACACATACATGTGCATCATCAGCACCCTTTCCATCTCTCTGAATGAGGATGTTATAGCCCTAAGGTTTGCTTAGAGAAGAGTAATTTCCAAGCTAAAGAAAAGCCTTTTAAAATGTCCTCTCTGCTCACTGGCTCTGATAAGTCCCTTGTAGATTATCAAACATCCCATGTGGAGTACTACAGCCAGAACATTAATTTTTAACCATTTATTTTCCACTCTACAAGAACCATCAAGTACTTTATTGCAAAAAAAAAAAATGGCCTTGTAGTTATCATGTCCTGGGTATAATATAGCCTAGTTAATCAGAAAACCAAATTCATATGTATTAAAAATTATTTCACTAAGACAAGCACATAATAACATTACAACCAAGCAGATGATTCAATCAATGTACCTAGTATGTATAAATTGCTATTCAGGAATAGATGAAGAAAAATACAAATGTTAAGATGGTGGGTAGGGGAGGAAAATGTTTGAGGGAAACTTGAATTGGTTTCTGTGGGGACTTTTTTTTTTTTGTAAATATATTTTTTATTTATTTCAGACAGAAAGGGAAAGGGAGAGAGAGATAGAAACATCAATAATGAAAGAGAATCATTAATCGACTGCCTCCTACATGCTCCCCACTGGGATTAATCCCACAACCCTGGCATGTGCCCTGACCTGGAATCAAACCATGACCTTCTGGTTCATAGTCCGGCACTCAATCACTGTGCCACACTGGCTGGGCTTTGTGGGGTCTTAATGAGCTCATAGATGCTTGTTGGTAGAGAAAGATAATGTGCTTGGGTGTAAGGGTTGGGGGGGGGGGGAGATGGGGTAGAGGCAGCTAGCAGGCTAGTATGTTCAAAGGTTTTTGGCCAAATGGGTTGTGTTGGAGAATGGGGATGGGTTTTATGAAGGGTAAAGGATATGGAAGAGGCCAAGATGTGACTGGGATAGGAGAGAGTCATGGCTGGCCGACTTTGAAATCCTTACAGCAAGGAGTGAAATAACTATGTTTGTATTTTTAAAAGTTCCTTGGTTAGAAAAATGGACGGTGAGTTAGGGCATAGACCGGAGGCAGAGAGATTCCATGTTCCATGTGAGGTCTGGAGAGTGAAGGAGGAAGGGTAGGAGCCTTTGCTGTGTCACCAGCTAATCCAAGGAATTGTTCCTTCAATTGAAATGATGGCTAAAGGTTCATGTCTCCTTATCCTTTTTCTTGGGTGTGGTTAGATGAGTTATGAATTGAGGCTTCTTTCAGATATGAGAGAAGGCTGAGGAAAATAAATGAAACTTGAAATGTTGCTAATAAGATACTGAAATGAAAAAAAAGGCTACTTCTTCTTGCTTCAATAGTTTATAAGTGACTAGAATAAGTCACAAGAATACAGATCTTGGAGTTGAATAGAATTTTGTTTCTCATAGGTCATATCATGCCTGGGAAATCTCCAAGTCCTTTATAGCAATATATCAGGGAATGCAGTGACATTTTCAGCCTATATTGTTCACATTATTTGTGCATGCACACGCATAGCTTTGGTGATTAGAAGTCTTTTATTACAAGATGAAGTATTGAGAAAGGCACAAAGGATTCACTTTGGTCTTTTAAAAAGGGCTACTGAAATTTTGACTTAATATCTTCTTGTGTGTAGACCCAAATTGATAGGACTTAATTTTTTTTTTTCCTCCACATGAGAGATAGCTGCCTTCTTGGAAAAGGCCTAAAATATGTCCCAAGAACAAAACCTTGAAGATTGTAAGGGTTTGAAAGATTGGTGCTTTAGGGGACAAGGCATGGAAATGATACATTTTCTCATAAAGTTTAAATGCATTTTGACCCAAACTGATAACTTTTTGCTCAAGGCACTTGAGGGCATCATTCATTCATCACAAGTTTATTGAAACATGGCTAACTCCTCATCTGGTATGGGAGAGAACAGGAGTAAAGCAAAAAAGGAAACTAAAAATTTAATTTGGAACTAGACTACAAATGGCTTTATAACCACGATTAGTAAACATTTATTGAGCACTTACTATGTACTAGTACTAGTCTACAAGTCTCTATCCTAGAGGTCATCATGGAATATTTGAGGGTAACTGAAGCCTCAAAAGTAGATGAGATGATTGAATAACCCTGCAGAGCATCACTATTAATAGTTTCCCTTGCCGGGACCGGTTTGGCTCAATGGATAGAGCGTCAGCTTGGGGACTGAAAGGTCCCGGGTTCGATTCCGGTCAAGGGCATGTACCTTGGTTGCGGGCATATCCCCAGTAGGGGGTGTGCAAGAGGCAGCTGATCGATGATTCTCTCTCATCAATGTTTCTAACTCTCTATTTCTCTCCCTTCCTCTCTGTACAAAATCAATAAAATAAAATAAATAAATAAATAAATAAATAAATAAATAAATAAATAAAAATAAAAAATAAATGCCACTGGGATGCATAATTTAAAAAAAAAAATAGTTTCCCTGGAGAAGAGGAACAAAATGTGAGATGGAGATGGAGCACCCAGTGTGGTAAGAAGAGAATTGGGAGACAAAAACAGACATTCAAGGAAGATGAAGGGGTCCAGAGTATCAGATGCTAGGCTTGGTTGGGTAGTGACAACACCACTGGATTACCAAAGACAAAGGGAATGCTGCTTCAGCATGTGCCGGAAGAGGTCTGTGTTAACATGGGTCAAAGGGCTTCATCCTGGGAGATGGGGCAACACCATACAGAATTAGTGGGAGTACAGATGCATTCATCAATTTGGTAGAAGGAAAATTGAAGAGAAATTCCATTTCTCTCAGTGGATTAGAAGACAGACTTATTTCCCCAGATTCAGGAGGCTAAGGGTAAGGTGGGAAATTTGAAGAGAATGATCATGGAAACCACTGGCACCAATTAACATTGTGGCAAATGGAAAAGAACAAGAATGGCTCCAAGAAGGAGGACTGCAGGGTCCCCCTGAAAATGAAAACCATAAATGTGTAATAATGTCATTCTCTTATTTTATTTTTATTCTGCTGTTTTCTCTAAAAGTTGTCTTCCAGGGGGAAATGTACTTAATTGGCATGTAATTATCTTGCAGGTTTTATGGCAGTTGTGATAGCTTTCCTCGTAAGTGGCTTTCCTTGTCTTCAGGCTCTGGAGTCAGGCACACCTCTGTCAGATTTGGGTTTCATCATTCTAAATGGAGTACCTTTTTATTATATCACAATATTTTTAAAATTTTTTTAAAGAATTAGCAATGATGTCACAGTGCAGAGCCCAGGACAGTATGTGATAAGTTCTTGGTATCACCATTGCTGTTTTCATCACTATCCTAATATATAAAAACTCTGTGTCTGTCACAACCGGAGGCTCAACCCACCAGAAGTCAGTCCTTCAGTCAGCGGTGGGGAGTACTGACTGCTGAGGGGGCTGTGAATCAGGTCTGGAGACAAGTCTGAAAAGAGAAGCAGGGTCTGATCTGTAGCCTCTGTGGCAGCTGTTGATCAGCACTTGCCTCTCTCTTTCTCTCCAGTAGACTGGCCTCCATTTCTCTCCAGGCCTCCACTGGGGCTGCTAATCAGCCCCACCTTTCTGATCAAGCTCCATTGATAGGCCCAGAGATGCTGACTGGCATAGAAACTAACTAATCAGAACTAAATTGGCCAGCAGAGGAGGGCAGTTAGTGAGATCAGGCCTGAAGGGGAGGGCAATTGGGGGTGAGATCAGGTAGGCAAGGGAGGGCAGTTGGGGGCCACCAGGCTGGCAAGGGAGTCAGTTGGGGGGACCAGGCTTGCAGGGGAGGACAGTTGGGGGTGATCGGGCTGGCAGGGGAGCAGTTAGGTATTAATCAGGCTGGCAGGGGAGTAGTTAGGAGGTGACAGGGTTGGCAGGCAGAAGCAGGGGCAATCAAGCAGGCAGATAGGCCAGCAGTTAGGAGCCAGCAGTCCTGGATTGTGAGAGGGATGTTCAACTGCTGGGTTAGGGGGTGATCAGGATGTTAGGCAGAAGTGGTTAGGGGAAATCAGACAGGCAGGCAGGCAGGCGAGCAGTTAGGAGCCAGCAGTCCCAGATTGTGAGAGAGATGTCCAATTGTCGATTTAGGCCCAATCCCACAGGAATTGTAAATTCTTGCATGAATTTTGTGTACCAGGTCTCTAGTCTTTTAATAACATAGTACTTGTCTTTTAATTTCATTTCTAAAAAAAATTCTTTAAAATCTCCAAACTTGCCAATTTCTCAGTTTCATATCTTACCTTTTACTGCACTCAAACGCCTTTAATGAGCCCATCCACCTCCTGCAGGAAGCTCTCTGTGATGCTTTAGGGATGCTCTGCTCTGCTTCCCAGGCCTAGGTTTCTGTTATATACTTGAAGGTTTAATTGCATTCTGTCTGGATATCTGAACCCATACTTTCCTTATGGCATCAACCCCATTTACTGGACATAAAATAAGTGTTTTTTCTGTATCCAGAGCCTCAGAGGGAGCTGAAGACAGCGATTCAGTGGAGCACTGGCAACACTGATTGGCTCAGCTCCTGCATCCTCCCTCACCCCTCTCCTGGCCATTAATGCAGAGAGCTCTGTACCCAGCCCTGTGTTTAAAATATCTGCTATTAAAATGACAAATTGGTTTCTGTTTCAGTAACTCAGGGTGCTTAAAGGCTATTTTCCCCCCCAGAATTGTGTTTTTATATTAACGTGTTAACAGAAGATATTCCTTGACCTGAACATCATATTTGAAGAATTCACTATGTTTTTGTACTACTAATGTGGAGCTATTTTTAAAAGATCTTTTAATGAATTCTCCAAAGTTAAATGAATTTTTCTCAAGTAAGAACTGTAGGAATGCCCATTATAGAACATGTTACAAAGGATTTTTGTAAAAGGAGAAGACTGAAAGGGATTTGTGTCATCTCCTCTTTTAGACATTGTCGTTTCTTCTGGGAGGTATCATTCCATCCTGGATGTAACTTGGCAGTTTTTATTGTATTCTCTGAGTAGCAACATACTTAACTGCAGGAGAATATTATTATTATTGTTGGGGTCATGTATTTGATCTTGTGGGTGTGCCCATGTATATTGTTCCAGGAACAGGTCCACGGATTTTGTAAGTTTCCAAAGGTTCTCCATTCCCCTTTCTCTCATAAAATGTAAGAGTCACTGCTGTAGTGGAAAGGACTTTTCAGTCCCTTAAAATTGGGCTCCAACACAAATTGTACCACTGGCTAGTTTGGCAGCCTTGAGGAGATGAAGTGACTTTCCACCCTTGGCTGCCTTTTGAGTTCCCGGAGGATGTCAAATGGGCTTAATGAGACAGAGTACACAAAACCCTGGCCCGTAGTGGGTGCTTCGTAATGCCATGGAGACTTCTTCCTTCTTGTCTAAAAGCCATCACTCCAACCTTAGCATCCCTCTTATTTCATTCACCATCAGAGGGAGAAGCCAGCTGCTCAAGGCTCTGGGCACAACTCTCTGAGAGCTTAAAGCACTTAAGCAAACCTTGCCTGCTCAACTACTGCTAAATCCTTTGACCCTTCTGCATAGCCCGTTGTCAGATGGGAATTTTCTCAGCGGTTTGCCCACTTAAAGCAGTATGTGTCTGGAGGCAAGCAGATGAGGGGAAAGCCTGTATTGTTAAGAATAGAGCAGTGCCATGAGCTTGGTTTCTTGTTTTTCTCTGGTGGCCCAGGTTGTCTCGGCTCTACTGAAAGGAAGGGATCAACTCAACGTAATGTTTCATGTTCCCATCAGCCCCGGGCACCACGTTCACTTACTGATGCAGAGTGAGAGTTGAGGAAGTGCTACTTTTTAAGGGCTGGGTAATAAAGAAGAAATAGAAGTGCAGCAGTAACTGGGGAAGTTTGGAGAAAGTGTTTAAAATTGTATCCAGGATTTCCAGCCAGTCTGGAGCCAAGAAAGGCCAAAAATCAGTAATGCAAGGCTAACTGTCCAAATGTCTTTTCT
Source organism: Pipistrellus hanaki (assembly GCF_964339955.1). Taxonomy (NCBI): domain Eukaryota; kingdom Metazoa; phylum Chordata; class Mammalia; order Chiroptera; family Vespertilionidae; genus Pipistrellus; species Pipistrellus hanaki. The sequence goes on along the minus strand of NC_140503.1, from coordinate 200,953,894 downwards.
CTTAATATCGGAAATGCATCAGGCAGCTTCTAAGCAAGCACTTTACAATTTTAAAATTGCAAATTAAGAATAGATAAAAAGGAATATCCATTATTTCCAATGAAAAACTGTATCAAGAAGACCCTTCTGCATGTGTATTTAAATAGTTCACTAAATTTTACACACAAATCATTACAACCCTGAATTCAACTTTTCACATCATTAACTATATGTACAGAGAATGAATAGGTAAAACCATCAAAATAAATGACGCTCAGAAATTCTAATATACACCCAACTCCTCTTTATTGTATCAAATGAGAGCATTGATGAACATCTTATACATTTTAGTTTTGGGTATCATATATTTATTTTAATTTATATATATATATATATATATATATATATATATATATATATATATATATATAAATTGATTTAAGATTTCAGAGAGGAATTGTGGGGGTAGAGAGATTGAAACATCGATGATGAGAGAGAATCATTGGTCGGCTGCCTCCTTCATGCCCCACCCTGGGGATTAAGACTGCAACCCCGGCATGTGCTCTGACCCGGCATAGAACCGTGACCTCCTGGTTCATAGGTCGATGCTCAACAGCTAAACCACACTGGCTGGGCTGGGGTGTGATTTATTATTAGTGTTTCCCCCAGAACAAAGGCAGGAAGAAGGTAAGAGGTAGAAGCCAGGATTTCCAGATATATAGGAATTGTGATCAGGACAGAGACTGATGAGAAGGTGGCTGGCTGAGGAGAAGGATATTCTTTGGAATATCCTTTAAAGAAACATCGACCCTCCTTCACTGTTAGCCACACATTATATGATTCTGACTTCCTAGGACCATTCATTAAAAGTAAAAAAAAAAATCCTAGGTTTTTTGGCAACAATTTCTAAGCCCTACAGTTTTCCTTGTCAGCTGGGAAGGCAGCATAGTCTCTGAGGAGCCAGGGCTGAGAGTGAGGGACCTGTGCATCCGAAGAAGGGAGAAGGGGTCAGGCCCATGTAGCCTCTCACCAAGGAAAGATCCAGAGGTTCTCCCTGGCCCTGTGGTACATCAGGAGTCACTTTGAACTGTAGTAGTAGCATCAACCTTGGGAGTATTAGACTATTAAAGAATTTAAAAATGACCAATAGTTAGAAACTTGAAACATTATAAGGAAAACACAAAAGGATGAAAGCTTGAGTATTTACATTCAAAAATACGGTTGCAACTTCTTAATTTATGACTTGTTAAACAAATTAAAATCTACTGCAATGGTTATTTACTTCATAAATGACAGCTCAATGCTTTTGCCTGTATTCCTGAAAACATAATTTGAAATGTCTAACCTGCTAAGGGTATAGTCAGTAACAGAACCAGTAGACTTTCTCTGTTTGTTTTTATATTGTCATCAACTTCAGTTTCCTGAATAGAGAAAGGTACCTTTGATAAAGTCTGAGCTTAATCAAAATAGAGTTGGGTAACAAACTCTTCATGGTATGTTCAGGATACTTCTTTTTTAAAAATATATATATTTTATGGATTTTTTACAGAGAGGAAGGGAGAGGGATAGAGAGTTAGAAACATCGATGAGAGAGAAACATCAATCAGTCACCTCCTGTACACCCACCTCTGGGGATGTGCCAGCAACCAAGGTACATGCTCTTGACTGGAATCAAACCTGGGACCTTTCAGTGTGCAGGCTGACACTCTATCCACTGAGCCAAACCGGTTTTGGTGCAGAATACATCTTTTATTTCTAACAGAGCATTAGAGAAGTGTGCCTACTTCTGTCTCTCCATACATACAATTAAAATAACATTGCTCCCCCTCTCTAGTGAGGCTACAAGAATGACTATGAGATCCCATTAAACTGAGTCAGGATACCCTATGGCGTTCAGCTACGTGTCCTTCAATGTGACATTATAGAACACCCCAAATCAATTGTATATTACAATTCTGTACTTCAAGCACGTTTTAGATTTTTATGGTTCTATTCCATTTCCTTCTACCTGAGTTTCTCATGGTCCATCGCTCTAATATCAGAAAGAGGAAACAATATCCATTGGAGCTGCAGGAACCTTGAAGTGTTACATCATCCCATCTCCTTACCTACTGCCAGAGAACATGTAAACCACTCCAGGCAAGGAGGCCACATCCTATTTCCAAAGATGTGATCTACAGGGAAACTTCTACCCACATTTCTGATCAAGAAAAACTTTCACCAACCCACATTTTTTTTTAACCTCACTCATTCACTCTAAACACAGACACAGTTTCTTTTGCAGATGGACCGTTTCTTCCCTTCTAATGCCAGTTAAAAAATACTACAAGTAAGAAAAGGTTATATTCAGTTTTGTTAAGGTGTAAATATTTCCCAAGATCTTGTTAAAAAAAAACAAAACAAAAACAAAACAAAACACACCATTCATACTTTGATGGTTAATTTTCTATTAACACACACATACATGGCATGCGTGTTGGAATTATTTTATCAATGAATATTTCTCACAAAGCTATACTGCCACTAAGAGCTGTACTTTAATGCGAGCTTTGCCTGACTGCTGGGGTTAATTTTCTATGTGTATTAACTAAATATAGTTTGTGCATATATCATTTTAGGCAGTGCTTTGAGGCAAATTGATTTAAGTGCTTTTTTGGAACAGTTGTTGGGCAGAATTGATTTGGGGCCAATAGATGGACTTACACAGCAAAACGGTGCCTGGGTTTATTCTGGCATCTAAATAGAGTTAAAGCAAATGGAAGAATCCGTAGAGCTGGAGTGCCATTCTCCATCAGCTTGAGCTGCAATGCTGTGATGTACGATATGAAAAGAGCTTTGGTAACGCACGGTGGGTCAAAGTGCCTATTGACAGCTGGCAGAAACACAAAGTATTTGAGTTGCATTGGAGATTTTAAAGGAAATTCCATTTTATTGAAATTGCATAAGCTGACATGGTCAAAGGAGAATTGATGGGGTGTCCTAATGGCAAAATCTGCGTCACAAGCTAAAGGAAACATTACCAAGTGGCAAGATGTGAATGGTGTGTGCAGTATGCATATGAGATGCATCAGTTTCTTCTCTCATGCAAACTCGGAGCATCTTTCCAAACCAGGGACAGATCCAGCCTGTAGCAGTATAGTCTTAGCTTCCCGAGAGCAGGGACTTTGTTCTGTTCATTTCTTTAGCCCCAGTACCTGTTCAATGCTCCAGTAAGTTCCTTTCAATTCTAAGACTCTGTTTCCTCACTGCTGTGTTAGAGATAATAGTATCTGCTTCTTAGTGTTAGGAACATGAACTTTGTGATATGTGCAAAGCAATAGAACAATGTCTCAGAGAAGAAACAAATCCCTTTAAACTAAGTATATGGAATTGCACTATGAACCCTTCGGCTCTGATTCTTTCTTCTTTTGCACAAGTTGCCAACATCTTGCTTTTATATTGCTTGGTACCTCCCATCATTTCTTTCTCTCAGTCTCTTCCCGTCTTCTTCTGCCTACCCTATCCCCTGTCACCTCTTCTCCCTCTCTCCCCTCTTCTTTTCTCCCTCTTCCTTTCTTACTTGAACACAGCTCTTAATTAGTTCTTTTATTTTTGTCTAATCTTGTTTAATTCTCTCTGCACTGTAGCAGTTTCCTCTCTGCCCCTTCACCATGGTACGATGAGACAAAAGGCATTGGACTGAGAATCTCCCGATCTGAGCTTGGATTGAGGCCTTTCTGCTGGCAGGGCAGGTGGGCAGGGATGATGGAGACCCCATGCTCAACCCCACTCTCTCCCTCATGGAGACTGGCCCCGGGGTAGCTCACCATGTTTAGAACCAACAGTTGCTTTCCCCATCTTATATCTGGGGCTAGCTGTGTTTTAGATATACTCAGAAGACAGGATATCATGAAAATGTTACTTCTGTTCCCACAAAATGTCTGCTAGCTGCATAATCAAGGGTGGTTTATGCACTAAGTGGAGACATTAGCTTAAGATCGCCTTTCAAAAATTATAAAATGGCTTTTTACATTCAGAACATTATGACATAACCGGATATGGGTTATGAACCTCTTATCCTGCTTTGTAATTCAGGAATGGTACATGATGAATTTAAACTTTCTGAATTTAAAATGTATCTTAAAATAGCTCTGTGCTTACTGGGATTCTTTTAAGTATTTATTGATAATGACAGCAATATAGTTCATAACTGTAGAAAAGGCTATTCTGTTTTACCCTGAATTGTATTTTGTTAGGTACAATTAGCTAAATTTTTACCTACGATACAGTCATATTTCAAAGTCCTGTTTGTTGGTATGCAATTCTACATTAAATGAAAATATGTAACATTTACTGAACATTATTAATATGTGGGAGGTCCTCTGCTAAATATTTCAACTAATCTTTCCAACAGTTCTATATAATATTCTAAATATTAGTGTGAAAAGTTGGAAAACTAAGCCTTCGATAAATTATGCAATCTAACTCAAGGTCATAGAGTTCATAAATGGCATTTCCAGGATAAAACTCAGATGATCAATGCAGAGACCAAGCACACAAGAAAGAACGGGAGGAAACACGCACAATTGCATGTGACTCATGGCAAGTCTAGCTTTCATCCGGTGCTTTCTCTAGGCTGAGATCCACCAAGCATTGCACAAGCTTCCTCTCAACTCTTTAAAGCCATAACCAAGCATCTTTTATTATTCCCATTTTATAGACATGAAGGGGAAGAAGGTTTAGAGAGATGGAAGGGCTTGCCCAAAAGCAATAAGAGTTCCCTGGGGTAGCTCACCATGTTGAGAACCAACAGTGACTTTCCCCATTTTATATCTGGGGCTAGCTGTGTTTTAGATATACTCAGAAGTCAGGACATCATGAAAATGTGACTTCTGTTCCCACAAAATGTCTGCTAGCTGCAAAATCAAGGGTGGTTTATGCACTAAGTGGAGACATTAGCTTAAGATCGCCTTTCAAAAATTATAAAATGGCTTTTTACATTCAGAACATTATGTAAAAACATTTTATAAGAGGCAGAGCCCCTATGTGGGTCCAAACCCTCCTATTTGAGTGGCATGGCTCTTAAGCACACATTGTACTCTTCTCTGTTCACAGGAAGACATATGATTGTTCTCACCTGGTGTGTGTCACATTTAATCAACCCTGAAATGCTCTACTTTTCACCCTTCTTATCCATGCTTCCTTTCTCCTCTCTTTAGAAATAGCTACCCTGTAGGGAATGCTGAGGAAGGAGAGCAAGCATTGATGTTTGCCCCTGCCCCTGCTAACCTCCCCTGCCCCTGCCAACTTCTCCCCAGTCTTGCATGAGTTCCTTGTGGCGTGATCCTTGGGACACTCGAATGGTACCAAATAATTCAATGCACAAGACTGCACCACATGCAAACTAGTCTTCCTCTTAAATGAATGCAAACACATCTCTCTCATGTGAAACTTTTTTTAAATCCACACACAGCTCTTTGGCTCTTAAATTCATGAAAATAATCATTTCCCATGAAATGCATTCTTTAATGCTATGTTATAGCAAAAAGAGTTTCAGTATGTAAACTATACTTTTTGACAAATTAGGGGTTTAAGCTGTGATGACTCCGGGTTGGCATCATTATTTCCAACCCACATTTATATTTATTTGCTTTTCTAAGTTGAAATCTGGGCAAATACTCATTTATCATTACTCAGTAGTTTCCAAAGGAAGTACAGATTTATGATATTCCTGGTCAGACTCTAAGAGAGGTTAAACTGGGGAGGAAAATAAAATTACCAGTAATTAAATTTACAGGCAGGTTTGCCATCTAAAGCAGATTTATTGCCTCGTAGTGAAAGATAGTTGAGACACTTTCAGATAAAGTGAATCCATTTTTACATGATATAGGTATTATATATTGCTGTTTCAATTTATATAATTAAAATGATATCATTGCACTCTGAGGTTAATGGGATACTCAACTGGAAACCATACGTCCTGAGCAATAAAATAACAGCACTGCAGTGTCGGCTCTTTGGTTAAAAGCTGATGCAGTATTTCAGCACCTTTAGATTACATTCCATCTTTTAAGAATCTTTAGAACAAGTAAGAGACAAAGACCCTCACGATTAATACAAGCATACTCTTGAATTCTTGAACGTTGTCTTTTTTTTTTTAAGAAAGAAAAGGATTAGTAAGTATCTATATACAGTGCTTAGGATAAACATAGTTGACAATTATTTTTATCCTACCTCTTTTTTTATATTTCACAAAATGCTTCATTTTAGAGTTACACGTTTGTTTTAAATTGAAAATAATTGAGCTCTTTTAAATATAAAATTACAAACTTTCTTTGATCATAATATTTCACAATTTTCCCATCTAAATTATAGGTAGGTAATGTCTTCTTTCTTTCTCTCTTTCTCTCTCTCTCTCTCTCTCTCTCTCTCTCTCTCTCTCTATATATATATATATATATATATATATATATATATATATATACACATATATCCATGTTAGCATATGGTAAGCTTCTCTTCTCTCTCTCCCTCTCCTTCTTTCTGTCACACCTGTACATATATTTTGAAAGTATATTTATTATTTAATATTTATTTAGCTCTATATTAGTACAGAATACATATGTGGAGAAAAAGCAGTGAGAGAAAAGCACGTATTCCCACCTTGTAAAACAATTGTATCTCAAGTTCAAAACAAATCAAGAGCTGTTTCTATCATCTGTACAAATTCTGTAAGCGTGAGCAAAAGAATATATCTTGTATTACAGAGCTGTCATTGGTTTATAGAGGTAAAATTAGGGAAAGAACACATAATCCAATATACAAAGTTGAACCAAAACAAAGAAGTCTTTGAAGAGAGTGTGGTGTCTGAAAAGATTCAAGATTGTCTAAAGTAGTAGTCAATTTCTGATGGCCATGGACTAATCATTGGACTTCTGTTATAACCTATATAATAAGGAGGTAATATGAAAATTGACCATCAATCCAACACACAAAATGGCCACCCCCATGTGGACACAAGATGGCCACCACAAGATGACTGGCAAGGGAGGGCAGTTAGGGGTGACCAGGCTGGCAGGGGAGTAGTTAGGGAGTGATTAGGCCAGCAGGCAGAAGCAGTTAGGGGCAACCAGGCAGGCAGGCAGGTGAGCAGTTGGGAGCTAGCAGTCCTAGATTATGAGAGGGATGTCTGAATGCCCGTTTAGGCTGGGATTGGGCCTAAATGGGCCATTGCACATCCCCCAAGGGGTCTCATATTGAAGAGGGTGCAGGCTGGGTTGAGAGACACCCCCACCCCATGCACAAATTTTGAGCACCAGGCTTCTAGTTAGGAAATATTAAATCAAATGCAATAATGCCACATAAATGTATTAGTCTCCTGCAGAGGTAGTTATTGATTTTTGAAATTGCCTTAGAGAGTCTATTACATCTATCAACTGAAGTGTGGTTAAACAAAATAGGGCATGTACATACAATGGAATATTACTTGGCAATAAAAAAATGAAGTGCAGACACATGTTATAGCACAGAGGTGGGAAAGAGGAAGTGACTGCCAATGAGTACAAGGTCTCTTTGGGGGTAATACAAATGTTCTAAAATTGTGATTATTTCACAATTCCATAAATAATCTGAAAACTATTAAATTTCACAGTTCAAATAGGTAATGTTTTAGCATATCAGTTGTGTCTCAGTGAAACTATTAAAGCTACTGCAAACATTTCTCTTAGTGGGGAGGTCATAATTGTTACCATGTGATGTTTGCCAATTGTATTGATCAATTCCTGACTTGTGGGTGTTTATATAAAGGCAGAATTGAGTACACACATTGGCATTGACTTTTCATTGAAAATGTACATTTAAGAACAAATAGGGAGAAGAAAACAGAAATGAAACTTGCTGTTGTAAAGTATCTAGATGTTGTGCTGTAGCAGTTCTAGCACAAATGTTTCTAAAATCTTTGATGTCATTTAGTTACTCACTCATCTTGTTACTTCCTGCTAATAAGATTAGCTGAAAACTCTGCAGCCTTTTATTATTCTGGAATACCAATACAACCTCTCATTTTTCCTTCTAATTAAATGTTAAATGCAGCAAAATTCTATCTTCTTACCATTCACTCCCAATGATGTTGCCCATAAAATATCTGTGTGTCTTTGTCTTCTTGTGCTGGTTCTTTCTCAAGCATTAACTTCCTGTTTCTTCTTCCCAAACCATCCCCATCATGTTTCCTAAGACCCAGCTCAATGTTCTGCTCTTTCTAAAGCATTTTCTGATTTATATTCTACTTCATCTTGTTATGTCCTAATATTTTTTTACACATGTGTGTCCCCATTAGTTTCTGTTTGTTCATTATTCATCTATGCATACCTGGTCTTCCTTTTGTGTTATTTTGATGAGAAAATAGGATACCGTTTTTGATATTTTTAATAAGTGAATAGTGCGATTTCTGATACAAAAGCTTTGAGTTGTGTTCAGGAAATCATTATTCTCAGGTGACATCTTATTTTACTGACTAAATTATTAAACTCACACATGTTGAGAGCATTACAGAATTTTTAAAATATCAGCTGCGACGGAGTTTAGATTGAATAAAGGCTTTGATGACTTTTCCTTTTAAAATGTGTGGTACCTATACTTACACAATCATTCCAACTTTGCTATTTCTATTTCCTTTATCTTATTAATCTCAGTAAAGGTGTTTGGACCTCCAAAAGAATATTTTTACCATATATTTAGGAAGCCCAAAGAATAAGTACATCATAGTCTTAATTTGCCAGATAGAAGATGACATTTCATATAAGATATCCTAAGAGAGACATCAAATATCTGTTAAGTAAGTAATTTGCTTGAGAACCTAAATGTCATTAAGTATAGTACTAATTTGCTATTCAATTACAGAGATTTTTACTTATGCTTTATTGGCCACATCCAGGCACTGTATTAGGCACTAGGGAATAATGATGAATTATTCAGTAGCCATTTTCAGAGAACTTTCAACTCCAGTGGGATGTGTCAATGAATAATATAGCAATCACCAACCAGTATATCAGTTAAATATAACATGTTATAAGAACATGAGTAAGGGAGCCTGCTCCATAGGCTATTTCAGAGAAAATGAAGCAAGGCTATTTAAGGGCTGCTCCAAAGGCAGAGTAGATTTAACTAAGTGAAGGACAACATGAAAATATTTGAGGCCGAGAGAAATGGATATATAAAGGTTTGACAGGAAAAGAATATATGAGTAAAGTAGATTGTGCATGTATATATATCCTATGAATCTATATGTAAGCTAAAGAAACTTTATCATATATATATGTATATATATGTATGTATATATATTATATATAATCATTATATTGTACACATGAAATGAATATAATGAATATGTCAATTATACCTCATTTGAAGAAATAATATAACTCCATAGCTAAGTTTTTCTTTTGTTTTGTTTTCAGTATCATCTACCATCCCCAACACTCCAGGCAATGACAAAATGAAATACTCCTTCTTTTTCTATTTTGGGGACTGTGTATATTTTTTATTGATATATTTATCAGTTCAGTCATATAATAATCACCTTACTAGCCTTCTTTCCATCCCAAATATGAACTCCTTGAACACAGACAGTGTTATTTTCATCATTTATTTATAAGAACTAGAAGTGTGTTCAGCACACACTGCCCTCAGTACATAATTCCTGATTTGAATTGAATTCAACTGATGGAAGTGCAGGAAAGTGACAAGTGTGAGTGCCTTTGAGTGCCAAGACTGGGCAAGGCGCTTCACTCATCACATAGAAAGCATCAGACCCTCCAACCCCTGCAGTACCCATGGCACAGGAATGTTTGGGAGTGTTTCTAGAGTTAGAGAAAAGAAAACCTGATTGAGAAAAATCTCAGTAATTTAGCTGAGATCATATGGTCCTATATTTTTATGGAGTAGAGTCAAGGATTCCAATTCAAATCTGATTCCAGGCCTGTCCCAGTGTACCACCTTCCAAATACCAGGCCATCTGGGGGTGGGGAGTGAAAGGAGGTGAGGCCATTGTGGTTATCTCTGTGCTCAGAGGTGACAAAAAAACAACATGGTTTATTAGCTCAATGGCCCTTCTCATGAAAAACATAGATATGGGAGGTTATATTTTTATTTGTTGCCATACACTATCTTTTATTACCTGATGACTCTAACCAATTAGGTAACTCCTCCGTGAATGCACTTAATAGGAGTACTGAAAGGGAACCCACTTGGAACTTAAATATCACTTGGCAAGATTGATATGAATATGCAGTAGTGCAATTATGCTATTTTGAAGAAAAGAAAGAGAAAAGGGAAATTATTTACATTGTGAATTATAATTTCATGGTTAGTATCTTTATTTTAAGATTATTACATTTTAGGGCAAAATGAGTTTTTAACATGCCCTCTCAGAAGGTCCTGGAGATCAGTGATGGAGAAGGTTGCATGGTATGAATGCCCTTAGTGCCAGTGAACTATACGTGTAAAGAGGTTAAAATGGTCAGTTTTCTGCTATGTATATGTTACCACGATAAGAAAACTGGCCTTTTATACCCTACATATATGCCTTTCATGCTATGCATAGTCTTCTTGGCTTTAATGGCCCTTCTCATTTTTTTATTTACTATTGGTATTCACTACTTCCAACTGGATGGACATAAAGGAACACCATCTTTATAAAAGCTGGAAATACCATTGGTGGTAGATACCCTAATGAGCTACTAATGTGCAGTTCAAAGTCATTGGCATGTTATCCAGGAGACAGGTTGCTGGGCAGCTCCCCGGAGGTTCTCCTAGTGTTTCTGGAGAGAAACTCTGAGGTATGTCTGCTATTTAAACACCCTCCCCAGAGGAATCTTATGGGTGATCTTACAACCACACATTGAAACCACAGGGCCAGAGAGCCAGACCTCTCCAGAAGCCACTTCTTGTACAAGGCGGGACAGCTGTGGCTAAGTGTATGAGGTTTGGAGGACAGCAGAGCCAAGTTCGAATCTCTGCTCCTCTAGCTTACTAGCTCTATGAGCTCAGGGAAATTGTATAATCTCTGTAAAATGGGGATAAAAAGTGCATCCTGATGTGATTACGTAAACAAATAAATCGAAGCCTGATAGTCATTGCCCAATATAGATTAGTGTTGAGTATCATCTTATTTCATCTATTCTGAAGTTCACACTTATTACACTTAAATATCTGTGGAGTCTCACAGTTGTCAGTTGGTTGTGTAAAGGGCTTTATGACACTTTTTATTAAGAGTCATTAAGCCCTTTTACACAACTAACTGACAATTTAAGATTCCACAGAAAGCACAGTGTTATCAATTATATTAGGGATTAGAAGAAAAATAGATATTTATTTGTTACTACTAGAATTTGCTACAGGCTCTCAGTGACAAAACACTTTTTAGTGGAGGAACAGCCCCAGCAATCCCTAAAAAGAGACCATTCATACATCTATCAAGGAATGATAAAAGAACCTATTCTGTGTAGAATGGTAGGAAGACCTGGGAAAGAAAGGATATATGTAGAAGAGACAGCCCCGTTTTTTAAGAAGCAGCAGTCAGGTGGGTGATCAAAAGCATCATAAAGGAGACAGAATTATCACAGAGCCATGAGTATATCAGATTACGTGCTGTCAGTGAATGCCAAGGAAGAAAGGAAGGAAGGAAGGAAGGAAGGAAGGAAGGAAGGAAGGAAGGAAGGAAGGAAGGAAGGAAGGAAGGAAGGAAGGAAGGAAGGAAGGAATAGAAGTGGGAGTGAGGAAGGAGCATAGATGACATTCCCACTTTCACATGTTAAAATTGTGAGTACACTGAGCATCGGGGTCAACGACCTGCAGATGTGAAGTGCGTCGATACGTACCATCTGAAAGATGATTCCTGTATGTAATGCATAGTTCCATTCTTGCCATGCCCGGAGGCTTGGTAATCTGTGTTCCTCTCTCTGATCTCTTCATTGAGCTCTAGTTCCTGATCTCCAGCATTTTTGTGAAACATTCCCTTTCACTTCCCCTGAGCTGCATGATACCAGTATATCTGAAAGCCCTCTTAAAAGTCCAGTTTTCTCTCCTGATTTTCCTCATTGTGTCTATAATACTCATCAGGGCACCAGGCACAGTCTTATATTCAATATTGCTGCCTCTAAGGCATGTTGCCCTGTTTTTTGTCAATTTTTCCTTCAGGACTTCTTTATCTTTCCCCACCTCCCTCAAGAAGGCCTATCACATGTCAGGTGTTCTGTAGAAACAAGATGAATAAAATCCATGCCTTTCTAATTTTTTGAGGGAACTCCATGCTAATTTCTATAGCAGCTGCGCCAATTTACATTCCCACCAACAGTGCTTACGGGTTCCCTTTCCTCACATCCTCACCCACACTTGGTATCTCTTATCTCTTTGTAAAGCCATTGTAGCAGATGTGAGGTGGTATCCCATTGTGGTTTTAATTTGTGTTATTTGTATATTGATTTTCAGTATATTTTTCATGTATCTGTTAGCATTTGTATGATGGTGGAAAATTATTTAGTTTGTTTGCCTACTTTTCATCAGATTTTTTACTTTTTTAATTTATTTTTTATTTTTTGCTATTTAGTTATGTGTGCTTTATATATTTTGGATATTAAATCCTTATCAGATATGTGATTTGCTAAAGCTTATGTAAGTAACTTACCCTTTATATTTTCTTCTAGAAGTTTTATGAATTCAGGTCATTTGTCCAAGTCTTTAATACATTTTGAATTGATTTTTGTGTATGGTATAATATAGATATTATACCAAAAGAATTTCATTCTTTTGTATGTGGCTCTCCAGTTTTTTCCAACATCATTTATTAAAGAGCTATCCTTTTACTCTGTTTTGGTAAACTTTGTGTCAAATTAATTGACCGTATATGGACAGGATTATTTCTGGACACTGTTCTGTTTCATTGGTCTGTGTGTCTGTTTTTAATGCAATGCCATACTGTTTTGATTACTGTAGCTTTGTAATATAGTTAGATTCAGGGAGCATGATGCCTTCAGCTTTGCTCTTCTTTATGAAGATTTCTTTGGACATTCAACCTCTCTATTTTTTTGTCCCTTACAAATTTTAGGATGGTTTGTTGTAATTCTATGAAAAATACCATCGGAATTTTGATAGGGATTATACTAAATCTGTAGATTGCTTTGGGTAGTATAGACATTTTGACAATATTAATTCTTATAATCCATGAGCATGAAATACTTTTCCATATTTGTGACCAATATATCACAAAACTATTCTAGTCTTCAATCCCAGCTTTCTAATTACCTCATTTGTCTTCTCCAAAAAAAATTTTGCCCTTTTTGAATTTTGTTATTTCCTTAATCAGAAAATTTAAGGGGCTTTTAGCTCTCCCTAATATGGCATGGAAGACCTTATATTTTGACCTGAGATCAACTCTCAACTTTATTACTCAATATTCTCCAAGTAGAATCTCCTAGTTCACTGGAGACCTATCTTTCTGCACCAACACTGCTTAATATGACTTCACTGCTCATTGTCCCTGCCTGATCTGAAATTTAATTTCCAGTTTTATCTTCCTAAAAATCAACTCCAATCAAGCCACTTCCCTACTTTGGAATACATTTTTACACTCTATTGCCTAGTGATATAATTACAGACTATCCTTGGCAGCTCCATCTCACTAACTCAGTAGTTCTGACTCATTCCTCTTGTTCCACACAGCTCACAGAACATTACCATAAGTTATGTTTCAGTTTTTTTTTTCTGTAATCTTCAGGGAACAAAGCAAATACACTCAGGGCCATGTAGCATTTCCTAGTGGAATAATTGTAACACATATATAATCAACATCTCTGTAGTGCTTATTATGTGGCAGGTATTTTGAGCATTTTTTAAAGTATAAATTCATTGAATCCACCTAACAGTCCTAGGAGGTAGACACAATTATTGTTTCATTTTACAGGTAAAGAAACTGAAACACAAAAAAAAGGTATATAGTCTTCCCAAGGTCACATCCTATATAATAAAACCTTAATATGCTAAGTGTCAGACCATTTGTTCAACTATTCGTTGACCAGTCGTTATGACATGCACTGACCACCAGGGGACAGACCTCCAACCAGTAGGTTAGCTTGCTGCTGGGGTCCAGTGGATCAGGACTGGGTGAGATGGGCCAGACACGCCCTGGAGCCCTCCCTTGGTCCCTTCCCAGGCCCCATCATGCAGAGGTGGGGTCCCTCAGCCTGGCCTGCACCCTCTCACAATCCGAGACCCCTTGGGAGATGTTGGAGAGCAGGTTTCAGCCCTATCCCTGCAGGCCAGACCGAGGGACCCCACTGGCACACAAATCCATGCACCAGGCCTCTAGTCGTTAATAAATGGTAGAGCTAGAATTTAATCTCTGTTAGTCGAAGTCTGCAGTCTATGCTAGTAATTCTTATGGCATCCTGCCTTTCTCCTTGGATTCCTGCCCCTCATCACCTACCACCCCTTCCCCATTACTGCAGGCTGAGAATTACCGAACTCAATCATTATTATCCAGATTCAAAAAGATCCCATTGTATTTTGAAAGTGGCTTGAATCCATCAATCCTCCAATGACTCTTAGTACCTCTGTGACCTTCTAAATCACCTTTCTCAGGTATCACACATTGCCTATTTACCATATATTAATTTTGTGGCCATCAAACTGGGTTATATATATCAAATCTCTCTAACTCATAATGGACACTGCAACTTGCTCTTCTGATTTCCCAATTTTGTTTACAGTCCCCCGAACCTAAGTTCAAAGTCACTTCTGTCTCCTCTCACACTTGCCTAATCCATATTCACAGACAATTTACTTCTAAGTTTTGGTTCATATTCACAGACAATTTACTTCTAAGTTTTGGTTCTTCATGTGTTTTTGATACCACTGGTTATCTTCTCCACCTTTTCTATCTACAGCGAGAGATGCCTCATCCATTAACTGGCCCAGGGTAAGCAAGCCATGTGTTCATGGTTCTTACATTGCTTGAGATTCTCACTACCTTTTTTCCAGCCAGCGCAGGAGTCTTATATGTGGCCTTGAGAATGTGAGTCTTTGACTCCAGGTATTGGTTGCAAGTTTATTGTATCAAAGGAAGAACCTCTGTCCTGTTTCTGTCCATTACCCTTCCATCCCCACCATTGCTAAAACAAGAACTTGCTCCTTAATTGGTACCAAAAAGTCTACACCATTGATTTGTCCTTCCAACCTCATCTCCCATTACTCCACTCTAAACAAACCTGACCAAAAGCTACTTCCATAAATGTTCTCTTTGTCCACCTCCATATTCTTGCCTGTGCAATTTATTTTACTGGAAGCTCTGACCCTCACCCTGCCCTCTACCTTTATATCTTACCACATTGACATTGCCTTTCTTCTTACTCTGTTTTCTCACATTTTAGATCTCATTTGGCAAGGAGCATGATCTTTACTGGATTTGAAAATTCTT
Source organism: Pipistrellus hanaki (assembly GCF_964339955.1). Classification (NCBI taxonomy): domain Eukaryota; kingdom Metazoa; phylum Chordata; class Mammalia; order Chiroptera; family Vespertilionidae; genus Pipistrellus; species Pipistrellus hanaki. Next base: position 200,938,467 of record NC_140503.1, on the reverse strand, counting down.
GAAGCCAGGAATGGGCTTTACACAGTTCAGCTATCCTAGCAACATCTTCCAGTTTCTTGCACATATTCAATAAATGTGTTGGTTAGAAATAACGGCTAATCCCCACTTGATTCTATGTAGAAAATGCAAGTCATTCTTTTAACACCATCTTACCCATCGTTTTGCGAATGACATAAATCAGAGGCTAGAATGCGTTAAGAAAAAGCCTTCTAAATTCTAAGCCACACGAAGGACACATTGAGATTGATTAAGTGGCTCCTGGTATCACCTTTAAAATCCCTAACCCTGGACTCAATATTTATCTGTTTTTTCTATACATTTACTTTAACGATGTCTCATCATTCAGCACTGATGCCTGACATCCCTGAAGATTAGGTTCCTTTCCTGTAAAACCAGGACGATAATACCTGCTTTACATGATGGTTATGGAGATTAAAGGAAATATAGATCGCATTTGATACTCTATTTTTTCTTAAAATTAACTATTGAGCCGAAACTGGTTTGGCTCAGTGGATAGAGCGTCGGCCTGCTGACTGAAGGGTCTCAGGTTCGATTCCGGTCAAGGGCTTGTACCTTGGTTGCAAGCACATCCCCAGTCGGGTATGCAGGAGGCAGCCAATCCATGATTCTCATTATGGATATTTCTATCTAGCTCTCTCTCCCACTTTCTCTCTGAAATCAATAAAAATATATATTTTAAAAATTAACTATTGAATACAGTAGGCACTGAAAATGTGTTTAGTAATTTCCTCCTGTCATGAGTGACCATGCCCACTTCCCTGAAGAAGCCTGGGATCCACACTGGAGTCTCCTGCAGAGTGAGCTAGCACAGGCAGAGACCTCACAGAACTGTTGGGAAGTGATGCACACAATCCACACAGACACCACTGACCTGAGGGGAGGAAGGAGCCTCTGAAACAGACAGTTGCTCACTCTTTTGTAAAAAGAACAGACTGGTAAGTGTTTGCAGATAAAACCCTTCCCTGGCCTAGAATTCTGCCTAAAACCAAAAAACCTAAATCAGAAGGACTGAAATCAAAACTAAAATCAAATTCAGAAGGAATTGGTTCTGACTGCAATCCAGTGATCTTCAGTGCTTTATGCTTCACATAAAAATATCCCCTGCCTTTCCCCTGACTCCATGTCTCCCCATTGGAGACTGAGACCCTGGGATAAATTGTGCCTAGAGACTGGGAGAGGTGAGCCCGCATGTGGTGAAGGAAATGGCTCTGGCTAGCTGGCTGGGAATGGATTGGATTAATAGCGATACAACAGTAGAGCCACTACTGCTGGTTTTCAGGGAGCTAATTTATAGATTCAAATTTGCTTGAATTCTATCTTTTGTTCCTCTTCATTTCTTATTTCTGATTTTTCTTTCTTTCTCCAATATCTCTCTTTACCTCCTCTTTGCTCAGTAGCCTCCTTTGAACACAGTTTCTCTTATCAGGACTTTCAAATACACATAGTTAATTCCCTGTCATTAAACAAAGTAAGGAAGTAAACAAGGTAAGGAAGTTGGTCTTAATTAAAGACAAGCTGGAAAAATAAGGGCTTCTTAAGGAAATGAAGCTTTATCACTCTTAGGGATTTCCCAAAACATTTGGAAGCAGTGACAGAGCCACCATGCTTAGTGAATGGGTAGCTGCCTGGACTTCCACATGAGCACATATTCCACATTTACTGTTGGAAATAATGTATGTGGTTTTGCTTCCTTTTGTGTTTTTTTTGTTTGTTTGTTTGTTTGTTTGGTGTGTTTTTTTTGCTAAAGACCTTTCCTCTTTAAATAGACTAATATTTATTTCTTTACAAATTGCTTAGCAAACATTTTTTTTGAACACTGGATAGTGGGATATAAATACAAATCTTAGTTATTTAAACCAGTGTTAATGAGGTCAAGACCACACACTAAATCTTTCCATCTGCCAGTTACACTTATGCTGGGGCCATAAGTGAACAAGGAACTCTGGCCATGAGAAGCTTCAGTATGAATCTGTCCAGTTTGCCTCCACATTGTTGGAAAATAGCTCTGTTTCCATCAGCTATGCTTCTTGGTTTGTAGCTTCGCATTTTTTTGTAAGCAGCAGTTATCTTAAAATTTTAGTGATAATTTTAACACCATTCTGACTATTTTAATCATTTATTTATTTGATATTTCAACTCTCTGTTATGTAGTAGTATCGCTTAACATGAGGTAAGCATTTTCTGCTTTCCAGTGGCATTGCTTATTATGTATTTATAGCCTAATTTTTAAGGCTAATAACACTACGTGAGCACATAGAATTGCAGCTGAACTCGGAATGTGAAAAAAGATCTAGTTCATGAGATGAGTGATTTTTTTGTTTTTACTAACTTCTCATAACAACTTAGAGTGCTTTTCTCTTTTGATTAAAATGTATTTCTCAATTAAATTAAAATGCAAATATAGACAGGCTGTGTTTATGGTTATAGTAGAATTATTTAAAGAAGGTTTTAATTCAATTTGCTGTTAATATTTCATGCAAGAACTGTTGGTTTGATTGCTGGGTTAGTACTGCCGTGTTCCATTTTCAAGATTACTTAAAGTGCTATGAAAACTTAATCATACTGCTCAGATTTTATCAGTTTTTGCTCTCTTTGCTCTTGGATGTTAAAATGGACTGCTTTCCTATATGCTTTATAAGTTATGTAGAAATATCAGTGCTAATACTTTAGAACCCCTTGAAATTGAGTTATGAAAAATTTTGCTATTTGTTTTAAATAAATATTTTATTGCACAGAATTGAATTGGCTCTTAAATTTAAGAGAACCATATTCTAGAATTAATTATGCAATTAAAGATCTGGAGAAGTACTTCAACACACCATTTAGTCTAACCTTGTAATTTATACTAGAAATATAAAATGTTTGTATTAGAAATTGCATGTAATGCTATAGATTTCATTATGATGTTTTTAGTACATTTTTAGAAGTATTCTATCACTTCTGAAACAAATTGATTAAATAATTAAATACATTATAGCTTGATCTTATTCTCTTTTTTTTGTTATTTTTTAGAGACCTCAGTGAAAACCAAATCCAGGCAATTCCAAGGAAGGCTTTCCGTGGAGCAGTTGACATTAAAAATTTGTAAGTAGTGTTTTAAAAATGTGTACTGGTTTTTAAAGTCATCCTATTTTAATGTTAAATTTTTACTAAAGAAACAGTAATGAGAAGTGGTGAAAGCCCAATGTATCTTTATGCTTGACTAGGAGAGCTTGTAAAGTAAGTTTTATATTGTTTTCACAAATTATTGGAAAGAATTCTCATTTAGATGTCTTGAATCTGAACTTGTTATCAAATTCATTCTTCAATCCTTGTGATGAATCTTGTTAAATCGGAGAAGTGATTTGATTAAAAGGTATTTGCAATGTATTTTCTACCTTTTACTGTCATCTTATTTCAATAACTCCCTTTTATGTTGTTACTGGTGTTTATTAGATATGCAGACTATAAAGTGTATTTTCCAGAAAGAATAGATAATATTTTCTGTTTAGAGATACCTGCAGCCTAGAGATATAGCTTTCTAAAATAGCTTTTAGATCACCATTTTCATCAAACACCAACAATGTGAGAGGAGAAAAATTATGCATTTCCCTTTGTGTGAATATTTTTCTTACATATATTTCTTTCATATGTTTATGGAAGAATATATGCATAACCTTCTTTAAAAAGTAACAAGAAAAAGAATACTGCTTTCTGTATGTTCCCTTGATTAATCTTTAAATGTTTGTTCTAAGCGCCTGTGGCTCTGATTATATGTATTGGATTTAAAATCTCAGTGGCAATACTAATATCGCCAGTATATAATTTTATACATTTTTAAAAACCATGTTATCCTTTGAAAATGATGGTTTTGGGTTGACTGTGAAAGTGAGGGCATAAAATGTTTCTTTGTCCTTTGCATTAGCTTGAAATGTAGGGGGAGAGAAGCCCCTGAGTGCTGAGATTAACTATCAGGAATTCCGTACTTTTAGCTGGTCATACACAGGGCAGGGGCTGTGTCAAGAATTAATGTCTATTTGGAATTCTCCATGGTGGGATCCAACATTTTTTTCAATAGGGAAAGTGAGACAGATGTTCTTCCTTGTCAAAGAGGATGACTGCTTATAATGCTACATGTCTTGGCTTCTATATCTCCTCTCTCATGAAAATGGTTTTGTTTTTAATGTGTAGTTTCTACATGTGCACATTTAAGTAAAGAGAAAAATATAGGCTTCTGGGTGTAACTGTGTAGAGCCACTAAAATCCTGGCCATAGTTATTTATGAGTATTTACATGTTCAAAGGATTCTATTTGCTTTCTCTTTATCTTCTTTAGCTTGGGCTTGGGGAAGTCTTCCTGTAGACTCAGTGATGCAGAGTGTTCCAAACTGCCTCTGTATATTATGTTGGAACATAAAGATCCCATGTAGCACCTACTCAAGTTGCCTATTTGTCACTGTAAAAGGATAGTAATGGCTACAGTTGACCACCCTTTGGGAATGCACTTACAATCTTACCATAGTATTATCTTTAAGTCCTTAAAACAGGTGGCTTTTACTTCTTAGGAAATATATTCAAGGAATCCAAGACCATAAGTAATCCTTCTGCCAAATTTAAGGATACAGTTTAGAATAGGATGCAGGTCATGGTGAGATTCTTGTTAATGTCCTCTTCACTTATCCTTTAAAAAATGTGATTTTAAAAGTTTAGAGATAACAGAAAAGTGAGATGCTAACCAGTGTGCTGAATGAAATGCATTATTGACTTAGTAGGATTTTGGAAAATATTTTTCCCTATATGCATTATCTCCCACCCACCCCCAAATTAAAGAGAGCTATTATGTATTCCATGAGATGAGATTAGTCCTGGAATCTCAGAATCTTTTGGTATTTATTAGATTTGTAGCTATGACAAATTAGTAAACTTCATGTAGCCTTAGTTTTCACTTTTATAAAATGAACATAATGATTGCTTGGTTTTGTTGTGAGTATTGGGGGGAAAGATATGTACAAGACTATTTATAACAGTAAAATGCTATGAAATAGAGTGATTTTCATTCTGCCAATACTCACTAATCAACGGCTAGAAGTTAACCTTGGAAAAGATACAGTAAGAAGACAGAAAACATAGCATTTGCAATATTAGTAATGGATAAGAGACCCACATCTATTGTGGATTATTTAGACATGAGCTATAGAATGAAAAAATAAAATATATCAGCAAGTGCTGAATGACTCACCCAAGATGCTGACATTAAGTGCTATAGGTGCTAAAGAGAACAAGAGCTAAAAAGGATTGCTTGAAGTTATTAGGGAATTCTGTAGGAAAGAGTTTATAAAGAAAATATAAAGGAATCTTCAGAGAGGTTGGTTTGTATTCGTAAGTAGTGGCAAGAGTGGGATAGAGGAAGTCAGAATTTACTAAAGAGGCCATACAGAGATAGAATTTATTCCCACTACTTTTACTGCCTTTCATGTAACAACGGGAAAGACCATCAGAGCAACGCTGAAATACCACAATTCATTTTTAGGGTTATTTACTTCATTAGGCTCATAGCTACAATTATGAATTTTACTGTGAAAAGAGGTTTTTTTGTAATTAAAATATAGTTCAAACTACATTGTTCAAAAAAGTGTCTAGTTTCATGGGTCTTTATTTGAAGTTCAGTTTTCTCATTAAAAGTTAAAAATATATCTGGTAAAATATATTTAATATGAGGGTAAACTTGAATTGATAATATTATTAAAGGGGCAACCACACATTATCAAGAAATGCCTCACTAAAGGCCAAAGATATCGGCATTCATAATATTAGTAATAGTCAGTGTGGGAAGGAGAGGTACAGGCATATTTGTATTCCAGGGTATGCAATTCTGTATGGTACCAGGATGGCTACTGTTCCGGGTCATTGACAGTGAAAAAGGAAAAAACAAGAAGGTTACACAGGAGAAATATGTGCTTAGGTTGCATCAAGATGGTATTTTGCTTAGCACTAAAAGCCAGTCTGAGGCACTGTTATTGGGCTTATTGGATTTACCACAGCCAGGCCTTATTCAGGGAAAATTCCAGTTATTAGGAGACTTTCACTGGAAGGACTTTCTTTAATCGGGTGGATTGGCTAACTGTGCTCAAGGCAGCATCCGGACAGTATGAAACTGATGCTGTGGAAATTTTGCAGATTAGCGGGTCTGAGTCCTCTTCCTGCAGGCAAGCCAAACGAACACTGTGCCAGACAGAGGGACATTTATCTTGCTCTTCAGCATCTCCGGGTTGGACTTCCCATACCCTTTTGGCATTTCGCTATTAATTCCTCAACTGGATTAAAATTCTTTATATTTTATTTTATTACCTAAGTTTCTATGGCTGCAATAGAAACCACTTGCTTTTTCCTGATGTTTTAGATGGTAAGATCTGAGAATAACAGGATCATATTAAAATACCACCTAAATTATAGTGTTTTTAATAGTTCCCGGCAGCACTTTTCCATAGGATTCACATCTGTGTTTTCAAACTCCCCAATCAAGTATGAATTAAAGTATTGATACCATATCATTACCAATCCAGGCCTCACCAAAATGATAATCACAGTTTATACTAGTTTTTTAAAAATAAATTTTGCATATATTTCATGTACTTAACACTGATCCAGTAAAGCTTTCACTGCCTTCTGATCAAATCTTATACAAAGACATGTTACATTATGCTACTGTGTGTTTTTTTAAGCAAGGATTTATGAGATTTTTTCATTTAATTGAATAATGTTGAATAATTTAGGGGAATATTCAAATTAAACCTTGCTTTATTGCTGAGCCTTGCGAGCTTATTCTCTAAGCATGTACTTTATGAGTATAAAAATCCTTCCAAAGTCTCTTGTATTTATAAGAAAACACTCCTAGTCATGGATATTCTAGGATTTAAATGAAAAGAGAACAAATATACAAACTTTAAAATTAAGCAGATTGCTAGTTGTTATTCATATCATAAAAGCAAACTATCATACTTTGCCATTAGTTTATTTAGTGAGTTCAAGATGGATACTTAAAAATAATTAAATTTCAACAAGCATTATTTCAGCTATACTGTGTAATATAAATCACACCTGCCTTTTTTCTAATTTCATTTTGCAGTACATCCTCCTCCAAATGTACAGCATGTTCCAGTGAAACTTTACTTTTCACTGTTCGTAAATAAATATGTTCCCTTCCATTTGCTTGCATTATCCCAAATCCATTAACCCTCCACATGGTAAACTTACCATCATTTTCCAAGAAAACTGCCTCTTGGTAAAAAGTATATTATGGAAAATATTATATTTATCCTTTTATAAACATGCATTAATTGATAGACAAGGGCCTTCGTTAAAGAGGATCTAGCTTGGTTCTCTTTGAGTAAGTCATGTATCATTTGAGAAACAGATATGTATGGCCATGGCATTTTTAAGGAAACAAATTACCCAATTTGAGTTGCAATGATTATTGGCAATAAGAAGATTTGGCAAACAGAAGCGTTGATTTATATTGGTATTATATATTTTCCATACAAATGCAAAACTGAATTTAGCTTTGTCACATAACTTAAGCCATAATTGTAAAATGTCTACGCTAACCAGCTAGTTTACATGTTTAGGGCAAGACGATGCTTTTCATACTTACATACTTATTAAATAATTATCATACAAATAAAATATACTGACATCAAATTGAAATTAGACCCCGGCTCTTTTCTAGAGTGTTTTCCATAAGATGAGACTGAGAAGGGGAGATCAGTTTCTCTTTCAAGGGGTCTACTGTCCTTATCGTTGGATTAGATGCCACAGGTCTTCAGTGAGACATAAAACCATCTGAACAAACCTATAGAGATGACTCTCCATTTAGATAGAGTAAATTGAGTTTTATATTATGAGGCCCAGAGCTCCCCTTAACACCCAGAAGGCTGTCTATAGACATAAGAGATAAAGAGCTGCTGTTGGGTTCTTGAATGTGAAATATATCAGGAAGATGCCACTAGAACTGTCCATGGTCCTGCAATTTTCCTGGTTTATATCACTCTAAAAGCACACTGAATTCTGTGATAATCCCCAACAACTATGCTCAAATGTGCTACCAACAACCTCTCCAAATTTGCTTTTGTCGATGATGGCATTCTCTCATGTAACAATGAATATTTACATCCTCATAAACACTTTCCAAAACAAATAAAATACAAGAATGACTGATTAATTGGGAATCCAACTCACGTATGTACAAAATAAGAATTGGCATGATTTTGCTGTGGTGTTATGTTGTACTGGGGACAGGCCAGCCCTTTAGGTCCCTACATTCCTCAACACTGAACAGCCTCTCTTTGCTACCTCTATACTACTCAATGGCCTGCAAATTAAATTTTGATCTGCATTCCATGTTCTCATTAGGTAATTTAAGATTGCAGGCAGGTTTATTTTTACAAAGCCTTCTTTTTCATCCCATCATTATCTGGTTTAAAATCATTCAGTGTATTGCCTGGCCAGTGTGGCTCAGTGCTTGAACTTCGACCTATGAACCAGGAGGTCTCAGTTCCATTCCTGGTCAGGGCAGGTACCCGGGTTGTGGGCTTGATCCCCAGTGGGGTGCATTCAATTGTTCTATCTCAACATTGATGTTTCTGTCTCTCTCTCCCTCTTCCTTCCTCTTTGAAATCAATAAAAATTCATTAAAAATCATTTAGTTTATATTTAAAAAAAACACTTCGTTATTGCAGCAAAGCCTTATGGACATATAAGAGTATTGTCATAGTTCTGCAGGGTCTATAGGAATATAGACTCTTTCCTGAGAAATAAGTGATTGTTATGAAATGTCATTGCAGCTGGTCTGACAATCTAACTGCTCATAACTGACATCCATCCAGGTTCCCAGCCCTCTCTCCCACTTAATCTGCACACTAGCTCTTTGCTCAAGCCCAAAATGGGCTCTCTCTAGAGAACATTCACTGTAAACATTGTAGAGCCTGTGCTTACAACTGCTCTTTGATTGTGCCAATCTCCATCATAAGAAGTGCTGTTTTTATTTATTGTCTTCCTGGAATCTGCCAGATCTTTAAGGATCAGGATTTTTCCAACCCTCACACATGCTTACTTTAGCCTACTGCAATGTCTTTCTCAGATTTTGTTTACCTCTCTTCATTTGCTGGCTTCTCCCTTGAAACTTGGTCATCAGAGATAACATTGAGGCCCCTCCCCACTTCCCCACTTTCAGAATGAGTAGCTCCTGAATCTGTGACCCTAGCCACTTGTTACTGAGTGGGGGTTTCAAATGTACATAAGTTTAAATTTGAATCAAGACTTCACCAACTTTTTACTAACTACTTTTAATAAGTTATTGAAGTCTGTGAACCTCAGCATCTAACTAATAAAATCAAGATGATAATATTTACCTTTTATTTGAAGGTGTTACGAGGACTAATGAGATGGTACATATACAGTCGCTACCAATTGCTGTGCATTGAGTAAATACCCTTGTTGGACCTCTGGTCCTGTCCAAAGCATTCAGCCAACATTTGATTCATGCTAAGTGGTCCTTGATATTTGGTGCTGTTCAGAATGCCTATGCTTAAACGACCCTGGTTTCAAATAGTCCTTCAAATGTGCTTCTACTGTTTGTTTATAGGATTAAGACATTTAAAAGTCTATTATGTTTTATTGGTCGAATAATTCCATTGTGCCTGTATTGCAATAATAACAGATCTTGCCTGGAAGCCTGACTGGTGATGCCACATGGGTTTAGGTCAGCTATTTTCAACCTGTGTGCCAAAAGAGTTTTTAAAACATGCAATATCTGATTATTTAGTCAGGGGCACTGACTTCTTTCCCCTGGATTGTCAACTGAAAAAATGACAACAGCCGACACAATAATACCAGTTCCATGTAAAAGAATCAAAATTATACATAGTTTTTATTTATACACAATTGCACAATTGCCCTGACCAGTTCACTCAGTTGGTTAGAGCATATTCTGTCCACCAAAAAGTTGCAAGTTCGATTCCTAATCAGGATGTGTATCAATGTTTCTTTCCCTCTAAAAAAAAGTCAATAAACAACATATCCTCAGTTGAGGATTAAAAATTAATAATATAATTTTTCATCAGAGCAGCAAAAAATATATATTTATGCTATACCTCAGAACTTTAGTAATTAGTTTAGCTGTGCCATGAGATGAAAAAGGTTGAAAATTGCAGGGTTAGGTACACAGTTTGGCTTGGACCCAATGTCTCTGTGAGTCTTTTGAACCAGACCAAGTGTTTGTTAATCACAACTGGCCGCAGTTATAGTCAATTTCAGTTTCCACTCCCTTCGATTATTTTGCTTAGAGTTACCAGAATATGAAGGTCAACTTGGTTGTCTTTCATTTATTTTTGTTTCCATCTCTCTTAAAGCTACCTTTGTTTCCTCCCAACAATTGACAATTGGCTATACCTTCACACCATAGATTATTTCAATAAAAACTGAAATTCTTTATTCCTATGGAAAACAAAATAAAGCACAGAATGTTGTTTGAAAGACTGCAAAAAAGGTTAATTTCATAAATAATGATAGTTGTTTTGCATTCCTCAGAATGGTCCTTACGTTGGTTATTTATTTATTTATTTATTTTTACTAATAACCAGGTTAACTCAGATGTGCTTTTATGCTGAGGTGAAAGATAGAGTCACTGAAACTTCTGTCTAGGGTGTTCATTTATATGGATAAATTTAGATCATTATTATAACTTAATTATAACTTAAATCTTAGAGTAGCTCTTAAACAATTGTTATTTGTATGAGATTGGTATGTTTAGGCACTCTCTGGCTTGAATTTTATACATACAAGGGGAAAAAATAGAACAGGTCAATGCCAATATCCTTGGCCCTTAACAGTATTTTTTCTTTTGCTCCTACTTCACCAGTTAACTGCCACGCGTCCAAAATGGAAACCATCCCACACACCACAATATTTTGAATTTAATTTTAAAAATCATTTTGCAATGAATATTATAAAAAATAAATATATCAATCACAATTTGGATGTTCTTGAATATTTTCAGCTGAAAATTCTCATGAAAAATGATTTTAAAGTTGGTCAGGGCTGCCACTTAGGAAAAACTTTTTTTTTTTTATAGATGCACCTGGCGTGTGGGGATGGTCTGCCTCTTCCGTCTACAGACACTTATGGCATACAACAGGTTAATTTATGTGCCTCATCACCTTTGTTCCTAAATAGCAAAATTTAAGTCAGCTAAAATTTTGGAGTTCGCCATCTTACAATAGTTGTATGAATATGAACGGATCATGTATTTCCTATAACTTTAATAAAAAGATACATGAAAAACCAGAGCAGAGGCATAATAATTTATTTTGAGATATTGAGGGAACCTGACTGACTTAGAAATTATTAGAGATATTTTATGTTCATTATTGTTTCAGAGTTAAGAATAGTTTATGTTCTAATTCTTTCAAAAATCGATTAGTAATAAGATATTGAAGTGAAATATGAATTTTCTATGGGTAAGGAAAAAAACGAACTGAGGTTAATTTAGGAAGGAAAGTTTTATACATATAACTCAAATATAGCACGCTATTCAAACTTAGAAAAATTTAAAAAGGAATCCCTGAGAAACGCTTAAAAGTAACAGAATACAGCATCTCCCACTACATTTCAGAATGCCAAGTTAGCAATGGTTTACCTTTATGTCATTTAATACAGCTATTTTTAAAACGTATATTTAGCAACGTAATATATCGTCTCTCATATCTAGAATTGATCAAAATCTGAAACTAGGCTAAATTATTTTCAGTGTTATAAATATCAGATCGGCTTTGGAAATAGGTTGTTTGTGAGGCACAGAGAGTTCCATCTCTAAATAAAGACGGTGCGTTGTCTGCGGCTAACTTTAGCAGGACGAGGGGGAAACGGGCGTCCAGAGTTATTTAGAGCACAGGGGAGGCGTTGTCACCGAAGAGAATCATAGAAGGTTGGTGGCAAAGAGGTCCTGAAGATTCTCTATTCACTGTAATGTCATCATTTTTTAAATGAAATTAAAGATAAAGCAAATGCGTCAAAATATACTACAGGCCAGGGCTGTGAAGGATCAGATAGAGAGGAGACCTGGAATTTAAACAGAAAGGGGTTGGAGGTAGAAAAATAAAAAGATACAAAGCTCTGTGCTAGCACATGTCAGCTGAAGGTCTGAAAGGAGCTACTGGCAGTGACGTCTAGACTGTGTTTTTCTTCTCAGAAAGTCAGGAAAGTGGTGGTTTGCCTCCTGCATGAAAGTGGCCCCTATGCCAGGAAAGCATCCTAAAGCCATCCCAGAGTGCTTAGTGCTCTTAGCATCCCCAAATTAACAGATGTCCTCTTTGGCTGAACAGTGGTGACATTACTTTTTGTTGTTGTTATTGTTTGTTTGTTTGTTTTTTGTTAATCCTTCCTGAGGATATTTTATCCTTCCCTGAGGATATTTATCCCATTGATTTTTTAGAGAATGGAAGAGATGGGGAGAGAGAGAGAGAAAAATTGAAATGAGAGAGACACATCAATTAGTTGCCTCCCTCAAAAGCCCCCACTGGGCCAGGGATGGAACCTGCAACCTATAATAGGTACATGCCCTTGACCCTTGACAGGAATCAAACCTGGGACTCTCAGTCCGTGGGCCGATGCTCTAACCACTGTGCAAAACCATCTAGGGCAGTTGTGACATTTCTTTTTAGAGAAGAAGAGGGCGTGGGGGGGGGGCTTTCCTCTTACTAATTCCTTAATTCAAAGTAATTTCACGGCACAAGCAGAAACCTCGTCTACACGGGCGGCCTGTCTCCAAATGCGTGGCCGAAAACAAATCCTTTTCTGTTTACAGAAAGCACAAGTGCCCAGGCTTTGAGAGGTAGTGGAGAAGGGAGTGAGCCCGTCGAGAAAAACGAGGTGCAGAAAAATAGTCCAGAACCCCTGAAATAAATTACACCATTGCATACTTTTGACACTGTTTATCTTGAACCCTATGCAGACAAATGGAAGTTTATGCAGACTTTCTCATGAGCAGTCATGCGGGCCCGGCTATTTCCATAAACATTCCTTGGAGTAGAATAAAATCCACCAGCTGATGAATACATTATTCATTTTTATTTCGATTGTCCAGGCACATGTCGCATTTTTATAAAGTAACTTTGTTCTCCGAAGACAGGTGGACAGAGATAGGATGGTGACCAGAGAACTTTTAAGGAGACCTCCGGCCCTGTGAGAGCCAAATAGTCTTCACGTTTTAGCACCAATAAGTGCTAAGATTTCTGTTAGGAGTCGGAAGCATGTGACCCAGAGGTGAAATGAGCAAAGTTCCCTGCGGGGTCCTAGTGTGTGGTGGGAGACAGGAGGTAGCCTGCCTTTCGGTTCTTGCAGGACAGGGTTTGCTGGAGTGCCTGCCAGTGTGCTGGCCCCCCTTTGTGGATCGTGTGCATGATTTAAAAGAAGCTTTGTCAGCACTGATTTATACTTTGACAGCTAAGGATATTAAGCTATGGGCAAACGTACCGCTCACCCTTTTACAGATTAACCTGGGGACTGCATTAGGCAAATTTGAGAGCATTAAAAGATTTTGCCAATTTGTCTGGAAACAATTTCTCTTTTGTCGTGTGTCAAGGGTAACACTTCTTGCCATTGTCCTCTCTTAAATGGCTTTGATGAATCGTCCGGGAGGTTAGAGAATCGTCGTGCAGATATATATTTAGTGCTTTAAAATAAAAAGGTTATTCACTTCATTGTTAAATGAATTTAATCTGTAAAAATCAAACGGGCTCGAGAATGTGATTCCTTGGAACTGCAGCCGCTGTATTGTATCCTGGGTCTTCTACAACCTTCTTGAAGATAAAATCGTACTTCTGCATTACTTCCCAATAAGTGGAATGCTTTGGGCTATCACAGCAGCATGAATGGTGGCTGTTATTTGGGGGAAGCCTTCATTGACAAAAGCAATAAAATTGCATCTTCTTCGGAGTTTGCCTGCTTTTTAATATGGCATGCCCTAGATTGTACCGTTTGCAAGACATCCAGAGAGCCTCCTGTATGATCTTGTCCCCTGGAGACCTTCATGAAATGAGATGCATATTTCATGAGACATTCTGGAGGTACATAATTTCCAAAGTGAGGAATTCAAAGAGGCCCCTCCTTGCACCGTTCCACCCCCAGTCGTTTTATGAGAGAAACAGTGATTCTGTGGGAATGTTGAAACAGTTGTCGTAACAAGGACAAGAGGTATCGTACTCTGATCACAGTCCTGCCCCTGCACAGCTTCACGTGGAGCTGACAGCCCCCCGCTTCTATTCTGAGTGCAGCATTGCAATACTTTCCCTTCGCTGGAATAATAATATCGCTAAGCACCAAGCTACTAGATTTAAACACTGCTTATTAGAGAGAGAGGGGGGAAAAAAGAAAGAATAGAACAGGTAGGATTTACTACTTAACCATTCTTTTTAACCAAGTAAATTCCTTTGTGTTGTCAATAAGGAAGTTTTAATTCCAAAAACAAGTGGCAGGAAAAAGCAGACTTAACCAAGTTTGGAGCAGCTTATTATTTTTTTTCCCCCTCCAATCTTTGTACTTGAACAAACCGCAAGAAAAGGTTCATTTGGTTCAATTTTGGGCTATTTACGAGGAACTGATACAGTCTTTTAACTTTTCACTTTAGGAATAGGTAGTGTTTTCAGGATGCTGCTGCAGTCTATGTTTGTATTGGTTTAGTCTGAAAGAAACATCTTTGAGAAAAACAAAAATTGTGATCGATTTCCTAATATTGTAAACACTTCTTTCCTGGAGAGTGGGATCACTCAGGAAGTTCCCTCGCTGAAAAGTATGCCGTGTTTACAGGGCAGGGGATTCGCACAGAATGATAAACAATGCAAATTATGAGCGTCGTGCAGCTTAAAATAGCACAACCGCTGGCTTGCTACGTGGATTCCTGGTTGGGACTGCGGGAAGATATATGGGACCTCATTTCTCTTTCTTGATTTGGAGTTCTCGAAGGAAAACTGCTTTTAAAGGGAGAAAAAAAATCTAAAAGTACTCTCGCTCTTTCCTTGCCAAGGATAGTGAAATTAACATGCAGCTGGGCTCCTCTGATAAATGGATTCCGTTAGGTCACTGAGGGGGTGCGTGTGACATTAAGTGATTTACAGTCCTTTACCTTAATGAAATTGTTTCAGCAAGATGACGCTGAAAGCCCTTAATGGATAGCTTTTCTTGATGTAATGAAATTGCATTCCTATGGCATTTAATATAAGGTGCAGTTATTATTTACAGGAGCCTTCCAAGGGCTGCTATTTGCACAGACAGTTCGGAACAAAAAGAGATTTCAGTGGCGGCATGGAGGCCAGCATGGCTCGTGACATTCTTCAGCAGAGGAGTGTGTCTGGGAGAGCATTTCGGTCCCTGCAGGCAGGGCTTTCCTAGACCCTTGAAGAGACTCCCTTCCCCTCACCCTGCAAGTCTTCAGCCTTTTACGCACATTCTTCCCTCCGTTTCACAGGCAGCTGGATTACAACCAGATCAGCTGTATCGAAGATGGGGCGTTCAGGGCTCTCCGGGACCTGGAAGTGCTGTAAGTGTCTCTGATTTCTTACTCCTCACTGGAGCTTTGTGTCCGGGGGATGCTAATGTGGAAGCTTATCTGTCAGCTTAAAACCTGGGGTCAGAATGGTCTCCTAAAGAGATGCCTTACTAACTCACGGTGAAAACAGGGAAGAGTCCAAATGTGTGTGTGTGTGTGTGTGTGTGTGTGTGTGCAAAATCGTATGCAGAGCTGTATGTTAAGGTAACATTGTCCATGTAAGAGGGACACGCAAATGTGCACACGTAATGTCCTTGAAGTGTCTCTGCTTATGATAAACTATTCTTATTCACGGGATTTGTGGGAATTCCTAGGATTGCTAAATCATAAGATAACATCAATTGTATAGGAAAAGGCACAACAAAAATATAAACCTGAGTAGCTGATACATGGTTATATGTTGTAGCTGCTATGCAATGGAAAGAAAGATGTTTTTCTCACTGTAAAATGTCCTTTTTCAACAAATCACTTGATATCGTTTTTGTAAGGTTCTTTTGAAACTGACATTCTGATTTTAATGAGTGGCCAATAGGTCCAGTCAAGTCTTCATTACTGACTTAGTAAAGCACAACTCATAGGTCTGAACCATATGGGCTGACGCGACTGGCTAAATTGGTTAGAAGCAACTGAGTAATCTCTACAGATCCTTGACTTAGTAACCTGATTTAAATTAAATGACTGATTATAATAAAAGTAATTTTAATGACAACTAGAGTTCCTAAAGCAAGGGAAACCGCCTGTCCACTTATGGATTTCTTTTCCAGTCAAAGAAAGCGTTTTACAGCTTTTAAAATATATGTACACATTTCTCCCCCATATACACTGTTTTTCTATGGTCTCATCTATCCCTGACTCAATTTATGCAGAAATCCAAAATTGAATTAAATGTGAAGAAGTTTTGAATTTTTAGTCCAGCTGGTTAAAGTTATCCAGGAATCATAAAAGCCACCTAAAAAAAAAAAAAAAGGATTCCATTGCTTTATAAATTGAGTTTGAGGAACAGGATGTAAATCTGAAAAAAGTGTAATGTTTCGATCAGATGACTTTTTTTTAGCAATATTTTCTATATGATTTTTATTTTAATTGTGAATAATTGGATAATAGAGTTTTTAGCTGCATCATGTGACATTATTGTAAATTATGTTTAAAGGCTTATGGAAGTATAAGTTTTCTAACCACAGGAGAAGTCATCTTGGTTTTGGTTCATAACAGCCTAACTTTTTCTATAGGAAAAAATATTAAAAGTGCTAATCATACACAGTGTAGTCATAAGGCCACCTATTAAATTGTGTTCTGGAGCCAGTTTTAATATATGAAGCTCCCTGATGCTACTAATTCAGAGTCAGAATAATTAGGATACAACTATGGTTTCATGATAGTCCTCTGATGTCAGGACCGTAGCCAACACCACTAAACTTTGTATTTGAAGAGATTGCCGCAGGAATTATTTAATTCAGCAGAGCTGATAAAGCCAAATAAATTGACAGTGCTCCTAACTAGGAAGATGAATGATAGCAATGATTTTGTGGAAATTTTGCTGAGTATTTTGGACAAATTTAAATTTCATGATACACTTTGTTATTAAGAGTTTAGATATTTATTAGACACGGAATAATGTATATATAATATATTGAGTATATGTTGAGTGTTCCATATTCTTTCTGAGTGACAGAAAGAATACAAATAATATGTGTATTTTAAAATATTTACATATTTACATGGAGAGAGAGAATATGTCAGGAGGAAAACCTGCTATGTGCCAAACACTGTGTTTGGCATTAAAATCCCACTACCAATTCATACAATAACTATTAATTTGCTTATTGGTTGTAAATTAATGTAATTGCTTTCAGAAACAGTCAATTCATGAAAACACAGTCACCTCATTTATTGTGTGTGCCGTGTGAACAAACTATCTAAAAAGTGACCATGAAAAGACCTCCTATCATAACCACATCAGAGAGTAATAAACATTTGATGGTTTATGGAATTAAAATTGAAATCTAAACTGTTGAAAACTCTTTTGGGGGCCTAATATGTATTTCTCAAAAAGATACAGATTGGACTGAGTTTGTTTGCAAAAAAAAAAAAGAAGAATATATAAACTAATACAGAAAGTATTCATTTCTTTTAAAAAGATTTAAATATTTTATATTAAAATTTTATGAAGTCAAATACACATTCTTTTACCATATATTAATTTTTAAATTTTTATAATTCATATAACCTTTAGAGAAATTAGTTGATGAATTTAAGGAAAAATTGAATGAAGTACTGAAACCACTGAAATTCATCAAGCCCAAATACCTGCTTAGGTAAATGAGAAGTTCACCTATTATAAATATTTCCTCAGGAGCTTTTTTATTGAATTAACTTCTAAAGGGTTTCAGAAAGTTTCTTTTCTGTTTCACTTATTTTTACCAATCATAACTCTTTAGATTAGACTATCTCACTATGTGGGAATAGTGAAGGGATATTAATTTGCACATACATCAATTTCAAGTTCCCAGTGTTTTAGATTTTTTAAAATTTTAATTCAATGAACCATTTGTGAATGTTTAAATATACCGAGACCAAACAAGAAGATATGGGAGTGATGATCCAAGGCCATTGATGGAAATTTGTTAGATTAGTTAGAGAGAGTGAATAAAGCTCAAGAAGGGAAAGTTTAGGTAGATGAAAGCAAGTAGATAGTTTATCATTTGTATGTTCATGGCCTTTTGTGGAATTCTGGTTGGTAAGATATAGAACTTTATTTTCTAAATATCAAGATACTGTCCCAAAAATAACTTTGAAAATTAAATCTAGATCAATATTTTCTTTTTCTTTGGAGGCTAGACTAGAAGTGAAATATATCTCTTCAGTTGCTAGTTTTAGGTGTTTTTTTTTTCCTGTAGAATGTACATAATTTAATTTAATTGAAACACGGTGATTCATATCCATTAAATATTAGGTTCTCTGCCAAATCCTATGCCAGGCACTAAGGGAATAAGAAAAAATAAGTCAAGATGTAAGTCCAAAGGGAACTACATAATTAGCAAGGCTAACATTTTATATTTCCAACACCAAGATGTCCTTTGTACAAGAGTACATTCTCATTACAAAGAGAGAATTTTGAAGCTGAAAACAGAAATGGACTTTAGCATGACCATAGGATAAACATAGCATTATACCTAATTAATACATATTTATTATTAATCTTTAAATATAGTTTCATTGGTTCCACGTATTGCTCAATTACCAGGTACCAGTTTCAAAATTGCTTTGCCGACATAGATACTGAATAAAAATGCTAAGATAATTTATTTCTTCAGTTGCATTATGCAAACTAACATTTTGAGAGAAGACTTCAAATTGATAACCACCAGTATAAGTTAAATTCTGTTTTGTGTGGCATCATAAGAAATTATAGTTTCAAATTAATGTGTGTCTACTGCATTGAATTACTTTTTTTAAAAAAAAAAAAAATACCTTTTAAAAAAAATACCTTATCCCCCAAGTCACATTTTAGCATGGTGTGTACTCTGGAGATTTTTTGCTATAGAAAGTCAGCATCAATTTTTAGGGCGGAAAAAGGGGTCACTGGGAAGCAAATCCCTTTGAGAAGTGAAACCTTTTAGTGCAAACATCAGGGTATATTTAAATGGCATTTGAAAAGAAATCTCATTTCACTTGAGTACATGGAAAATGCTACAGGCTTTTAGAGAGCATGAGCCGACCGATTCAATGCTTTCTAGGTCCTGTATCAAGTGGTCTGTTTTTGTACCCCGCTATGTGACTTAATTCAAATCACTCGGATTAGTTCTTACATCTTCCCATACATTGCAAAACTGGAGAGCAAAGAGGGTCAGTGCATGTTCCAGACGTGTAACTGCTGTGCCCTGCTTTGCTGAGAAGTTTAAGTTAATCCCTCAAACCCAGAACACCCCGCATTCCACCTTCAACAACTGTAGCCACTAGCTGGCTTTACAGGGCCCCACGAATGTACTTTGTTTCACCCAAGCGGACTTGGCCCTTGGACTTTTGGAAATATTTGAGTTGGTTGCAGGTATTTACAATTAAAAATTCGGAGGAATAATCTAAAAATTTTGAACTTAAGTTTCTTGAGAAAATCAGATTCTTCAGCAGCCTTCCATTACAGCAGCAATAGTCCCTTGGACCTGGATAGTAACTCTACAACAGAGGGCATCGCTAGTTTTCCGGGCCCTCCTGCTTCCCAGATGTGCACTGCTGCTCTCCTTCTCTCTTCCACATCCTATTTTCATATATATCTCTCATGTGTGTTCCCTGCCTGGCCTCTGTAGGAAAGTGAATTTGCAGCGTCTAATTACAACCCTTCTCCAATATCAAAGGTATCCACCTGGGCTATTGATCCCATCTTTCTCGCCTCCATCAGCAACTTGCCCTGTTTAGTCAACACTGTACTAGATGCTAGAGTTATGCTCTGTCTCCACGCTGTCCTCACACACTTCTGGGACAACTTTCTTCACATTTTCTTATCACAACCAGACTTCTCTGAAGAGAGAGAGGGAGGGAAAAAAAGAATTCTTTTCTTCATTTTATGAGTTCTAAGTTTTTGCAGCTTGAGTAATTCAGATAGGTTTTATGCCTGATTTATTTTTATAGTATTCCATGTTATCATTAAAATAAGAGCCATTCAGGAAATACTAGATGAATAAGTGAGGCATAGTAGCAGTAGAAATAATAATAACAAACTAACAATGCTTGTTAGGGGGAAAGTAGGAAAAATTTGAGCCAAGAAAGAGTTATGCTTATTTTCATCATATCTCCCATGACCACCCATCTTACTTAGTCTAGTTTCAGGAAACCATGGTTATCACCACATAGCCTTAAAATAAAAGGATAGTATCTGTGGCTGCAGCTAAAAACTGTTAGAATAATCCTAACAGGTCTGGTTCAGTGGATAGAGTGTCGGCCTGCGGACTGAAGGGTCCAAGGTTCAATTCCGGTCATGGGCATGTACCTTGGTTGTGGGCACATCCCCAGTGAGAAGTGTGCAGGAGGCAGCTGATCAATGTTTCTAATTATTTATCCTTCCCCCTTCTTCTCTGTAAAAAATCAATAAAATATATTTAAATAAATAAAAACTGTTAGAATATATTAAGCTTTTAAAATACTGCTGCAGAAGGTCACTTCATCCCCACCCAAAGGAAATACCACATATAGAAATCATTATTATTACTCAGATTTCAACAGTGGCTGATGACTACAGTAAATAATAATCAGCAGGATGTGCTTCATCTGACAGAAACGACTCCGTGACATTGCTATGAGATTTCAGTTGGAGCTTTCAAATATGTTCATTTACTCACCAGGCAGTAATTACACATGACACTTCTCTAAGGAAACGTGACTACTTAATGTTTCCAGTTGTGACTGTCTCAGGCGTGTTTGTCATAAACAGACATGCATGCAGGTACAGGTGCATCAAGCAACATAGAAATAATGAAAGTACTGTGTCTAATGCCATACATTTGTAATAAATATTTTGTAAAGCTGAATGCATACTGCTATGTTAAAATATACTATCACTTAGTTATCATCTTGTTTATAATATAGTACATTCTCTATGCCATCTCGATGAGGTAGTTGTTTTATATAAACATAATCACTACAAGTTTACTTTACTTTCATATATAGAATAATTATTTCCTATGTGAAGTCTTTAATTATTTTCTTTTATTCTACAGCACTCTCAACAATAACAACATCACCAGACTTTCTGTGGCGAGTTTCAACCATATGCCTAAGCTTAGGACTTTGTAAGTAGTCACAAGATATATAAAGGTCAATCTAATCCATTAAGGATGCCCCCTGAGTCCTATTTTTAGTAAGCAAAGAACCAGTAGTTCATTATGGTGTAGACAAGGAAAGCACCGGTTTTATTAAAGTTCTAGAAATGATAGTTAAGTAAATTATTCTGAAAACTTGAAAGCTCTATTTTAAATGAGATGTGTTCTGGGAAGTTTACTTTGAGCTATTGTGGAGGTCACATTTCATTAAGAAATGGAAGACTCCTTGATTGGCTGTCAGAAATGATAAATTATAAATCTTTATGTTTTTATTACTGGATGTCAAGCAGACCTAATAAAGCTAAACTAGCTCTCCAACATTCTTTGTAACATAAAATTACAGCATCCCCTCCTAGTGGTTCTATAATTAAGGTTGTGTCAGCATTTCTCTTTAAAAGTATCTTTTCAGGGGTTACAGAGGGACATTACAATATTTTAGGTGAATAAAAAGGTCCTCTAATAAAGTATTTGTTATAGCTATGTGATTTTTTTTCTCTTGGAGAAAAATTAATCCTTAAGCCCAGGGTGGGGATATTTATTCAAGCATTTTCAGAGATGAATCTCATTTGAACTCAGTTTCAGAATCACCTTGACCTAAAAAAAAGCTCTATTATATACAATTATGTGAGAAATAGCCAGAAACATAACCAAAGCATGGGACTTTTTGGAAAAGTATGTGTTCTTAAATAGTGAACATATATTTTTACTGGCTTTTCAAAATATGTTTTTTATTTTATAACAGCTGGTAACTGGAAACATTTACTTTATGTTTTAATAAAAATCAATTGAGTTGTCAGATTTTTAATAATTAGGCAATATCAATCTTAATGTCACATTTTTCTTACGAAAGTGTATCTCTGTATATAATGTTCCATCTTTATAATTTCCTTGGAATATCATTTAGCAAAAGAAAAGAATTCTGAAAGTACACGCATATAACCAAATACTGTTTCCTCGGGGCTATCAGATTGAGACTAATCTGTCCAAATGAACAACGCAGTTCCCTCAAACTATATTTAATGAAATTGGTTTCTCATTAAATTTAATTTTTAAAGAACAATTTGATTGAGCCTTTCTTCTCTGCAAAATAAAGCCACTCAAGCTGTAAACTCAGCCATCATCTGCATTTTTGATAGGGTGCCTCATTTTCCTGAAGAGATGCACCACAGTCCGTCTTATTAATCAGTCTTTTCCATTTTTATCTTCCTTTCGTATATCTCGGGTGCCCTTGTAACTGAACCTCGTACTGGGCATGGTTCCGCTGAAAAGGTTAGAGAATGATGATGTGCAATGTGCCACCTGGCTTCCAAAGGATCCCTCTCTAACTCCCACGCAGACTGAGCCAGGTTGCCCACCTTCCCCACAATGTAGCTTTTGCTGTGTGCTGTCTAGTTTTCATTCAAGGCTCTTCCATATCTACAAGCTCAAGGAGAATGTCAAAGAGCCACCTAACTTTCCGTTGCCTTGCTTTGCTTGTTTCATTATTCTATATCATCATTGCTACTTAGAAATTCCATTTTTATGGTCCAATTATCTTTCTGGACTGAGTTCCGTTTTAATATCCATTACTGTTATTGGGTTAGAATTGAGCACATCAGCTAAAAAGGGCTGAAATGGTATTACCATGCCATAGATAATTCTGGGAACGATGCTTTGATTTATAGCTTTGGATGTTCTTTTCTTTAGTTTGAGAAAAACATAAAAGCCAGTTTGAAGTCATTTACCTAATTTAGTGGATACATTTGTCTGATGTTTTATTAATGGCACAGTGCTATTTGCCACTTGGAAGGGATCCACGATCGGGTGTGGATTCCTGCCAGCGCAGAGGGGGCTCACTTAATTCCTTCACTCCCAGCCACTTATGTCTTTTAATTCCAGTTTCTACTCTTTGAGGGTAGGTTCCCAAGAGCCAAATGCGGCTGATCCCTTTTTCTGATATTATACGAAAAGAAGGAAATCAAAATAGAGCCGTGAAAGAAGTGTTTTCTATTTTAATCCTTACCCGCAGATGTTTATCAATTTTA